>NC_051041.1:3300100-4012600 GCF_904848185.1 Acanthopagrus latus | reverse complement strand
CAATAAA
Organism: Acanthopagrus latus; assembly: GCF_904848185.1. Taxonomy (NCBI): domain Eukaryota; kingdom Metazoa; phylum Chordata; class Actinopteri; order Spariformes; family Sparidae; genus Acanthopagrus; species Acanthopagrus latus. The sequence continues at coordinate 4,012,593 of NC_051041.1, read as the reverse complement.
CACCATGATCATTTTGTGAAATGGTCACAGTTTCGACCCATCCATCCACCTGAACCTCCTCCAGAAAACCCGCAAACCTTCTTGCTCTTTCTGCTACGTCGCTTGATTACTTCCTTGATGACAGGGATGACCAGCGTTTGACCCACCGGGCAAAAGGTGACCCGCACAAGGTCCGATTTGGCCCGCCAGAAAATAAAAAAGACATTAATAAAATTACAAACTGTTGCCATCAACAACAACGTTCACGCCTACGATCACATGAGAACAGCTGGAGGCGGACGCTGTTAAACGACACGTAGAAAGCACACCACGTGTGGCCAAAACACGCCGTGCCGAGCGTCCCACTCCCGCCTCTCCTCGACTAATCCGCTTTCATGCATTTCCTCCAACACCTGCACCCTCCACGCCATCATCACCAACCCCCCCCACCGCTGCCTCCTTTTAAGTGAAGCCTTTCATTGTCGATGCAGAGATGATGCTTGAAATAGTGATGCAAACCCATTTCTCAGATAAAGGATTGTGTCGGCTGGACATTGTTGTCCCGCTGAATGATTCTCCGTCAGCTGGAAATTGGCTGCGGACTCTGTGAAATGCCATCTGTGAAATATCCGTCCATCACTCATCCGCAAGAAGTGTCACCTGATGTGACTCCATCAGCCATTAGCCAACATTTAACGGACAATAACAACGCGGATGCTGCTAATTTCCTTGCAGTGATTCCAGTCTCGGGTGGAAGAGGTTCTTAATTTGTGTTTTGCAGGGGAACGTGCTCGCCAGCTGAACGGGGCAGAGACACAAACCTCCAGCGAGGACGAGAAAGTTGGAGGAGAGGAAAGTAGAGAGGGGAATTACCAAAGGGGGATCAAGAGACGAGACAAGAGGAGGAATAAAAAGCCTGTACCCGTCTGCTCTTAAAAGAAAAGTAAAGTATTAAGTGTGAACCGGGGAGGAAGAAAGAGAGGAGAGCGGGGAATTGGGAAGAAGAAAAAAAGGTAGAAAACAAGAAAGTAAGAGCACAAGAGAGGAAAAGAAAGAAAGAGGAGAGCGGAGCGGAGGGAGATGAACTCTTCTCTGAGAGCTCTTAAGCTCTTGTTGTGTACTGTGATGAGCGATAGTGTTTGCAGGGTTAACAGCCCAAAGCCCCGGGATGGTGGGAATACACTACACAAATACACACACACACACACACACACACACACACACACACACACACTTACAAACCTAAAGGGAAGGCAGAGTGACTGCAGACACACACACACACACACACACACACCAGAGAGGGATGAGGGCAGCTGAGAAGGCTAAGACCCGGGAGGATACGACTGAGGAGCATCTAATAGAGAGAGAGAGAGAGAGAGGGAGGGAGGGAGAGTGTTGTGGGAGAGAAAAGAAAAAGACAAAGAGAAAGAACTGGTGACCATGAAGACGACGGCGTGCAGCCAGCGTAGATCAACAGCGTGGTCGCAGACGCCGCCATGTTTGAGCAAGATCGATCGGTTTTAAAGGTGCAATGTAGGATTTAGGAGCATCGACCTTTTCAGTGATGTTTAATCACCTGAAACAAAGACTCGTTGTGTTTCGTTACCTTACAGGAGCTTCTTTTAATCTATGGATGGAGCCGTGTTTCCACAGCAGCCCAGAACGGACAAACCAAACACCGGCTGGATGAGTTGAGGGCGTTTTGCATGCTGCCGTCTGTAAAATCACTGCTAAATGACACTCAATCCTACACACTGGACCTTTAAAGGAATCAGGCAATCAGGAAGAAAAAAGCTGAAAAGTACCAAAATGAAGGAGGCATTTACCAAATTCACTGGCGGAGTTTAAACTGCTTCACAGAACGGGCGCAGATTGGTTTGCAGAGTCTTTAAGCGTCTTAAAGTGGCAATAATCATTAGTTTTGCATTAACAACTGGATCACTTGTCCACCGGTATGTAGAAGGGGACCGCTGCTACAGAGACGAACCCGCAGAGAGCAATCACCAGCAGCTGCGCTTCAGCCAAACACCGTGAAGCCCTAAAACGTCTTCCAGCTCGATGCTCGTCGGCGTCGTTTCCCAGCCGCAGCGGGCGGATGTTCCCGGCGATGAAGCCTCTGCAGATGCCCTGCTCCCTCTCAGCAGTTAGCAATTAGCTGGTGAACAAGACGGAGCATTGAGCAGCTAAAGGGCCAGATAGCCTCTCCTCTGTTGGAGACCAGAAAACAGTCGCATCACGTCTACAGGACGCTGAACCAGAGTGCTGCGGGAGTTAAGGACCATTTCAGGCTCCAACAGAAGTTAGCATCGCCCCTGGTTCCCGTTTCGATCTGAAGTTTTGTAATGAACTCTTCAGCTTATGGACTCACAGGTTTTGCGAAGCAAGATAATCATCACAGAGGAACACAATTTTTGTATGTAGCGCTAGACTATAAATAAACCAGGCTACATCTCTTAGATTATAACTAAAGTCAGCCTGTAAGGACGGACTTGTGAATAGTTGAGTCTCTGTGATCCGTGTGATGACTTTTAATGTCTTCGAGAACCTCTCTGGTCTCATTTAGCCACTTTTTAACAATCGCCACAAAAAACTTATTTCATTTTATGATGAAAATCTCTTAAGCTTGTTGTAAGAAACCCCAGAGTGTCCTTATTAGACAGTTAGTTGGGAATGAGACACAAAAATGTGCAAATATCCCCTTTAACCACAGACTTTATTTACCTTATTTAACCGAAAAACGTATTACTGAACTCGAGAAGAGGAACAGGAAGCGCAAAAAAGACTTTTGGGTTTCAGGACTCGTTCCTGCAGCACTCTGCAAGTAACCGCATTGCCTGAATCCACTTAAGAGGTGATGTGTCAGAGTCGTGTGTGCAGCTCGTTTCTGCTGCCCACAAAAGCAAAAGGGCCACGAAAGAAACAGACCAGCTGCTGCAGGCTTCCTGCTAACTGGCTGCTGGAAGATATTAACGCTGAAACAATACAGTCACAGAGCTGCAGCTAGCACAGTTAGCCTACGCAGCCCTGCCAGCCAGAATAGCTCGCTAGCCCGTCTGTAGCAGTCTACAAACGGCTTTAATAAAGTTTGGAACAAACTTGTAATAATTCCATATGTTTGAGGTCAATCCTTGATGTAATTTGTTTCTCAGCCCCGAGCGCTGCTCTGCTATCACAACTAAAGCTCTTTTCCCAGATAGACAGACAGATACGTGTTGATCCTGAGGGAAATGTAGACATCCAGGAGCTGATACAACACATACAAAACGTCTTATCTCAGGACAAGAAACACACAACAAGGAAGTGAAAGTCCACTGAGGTAGTTTAACTGTACAGGGGGGGTTCAGCGGTGCATGTATCGGCCATTAAAGTGATTAATATTAATTAATAGTGCAAGAGTAAACTAATACTAACGACAATATACATCGAATGCAAATTGAGGTGTAAATATTAACAGAAACAAGGCGACTGTGCGAGTGCTGCACGCAGGAATGAACAGGAACAATTAACAAAAAGAAGCGATTATCAAACGGAGCGACTGTGGGCGGCTAACACAGCCGCTAACGGCTCGCCCTCACCCTGAACCTCAACCCTCCGCTACCCTCTGCAACACAGCGGCCGAGTCCGTAGAGAACATGAACAATCAGATGAAATCAGAGGCGCTCGCTCACAGCTGGAGGTGACATAAATTAACTTCTTTCCTGCTTTGCAAGGATTCCACTCATACTCAGCACTTTGACTTGCATTTGACTTGCATTTCTGCAACCTCTCAAAGAGCTTCACAACACTTGCCACATGAACCCGTTCACACAGTGAGCATCAGCAGCGAATTGGGACTCAGTATCTTGCTCAAGGACACTTCGACATGCAGCTGGAGGAGCCACGGATTTTAACCAGCGACCTTCTGACTACTAGACGACCCGCTACAGCTGCTCGGGGAGGATGTTCATGTCGACAAATCAGAAGAACGAGAAACAAGTGTAGTGAGTGCCTGTGTGTGTGTGTGTGTGTGTGTGTGTGTGTGTGTGTGTGTGTGTGTTCTAGTGGTTTACATGACAGTGTGTGGGGGAAAAAAAAAAAGCCGACTTTCATTTACCACTAAACAAAAGCTCGGCTGTGAATTGTGTTGAAAGCCACAGTCAATGAACATGAAAATAGAAGAGGAAATTGATTTTCCCTGCAAATTGTGCGTTCTCAGTCTGCGAGTGCACCGTCGTGCAGTCATAGCCGGAATGACAAACACACTGATGCAAATCCAAATTCACTGAAAATGCTGGTGAAGAAGATACATTAAGTGCAGCGTCTGATGCTGCTGATCAGAGAAAAAAACTAAACAAAACATGAAAAGGGGGAAAAACAAAGCAGAAAACAGCTTGCTAGCCATTTTGTTTATTTTCTTCTTCCATTTCCGAGCCACTTTAAAGTCACGTCAAGTGTTTAACGTGCACGGCGATGAGTCGCATCTGCGAAAGCCCATTCTGCTCCGAGGCTCCGAAGATCCTGCAAATTACACCGACGTGAAACAAAGTTCCATTTGCTGTTATTGTTTACCTGCGACAGCTGAGGAATACTAACAGCCGGACCGGGTGGGAGGAGAAGGTTAACGGCAGGAATCCTTCAGCAGGGATTAGCTTTGAGCTCGTGTTTTCCCCAACTAACTGCCAATTTAAAATAAGAACTGACCAGAAAACATGAAAACCAAGAAGAAAGACTATAAATATATATAAGAGTGGGGAATGATATCGGCAGGAGGGTTGTTGGCAAAATAACGTTTGCACACGTGAGGATTCGACATGGAGGTTTCCCTCCCTGTTGTAGCTCCACTCCACAGACATCAATACAGAAAGCCTGCAGACCACAGCTGGAACCTGGTGGGAAGCTATCAAAGACAGGAGGAGAGAAATGTAATAACAGTGAGGGCAATAAAGAAAAGACATTACACTGAGATTCCAGTGTAAGACTGTAAAAACGCTCCTGAATACAAGTGGCGCATCGCTGACTTAAATTTAATTGAGAAATAAAATGCAGCCGTTACCGTTAAACGGCTGTTTCCTGGTGGCTGCAGTGGTTTCTTGCTGTTGGTTTTCATGCTAAAGTCGCGGCTAACCCGCCGAGCCGTGCACCGAGAGGGTTTTAGAGTAAGTGCAAAAAAATAATCTGTAAATGTAAATCAGTCATGAGAATCAACAGGTGGCTCACACAGACATGGGAGGGGTTGATTTTTCCTTTAAATGATTCTTGGAATCTGTTTAGTTACGACAAGTCGCACACGTCAGATATAATGTCAGTAAACACGGTGTAGACTCATTCGTAACAGTCAAATAACTAATATCTAATATCTTAACTGACTTTGATTTAACTTTTCTTTAATGAACGTTAATTAAAGCTCTTCAGTTCATGCGATGTATTCAGACACCGACCAGAACCAAACAGAAGTTTGTGTTTTGATCTGAAAAAAGCTGGTGAGGCACAAATGGCACCATGTGATGTTCACACGCATTTACATCCAGCAAAATAACAAAAAGTTAATGATGGCGTTGTTAATCCGAACTATGCAAAATACACAACATGCTCTCATTGCACCCAGTGAACCACGTAACACACAGACACACAAACGAGTTGCCTTTTTAAATTAGAATCGCAAACAAAGGCTAGTTACACTAATCACCTCCCCGGGGGGGAAAAACACACCGAAAGGACTAAACATGTGTTGTTTTTTTTCACACACTCTCTCTCACACACACACACACTCTCTCTCACACACACACACACACACACACACACACACACAGCCGAATGACTGACACACCAATCAACGCCCAGTACACAAACTCACTCTTCAGCTAATCAACACATTTCTGTGGACGACTGGAAAAGGAACCCGCTAATGAACACCGAAAGGAAACCATATTTAACGGTTGGTGGGGTCCAGCAGGAAAAAAATGAAAATAAAATAAATAAATTAAAAAATGTCGGGACGCCGGAAAACTAACTTTTGTGTAATTGAGATGTAAAAAGAAAAAAATGCTCCATTTTCACAATTGATGACCATGTAATTATCACGCTACGACTTATTAGCGACGGCTCGGTTTGGTCACGGAACATTTCGTCCACATGGGAAATAATTCCACTTGTTAATTACAGCAAAAAGGGGTCGGGATGGAAAAGGCTGGGGACGGAGAGCGCACACAGCATCTGCAATGAAATATATGAAGACACGACAAAATCTATTCTGATGTTATGCTTTGGTTTGATCCGACTGCTGCTTGACCTTTTTATCTTAATCTGGCACCTTCTGGCAGCCACTGTAAGCAAAAGGGCACATTGGTGAGCGGCAGCTCGACATGTACGCTGTTGGACTAATGAGCATTTATTGACATTTGTTAGTCAAATAAGCCCACGTATATATATTCGCTGCCCACCAGCCTTGTCCTGTATAAATTAGAGACGCTGAGCCTTTCTGTGAGATTAAAAACAGGAAGATAGAGAACTTGTGTTTGTTCTGAGAGGTTTCAGACGCCGCTGGAGATCAGTGTCTCACAGATACATGATCTATTTCTAGAATATGTAGCAAACGCAGTCACCTTGGATGACGGTTGCCATGTACAAGTTTCAAACCCTGCTTGTACCATTAATAATCCACTCAAACGTCTCTTTCATCCTCCATCTGCTGTGGATTTTCTGGCGTTCGTCCGTTGCTCTCATGATTATCTGCAGCTGGGATGTTATTTCTCACTGATAAAAACACATTTTAACGATGATCGTGTAACCTGTATTGTGAACACACATCTTTATTAGCTTGCCGTCTTTTTTCCCCGATGATACATCACCACCTGTGGATCAGTGGAATGGCGCGAACACCGTCGGCAGGTTTGTGTTTGTCACCTGCACGCATGACGAAACAAAACAGGCACCCACTCGTTAGAAAACTGCTCCATCGCTTAATTGCTCAGCGTTAAGAAAAGATCCCCTGGGTTCCTCCTCTGCAGGTCAGGTTCACGGTCGACTCTTAAGTATCTCAAACGTGTGAATGCGAGCAGAAGCGGAGCATCTGTGCTCGCCCCGTGATTAACTGGCAACACACTCAGGCGTACTCTGCCTCTTCAGCTCCACCGCAACCCTACAAAGGACACAATACGCAGGTTTAGCTAATGGACGGATGGAGAAAAAGCACACGAGTGGGTAAAACTAAACCATCCAACGTACCTGGAACTCTGACTCATACTGCTTTTCTCTCCAGAGCTAATGGTTGGACTACATTTAACTTTATTTCCTCAGCGTCTAACATGTGTGGCCCCAGTGTGGTGTTCCCAAAGGAAAGCCATCATATTAAGGGGTGTATTTTTTTTATTTCATGGACCTTTAAAAGAAAACATGTTCGCATGTTGGAAGGAAAAAGGACGTGAACCGTCTACGCTTTATGAGTTCTAACTAGCTGGATGGGAGTCGCAGGGTTTTAAACCCTGTGTGGGAGTGTCCTTACAGAGTCGTTAAGGACTCGTGTGAGTTTCAGAGTCGTTAGGGCCAGTTGTGGGTCGTTGGTCAAACCGGCCTTTACAGAAGTGTAAAGACATCAACGCTTTACAATAAGGGACATAAAAATGTGGGCAGTTACTGAGGTAGGACGACTTGAAAACATCATACTGAGTAGTTACCTTGTAGACTCGTTTATACTGATTACTTAATCATTAGTTAATACTGAATACTTACCAGGTAGACTCAGTAATTACTGAGTACCTAATCATTAGTTACTCTTGTGTGCCCCTTTGAGCAGTGAATCATCATACTGAGTAGTTATCATGTAGACTCACTAATGATGACTTATTTGCTCTTTTTGTGCAGGCAGAGTATGTCAACTGACAGATATTGATGAACTAATCATTACCTAATGGCTCAATGATGATTTCCTGACCTAATTCACTGATGTAGTAGCTGTTTAAGTAACTGTCATTAACGTTTAATTATCAGCGTGCCCCTCACATCAGGCTACTTCCTGCTTTGACATTGACATCACCAGATGTTTTACCCTTTCGTCACGATTTCTGCCGCCCCGGCCCGCGAAAGTGACGATCTACGCCACGCGATGTCGGCATTCTCTCTCTTTCTTTCTTCTTTTTTTGGGTGCGCGCATCCTCCAAAAAGATGTAAAAGAAGGAGCATTTGGAGGAACCGTCGAACTGGGACAGCCTTCACGCGGCACACTGACAGAATTTACCTTCAGATGCTCCTCTGAAGGACGCAGACCCTGAACTGAGACACAGAAATGGTCGAGATGCCGCCATCTTTCCGAAGACAACCCGTTTTTTCGCCGTTCAAACAAATGATGAGTGCTGTCGACACAAGACAAGAGACGCGTTTCCACATCAGCTATCAGCCCGGCTCCTGTGCTCTCATTCTCTATCTGTGCATCTAAGTCCTATTACCTTTTATCGTCTCCCCTCTCTCCTTCCATCTGGTCTCTAACCAACTATTTATCATGCAGGGAACACAAGCAGAGTCGCTCAGTGGTATCTGCATTCCTCCACCTCTGGTTTCCATATCTATTACTCTCCGTCTGTCTCTGCATCACGCTCCCCCGCCACGCAGGACGGCAGAAGTGCCGCTCGCTAATGTCTGTAAATGAGAGAGAGCAACAGGCTTTATTATAACCGAATGAAAATGCACAGCCGCACACACACACACACACACACACACACACACACACTGAGAAGGTTTGAGTGTAAACAGAAGCAGTCCATTAGTCATACTCAGAGCACATTAGAAGGAATATTCTAATCAGGAACACATACAGACCACACGCCCGAAATGTCACACAGGGGGACTGAGATCCGCGAGAGGAGGCTCTGAATATGTAACGAGAATTGGAAAACACTGAATATATGACCTTAAAACAAGACTGCAATATCCAACTGGGCTGCGAGAGTGGAAGAAGGCTCGGAGATAGGATGCCGGCATCTGGAACGTTACTGCAGGGAACAAAATCTAGTATAGTAGAGCTTATAAATATGAAATAAAAGAGCAGAAACACTGGAACACACCGACTGTAAGATTCACTGAGTGGATGATTGGACGGTGTCGTCGTCACAAAGACAACCAGATGACTTTCAGGTTTTTCCCCCTCGGAGCCTTGATACATTTTCCTTTTTCCCCTTTCTGTGAAGAAACGATTAACACCAGAAGAGACGCGTGTTCATTTCAGGAGGTAAAGAGAAATTTGTCATTGTTATTATTGTGCCCGAACAGGAGCGGCGCAGAAGACGTCATGAAGAGAGAAAGTGTGAGCTGGACACGTGGCATCAGATAGGGTGTTTTCATTTTCTCTGGAGATCTGCAAGATCGATCTTTCTCTTGTTTCAGCTCTCGGTTTGTTTTAGAATAGATTTAAAGATGGTACTGATTTCTTTTATATCTCTTTATGGCCTTATTCTGAGCTTTATTTCTATCCTCTTAAAATCAACCCAGTCGAGAAAAACAGCTGTTGGCTGTTGATGCATGTGATTTGTGAACCATGGCTGGTGTCGAAAGTTGGCGAGGGTTAACAAAAAGATCCCGTCTTGGCTTGAAAGTACCGGTTCTGGTTGCCGCAAAGACAGCAGGAGACGTGCAGAGGTCTTGTTAAAAACACCTGGACACTGGTCGCTGCAGATACGACTTCCCGTCAATAATATCCAGTTTTTTTCAACCACAAACACGACTTCTGCTTCACCTCCTGATCTGAAAGTCGGGTCATAAACACATTTGAACGTGACGTGATTCGTTTCGTAAACATTTCATTAAGATACGTAGGATATGGACAGAGGTGGAGGCTCCAGATTCCCGTCTGAGAGAGAAAGCAGAGAGAGCGTTTGCAGTCAGGACCTCGGAGGCTCTGGGACGATGAGTCTGAGGCAAACAGATCGGCCGAGTCGCCTTTCGAAAAAACACACTTTTACTGATGCCTGTTTTATCTGTTCTCTGGTTTTTCTCACCTGTTTCTAACCTGATGACTTTATGACTTCTCTGTTTTATTTTTCCTGCCTGTGTGAAGCACTCTGTGAGGTGGATTTTTTTTCGAAAAGAGCCCCACGAATAAAGATTATCATCATTGTTATTATTAGATTTTGTACCCGGTGGCAGACAGAGCGGCATAATAACAGCAGCGTTTACCGGGAAGAGGTCTAAAAACACTGTGGGCGACTGCCGTTATTCAATATCCATTACGTGGTGCAATCAGCATTTACTTCATAGTGATAACTTGAAGCTCTCTCTTGCCAGTTTAAGGTCACTTCTGATCAAAGATTTCTTTGGTAGTGACTTTCAGAACAGAGCAGAAAGCATTTCAACACACAACACGTCAGTCGACGACGCTCTACTGTGTCATTAAAAAAGCCCTGTCGTTAAAACAATCCAGTCAAAATGGATCAAAAACGTTCCATTAGTTCCAATTTAGGTGGACAAAAGTCAAACAGGGCCAATTATGAGGAACCAGGCGGGTCTCGACTCAGTCGGAGGTGCAGTTAAAGCACAAAGCTGCTGTTTTTTTTTGTTTTTTTTTAACTTTCACGAGATTGCACCATTTTGAACGCAGCGCTGTGAACTGCCCCTCGAATGTGATGTCAAAGACGCGAGGGCGCCGCGGGAGCTGAAGCCTCTTTTTTTTTAATGTGCGGGATTTAAATAATGTTCTTTGTACTGCAGGAGCAGATGGTCCGTATATGTGTCTTTAAATAGAGCTGAGAGATTGTTGATGGTGCGTCTCAAAGGGTAGAGTGTTTTTCTTTTTCTCTTTGTACACTGAAATAAAGACTTTTGCCGGTCTGTCTCCGCTTCCAACTTCATTTTCCCTTTCTCCCCCCTCTGTGGAGATTAGATTATGCAATTTTAGAAACACAGCATTGTGCAAACGGTAAAGTAGTATATGATGTCAGTGAGTGCCGACTACCGACTGCTGTTTCTGTGATTGAAAAGTCACACAGAGGGTTCGCAGTCGACGGGGGTGGAATGTAACATAGGAATATATTTTACTCAGTACTGTACTTAAGCATAAATGCTGATTCATATAAAAAATAGGACCACCTCTAACAGCTGTACTGGTTATTTTAATCCAACAATACAATATAATTGTATGTTTGATGTTTGAGGTCAGTCTGTGCGATGAGTACTTTTATTTTGGATGCAGATACTTTGGTATAACTTTGTCTCTAACTTGTCATTCTGAAGAAAATCCTGACGTCACAGTGCAACGACCCCATCCACATATAGATTAGTTCCCTATAAACCTCGCTGCCATCACGCTCTTCAGTCTGGATCTTTTCAGAGAAAAACAAAAGGCCGAATTTACGGCACAAAGGAAGCGCGTCTGCCATTGTGCAACCGATGCAGGGAGAGGCAAACTTTTCCCCAGGAACAACCGGAATACTGTAACTATGAGAACTCTCCAATGCAGATGATAAAAAAAGAAGCAGAAAGAAGGAGCAAAAGCAGGAGAGTGTCAGAAACCAACGTGAAATTTTGCCAAAGAGCAGGATCCTTCTGTTCTGATGCCGTGGAGCAGGGAAAGCTACCGGTTGCAGATCTCCTGGTGATGACTTGAGGAAACGCTGAAAGAAAAGATAAAGCTGCCCAACAGCAACATCTCACAGCCGATCAGACGAGTCACAGCGTCGAAGAAAGAATCAAACATTAATTGTTGAAACATGAGGTGTGTGGACGCAGGGGTTTCCTCCCCTGAAGCTACTGCAAACAAACACGGCGCAAAATCTTTGTACTTCGTCCTCCCGTGGAGCAGATTACAGGAGTCACCAGTGACAAACAGGTGGAAGTTTACTGTGCGGCACGTTGAGCCGTTACACAGTTTGAGTACGTCAATTTGTGAATTCAGAAATGTAACAACCTGGATCAACGCAGTTCGGGACATAAAATAAATGAAGCGTGCACAGAAAAGGGAGCTAAACTGGGTGTGAAAGAGCACAAAGTGACGACAGCGCTGCAGAAAAAACGTGAACCGAGAACGAGCAGCACATTCTGCATAAACCTGCGGCTCCGCGGAACCACAGGGGAGGCACGACAAACCAAGAACTGGACTCCCTCCCGAAGATGCACCGCCAAAAATCCCTCTTAAGCATCTTAACACCCGTGAGATGCGCTTCTACTTGCTTAGGTACCATCGCACAGAAGGAGAGCCGGTCCTGCCTCGAGCCCTTGGCAGCTCAAATCTGGTGTTGCAGGAGGCAGACAGTAATTAGCTCTTCAACTTCAGAAGACAAACACTTAGCCAGCCAGACAGCCTCAGCCTGCTTAAAGGAGCGGAAAAGAGTGGCGCATTGACACGATGTAGATGCATTCAGACACCGGACACACACACACACACACAGATACACAAACGACACACACACGCGTGCAGGTACGCAGCTGTGGAAACTGAAGCTAAACGCAGCTACCGGCACATTTGATGTTTTCTTGACCAGTTGCATTGCACCAAAGTTGTTATTAATGAGGGTCTTAATGAGCCCGCACCAGCTCACTGCCACAGTGTGTGTGTGTGTGTGTGTGTGTGTGTCATCAACGGCTGCATGATGTTAATGGGGGGTAATGATACGGAGTAGAATTGTTATGGTGGCTAACCTAGCATGAAGGGACGCGACTTATCTCAAACACACACATACGAACACGCACACATGCACATCAAACCACTGATGACTTCCTCCTGCAGCCCCTCAACAGTCACACGTCACACACACACACACACACACACACACACACACACTGAAGTCTCTCCACTTTGATCGCGGAGAGTGTCGCGGCCCTCTGGACAGAAAGCTAATGTAGCCTGAAAGATATTTCTCTTTTTTGGCCTTTGTTCACTGATAATCACGTTGAATGCCAGGGGGGGAAAAAAAAGAGGTTGTTGGTCTTATAGTTCAATAAAATAGAAATTATAGTAAAGAAAGGACCACCAGAGAGGACTTTATTCATTTTAAAATGAAGAAAAAAACACACATTTATAGACTTACATAAATTAAATTCAAGAACTGTAACAGAACTTGAGAAGCAACCATATCATCACGGTCTAGAATCCATGTACATCCAAAAGGACAGGAAGTCCCATCATTCAGGTTCCTGGGCGTCACAAACGCCGCAGGAAAGAGGCGGCGAGGAACGGGATGGAATGGAAGATACGTAGACTGGATCGATGAGGCTGATCCATGGCATGTCATGCTCTTATGAGTGTATTTCAGGTGTTACATTGCTTTAAATGACTTCTGAAACATTAGTGTAAATGCAATTAATTACGCAGCGAGGTTTCTCACTTGTTATTGCTTCTTTGGTCGGTAGGATCAGTCAGATCGTATCGTTTGTGCTGACTTCCTGGTCGTGGATTTTGGACGAAATCCGCCTCAACAGTTGATAATGTTTACCGATGCTCTTAAAGTTTCTCTGCTCAATTTTGAAATGTTCTGCTGTTTGGTGTCCTGCAGCGGCAGTTACACAAAAGACACTTTCTTCCCGTTCCTCTGTACCGATTCGACCCAGCTACTCTGAGATAAACGTTCTGAAAGCAGAACATAACACAGTTCCAGCGATGTGATGTTCAGACCAACAGCTTCAGTCGGCCCAGTTGGAGCTGCTGACTGTGGCGTTCAAACAACAGCTAATCCGGACCGCTTTCAGCCAGACAGCGTTATTATTTCATCAGCATAATGCGAACCATCGGCAGCCTGCGTGACGGCTCCCCTCCCGGCCGTACGTTTACGGGAAACATGGCATTAATTCAGCACGATATAGTGCAACGATGTCGCTGGAGCTGTGAGACGTAGGTGCCGCATTGTCTCTCTTGGGGTCTCTTTTGTTTACAATAATTACATCCAGATATCACGGCTAATTTGACAATGATGTATTGATGTTTGTAAATGCAGCGCTGAGTACCTTTAATGTGAAGAAAATCACAGCTGGATGGGACCAAAGTGGAGAAAAAAAAAAGAAAATCCCCTCAGCTGGGGCCTGACCTGCGTACATACAGTAATGTAATGGGAGTGACAGCTGATGCGCCTGTTTACACACACACACACACACACACACATGAAGACAGCATTTGCTTTGAAGACGGTTATAATGGAGGTTTGAATGGAAGGAGCACGAGCAGAAGCTCTATAGGGAGAAAACCAGAAGGTGTGCATTCGATTTTCAGTCCTTCAAAAGGACGCACACATGATCACACACACACACACACACACGAACATATGACAATGCTAATGCGATGGCTCATCAACATAATAAAAGGGTGTGGTGTCGGTGGGACTAATGTATGCCGACGCATCCTCTGGTCACCTTGTCACCTCGCTGACAGAAGGCGTCCGGGAGGGCTAAGGGTCTCTGAGTGTGTGTGTGTGTGTGTGTGTGTGTGTGTGTGTGAGCCTGAGAGAGAGAGAGAAAGAGGATAATGGAGATGACTTTAAAAGAAGGCGACAAAAAAAAAGAGGCTCCGCCGTCGACAGAATGGTAATTTCCTCCGACTAAATGGTTCTTTCATGAGGGAGTGAAAAAAAAAAAGGCAGCGAGACGGCATGACAAGAGGTGGTGTACCACTCTGGGCTCAGGTGTTCTCCTCTCCTCTCATTCCTGTGACATTTACTACCCAGCTGGTGTTTGCATGCAGTTGTTGAGAGGCAGATGTGTGTGTGTGTGTGTGTGTGTGTGTGTGTGTGTGTGAGAGAGAGACGGCGTACGTTAGTATGCAGGTGTGTGGGCACAAGTTTTTCCGAGCGCTACCCTCAGGGTGGAAACTGTTCAAACTGCCAGCTTGTATCGGCTGTAATCACAACCCTCGACCTGCGCGAGACACACACACACACACACACACACACACACACACACACAGACAGGAGGATAGGTCTGTACAGGCATACGTTAATACCGACACACACTGACGGACAGGCGGCACATAGCCAATATGTATAGGCTAAACATTCACACACACACGTTAATGTGGAAGGAATTCGAGCCGCGGCGCTGACAAGCCCCCAAGAGTTGGCTGCTTTCTGAAAAGCCTGTCAAACTGTCTTTACGTGTGTTCTCTGTAGGCAGGAGGCGTGATAACACAACATGACACACACACACACACACACACACACAAAGAACAGGAGAGTGCATGCACGGCAGACACGCACAGACAGAGACGTGAATCTGTGGATAGTCAATAAAAAAACAGGAAATACATTGAACACATGTTCTGTGGAGGAACAGATCGGCAGCACAACAGTTGTTGCACGTGTTTTTTTTTTTGCGTTGTTTGTTTGGGACACACACACATACACACTCACACACACACACACACAACACAACAAAGTGTGTCTACAAACACACACACAGGTATGTTCATGTCAAACAACAAAAAGTCTTCAAACTGCTTTCTGCTGCTGAGACGGACCCACAAAATCACACCACTAGACACACACTCACACACACACACACACACACACACACACACACACACACGCACACACAGATGGAGACCTCAGGCTTCACAGGTAGCAGCTGCATCTTAAGCAGGTAATGCTGCCAATGGCCATCGCAGAAGGTAGAAGGGAAAGAAAAAACAAAAATCGAAACAAGCTGAAGTCTCACACACACACACACACACTCTCACACACACACACACACACACACACACACACACACACCCCCCACATGTGACCCTCATTTTTTCCCGTTTCTTTCACAATGTTTCCTTCACAAAGTTCCCCCCTGGGAACGTGCACTGCCTCAGGTGGGCCACTAAACACATACTATATATTCTCGACAGACACACAAACTTTATACACACACACACACACACACACACACACACACACACACGCTCACACTTCTCACGCTCACACAAAGTCGACCATCTGTCATATTTAGCCTCGCGTCGACCACATTTTAAATCATCCGCGTCTGTGTTCCTGGTGGCTAAATATTTGATTCATGAGCAGAGACGTTTCAGATCCTCTCACATGTCGGATCCCCACATCAATAAATCATCACCAACACTAATATTTGTATAATTACTGTAAAACAAGTTTGCCAGTGAAAACATCAGCTGCTCCTGTTCTCTGTTCGCCTCACACAGCGCTGGTTTATATTCTTAAGTCGCATCCCACCTCCCACTGTCTACTGCTGCTGGACCTTCACCTTGGCTCATCTCGTCAGAACCCTCTTGATCTAGTGCATTGTGGGAAATGTAGTTTCTATATTGTCAGACAGAAAATGCTAAAACATCTTTAGAACGGGAAAACAAAATCCTGTTTCTCCCGAGAGGTCGATAAAGACAGAATTAAAAATGCTGTTGATCGAAAAAGCTTTCCCAATTCCTTTTGTTTGTTTATCTTTTTCATAAATCATTTCTTATCTTTCATTCTCTTTGTCAATATTTAATCATTTGCAAACTGTTATTACTTCAAGGAATATAATCAGAGATCAGAAGTCTCATGTCTGTACGCTGAATATGAAGCTACAGCTCACAGATTAGCTTGTTTTAGCACAAAGACTGAAAACAAAGGAGAGAATCCATCTCAGCTGCCTCTGAAGGGGAAACAGCACCTCTGACTCACTCATCACAATGTTTTATCTTGATGCTGTTACACTTTTGTTTATACACAGATTACACATCATTGATAAAAGGTGCTAATAAGTGAGATTATGTTACCTTCGCACAAAGCCAGGTTAGCTGTTCCCTTGTTTCTAGTCTCTATGCTAAGCTAAGCTAACAGGTAGGCCTGCACACACTGATTACAGCTGCCCACCTCTCCTACTGCCAGTTTGCTTTTTTAAATCATTACTTAGGCGGACTAAGTGACAGCGCGAAAGATTCTGCAGGAATTCATTCGACGACGGCAGCCGATTTGTCGTCAAAGTGAAAAACAAACCCGGCGCTAGTTGGTTACTTCACTGAGAAGTTGGAGGTGTGCAGCTGAAAGCTCCTTCTTGCCCCCCAACATAAATCATACTGATGCAGAAGTGACCATTCTGTAGGTGAATTTTTTCTCAATTAACAATGGCGTTGGAGTGCTAAAATCACATGGCGTTTCCTGCGACTGCTTCATCATAAAAGTCGAGCCCACGTTCTACCAGTTAAATGCTTTTAATGTGAAGCTGCAGCAGGAGGAAATGTTCAGTTTGCACGAGCAGTAACTGAACACAGCGCTCAGACAGAGAGCCGGTGTAATCACGGCCTCTTTAGCTCTGTGTTGCTTTTAGCAAGAAAGAAAACAAGTGCATTTATCTCAACACAACCTCTGACGTGACTCTGAATGTGCCCTTGTTGGACAACCTGTGCTGCATCCGTTCATTAATGTGTTTGTTCACTCAGCGGTTCTGAGCATGCTTCACTGTGCATTAGTCTGAAGGCGTGGGGGCAACACCTCGGACAGGTTGTCAGTCAATTAAAGCATATTCGGCGCTTGATTTGCGATCTAATGACAAAGTAGAAGCTGAGGTTTTCTGTGTGCATCTGACACGGACTGCAGCCCCCGTCTGACAGCGCTGCGATTCCTCTGAACTCAACTGCAAATGGCCCGTTTACCACCGCGCCGTGCTCCGCATCTAAATTCAGCATGAGCGCGCCGCTCGGCAGATGGTCGCTGTGTTACGCGTGCAGCATATGAACTGTTGATTGCAACATTTGCATGAGTTATTTGACTTCCCGTTCTGCCTGAAAAAAAACTGTTTTCTTTTTTTGTTGTTGTTTTTGTTTTGTTTTTTTTTTGCAAGACACAATCTGCTGCACTATAATTCTTCTTGGCACGTCGAAAACATAACAAACGCAAAAGAAAACAAACAACATCCAAAATCAATGTTGCTGCTTTGTTTTCTCCCCCAAATATAGAAATCAGCATATGGATGCACACAACACCCGCAGAGGAAAAAGAGGAAGTGATGTTTTTGTACCTCAACCAGCGCCGCCGTGGTACTCGATTCTCTCGATTGACTGTGAAAGGCCAAGGCTGTCTGACAAAGTGCAGGATGAAGACACTGTGTGTGTTTACAGGTATGCATCGCACACGTGTTGCATGGAGGGTTTTGTACATGGGTGTCTGCTGATTGGTGTGTGTGTGTGTGTGTGTGTGTGTTTGCGTGGGTTTCTTTGTACAAAGCGCTGAAAAACCCACTCAGATGACTTCGTACCTGGATGGTACAAAGTGTCAAACACAGACAAAAGAGGGGAAGAACTCGAGTGGGAGTTCGGTCCGAGTGGCGTACGTATACATGGCGTGTGTGTGTGTGTGTGTGTGGATGCGTGTATGTGATCTGACAAAGGCCAGGGAGGATACGCTGAGGCAGAAGGAGGGCTGGAGGGATGGAGGATGAAGGGAGGAGGAGGAGGAGGAATGTGCGGAGGAGAGGTGGGTCAGGTGAAGGCGTCCAACATCAAACAGAGGTTTTTCTGTGTCTGCGTGGTCCTGCCTACTGAGCAGCTGACGATGGTGGAAATTCAAGGCTCTGTTCAGTTTAGCTCGGCTCAGGGGTCCTGTGTGTGTGTGTGTGTGTGTGTGTGTGTATAATACGTGTGTGTGCACCCACGAGTGTGTGCTGGACTATAACAGGTCAAAGGTGAAGAGCGGAGAATGCAGATACAAAGTTTTGTCGAGCACGTAACGCGCTCTCGATCTGTGGATACACAGCAGGGCTGGCGACGGCGTCGGGAGAGAGAAGAGAGGAGCAGGTGAGGAGGAGAGGGGGAAAAAAAAAGAGACATTCAGTTAGAAAGCTGGCGTAGCTGAGAGAAGAAGAGATGAAAGGACAAAAAAAAGTAAGGAGAGAGAGCAGGTGAGCGAGGGTCGAGAGGAGAGGGGAGCTGAAAGAGGGAGGGAGGCGATGAACCGAGCGGCCGAGGAGAGACGAAGAGAGGAGGGCAGATGAAAGAGGGGAGCTGAAATAATGGGAGAAGAGGAGAGAAGGAGGGAGATGAAATGAATAGTAATTGCAGCTTTAACACCGCCAAGGTTAGGTCTCCCATTCCCGCCCTGGCCGCCCATACTAACAACGCACGCCGCCGTCGTGTCCTGTGAAGCCGATAAACGCCTTCAGACGGCAGTAACGTCTTTACGAGCTGCACGAGTGTAAAGATACACGATAAAGAGCCGACGAGCAGCTACTTCTTCTCTGTCATGTTATGCACACAAAGAGAACGAAGTGGCGTGACCGCGAGCTGCAGCCACGCCTCCGTCCGCGGACGCCGTCGCACCCTCGCCGGCTCGATCCCTCCGTCTTCCACTTTCAGACAGATATTTCCTGTAACCCGAGATTCGATTTGGAGGGTGAGTCTAAGGTGAGGTGAGGTTTAATCTGATCAGACAAAAAAGCGGTAAAATAGCTGCCAGCGTCTTACTCCAGGACGGGAGGGAAAATAGCCGCAAATAAGATCTATGTTGAGCAATAACACGTACAGTCTGCGCGAAGAGGAACCGAGGAGGTGAAAAATGCTGCACCGCCGAGCTGGTCGGGGTTTTAATCCGCGGCATCTGTTATTTAAGTGTGTCAGGGCTCATCTTGGTTTGTTACGCCGACTGAAGGGAACCAACGCGAGCTGTGTTCAAATAATAATCCATGTTTGAAAGTTTGTTTTCAGTCGGGTGAACATCTGTTTGGGCTCATTTCACTGAGCTACAATCTGGTCACACAGCATCGAGCAGAAAGCAGCGCTGTTGCTATGGTACACACACACATATACCTAATGATGATACGGCATTTGTGATATTATGGTTATATGTTGTCTTATTTGTGTGTAGTTTATGTGTAAAGAGGCACAAAACTCTGCAGAATACATCACTGTATGGAGAGTTTTAGCGTCTTTCAGGTGCTTGTTTTGGTTTTTATTGCTTTTTATGGACTGAATGGTTTAGATTCATCCTCACCGTCACATTGGACGCACTTTTGCACCCACTATGTGCTCATGCTTCAACAACAAGCTGCAGACTGAATGTTAGCAGCTAGCTTCTGAACAAAAAAAGGCAGATATTTCCCTCTGGAGTGTCAATTTATTACTGTGCAATGTATATACATGTCTGCATGGTAAGTTAATGAGGTGATGATGTGGCAGTGTTTGGTTTACATCTCGAATCACTGCCTTCAAGTGGTCAAAAAAGAAATGACTGCTGTTTTAACTCATTAAAAATGCTAAAACTTTAATTATTCGTCAATTAAACCGATTATATCTCAGCCTCTTGAGAAGATAGAAGCTTGAAAAAATGAAAAAAACGTATATGAACTTAAGACATTGGCTGTAATTGACATTAAGTAATTGCCTTTGCTCTTATTGTCGTTAACGAATCACAGCACATTTCTTCGGTCACATGACTTGACAGTGAACACATCATCCAAAACGTTACAGCTCGTCTTTGACTTTGATCACTGGTCGTGGCGAGAGCGGATGTGTTATTTCATTGTTGAGGCGGACAACAAAGATATGATTCTTAAGAAGGGGATTTTATTAAATGGACATATGAGAAAACACTGATGGATAATTGGAAGATAACAACAGGGTTGTACCGGTGAGTTAAAGGTGGCTGCTAAGTACCAATTATGAGGCTGCGCTGACACGTAAGATTCAACTGTGAGCCAACGGACTGAATAAAATGCAGTTTGTTCATAAAAATATATGTTTATACTGATACAGGCTGTTGAGTAGGGCATCTACTTTCCCAGCAGGGGGCGGCGGGCGGGTTCGGACCTCCTGTAATTTGGGTGTATTGGTCACAGAGCTCCCATCAGGCCGAGCGGTGCAGTGTTTCACCACCACGGTGCTAAAATGCATCAACCACCTGAGGTACGATCTCGTTCCCACACACGCTCCATTATTAAACATCTTCTGGTGCAAATGGAACGGATGAGAAAACGTCTCATTCTTGATGTTCTGCTGAGGATCCAGGACTGTAACAGGCGTTCATCATTTGAACGGACGACAGGCGCTTTGTGCTGATTTTGTCGCTCGGTTTCTCTTAAACTTCCAGTTTCACGACAGTCTGCCGAGAGATGAGCGCTAATGTGGAACCACTGTGGCAGAGAAAATGTGATTTTATTTTTCTTTTTTTTTCTTTTTTTTAGCAGCACTGTTCTCCTCCATGTCTGCTCACTGGGCACCATGCAGACACACCAGCAGTGATAAATGAATGATGCTGCCAGATTTGCGTCCACGTAACTGAGACGGGAATGCAGGCCAGGAATTCTTGATTATTTTGCAGATGTGCGACCACATCTCGAGTGTGAGGCCTCTCCCTTTGTACTCGCTTAACCATAAGAAACCACTTCACTTCGTAATTACGTTGTAATTGAATTAGGCTGCCTCACACTTCCAGCGGGGAACCACCCAACCCTTTAAACTCTTCTGTTTCTGTTCTCCTCCGCAGAGCAGATTGGATAACGATGACGCCGAATCATCCGAGACGCACAACGTGTTGAAGTTATTGTCGTGAGTTGATGATGGACAAAGAAAACCCGTCTGCCTCGCGACAACAAATCAGTCGAATGAGACGCAGACAGAACGGGAGGGAAACTCAGACAGCGATACTAAAATCTGACATGGACAACAGTTCGTCCTGCAGATTTTGGATGAATCACTTTAACGCTCCAGAGGACACGTCGTTCAAACTCCCCCTGCCGTCTCTGTCGCTCGATCTGGATTTGGATCGCCTGTAAAAAACCTTTCTGATGTGACGTTACGTCGATCTGACCTGCCTCTGTGCCTCTCACCTTCATCCCTCCATCTGGGCCTCCTCCTCCTCCTCCTGCGGTTCTCCCGCTCTCTGGCGTTTTGCACTGTACCCGCCATCTGCCGCACATAGTGTACGCGCGTGTGTGTTTACGTCACTCCCTGTTATTATTTATACAGGTTTTGCGTGTAATATATATTACGCACATGAATCCGCCGTGTGTTTCGCGCCCTCGGGCGCCTATGTGTGCTATAGGAGCGAAGACGAAGCGGAGTTTTGCCCTCATTCTGTCGTTTCCGCTCTCCCTCTCGCACATACGCACATCACTTTAAATGCAAAGTCAAACAGCGCCAGTTAATGGAAACAGCCGCAGAATCAACAAACGCACGTCTGGCTGGTCTTTACTGAGGAGGCCGCACACACACACACACCTCGTTTCGTATGCACGCACACATAAACACACACACACACACGTGCACACCTCGCGAGGGATGCAGATCGTCAGGCTGAGACGTAACTCTGCAGAGGCATCCTGATTACAACAGGGGAGGAAGGGAAGGAAAGGAGGGAGAGGGGAATTCATAAAGCGCTCCATAACTTTTCGTTATTTCATGGGCAGCCTTGGTCGGATGGATTATTCATGGGTGGGGAAGGAGGGAGCAGTGCAGGGAGGTATAGAGAGAGAACGGAGGGGAGTAAGTGAGGAATCAGGAAGGAAGGAAGGAAGAACAGTAGGAAGGAAAGAAAGAAAAAGAGAAACTGACACTCGAGAAGCTGTAATCATTACACCCTTGATGATCACGCTGCTCCAGCTATCAATCGCACACACACACAAATACACACACACACACACAAATACACACACACACACACACACACACACACACACACACACACACACAAATACACAAACACCTGAATAAATATGATCTACTTTACATAGAATAGATCCATCAAACACAGGAATATAAACACACAGCTGCAACTGCATAAACATGACACAGCTTAAAGACCTGGTGCGTTCACTCACACACACACACACACACACACACACACACACAGTATATATACATCCACACACACTCATCATGCATTCAGCAGATTAAACGGACGCTGAGCTGCAGTTGAGCGCACACAGCCGAGATGTGACGCGACCGCTGACTTGTGTGCACACGGCGAATGTTACAGCGTCGATAAGCAAAACGCCAAAAGTGATCGAAAGCACACACGCGCACGATCGACTCACGTGCAGGCGCCGACGTACACTGGCGTACGTGCACACTCGTGTAAGATCTCACACTGAAGAGGAGTCAGGCAGCCAGTGACACGGGCATTAAAGGGTGTTAATGATATACAATGTCTCTTCACACCTATACGCTCATCTTATAGATCCTTTTCCTCAAGTGTGTGATCTAAATCTGCTGCTGTAAACACACACACACACACACACACACACACACACACACACACAATATACACACCCGAGACAGATTGAAGCAAACAACAAAAGGCAGTAACAGTAATAATCTCAGTGTCGCTACGAGTGCAGGGCCCGGGCAGAATGCCAGTGACCTGAAGGTATGGATGCAGCGAGATGTGATGGAGACAGACAGAAACACACACACACGCACACACACACACACACAAACACAACAACACACACACAGTCCAAAATATAAATCCATCCATGAACGTAGACTTATGTGGACAAACACACAGAAACAAAACAAAACTGAGAAAGACAATGTCCACACACACAAACACACACATGCACTGCCCCCGTCTGTCTTTTCTCTCTCTCACTCACACACACACACACACACACACACACACACACACACGCGCGCACAAAAAGGTCAGTGGTGTAATTCTTTGCTGACAGAGACAGTGCGACTGTTCTGATCGCTGTGGACAGAGGCAAGCTGACCACTTGTAATTTGTCGTGACCTTTACTTCGCTCGCTAACCCAATGAAGAGCCTGTAGGCTGGCATCTGCTCCCACTAATACACATCTGTGTGTGTGTGTGTGTCTGTGTGTGTTGAACATATGAGGTCTCAAACGCCGGGGCTGCAAACAATAATGGAAAAAAAAAGTGTAAAGTTGCAGAAGTTGTTGGAATGAAGTGCACGAAGAGGCGAGCCGCATCGACTGACTGAGTCGCGTCGCGGCTCGTTCTCTGTTGTCGATCGATGAAAGGAGCGCAGCACCGACGCTGCCGGGGTTCGAGGTTTCATTTCCACTCGGGTCAGCCGTGATTGAAAATGTGTTTGCTGGAGATGCTGCGAGGCATTGTGGGTAAGAAGGTATACATCGAAGCCTTTCACTTCCAGCGCACATCTCTGTTTTCTGCTCCGATATTCTCCAGGACAGAGTCTGGTCACAGAACGGGACCAAGAAGTCTTGAGGGTCGAGCCACAAGTCAAGATGTCCTTCAGGCCCCTGAACGCTCCACATTTGGTCGTTTTCTCTCGAACGCTTTCATAGTGTTTTTTCAATAGTTTGACCATAGTTGATTAAAATATATCTGATATTAAATACTTGATCATGCCTTCCAGAGTCGGTGCTTCGAATAAAGGCAGGAGGCAGAAGGTGCAGGAGATTGGATCCAGAGGTAGATTAAGAACAGCGACAGAGAGGGACGAAAGCAACTGGCTGGTTTATGAGGTGTTATTATGGCGACATGATTGGAGGAGAAATGATTACCACCTCACTTTGTTTCCGTCTTTTATTCCCGTCGATCATGTTCACACCGCTCTCTCTCAACCACCACATTTGTTCCTTTCAGTTTTTTAAAAATATTTTTCCATTTCATACTAACTTTTTAAATATT
The DNA here is from genome assembly GCF_904848185.1 of Acanthopagrus latus. Taxonomy (NCBI): domain Eukaryota; kingdom Metazoa; phylum Chordata; class Actinopteri; order Spariformes; family Sparidae; genus Acanthopagrus; species Acanthopagrus latus. The sequence goes on along the minus strand of NC_051041.1, from coordinate 3,988,118 downwards.
TTCATGATTGCTTTTGTTTTGTCCACTGATTGAATCAAATTTAACTTCAATTTCCAGCCGTGTAATTTAATTTCTCTTTTTTTTGTGTGTGTGTTCCTGTTCAGACTTAATGTTTTGTGTTTTTTCTCGGGGTTAGTTTGCCTTTGTGAATCAAAAATGGTTTTCAATTTTACCACCACAAAACATTTTGTTTGGTTATCAACAATCTTTGGGTGGCTCATCCTTTGTAGGCTGTTGGTTTATTCCTGACATGCTGAAGCGTCCTTGAGTCCGATGAAAGGGAAAACCTTGACCATACTTTTCTAGAACCAGGGGTTCCTGCACTTGATGAACTTATATACAATAATGGCAAAACTTTCAAAGCGTTATTTGAGGAAAAATCAACTGTTAACTTGAACCCACATTATCAAGTGTGACCCTTCTAAAGGCTCCTGTTGAAGAGAGCAAACAAAGTCTGAATATCAGAGGCAGTGAATACACAGAATTACTGCTTGAGAGCTCATTACAAATACAACACATTTCTGATTGACTAAGTGCTAGTTTGAAAAATTAACGCGCACACTGGTCGCCTCTTTTCACAAAAAAACATGTGATTGGGTTCAGGGTCACTGTGCGAGAGCTTTTAACAGCTTCTGTGGGAATTTTTCATGCCAGGGCTCAGACGTGGACTTGGCGTAATTATAATTGGCATTAATTCTTGATTATTTTTTTTCTTTTTCATGAGCCATTAAAGCCAAAACACCCGGTCTGTTAGAAATGGTGCTCCCAAAAAAAAAAAATTCAATATTTGAAAAACATGATTTTATCCTCAAGGTTATCATCACTTAGTAAGCAGGTTTTTTTTTGTTTTTTTGTTTTTTTACAAAGACTCTGAGCTTTAAAAGCGGCCGACTTGATTTGTATTCATGCCATCAGTCACTTTTTAAATGGGGTCAGCTCCTTTCAAATGCTCTGTGTCGCTCATGAAGCACAAACCCAGAGAGAGTTTCTCTGCTCGTGACGCCAATCACAAAATAACAGCAGGGGACGCTTTTTAAAAAGACATCTCGTTTACAATTTAGAAGCTTTTGAGAAAGAAAATCTGTCTTTCTTCTGTTGTGGAGTGAAAAAAAAATCACACACACACACACACACAAAAGATTAAACAGACAGAAACCGGTCCAGTCTGGTGCAAAATGTGTTGAAGTACCACAAGTCTGCTCTGTTGAATATCGTTTCCCGATATCTTGAAAGATAAAAAGCTCCTCTCTCCCACAGAAAACACTGCTCCTTAAACACCTCGCCAGTAGTCCCGCCTCTAATTCCGTGACTCTGTGACATCACACTACATCACCGAGTCCCAAATCTGGAGGGACGTCAGGCCGTTCTTTACGGTAAATAACATATAACATATTATCAGCTAACGTTAGCATCCAGCCACTTGTTAGCAAACGTTGTGGTTTGATTTCGTCCTGTGTCAAATATTCATTTACACCTTTCCTTACATCTCGTGCAGCACAATGAAACAAGTGTGTGAAAGTGGTAGAATGCTAACATTAGCTGTAGTGTAACAGAAGCTAACGAGTTATCAAATACATTGTCTGTAACTTGAGATAGTATAAAGCCCGCTGGTTCTTCATGATTCATTGTCTCTTCAGCTGGTGATGAGCCAGGAAGCGATAAAATAATTAATCACAGCTGCTCTGTTGTTGTTGTTGTTAGCGGTGCTGGCTCAGGTGTGTGTGAACTGACCAATCAGAGGACACTGGGTATTCAGCCTTAAAGAGACAGGAGCTAAAACAGAGCATTTTCAGACAGAAAGGGGGGCAAGAAAAACTGATGTTTTTTAAGCATTAAAGCTGGTAAACCTGTTCAAGTAGCAGCATGAAATTAAATGATGAACCACAAAATAAGCATCATCTGTCGTTTTTAGAAAACACTCGGTTCAGGTTTGGAACAGAACTTCACTTATGTGTCCTGTGACAGGTGTTTCTTTTTACATCCCCTCCGCCGTATGGAACATTTTAGCATGTTTAAAGTGAATGTTTTGGTTTTGGCAGCTCTGTTTCTTATCAAGCTCATTTCCAGCAGCAGCAGCGGCGGCAGACAGCTGTTTTCATTCATTTAAACCTCTGATATACCAACTGTACCAGCAGACAGAGTGAGCAAACAGCTTGTGAACATGGCGCTGCATCTGGCGGCTAAGAAGCCAGACATGCTCCTCGAGATCTGGTGGAAACAGAGCTACGGAGAAATTGGACTTAAATTCATCAGGAGGCCAGAAAAAACAAAAAGACAGCAGAGGAATGCTTTCGTTGCTGGATGTGTGGATTAGCATCTTTTGAATGTCATTTCACTACCTGCACGTGTTAAATAGCAGTTACATTCAGGTCAGAGTGGCACTGTATCAGCTATAGGTGCTGCAAAGAAGCTTGCACTGAATTATCGGACTTTGTGTGAACATTAAACGAGCCGTACGCCTCTCTGCTTCGCTTTCAGGAGCAAGATTTTTTTGCAGATTTAAAGCTGCCATTTAAAAAATAACCTGGGTGGCATTTAAATTACTGTAATGTGGTAACACGCAAATTAGTGCGCAGGCAGAAATGTTACGAGGCTGCTGAGCAGAAACACAAAGCGCGAAAAACCACGGGAGACTTCGGACATAAACATCTTCATGAACACACTGTGATTTGGTATATTACTCTGTGTGTGTGTGTGTGTGTTGGAGAGAGTGTGTGTCGGTGTGTCTACGATCTACACAAAGAGGTGATTTCCCCACAGTCTGCCTCTGATTGGATTTGGTTTAATTCAAATAAACTGAAGCCTTGATTTAAATAGAAAGCACTATAGCCTATTATGTGGCACAGTGGAGGACAGTCTCACTATATCAGCTCTGAATTGCATTAAAGCGCTCCCTCCATCTCTCTCCCCCTCTCTCCCTCCATCTCTCTCCATCTTTCTCTCCCTCCATCTCTCCATCTCTCCCTCTCTCTCTCTCTCAAGGTCGCTGTCCGGCCGTCAGACTCGCATTAACAGTTTTTGTCAAACTGTCTGACTCTTTGCAAAATTCTAGCATCACATACGCTTTTATAACCTTTTATAATATTTGTGTGTGTGTGATGGGAGGTCATGAACACAGCCACACACACACACACACACACGCACACACACGCACACACACAAAAATACGATGAAATATGTGTCAGGTCTCTGATAGGCTATGATAACAGTGGTGCCACTGTGCACTGGGAAGGTGACAGAGTAATATAAGAGTTTTATTGCGGGGTGTGTGCATGTGTGTGTGTATGTGTATGTATGTGTGTGTGTGAATGTGTGTGTGTGTAGGTGTGTGTGTGTGTAAAAAAAGAGATCAAACAGGTGGGTAATTGTCCTGACGAGACAGAAAGTCCCATTAGCCTTCTGTCAAAAAGAAAAGTAGCTCCCTCCACACGGCTTGCTGATATAGATCTATGTGTGTGCGTGTGTGTGTGTGTGTGTGTGTGAATGAGAGAGTGTGTGAGTGAGAGAGAGAGAGAGAGAGCAAGACAATGAATGACAAAGAGGATATTGGAGTGTGTGAGACGAAAGGAGAGAGGACGACTGAAGGAAGTCCAAAGCAACAGAGAGAGAGAGAGAGAGAGAGAGAGAGAGAAGGAAAAAGGGACAAACATGTACCGAATGAACGAAGTGGACATGAAAGAGAGCTGTCTGATCATCTCTAAAACCAAAACCACATTACTGTAGCTCCTAATGGACGAGGCCTGTCTCACACACACACACACACACACACACACACACACACACACACACACACACACACTCGGCATATCCTCCTTAGATAAACACATGGACGCAGGCTCCCATGCAGTTATACGAGATTGTTTTTCACTGATGGAAATGGACCCTGTATACAGCACTATATGCACACACACACACACACACACACACACACACACACTTTAACACCCGGATCTTATAGGCTATTCCCTAATGGAACCAGATCCTCTCAAACATACAACATCTCTCTTGTACTGGATACAAACACACACACACACACACACACACACACACAGCCTATTTCTCTTCTCTCTAATGGAGCTGGACCCCTGAGAATGACAACCAGGCTGCTACGCATCACTGGTCATTACCCACAAGGCAGTGCGTCAGGGCCGTGGGGCCGGCCGGCCGCCCACTCTCTTCGCCTTTCACCCCACATCCGTCAAACACAGGTACACACTGCTACCGGTGCTCCTCCGCTATCTCTCTCTCTCTCTCCCTCTTTATATATGTATCTGTTGTCTCTCGCCCTCTCCGTCTCTCTGTGGAAGAACAAAGTCAGATTTAAGTCTCTCCTCGTCAAAGCACACTTTCTTCCAGAGGACATTTTTAACCCTCTCGATCAGATTTTAACAGAAGTCGTTCCTCTCTCCGGTGCGACTCGTGCTGACCCACGAATGACTCGGTCTTGTGTTCTGGCGAGCGAACAGTCTGTCTGCAGTCGATCACTGACATTAGTTTTAATCTACATCACCATCTACCATCTACCGTCACATAAACAGAGATGCGCTCCCCTCTGCTCCGGGCTGAAAAACACTGTTTGTTTTGTACTCAGAAACCATTTCATTTTCACACCCGGAGCACGCTGGAAGGAATCGCCCAGTCATGGGTTATCATGAATCATCTACGGTGGCCCACAGGGGACAGTGGCTGCGTTCAGGAGAAAAGGGCAGAATGTAAAAAAAAGGGATTTGCCTTCGTTTCTGTCCGCTTTGTTTCAGCCTCGGAGGCAGCGGGTGAAATTTCATGTGTAATTTCAGCCTCGGGCCTCGTGACCTCTGACCCCTGCGTGAATTCAACTCTGATTTAAATAACAAAAAATTAGAGAATAAAACAACGGAATAATTAAATTCTTCAAAGCAGCCTGTTATCATCTGAACACAGCTGATTAAAGTCATTAAAGCTAATATAAGCAATGGATGAAAACGAGCAGGAAATTAATTATTAAGGGTCAGAAAGTCCAAAAATGAGAATATGAATGATTACAGTTGGGCAACTGATCGCTACTGGCTATGAAATAACTGACACTAAATACATTTTCTTTGTCAGAATCATATTAAAACACATTGCATGAGGAGATGCCAGCTCAGTTTCTTCTAAAAACTGCAGAGCACTGTTATTGGCTCTGCTCTTGACTTCAGGAGATACCTTTAATTAAGGTATGATGACGGCATTTTCAGTAGTTTTCAGTTTTCATGTATTTGCCACGTCTATCGGTCAAAGTTTGGTTACGTCGAGGCTTGCAGGATGGCAGCGAGCGGAACAAGCCACTGCTAACGTGAGTTGTTCAAAAACGTTCTTTTTAGTACACAAACAATGTTCTCAGTTCTCGTGTTCATGTGTAGAGACCCTGGTGATACTACGAGCAAAGTTTCATGTTGTGTCGAGACTTCTTAGTGTCTTGAAAATAGAGATTTTGATGCTAGCGTAAATGTGCCTGTAGCACTCACACTGAAAATGAGTTTAACCCGAAAATGAAAATACGGTAAATCTTGAAAGTGCCTTTTTCGTCATAAATACACTTTTAAACCAAAGTTTGACTCGGATAGATTCACAAAAACACCCTGGGTTGCATCTTGTATCGAAGAAGATTTGGAAAACGAGGCAGAGGCAATAAATCAAGGTCATTTTCTCATAAGCTTACATAAAATCAGGCCTGTTTTTGGAAACCGGGGGATCGCCCCGCCCCCCCCCGCTGGCCGTTGGACAGAATGCAGGTTCACGGCACAGACGAATCAAAGCGTTTACATAATCCAGAAGAGATCAGATCGAGTTGCCACTGTGAAACTTCCCAGAGCTGTAAAATCATCTGTGACGTTACTGGAACGTTTAGAGGTCAGATAAAACCCCTCAGAACTGGTCTTTGTAGATCTTCTCCCTGCTGGTACCTGAAGCATCACCTGCCCACCTACACAGCCAGCCCTTTGAATAGCTCTTAACTCAGGGCTGGTTTTTTTTTTATTTTTTATTTTTATTTGAACGCCCACTAGCAGGTTTTTGCAAAGCAATCAAAATCCTCACACCGCTTCAAACTCTGCCTCTGCACATCTCCGTTCTGGCAGTTCTGCCACGAGCATCGGCTTTCCTGTTTCTCTGCAATCGAACACGCCAACAATGGCGCCGTTCTCCGGAGAGGACGGTTTCAACAGCAACTCTGTAAACTTTAGTCTGACTTTAATCCTGACAGGTAAACCTTTGTTGTCATGGACGGCGTTCGAAACTTCGACGACTGTATGTTTGTGCCGCTTCCTAACAGCTTTCTCCTCCACCAGCAGCACTTTGATAATCTTTTCTTCTTCTGTTTGTTCTCTCTCTATCTCTCTTTCAGTAGTTCCCCCAAGTATCTCTCCTCCCCGTCTCTCTCTTCCTCTCCCCCTTCTTTCCTTTCTCTCTCTCTCTTGGCTCGCCTCTTTTTCTTCTTCTCCTCTCCTCGCTGTCTCTCCTCGTCATTTCCACTTGTCAGGCTAAAGGGAGCAGACAAATGGATGGACAGATGAATACCCAGATCTGCAGAGGGGCAAAAAGAATGATGGAGCGATGAAATGAAGGAGTGACAGTGCGTGACAGCGCTCAGCTGAGCCCAGTTGTGAGCCTGGGAGGAAGCGGAGGAGGAGGAAAAAATACAGAACAAAAAAGGAAGAAAGGGATGAAGGCTGAGATACTGGAGGAGGAGGAGGGATTTTAAAGAGCACAGCTATTGTTCCACATTTAGTAGTAACGGTAATAATCCGCGACATAATGATGCAAATAAACGTCAGTTTCTTCATATTGCTGTCTTTCTGTTACCGATTGATAAACACAATACTGATTCATCCTTTAGTCATGTAAGCTCTTTTATTCGCTGCTTTAAACACCCACTAAGCTTTGGTCTTATACGGAGGCTAACCGCTGCAAAGGAGGCGACGATTTCAGAAAAAACAAAACAAAAACATGGAACCTGGACGACGGATCATTTGTTAAGCCTCGTCCTTCTCACTGCTGCTACACCTGACAGTCTCTCAGAATGAAAATGCTGGCGGACTAACCATCAGAAGTGTTGGTCCTTGATGTCAAACAGAGGAATACAAAATCTTCCCTTCATTTCTAGCCGGCTGCCCATCGATGACAACTGCTTTGTGATTCTATCTGACTTATCTGACAAATGACAGCAGAGGAGTCTCAGACATGCACTCAAATGTTACATACATCATAACGTGATCGAAGATTAACACTACCAAAACTCAGCAGCCTCCGGCTGATGATCCATGTGGAGGTCGCAGGGATAGAGGATCATAATTCTTCTTGTGTTGGCTGCTGGCTGCGTCTCACCTGGGTTTCAGGAAGTTGATGTGTGGCGCTGGTTCCTCATCAGTGACACAGCACACCTGAGCAGGCTTTACAGACTACTGCTGTGTCTTCTGCATCCTTCGAAGGACCTGGCCTTTGCAGTCCTGGAAGGTGAGTCCTTCAGAGAGGTTTAGCCTTTGGAGCATTTCTGGTTGTGTCACCAGTTGTTTTACCCTTAAATCACGATTTCTGCCGCTCAGGCCCGCGGAAGTGACGATCTACGCCACGCGATGTCGCCATTTTCTCTCTTTCTTTATTATTTTTTGGGCACGAAAAGAATCTTGGGATATGTGAGGCCACGAAGGATAGTAGGCCTTCGCTTGGCGTTGTGATGTAATTGGCCTTCAAATGCTGAACTGAGACACAACATGTGTGGTCTCCCTCTTCTGTCACATACTGTTGAGCCAGGTTGTGACACCTGTTTGTCAGCAAGCTTTTATTGTGAAGGTCAAACCAAACGTAGCAGATACCGTATTATTGCAAATTTGAGCCCTTCATGTCCAAAACTGAGGCTGAAGGACGGAGGAGGCAGGGAGTCGCATTTTGAAGCTGATCGAGTCGTATTTTGCTGCGTCTGGGTTGAAAATGTGTTGCAGTCAAACACACACGACGGCACAGGCAATCACAAACATCACAGAAAAATGGGATTGCAAGAAAAACAGCTCTGAAAAATTATCGAGGTCGACCAGAAGTTCTCTTTTTCATTTCTTCTCAGTGCCATTCACAACGTGCTGCTGCTGCTGCTGCTGCCAACATCTGCCTGAATGTGTGGAGCATTTTAAAACTACCCTGTGCCGTGATCGGTAATCCCTCATGGTATGGTAATCCCATAATTACCGGATTAAAGTACAGAGGCCCGCTTCAAAAGCAGAGCCTTGTAGATAAATATGACTCAGTGCCTTTTCCCCCCTTTTTTTCTTTCATTTAAGAAGAAATAAAATGTGTTGTGGTCTCATGAGAGGTGGGCCACATACGTGACTTGACACAATGCGATTCTTGGAAAAACAAGCGCATTCAACATTTATCATGCGAGGCAACAATGAAACCCTGTGGGACGTTATTCGCTGGGATTACAGGTAGAAGACTGACAGTGAAATGCTTATAATCGCAGTCAAAAATCATCCTTGGGGGGATTATATAACCGCTTGTGTGCTGTCAAAAGACTGTCCCTAAAGAACTGCTCGTACGTAAGAACAAAAAGGAGGAAGAAACAACTAAGTAGCTGTGAGACTGCCTGGCAGAGACTACAGTGCAGGCTTACGGACTGAGACGTTTCTTGTGTCGTGTTTACTCTGTGCTGCAACACATTAGCTCTGAGATGAGACGGTGACGACGACCTTTCTGAGGTGCATCAGTGTAGAAAATGGAGCCCTTTTTGTTGTGAACGTGGGATCACAGGATGGACGGGCGACACCACCGATCCCCTAAACTAAACCGAGTTTTAGTTCAGCTTAAAACTAACCAAACCTCATCGTTGTCTCACCTCGAGTCTAGAGGAACTGTTTATAAAATGTACAGTGACCTCACAGCACCCTTCTGGTTATAACTCCCTGAATCCAAAATTCATATTTTTCTAATTACTTTTGGAGATATTTGCCTCAGAGGTGTCAGCCTTCTGCTGAACATAACAGAACCGGATGGCACTCGGCTTGTAGCGCTCAAAGCATCATAAATTATATGCTGCAATGTCCCTTTCCAGAAATCATGTGATATTAATGCTGCTCTGTTGCTGAACTTTAAGGTTAGCTATCTTAGTTAGCCAGCCTAGATGCGCTCTTCCTTTTGCGGACTGATACGATAGGATTGTCTCGTTTGGTAGAGAGAAAATAATTCCTAGACAAACCTGATCACAGCAGCGTCCATGGATCATTAAGCAGCTGGCTGATGTTGAGCTCAGGAGGACGCAGACACCTCTATGACCGATACCTCTAAAACTCTGCAGCTTACACCAAAAAAGTGTTTGGTTTTTGGGGTGTACTGTCCCTTTAAAGCTGAACTTCAGCACATTGCCCAACAGAAGTCACATGATCTCGAGCAGAGAGCCGAAATGAGGGAAAGAGAAAATACAGGGCTGCACAAACCCAGTTCTAACAGACTGCGCCGCGCTGCATAATGCTGAATAGTTTGCACATGTCAGAGGTCCCCAGTGGAAGTTAGTCAAGAGTGAAAACCCCACAGTGACTCACTGTTCATTAAAATTCATGACGAGGTGGCAAAGTTTTAAACAAGCGCCACTGTTGTATGTAATATATTGATACAGCTGCAGCTGACGGGAGAGAATCACACAGGCTGTGACGACCCGACATCTTCTGCTCTCGTGGAGATAAACTCACTGCACCTTTTTTCACACGGATGTAAATAAGCGTCATTAATATTTTTTGAGCTCATGAAACGACACGCACAGATAATTTAACAGTGTGTGGTTGTGTAACTAATGTACACAACCTTACTGTGTGCACACACTTCTCTGGATGTGCTGCGCCGCCTCTTTACTTTGATGTTTTATTGATATCGCCGAGCTGATCTTAAAAGATATATACGACTCGTGACTCATGACCACATAAACTCATGACGTATATTATAAACTATGTACTTTATGTAGGGATTTGTTTTGCAAGCAGCCACAATCACATGTTTTTTTTTTAAAGTAGTGTTTGAAAAATCATTCCGGTGGCATTAATTTTGAAGAATTAGAGCATCGCTGGGTCAAACTGCATCACTGTGTTGTCTTTAAATGTCCCTGAAACAAGAAGATCAGAAAGATCTCTGTGTCGGTGCGACCATCTGTGATTCTCCTCACCATGTGAAGACATAAGTGTAGAAAAATGAGTCGGGTGAAGGTGAGAAAGTTACAGTACAGAGAGAAAGGGAAGAAAAATGAACCAGCCGGGATAAAAAAAATAATACAAACGAGACAGATCTCAGAGTAAAATACGATGATAAGCTGTCGTTGTAGCACATTCATGTCCGCGAAGATGGACGGATGGCGGCTCGTGGAAAACAGATGGATAACGGTGTGGATGGACGGATGGACAGGACATGAAATTTACAGTCTGAGTGAAGACGTCTCCCTGACAAGAGCTGATGGATAATCGAGTCTGCCAGGTGGAGACGGATGAGCGGAGACAGAGAGGGTGAGACAGCAGGTAATACAAAAGGAGGACACAACGGCGTCCCCGAAAGCCAAGACTTTTTAAAATGAAAAAGGAGTGTGAGGAGGGGTGCAGGTGTGTGTGTGTGTGTGTGTGGAGGTGAGCGTGGACGCTTTTTCATCGTAGCTGTGAGAGAGCGAGCACGTCCGGCTTAAACTGACAGATGGAGACCGATGGGACGGAGATGATGACGGGGAGAGAAGAAGAAAATACTCTGTTTGCCCCTCCTGTCTTTTGTCGTCCCCTCATCCCTGCAGCTCGCTCACCTTCCTCCTCCCTAACGAGAGCTGACGAAGAGGTCGGAGCAAACGAACCAGAAGCTGTTTTAAATACCACACGCGTGTCGAAGATGGCCTATTGATTTCACACACACACACACACACACACACACACACACACACACACACATGCACACAAACCCGTGTGGTTTTTTTTTTCATCCTGCTGCTGCTCAGTGAACGAGGAGAAAGATGATTAAAAAAAAACCACATTCGATATTGCTGCAAACACACACACACACACATTTTAATTAACTATTGACGGATGGAGCGTTTGCTGTCTCCACGAGTATCTACTATACAAGCGCTGGATAATAACTCTGCACCGAGCAAAATTACATGTAAGAATACAAAACTGTAACAGCCCCCCGTCTCCGAGGAATCATGTTTATACACAACGCGTCTGCGAAAAGGAAATACAGCCGGAGATATTTTTAGTTTTCTGTTAAAATAATGAGGAGGTATTGTTCAGTTATATACCTGGCAAGTCAGTGTTGGTACAGAACATGTCAGTGAAACGTTCGCTGACAGCGTGATACGATGTGTTCAGGGAACTTACAGCTCAGCTTTCAGTCCCCTCCAGCTGAATCAGGTGCATCTAGTCGGAGGAGCAACTCTCCAATAACGGGGCGAAAACAGGAACTGGAGCACATTAATTGATTCGCAGCTGAAATCGTGAAAACAGTCAGATTCAGTCAAACTGCAGAGAAGCATCGGGCAAAAACATTCGTCGACAACCGAGACTCTGACACCGACTACAGCAGCTCCGACCTGCGGATCCATTATCAGAAATGTTCAAAATCATGTTCAACCAGTTATCCAATAACAATTTTACACCTGGTCTAGTTTGGAAATAGGGTAATTTCCCCTCTTTTCCCCCCCACAGCACATCCATTAATTCTGTCCCTCACAGCTCCCAAAGAGTGTGAAGAATCACCGATGTACCCGAGGACACTGAACCACCGTGTGGGGATAAAAAAAAAGGCAATTATCTGTGAAAAAGTCCAGATTTTTTTTTCTTCTTTTCACAAAAAACAGCCAGTTAAACGTGAGATTCACAGCTGGAAGTGTGTCGTATCTGTCGTAACTATCGCATCACGGCCGACCCTTGACGTTCACGTACAGCAATCAAACGGAGAGATCGTGAGCGGCGAGCGCACAGCTGAGAGGAGCAGCGAGTACGAACACAGTGTGAAGCGAGAATCAAACAGAATGTGCACAAAGGAAAATATTTTACCTCATCAGCGCTTGAATTTGATGCAAGTAACACATTTAAACAGGTTCTGACAGGGGAAGCAAGAGCTGAATGCTACAAAAACCACCTGTTTGGATCCTTCAGCAGGTAAACAGGTTGACTGGTTACAGGTGATGAAAGGGGGACGTCCTCACTTTCATCGTCCACAGGTAAGGACGGGCCGAGGTTCAACGCTTTGTGAAACACGTGACGGTCCACAGGAGACAAACACTCACTTCGGCTTCACACAGCATCCCCAACGCCTCTACTGCCACATAACAGTGTCGCCAACGAGCGCTCCATCATGCTGTCACTCCTCAGCAGCTCGGTGCAGCCTTTCAGAAGTTAACCTCGCATCTTGACAAGACTTAGATGTATTACAGTCGTATGCAGGCCAGTCGATTTCGCTCAGGTACAGATCATCTCTTTTCTTAACCCGGGACAGCTGCCTGGCTCCTTCTTTCTGTTCTGGATTACAACCAAACCAAGCGGGCTGAATATGAAAGTCGTGCAGTCTGACAGGTGAGTCGTTGAATCGACCGCGCATCATCGCGTCCGACGTGTGGAAATCAAACCCCACCTCAGTTTATTTCAGCTCCTGCCTCTGATGTGTATTTATGTTCTTTGGAGCCATAAATAGCTCATGAAGAAATAACTGCGTATTAGACTGCAAATTGCCTGCGTGTCATGAATAATGACTGACGGGATGAAAAGGAGCCGTGTTGTAAGGCGATGATTGGAGGCAGATTACTGGATCGCTATCACTCTCTTGCTCATGGCACTGATTGAGAACATGGAGTCAGACACGGCAGTTTCTAATCAGGGGAAATACCTGCGCTGACATACGTACGTACGCAGCTTATAGGCTACGATTAGACGACTGCTTCCTGGTCAGTTCACGATCAGGAGATGGATTTATGAGTAATTTAGCTTTTAGCTAAAATCACAAAAAGTGTGTCGCCGGTCCTCTGGCCTTCACACAAATCAACCACATGAGTCCACTTGGCTGAGACGTTTCTTTTCCAGCAGTCTGGGTCCAGTTGTTCGATCTGCACCAGGGTTCGACTGACAGGCCAGACGAATGCACCTGGCTCCATTTTAGGCGATGCCAAACAGCCAAAATGACCTAAAATGTCTGAAAAACAGCTGAAACACGTCGGTCCGGTGCTTCGTACATCCCCGACCTGCTCACCACGACTTCTGTGCAGACAAAGAACGTCACACCGTACGACTGCACACATAATCCCTGCAGCAATCCTGTTAACGCCACAATGTGCGATGTACAGACACATACGAACGTGTTTTTACCCTTTATAACACACACATTCTGCAACGCTTACCAAAACACCCAGACACACACGGGAGGTAAACTCTAAAGAACAATTTCAAATAGAACTTCACAGCACTGTACTGACAAAAACAAGTGCACACACACACACACACACACACACACACACACACACACACCCATCATCCTCCAGTCCGCCCACGCTCTCCCCGGATCACGCTATTCATTTCATCTTTGATTCCCTTTGCGGAGATGATGAGTTGGAAACATGAAAGGGATCCAGTGAACTGAGAAGAGACCCATTCTATCGCTCCATCTCCCTCCTCCGTCCTTCTGTCTCGCTATCTCACTCTCGTTTCTGTTGATTTCTCGTCCTTTCATTGCTGCTTTTTTTTTTTCCCCCTCTCTCCTCCTCTCAACTCCAGCCATCCCGTCCTGCTTTCTCTCCACTCTTGTTCTTCATGTTTCAGTGATTATCTCGTCTTCCACCTCTCTCTCTCTCTCTCTCTCCCTCCTTCATTACCTCCTTTTCTCCACATCTGTACATCCGCCCCCCCCCCCCCCCCTTTGTTCGTCTCTTTCTCCTCTCGCCAGATTTTTCTCTCTCTCTCTCTCTTTCTCCTTTCTCCTCGTTCTCTCCACCCTTTTCCCCTGGGGATCGGGCGGATAGTGGATGTTGCCACTTGGGAATGACGAGGGCGGCGAAGCGGTGGATTAAACACTGAATGATCCGCGGAATGCCTGGAGACGCACGCACACACACACACACACACACAGTTGCACGCACGCACACACACACACACACAGTTGCATGGACACACACACACACACACACACACACACACACCGTCACGTCAGAGTTGCTTCTGTCTCCACGATCTATTCTTAGAAACAAGAATATCCACTTTCCCTTCCTACTTTCTCTCTCTTTCACACACACACACACACACACACACACACACACACACACAGCCAATATCTCGCCAGAACGACCCAGAAGCCCTCGCCAACATCCGACTCGCCCCGCTTCCTCCCCCTTTGCTCCGTTTCTGCCTCTCCTTCCCTCACTTCATCAATCTTCCCCACTCTTATCAGAAAGCTTCATTAAGGAGCTCCAATTAAAGGCCGGCTGGCTCGATTGGTGGCGGCCATGGCAACAAGGCTACTCGTATTATGGTCTGGCGCGGCGAGGAGAGGGGAGTGGAAGCGAGGAGGGCTTGAATTTTGGCGCCCGTTGTGTGTTTAAACAAATAATAATCATGGATGTTCATAATTATCGACTCAGGGACCGCCTGCAAATTACCGGAGGTGACGGGGAGGTCGGAAAATGGAGGGTTGTGTGTTTTTCATTTTGCAGAGGCGAGAGTGGTTTGACCTTTTTTTTTGGAGGGGGGGGAGCAAAGAAGAGTCTTTTCAGTTTTTCATCGACCCACATTTAGATTTCGACCTCTTCTCTGCTGGATTTATAAAAAAAAACACTCACAAATTACAGCTTTGTGTGTGAGTGTCGCTGCTCCAGCCAGTGGCTCGTATTCACTCTGCCTGAACGCTGACGCTCCCCGTCACGGCAGGTCCGGTCGCAGCTTCTCGCCTCGCCATTCTGACCACCTGTCCACATGCTCACCTGCTCCCACTTCCCAACTTCCAATCAGGCCTCAGTTCAAACCACCGACTGTCACGTGATTCTCCTGATGCACTAAATGGGCAATTTAAATGCATGAACACAGAGCGCCAGATGTGCGATGTTTGGCAGTCCGTACGAGATTCATCAACTGATTGATTGATTTGCAGTCCTGGGTTGCTAGTATTTGCAGCTAACCATGACCATCTCAAGGGTCTGTTGGAGTAAACTTGAAGATGCGACTCTCTCTACTCAACTCTACCAATGGAGGGAACCAATCCGAGGCTGACCAGGCCGGGTCGCGCTGAGGAAACCAGTGGGATCAATACGAATGCAGCTTGAGGCCACGAGCACAAGCGGGAAGGTCACTTTACTTGAATTACACAAGACAGCAGAGGGTCAAACGATTTTCCCTTGCGAGGACGGATCGCACAAGAATCCATCTCACCAGGTTACAATTCTTTCACTACCCACAAAAAAACCAAACTGAGGCCGTGTCCACACGTACCAAAACAATCTTTTTTTCCCCCGTTTTCCTCGGCGTCGTTTCAAGAATATTTGCGTCCAATCGGATCCACTGAAAACGACTCAACGTGCTGCAGTTCATATTCCAGGCCTACAGGTGGCGCTTGAAATCTTTATTTGTATTTATTCTCATAGCTAAAAAGATTCATCCCACCCTACATGTAGTAAATTTTGTACAGTCCCTAAGTATTCCATCATACAACATTTCTGATTGTGCTCCATGTAACTGTGGGTCACTGCCTCTATGAAGGAAGGACAGCGAGATCAGCTGGAGCTTGTAAACCGATCGGCCCACAGATCGCCTCTTTCCGGTAAACATCCATACTCTGTTCCTTTCCTCCCAACATCATCAGTATTTATTTCACATCCACGCTCCGTCTGAGAGGTCTGCGAGGAAGGCTGTCAGACCCCGGGAGGAGGAAGAGCTAAAAGCAGCGGGAGAGATAACTAAAATAGCCGCCGTGCGGGAGGCGTAAGAGCTAATTTAAGCTCCGGAGTGGCGCCTGAACAAATGGAGGCTCAGATATCTCTCAGAGGAGAAATTAATTTAAAGATGACATAACCTTTTGAGGGGACACATTATGATTTTAAGGTGCGTTTGGGATGGAATTTAATAAATGTGATAGAATAAAACTGAATTGATTTCTTTTTTTCTCCGTCTTCCAGCAGAGTAACGAAGGAGCCGAATCAACCGCGGCTCATCTGATAAACCCACAGAAGCTCTCCGCGACTCAAACAAGTGGAATCAGTTCTTTACACGACGTTAGTGCTTCTCCATCTCTGCAGGTACCTGCGCTGACCGTCTGTTGTTCGCCCTCAGGCTGCCTCTCCGGGACACACTCGAGAGTTTGACCTCTTTTGAACTCCGGGGTGACACTCGTGGCTTTTTGAATCTGACAGAGTTTCTGAGAACCGGCAGACGACCAGCTCGACTTCAGCAGGTGTGTGAAAACAGCTCATGACTGACTGAATCTGTTTCTAAGGGTTGTTTTCTTCTTGACATTTAATCAGTTATAGTTGTATCACCTGTTGATCCTTCATAAAGGTGCATTCTGTAAAGTTTAACACTGATGCTGAGGCTGGGACGGATGGAACGATGATATAAAAAAACAAGTCTCCTCTTGTATCTGATGTCCAAAAGGCCAATTTTGGCAACTTGGAAAAGGAACTCAAACAACGATGAGAGTTCATGTCGCGAGGAAATCAGCAATTTGGAGTCGTGCACAGAGAGCAACCTGCTGCTCAACATCTGCAAAACCAAACAGCTGCTGGCAGATTTTTAAAAGGTAAGGAGGCAAAGACACACAGTACTGTTTGTGTATTTATTTATTCATTATATTATTAATTTGCTCTTATTTTTTCTGTTTTTTATTGTATTTGTACTGAATGTACCTGCTGCTATCCCCCCAAATAAAAGTGATATTTAAGCAACTGACATGATTGTTTTTTTAAACTGGAGCAGAGAACTGTCTTGAACGTCAATAATAGACTCTCACTCTTCATCATATCTACGTACGATTAAGGTGAGAGGTGTTAAAGTTCAGGAATGTTAATTGCAGGTGTGCGGCTCACCTTCACCCTCCTCACCTCACACCGCCGCATCTCCACCGTCTGATCAGCACATATTTTCACTCAGCTGTTCTTTAACTTTCACCCCCCTTTCTCTCTCTCTCTGTCTCTCTCTCTCTCTCTTTCTTTTCTTCTCCGTCCAACTTTAATTACAAAGCCTCATTAAGGAGCAGAATCTGCTGAGAGGGATACTTCTTCGCCATCGAACTTGGAAAGTTTATTCAAAGTGTGTTTGGAACGTTGCTATTTTTACATAACACGGCGAAATCAAAGCAGACACGTTTCTAATGTTCCTCTTGTTGTGATCAAAGCGCAGTACGAGTTCATTTAGAAAAATCCACTTCGCAAAGCACACAAATCCAAACATGTACAAACACTTTTAATTAGATGTTCACTTCCTGGGATGTTTGGGGTTTTTTTTTTGGTATCTTCTAGAAAAACACCCAAACTTTACAGTAACCCTCTCCCACCTGCATTTTAATAAACCCCTCCAATAATTAATTATTGACTATCTCAAGTATTCAATCACTCTTTGTGTTTATCAAACAGCAGCCAGCAGCTGATGCAAATGGAAAATGCACACGCTGGTGTTGAAATACGGGAGAGAGGTTTGGATTTGGTTTCGCCGCTGACCTGAGAACACACAGTCTGGGATGGGAATCAACAAGCAGGAGATGATTGTGTACCTTCAAGTCCTGTTTGTGCACCTCCGCTCAGCCTTCATGTGCGGCCGTGACGCGAAAAAAAAAAAAAAGCCCAAACAGCCGAGCGAATGTTCGGCTGCCGAGCTGAGCAGCAACTTAAAACACTTCCAATACACAAATTAAAAGCAGGAAATCAAGCAGCCCAACAGGTGGAAATCTATTATACAGGCAATTTCTTCACACAAGTAGCCCCATTAGATGAGGACGACACGCAGCCTCGCGTCGCATCTTCAAGGATCTGGAGTCACGGCGGGTGAGATGTGTCGCGCTCTTCTGCGACAGCTTTCATCACGAGCCGGCGCCTGGAACGTTCCTCGCGTCTTGATCTGATTACATCTAACGGCACGTTATATATCTGAGGGTGGATTTTATTTCACTTTAAAAAAAATAAAATAAAATCAAATGATTACACTTTGCAGTCATTTCAATCAAGCCTTTTTTTTTTTCTTTTTCTGGCTGCGCCGAGCCTCCGCTTCGCCTCGAGCAGCACTGAAGCAGCGCCGCGTGGAAACTTGTTCAACTAATCCAGCAACACGCTGATCTGTGGCTCAATCTGCCTTCCCGCTGCGCCCTGCAATTTGTTTGCCTCTATCTCCGCTGAGGGGAGAGGAATCACAGGGAAAAGGGTGCTATTTCAATTTCAGCCTCCCGCCAGACGCTGCTGCACAAAGATGCACACACTCACACACCAGCTCAGATTCTACACAAAGACGTGAGTTTATCCACAGAAATTGTGTTTTTATTCACGATTTTAAAAAATACACATTCAACTTATCGGTATGTGCTAATAGAGACAAGATTTTAAGGTACTTGTGCTACTTTATACTTCCTTCTTCCTCCATTCACCTGAAAGTAAAAACCTCTCACTGATTACGATGATCAGGATTCTGAATATCACTTTATCAGATACTTTAAGACTTTTACTTAAGTACTACTGGGTGAGAGTGACTTTTACTCTCAATTTCATTTCACAAAAAGAAATATTTCAACAGTGTTTTGCTCAGGTGTGACTTTTGGCTACAACACTGACAGTTTTCTGTTTACCTCTGAGAACAAAAGAGCATAAAAGCGATACGATTAATATGAAAACTGCTTGAAACCAAGAGATGATTCTCTGCATATCTCAGAAACCTGGAACTACATCTGACTCGCTCGGCAGCGAACGGGAGAAACGAGCTGGTGGGAGCCGTCGTAGTTTTCAGAGGATGAAGGTCTGGAGTTGGCGGAGACTAAAAACAGAGCAGAGTGAACACCGGAACACTGGATTTTCATCGGTGGCCACGAACACGACCAAATCAACCTCGAAGCTGATGAAGTTTCTGCTTCATGTCTGCAGCTTCTTCTCTCTGCTGCCCACAAGTGCCCGGAAAAAAATAAAAAATAAAATAAAAATCAGTGAACGCAGGTTTAACTAAAAAAAATTGGACTAATTCTATTAAAAGTACTTGGCTTACGCTTCCCCCGCTGCACACACGCCAACATTTCACACACACACACACACACACACACACACACACACACATCCTACCACACTCAAGCACAAATTGCCATCCCCTGACTGTAATCCAGTATAGCTTAGCGGTGAGTTATAGGCTATTATTCCCCTGCTATACAACAGGCTCCAGACTATGGAGGCAGCAGATAGCACTCCTCAGGCGCTTAGCACTCACACAAAGCTTATTCTACCTGGTGTATGAGAGGCAGCCGGGGAGGACCTGGGCTGCTTATCAGTATATATACTGGGCCATAAACGGAGGAGTGTTACGTGTGTGTGTGTGTGTGTGTGGAGCAGGTGTTTGTGTATATGTGTGTGTGTGTGAGAGAGAGGGAGAGAGCATCCATCCCAGAGGTGTCAGAGTTATCTCCCGAGGCCAGAAAGAAAGCGAGAGACAAGGCGAGAGCAGGACAGAGATGGATGGAGGGAGGGAGGGAGGGAGGGAGGGAGAGAGGGGAAGGAGGGGAGAGAGACACGGAGAGGAGAGAGGAAAGGAGAGTCGGTGAGAGAGAGAGAGAGACGGAGAGAGAGATGGAATAAGTGCTGTCAGCCATGTGCACAGAGGCGTGTAAGACATGGTCAGTGTGTCAGTGGCCGGATGTATCACACACACACACACACACACACACGTTTAAGGAACCAGCTGATGCTCACCATCATGCACCATCTCCTCATCTAATCCGCTGTGGCAGGTCAGAGGTATGTGACAGGCAATCAGTGGGAAACACGACTGAGCTCAGGGCAGTGGGAGTGAACTCACACCGAGCACTCAGGTAGGTGACACTGACTCCAGATCAGCTGATAGGACGGACCCACACTGAAGCTACTTGAGGAGGAGTTGTGTTTATATACCCGAGCCAGATATTTACATGTTATTGTGAGTAAATTAGATCATTTTTTCTCAAAACTGTTAAAGTTATGTCCAATAAAAGTGCTTGTTTTTGCTACTGACAGACTGAGGTTGTTATTGTGTTGAGTGTCTGACAACGATACAGAAACGAATCCTTCGAGGATGGACCTGTGTGTCAGATAACAAGATGATTTTTGTAACCAGAAACACGAGAGTTGCTCAATGAAAAGTCTCGTTCTGAAATCTCGCGAGTGGTGAGATGTTGCAGGAAGAAGACGGTGCAGACGTGAGAAGCTGCCAGCGAGAGTCAGCAGCTGAATATCTGGCTGATTCTGAAACTTTAGATGAGGCAACAGCTGTAACATCTCAACTCGTGTTCCTGTTCCTGGTTACAAAAGATCTAATGTTGTATGAATCGTTTCACTGATGTTTGTCAGACATTCAGAATAACAACTTCAGCTGAAAAACAAGCAATTCTAGTAACTTTGTCTTTCCTCAGGACGATGTTGCAGCCGCGTTATGACTTCCAGCTGAAGTTATCTACCAGTCCGATTCCAAAACTTTTGGCAAGTATGACTCATGCCCTCTCTGAGACATGTAAATATCGGATTTCCCCTTGAACAGACCCCCACAGAAACTCTTAATCCTCTGTGTCGGCTCGTCTACAAAGGAGAGACTTTCAAACTGAATTGAAGTATGAGCTGCTGATGAAACAATGAAGTAACTGTCATGTTTTATTAGACGCAGGATACCGAACCTGCCAGAAACACTGCAGCCTGCATCAACTCGACAGCACAATTAGATTTAGGATGCTCCATTGGACGCCAGCCGGAGGCTCAACGATCAGAACTATCTGTAAGTAGATTTTATTTCATGCTAGTTTGTTCTTTTTTTTTTTACCTGTCGTGTGTTACAGGCGTCAGGTTTTATGGATACAGTCGGATGTTGAGTAGCAAGATGCCTTTACATCGGGCTCAACATTGATTTGCTCGGCTGCTCCACCAAACAAAAGTCATTTCCATATCACCTAGCAGGCAGAATTTGAAAAATGTCGCTCATTTCACCTCCTGCACACTGCAAACGGAGCTTTTCTTATTCTCATCCCGTCTTTTTAAGCCGCATTGCGAACGTCTTTTTAGATTTCTACACTGTGGACGGCGAATGGATTAAACGCTGTACATGCTCTTGTCAGCATGCTCACATTCTGACAAAGACGATGCTGACGTGCTGAAGTTTGGCATGTGGAGTGTTTACCATGTCCTACAGCTTAGTTTAGCATGTTAGCATGCTAACATGTGCTAATAAGCACTAGACACAATTAACAGCTGGGCGCCATGTGGACTTTAATCATCTTTTTAAAATCATCTTCTTGAATGTTTTAACTGGAATTTGCTGTTTAAGGCAGACTGGGAATAAACGATGGTTTGTAATCTGAATTAATTCTTATTTTCCACTTTATCTTCTTGATAGGATCTCTCCTCTAATCCAGATCAAACATAAAAACAGCACTTTAATAGATACGAACAGGAACAAACACTGTCTGCAGAGGGAAAGCTCTTAAAACTCACATTCAGCCTCTCGCGTTGTGCATCGCATAAAATATTCAAACGTTAAAACAGACGCAGACAACAAACCTTTATACATAATGAAATGTATCATCATTAACTTCACATTTCTTTTCTAAACTTTTCCTGGTTGTGTTGTCAGGTATTTTTAACAGCTTTGGAATACAAAACACTCCCTCCATCACACACGCCGAGTGATTAATATTGATTTTATTACTCATGATGGAGGTAAAGGTGTGAAGAAGTCCTCCACAGCCCAACACACTCCTGGCAAAATGCTTTATCGTGGAAAAACATGCTTTCCAATTTTAGCCCTGATGGTTGGAGGCAGCTGAATATTTTACCCAAACACACACACACACAACTACACACAGACACACACACATGCAGTCTTGGCCAGCAGACACCTGCTCCCTTGTCTGAAGTTATTGTGAGCAGGTGAGGAAAAGCTCAACTGCTGTGACAAGCTAAAACACAACGAGAGGAGAATTCCTCCAGGAGAGAGAAGAAAGGGAGGAAGAAAGAGAGAGAGAGATGGAAGGAGGGAGATGGAGGAAGAGAGAGACGCCAGCTGGGATGCAGGTGGGTACCGACTCTGTGTATTCTGCCTGATAATGATGGCAGGAGGAGGAGGAGGAGGAGGAGGAGGAGGAGGAGGAGGAGAGGGGGGGAGACGGTGAGAGAGGATGGTGGAGGCAAGGCAAAAAAAAAAGGATGAAGCGCCTGAAGAAAATGTGTGTGTGGTGGAGAGAGAGAGAGAGGAGCAGACAGAGGAGGTTAGGAGTCAGAGGGTTAATCCTGGTGGGAATAAAGAGATTGACACAGAGTTGAGTCCATCTGTGTCAGCTGGTGCAGCCCTCGCTGACTGACTGACCTCATGATTGGCTGACTGACTGGCAGAAATCCCTCTCTGATAACTGACAGACTGTTGGCGCGCCGGCTGAATGGCTGCCTGGTTATATAAATCACTCCACTCAACTCAGCTCCGCGTTTTCAGCCAAACGCTGCACACTTTTTAACTGGAATTTGTGGGAAATTTGGCCAAAGGAAACGAGAACGAACGCCTGAATCACCTGGGTTTAAAAAAAACTAAATAAATGAAAGTTATCTTCATGCAAAGTATCTGATATCAATACACACATTTTCTTCTGACTGTTCCAGGGCGTCGACAGGTGAAGGAGACTGACAGATCCTCATCATGTCACCACTTCTCGAATCATTGGACTGTGACAACAACAGAGACACATCCGACCATATTTTTAGCCGAACAACACATTTGATTATTATATCTTGAAAGACGTCCCTCCAGATTTTCACCATCCATCATCATTTTCAGTTACTGGTTGCCTGGGAAGCAGATTTCCATCATTTATACGACACATGGGCGCCATGTGAATATGGTCTGTTCTCTCTTTATAGTCTCTGTGCTCTCTGCTCTGCATCTTAGCCAGCAGATAAACCTTCTTTTTTTATTTAATGAGGCACTTCTGAGGTTAAAACGATTCTAAGGACGTGCAGTTGAAATTTTCCCTTTAATTACGTTTGACCTGTTCAGAGGAGGACAGTAAGAAA
The DNA here is from genome assembly GCF_904848185.1 of Acanthopagrus latus. NCBI lineage: Eukaryota > Metazoa > Chordata > Actinopteri > Spariformes > Sparidae > Acanthopagrus > Acanthopagrus latus. The sequence goes on along the minus strand of NC_051041.1, from coordinate 3,964,903 downwards.
CTGTTTTCAAAGTTACATGAACGTCTTATTTTGCTGATCTGGAGGTAAAAAGTAAGAAATGGGTCACATGCGAAAAAATCCTCATGTTATAAATACTTATTTTAATCTTCATCCACGAGGTAAAACAAAAACAGCGCGAGCCTCAGATGTATAAATCTTGTGGATCGGGTGTTCGCAGCAGCGTCGAGGGTCGTTATTGACTCATCAGTCACTGTTTAACAAGCCGTGTGTGAAACACTGGGAAGTCTCGTGTTGGGGGTCAGCGTGCCGAGCGTTTCCGTCCCCGTGTCCCGCCGCTGCTAACAGACTCACCTCCGCCGTCAGCAGCTTTCGCTTCGCCGAGGCAGCCGCTTGACTTTGACGTGCTTTGAGTGTGCGATCAGTTTAGCGTCACTCCTCGCGTCTCGTCGGCGCTAAGCGCGTGGTGCTGTTACAGTTTGTCCTGCGCTCTCCGTGTCAGCTGTGATGTTCCCTGTAATGCATCACCGGCAATTAACCGAGTCAAACTCGGTTTGCACCCATTGTAGTTGGCACATCAAGACGACACTGATTCTAATTGTCTTTTTGAAGGAGCCGAGTGGAAGCGACTCGCAGCCTACCTCTCCGCTCTGATCCTTTTTCAACTGTAAACAAATCTATTAGCACTTTGGGGAGTTGCAGTGGGTGTTCAAAGTGTTTAAGTGTCCAAGTTAGATGAATCGCTCCGGCAGATGGTCGGACCACCTGCTTCACTGGCCCAACTACAACTAAAAACGGATGTGGTTGTCGAAGTTCTCCTCTCCTGGTTAATCCTGCAGTCATCCTTTGATTGTAAACTCCAGAATAATAATAATAAAAAAAAAACAACTCATTTTGCTCCATACAAGAGGCCATGTTGTAAACATATCAGCGCCTGGAATATGTGTCGGCCCGTCGGGATTTTATTACGACCGACTTGAGGTTTGCATGTCCAGTAAATCACTCACGAGACAAAAAGTCTCCGGCAGCGAGACGAATAAAGTCCGACGTTGTGACGACCTCGTCGATAAATTCTTTGTGTTCCCCACAGGCAGAAACCCAGCGTGGTGAATTACAGCGTCCCGACTTTTCCGGACATTTGCTCAGATTTGTCCCTGAACGCCTCTGGCCAGTAAACCATAAAGGGGAGCTCAGGCTTTAAAGGGCGTATGCCACCAATTTTATGCATCAAGTCAAACAAAACAGTGCACGATGTCTGTTTCTGGCTTGGAGGACTTTTTTAAAGTCTGACAAAAGCAGCTGACTCACTGGGATGTAATGTTAGTACTTTCTGCAAACCACAGCTACATCCAAGGTTGACATGTGTGAGAAAACGTGACGTTAGCATTTAACGCTAATGAGCTGACTTTCACATCAGGAGCTCGAGGAGACGGAGGCCGCTGTTATTACTGCCAGCAAGGCTGCCAAAGAGCCGAGTCACGCCAGTGGAGATTTTTAAGGAAATGTGTGTTTGTGGTGAACTGAAAGCTGCTCCAGCTCCATCTGTGATCCTGGAGATCGAAAACAGGTGCTTTAAGCCAAACCGTGTTTTCAAGTGATTTTTGTACTTAAACTGACCTAAACTATGCTGGCCTGGAGAGATGTTTAAGATTAAAAGACGTGGGCGCTTACAAGACACAGTCAAGTTGCATTCTGGGATGCAGGAGCCACTCTGATGAGTCCCTCTGTTGTGTGACGGTCCCCGGTGTGTTGCGGTGCCGTGTTGTCGTCTCTCAGCGTTGCTGGCTGCTGATTGGAGCTGGACTCGATCAAGGAACCGGAGACAGCCGGCCGCCGCCTCCAGGTTTCATGACAACGCGCCCCGTCCTGGTGTTGGCTCGCTCTTCCCCTGGCACCGCGTCGCATTACTTTTGGAGCTCTTTGATTTTCCGTATAATTTGGCCAGCATCAACTCAGCACTTTTTTTTTTTCCTGCCCAATTAATTTGTTAGAAAGTACTTGTTGTTATTTGTTACCTTCAAATAAATCTTTCACTGAGCGAGTCCCTCGTGCGTGCCGTCCTTAACACTCGGCCATAACACTCGCAAGTCCCCAAAGTTTGTGAAAGTTCAGCACGTTACTGCCATATATCCGTTTAATCATCTGCTAATTGATGATATAAGTGTTTTTTTTCCCCCAACAAATTCACAGTATCTGTAATGATCATCAAACAATCGCGTGTCCCAATTAGGAGCGACGATCTGAGCCGGACCGACGCTCACCGGGGATTTAAACGGCCTTCAGTGACACTGCTCGGTTATTCATTAAGGCCATTTTCTTTTATCCTTGTTTTATGTTGCTCTTCTCTACCAGTCTCTCATACTGATTTAAGTTAAGGAAAAATAAAAACCCCACCCCTCGTGAAAGCCCCCACGGTAGATAAAACATGATTAAGTGCCCTCTGCGGCGGCCCAGCGCGCAACAAAACAAGATAAAGTGCCCACTGTGGGACTTTCCCTTCAGCCACGCTGTGTCAGAACCACTGCTGAGTTGATTTGCTTTTCCCTCGCCAGTTGTGTGCGACTCACGTCAGGAGACCAGAGACAAAGAGAGTTTTTTATTTTTTTTTTATTTAAAAGGTCTCTTTCGTCTTCAGCTCCTCAGTAGTTTTGTAGCCTCCAGCCGAGCTTCTGCAGTGGGGAGTTCAGTTTCCCTCCTGCGTCCCTCTTCGTGTTTTCTGATATTTCCTTTATAAAACCGTTTTCAAATTCATTTTGCTTTCATGGCCCAAAATCACGATCACACCGTCTCGGTGGGCTTTACACATCCTCTGTCCTCACACCCTCAATTTCCGTAGTGACCAAACTGTGTGATTACAACTAAATAACAGTGGACTTTTATTGTGAAAAATGCAGAAGACATTAAAAGTGTTTATTACTGAATTGGCAGGGCGGCATTTATCTATTTCTTTTTAATAATACTGCAGAGAGAAAAGCCCCCTCAGACGACTTCACATGCGCCACCCGACTTTCTTTTTTACGCTCCATAAAAAGAGTCCGAGCCCTGTGAGCGGCAGCTTTAATTGCTGTCGTGACACACTTTCACTATTTGATTTTTTTTTTGTAGCTCTCGACAAGAAAAAAAAAAAACCCAGCAGACAAAACTCGCGGCCTCGCCCCGACTCCTCGCCTCCAGCGCTTCGTTTTCACGTTTCTGTTTTTAGCCTCGCGCTTCATCTTTGGCGTTTTCCCTCTCAGACGGAGCGACGGGCACATTCACACGCAGTCCGGCATTTACGAAGGGAATTTCATTAACTATTTACAGCTAATTGTCAGAGTTAACAGGGAGGGAATGTGAGGCGCTCGTGTTCAGATTCACAACCTGATTGGAAGTGACAAGCGGGAGCTCGCGTGATTAAAGTTTACACATGGTTTTATGAATGGAGTTATATCTTACACGACGCACACCTCCTCTTTTATACTTTTTTTCATTTAAACACACGGAACGCACTTAATCTTTTATAGATTTGGCTGCAGATCATTCCTGTCTGGCACATGATGTCGTTTTTCTAGACAAATTCTCTCCGCCGACGTGAATCAGAGAAGAAGTGACTCCCACGTGCAGCTGAGGTGACAGGGAGGAAATGAAGGTGTACATAAAATATATAAGAGGACTTCACACATACAAACACACACACACACACAGACAGGTAGGGGAAGCCTTGAGGCAGTGTGATCTCTGGTCCATTAAATCACAGCAAATCAGGAAAATATCGATTAGATTTGAAGCAGATCAACGTGATCACCGGGATCACAGACAGGTCACATCTCAGACAGGCAGTCACGACATCCATCAGTCAGTGTGGCACAAAATATCCTACAACAGTCTGCAAATAAAATGTTTAGAAACACCCTGTCATGTAACACAGGTTCCCTCATCACTGATGTAAAACCGCAGCGCTCGTCTGACATCCTCGTCTATGCAAAGTGGTGTGAAGATCTTGAAAGCGCAGTTAAAAGAAAGCGAGCGTGGTGGTTACCTGCGCGCCCCGATGAAGACATCTCAAGTGCTTTTTACATGACATGAGCTTTTTTACATGACAGTTTAAATGACGAATTTAAAGTGAGGCGCGTCTCCTCTCTTAAAGTGCCTGTGCCAGGAGCAAATCGCTGCCATTGCAGCTCGATGAGGAGGAAGGGCAGCGCTGATGTCATCGCACCTTTACATTACTCACTGTTTCTGACAGCTTGTCTACCCAGTGTGCACAAAAAACAAAATATCCCTCCCTGAAGTCAGAGGGGTTTAACTGGCTGTGAGGGAGAAGCATTTAGACCCGGTAGGATCCTTCTGGGCTCTTTACCAGGAAGTAAATTAATCACAACTTATAGATTCATCACATTTACAAAGACTGCAGCAGCGGTGGCTCAAATTAGCTGAGAATTAGTAACAATTTATCATCGCGTGAGCACTTTACAAGGTGCGCTGTGAGAAGAGGATCAGCAGAAGATAAACTCCTCCAGTTATGCAGGGTATCGCTGGAAGTGTATATTTGTCAAGCGGACAGTAGAAAAGTAGTTCCATAGGTGGGAGGACAAAGTGCCCCAATTCCAAAAATGTAAATAAAACAAAAGACAATATATTTAAGCCCGAGAACAAGCTTCTCAGTCAGAGTCGACAGAATACGTGTCCGTCTTACGTCACGTTTTAAGGCTCTGAACCGCACTGTGACTTTTATTTTCTAATCTTCTCTCCTTTAAACTTCTTCTATATTAGCCTGCTGTCCTGTTTGTGAGATTGATGTCTTGCTGCTTCTTTTTATTGCAGTGTAAATGCAACTTTTTTATCTCTTTTAATATAGTTTTTATGCCTCTGTAAAGCACTTTGAGTTGCCTTGCGTCTGAATTGTGCAGTATAGACAAACTTGCCTTGTCTTACATTTGGACACTTACTGGTGCATGCAGTGAGTTTCTCTGAATTTCTACCGATAAATAAAAACTCCCCCGGTGTGTTTTAACATGCATGAACAGAGAAAATCCATGAGAAAGTCATGCTGATCTCACCTGCGTGGCCGTCAGTTGGACTGCTGTGTAGAAATCAGCATTTTGTGTGATTATTCATACATATATTTATTTATTTATTTATTTATTTGTTGGTTTTTGTTTTGCATTCTGCTTTATTGATACAGAAACAGAGGTGAGACAGTAAAGGCATGGCAGAGAGAGACAGAGGCGGCAGAGACTCAAACCGGTCAACAAACTGAGGCGACCCTCATTAATCAATTTTAATAATAAAATGAATCAGTATTGATTCCGGGGACTCTGGCTCTGGTGTTCTCTTGGTATCAGATTGAAAAACAAACCATGCAGCGTCTCTTGTAAATCTTATCTTGCGCCGACAGAGAGTGAGATGTTTGTGGTGGCGATAACTTCCCGCAGTTGTAAAACGCGCTCTCGCAGTATTTCACGGTCTGATAAAACTTTACATTCATGAATCTATTTCTCAAACTGGACAGGATTGTGTTTTATTCTCCCCAGACGCCCACATACCCTCGCTGCTTTTTTGCTTCTTTTTTTTGTAATGCAGTGTTATTTTTGTTCCAAACAGAGTCGGCTGGAGTGGTTTCAAGAGGGATCCAGGCCGTCTCCGCAAACTGCATCTATTGTAACAGAAATGTGGAGGCTGGAGGACAAGAGGGATGCTGGGAAACGGAGCTTCCGTTTATGCTAAAATATACCAAAGACGGCTCGTATGGATGAGAATGGAGCGAATGGAAAAAAGCACACGGCAGAAGAAAAATCAGAACTGCCAGACCGATCCCGCCTCAGCAGGTCAGCCGGGTTACAATTGAGGGTGTTCGAATTTGTGGGAAAATGTCCTGAGGAGGGAGGACATGTCAGCGGCGCCGATAAAAACCATCATCACCGAGTCGTCGCCTTCACCGCCGAGTCGAGAGGCCGAGAGAGAGAGGAAGCCCTCCGGAGGGGAAGGAAAAGTACGTCCAGGCTGCAAAGCAACACCTGCCAAGCTTGTAGATTCTCAAATATCGACCAAGACCTTTATTTACTTCAGCTGACGGTCCGGCTCGCTGCTAGACAGCCGGCTCTTTCTCATGTGTATATACTGGAATTTTGGACCTTGAACACTCACAGCGAGCTGTCCAGAATCTGACTGAGACCGTCTGACGCTCTGATCTCTGTGTTACAGTCGAGCCACTTCAGTTTTTGGATCCAGGATCGTTGGATGAGACGATGGAGCCGGGGAGGATATCCTGATTGCTTTATCGATTTTTTTTTTTTTTTTACTCTAAATGGACTCATAATCTACAGAATGAACATCACGCTGTACTGACGAAGACTCCTAAGAAGCGATTGAGACCATAAAGTCATTAGGAAACCGTTTACTGAGGTAATACATCAAGAGAGAAGTCATTTCCTCATCGGCTTACGTTTAATCAGACGCTCCCCTGCTGGACGTTAGACATAATGCAGGTTTTAAGGCACTTTGATTCCAAAGATCTGTCCAGATCTTACAGAGACTGTTGTATGACACGAGTCGGTGACGTGAGTTTAAAAAGTTACTCTGATAACTTCGACTGGAAGCGAACAGTGTCTGATCTGCTCCTCGTCACCGCGTTCATTTGCTCTTTTTTTTTTTGTTGTTGTTGCTGTTTGTTTGTGTGTGAACGCAGACTCGACACTTCCTCCATCTGTTTCACATTAAAACACTTCCAGCAGTTTCGGGGGGGAGAGTGGAACATAATCTCCTTCATTCCCTGGAAGTAATCTACTGTGAAACAGATACAGGAAGTGTTGATTTTCTTCATCAGCAGCAGCTTAACTGCAGAGAACCGAACAGCACGAGGAAAAAACGTGTTGGAGTTCAATTAACTGTGAATTAGAACGAACAACAACAAGGAATTCAGAGAAACGGCGCGACAGTGTTGTTGATGTAACTAATTCAGTGGAAATTCAAAGAGATGATGATGAATTTACGACGTCAGTACAGTTGACGATGGATGCACGGGGACTTCTCTCCCTCAGGGTGGGCGGGAAGTCGGTAAAAGTAACGAATGAGTGGGAATGTTGTTCTTTTACTCTTCAATCAAGCTCATATTAAGACAATAATCTACTTCTTATATCGCTACATTTGCCTTTTATAACTCCGCTACAACTAGTTTGCTCCACATGATTTGTGAAGCAAAGTTGGCTGCAGATGCCGAGTTTCCACCTGTCTTCCCCTCCACGATGGAGCGGAAACGCAGAACAAAATGCAACTTCCTGCTACATCTGGAAACACGTTCTCATACCCAAATCTATAAAAAGACAGTTTCTGAGTGCTGCACCGCCGTCGTAAACACTACCTACCACCAAAACTCATGACTTCATCACATGGTTATGTGTTGAGAACTCGATCCGACCCTCTGACTGAAACTACGTCGTGCAGAAACATGCGACAGCGACGCCGTTCACTCTGTTAGGAGACACTGTGTCATCGCACTGATTTTGAAAAAGTGATATGTTTTAATTTGCACAAGAGAACACGCTGCGAGGGCAGCAACACATGACGGCGACTTCAGCGCTCATTAAAACACAATCAAAGCCGCCGTAGGAGTTATTTAAATATCAAGGTAAGTGTTCACTGCGTCTCTCCTCCACCGCTGCTGTTGTAGTATCCCTGCCCACTTTATCCAATCAGGACAGAGAGCTCCATGAAGAGGCGGTCCTGTCTGCTCGTGACGACGTAAGCTTCATATTCCAGCTCTCATGGTGACGGCTTACGCTTCCAAGATAGATGTAGATATTTGGACTGATAGATAAACATGCTAAGTGAAGAAAAAGGAAGAAAGACGCGAAGATGCCCGGAGAAAAACAGATTGTCGTGCAAGAGTGGCGATGGAGAGAAAGGAGTGATAACTTTAGATAACACTTTCCTACTTTTAGTCCAGAGGGCTTCTCAAGGTGCTTTCAGTTCTAGTAATTGTACTTAGACTGCAGAACATTCAGGGCTCTACCCACCACTGGAGCCCTTCCTGGTTTCCGAAAAGCAGCTTTTTTTATTTGACAGTTTACACAAAAAGCCCCTCCGAGGACAGAGTGCAGACAATGACATGCTGTAAATACCAAGTGAAAATAAGGTCACACCGGGATGAAAAAAAAAAAGTGGCAAGGTCTGATCCCTGTCACAGCCCACAACCTGTTAACACATCCCTTTCTGAAAGACACTAAACGCCTACGTGCCACCTCTTTGCAATCAGAGGAATATCTGAGGCACACACACAGAAGAGGAGGAGGAGGAGGAGGAGGAGGAGGGGAGCGTGTGAACATGTGAGGAGTGTGCTGACGTTAAATCCTCGCCGTGAATCGGGCGGTCTCACCCCGAAGGCAAAGCGACATGGCAGAGACCTCCACACGCTTGTGTTTCCACAGCGGTGAGTGGGCTACCGGAAGAAAAACAGCTCGTGAAATGCAATTTTTTTTTTGTTTTTTTGTTTTTCCTTCCCTCCTCGCCCTCTCTTCACCTCGACTCATTCAGGGCTCGAACACACGCGACCAACACACGCAGAGTTCGTACCTCAACACGTGCAGACGATTATAAAGCGAGGCGATAAATAGGATGGAGTTCATGCACACACACACACACACACACACACACACACACAGGCATGCCTACACTTCTTGGAGCTGAATATGTAAACCGTTGTGCACGTTCGCGTCGCCGATGTGAAGTCGTGCGTGTTATCATCTTTTAACTTCGGTGTCTCCGTGAAAAGCAGCGGAGGCCGGACGGCGGTGAGTAAAATGAGCAGAGACACTGAAGATTCAGCCTCCAGTGGAAGCTCAGAGGCAGCCGCTTTAAAAGGCTCTCGTGGGTTTAGCTGTTTCTCATGTGGATTCCTCCTCTGTTTGTTTTCTCCTATGACTATAATTGGCCTTTTATTGTGCGAGCTGAGCTAAACTCGAACTGACAACGGCGCAGTTTTATTTTATTTTATTTTATTTTCTTGCCGAGGGAACCGACCTGTGGCTGTTAAAAGCGGCAGACCTCGGCTAACCCTCTCCCTCACTTCATGCCTCCGCTGTCGGGGGGTAAAAAGGCGGACATCTGCAATTTATATTTTCCAGGCGAGGAGGAAAAGAGATTGTTTATCTTTCCCGTTGTTGTTCGTTAGAGGAATCACAGACGAGGGGGTTTTTAACAAGGCCGTCGAGCTCTGCCAGAGGCGCAGCGCGGAGTTCGTGGACGTCGGCGCTGATAATAAAATCATCACGACCGCGGCTTCACTTCAATTAAGATACGGGCAAAAGTTTCCCCCTCAGTTTAATCAGGTGACGCCTGCTCGTGCGTGACTGACGGCACCAAATTAAAAAAACATCAGGGTGAAGTTTTCCAGGGGACGGCAGGCATCAGAGGCAGCCCGGATGAAAAGTGACACCCACGCGTTTAATGATTGACGGCAGAAAATTAAAACCAAAGAATTTATGCGAGCAGGTAATCTAAAGAAAAAAATAGCGGACACACTGATGCTGATGTGTAATAACTCTGAACTGTGATTCGGGTTTTATGGTGCATCAAATAGTCGTCCTGGTGACGCCTGAGGAATTTAGTCCCGTCATTCACTCCCCGTCCCGATGAACATGAACACCGACTGTCTGAAATATCAGTCAGTCAACCTTTAACTACAGTATTCTGACGAGGCATTACATTTTAATATATCAGCTTTTTAACAGAGGAGATATTCTCTTTCTTAAAACCCAAATCCTCCTGAGAACTAACCTGAAAAAGGATTACAGGAAGATCACGACCCAGATCATTTTCACCTCCGCCAGCGAGGTTTTTGTTTTTGTTGTTTGTCAGCAGGATTTCACAAAAAAAAAAACTACAGAACAGATTTCAGCGAACAGCATTATTACAGCGGACGAGGCTGCCAAACGGCCGGCAGCAGCTCGAGTCGCGCAACTGGATATTTTACGCCTGCGGACATTTCGAGATGTTTTTGTGGCGACCAAAACACTTTTTTGCATAAATCCTAAAACACAATCGGAGCGATGTGACAAGAGAGAAGTAGAAATTGAAAAAAGTTGCAATCGTCCGGTTCGAACTGAACTGTGGTTTTGCAGGAACAAATTTTCCGAGGCTGCTTTTTCGACATTTTCATTGATTTCTCAGGGATTCATTTATGGATCTTGATGGAAAATATCAGCTGTATTTAGATGGCCGGTTTCTATGAGTAAGTCCAATTTGATGTGGATCCAAAACCTGATCAGTGGCTGTGGTTTAGGCGGAAACGCCAGTACCTTGTTATTGGAAGGTTGCCGGTTTCTAAAGTGTCTTTGGGCAAGATATTGAACCCCAAACTGCTCCTGATGTGCTGGTCGGCACCTTGCATGGCAGCCATCAATGTAAGTATGAACTGCTGAACTTAAACCAAACGACTGGACAATTACCTCTGAAGAAGAAGAAGGAGGACTTGACACTACAAGTAAATTTAGTGGATGGTTAAAGGAGAATGTCGCCTACTTTTCACACCACTCCTGCTCCCTGGTTCAGCTCAGTTCAGTGCTTTTGAAGCTGACACATTATTTCCAAAAGAGAGAAAAAGAGAGAGAGCCATGTGACAAAATCCATGTGATATAAGGTACATGTGAGGTGATGCTCAGCTAAATCAGCTGCAGGGCTGAAAAACTTTCTGCAGTTATAAGATCCGACTTCAGCTCACTTTCACACCGTACAGTCGCACAATGGCTGCAGGGAGGAATCTCATTCAGCTCCAAAAAATATGGAGCGTATCGACCAAATGGTTCTGCCTTATTATTTACCGAGCGCTCGCAAAGGAGACGCGTGTCTCGTGTTTACAGAAAACTGTGGTTGAAAAACTGACTGATTAACTCTTAACGAGGGCTGGAAAGTGACTTCTGAAGCCACACATGCTCATCGTGACACTCTGAGGTGTGTTAGGAACCTCTCAGCTCTCAGATCGGACACGAGAACGAGATCTTTTCTTTTCTGTGCCGACGAAAAAACAAAAACTGTCTCTACCGTGAACCGAAGGAAGAAATCAAACAGAAAACAAAGTGTGTTCATCACGTAAAACTTAACAGTAATGACTCTATTTATAATGTTATTATTATACAGTAATCACTACGTGATTACATAACTATAATTAAGATAATCATTAAACTGTGTTTACTCGAGTCTCCGCAGAAAAAAATGATTATTGGTGTGCATGTTAATGTGCTCATTAAATTTATAAAGGCGTTTGTCAATAGGAACTTTTCTGCATGTCTTTGTGCGTGTGTGTGTGTGTGTTGTGTACTTACGTAAGAGGTTTGTATTCTACAGAGTTTAGAAATCCAATCATTTGCGTTGTCATGGTAATAAAGTCTTACATTATAAAGTTTTTCGTTCATCAGTTCCAGCAGGAAGAAGAACAAACCGCGGAGGGTGAACCGTCAGATGATCTTCTTCTTCTTCTTCTTCTTCTTCTTCTTCTTCTTCTTGACAGACATCTGTTGTGTGTCAGGTGGATCAGGGATTGAGTCTTGATACGAATGAACCACAACAACAGAGGAGAATAATGACATAACTTCTCTCTTGACCCCAATAATAACCCTTTATCCGGACTGTAATTAACTGAAGAGCGGCGTCTGCGTCGAGCTTCTCCGGGAGCAGTTCAAGGCGCAGTCTGTAATTTCTGCCGCCATGGTCCTCTGAATCCAAACAATAGCAAAAGACTGGGTTTGATGACAGTCTGGAGAAGCGTGGGATCATGGGAGTTTTTGTCTTCATTGTTAAACTGCAACAATTGCAGATGAAAGTCAGAAAACCTCTCCGCAACGGAACAATACGAACAAAAGTCAACAATAAAGTGCAAGCTGCCTAATAAGCCAGTTTCTTTCTTCACTCTGATGTTTCCCTGGGAAATATTCCAGTAACTGACCAAATGAAACACACTGTTGCCTGGCGGTAAATTACACATTTCTCTGGTTTTGTCCGAAGATTTGAGATGCAGAAATGTTACATATCAGGCATTCAATCTGAATTCTGAAGAGTTGTGATCCTGTTTGTTTGTCCACATCATTCAACACAGGCACAATGCTGATGCAGAGTGGTTCTTCTTCTGTGGTGTGGGAAGTTCCCTCCCCCACCCACAGAGTGCCCTCCTGAACACCCTTCAACTCCCGACAGCCTCCACTGATACTCAACATCTCAAACTTTCCCACTGGAGCATTGATTTCTCGGCCACCGAGATCATTAGGTTGGAAAGCTGAGATGCTGAGGGTTGAAGACGTTGCATTGTTGATCCTTGCTGTGGATGATTCGAGCATCACTACATCCTGAAGATAGGCTAACCTGTGATAGAAGTGTGGAGGGAGCCGGCGTTCAGCTATAATTTTCGTGGTTGCAAACGACTTTCCTCTGTTTTTCCAAACGAGCTCAACTCAGTGTCGTCATTAAAACGCAGGGAAATTGGTTCTACAGGGATTGGACGTCCAATCATGTCAGATATTACTGATCTTATCCCGGAGTTAATGCACTTTTCCACGTCCCCAGACTTTGTGTAAGAAGCTTTAATTTGTTCAGGCTGAAAGAGAAAGAGCAGATAAAGTTGTTCTCAGTGATCCGTTTCCTCTGAGGAGTTGATTATGTCCGATGGCGTCTGTTTTAATGGATCGACTGCAGGTTGAGGCGCATGAAATGTCTTTCACCCATCCTCTCACTATTGGATGTTCTTTGTTGAATTGCCAGAAATTCAAGCAACTAGTCCTTTGAAAGGGAAATCAGAGATTGTATTAACGACCGGGAGTGCCTCCCAATGGAGCTCCATAACTTTTAGGGGCCGAGCGTAAACGTGGATCAAGGAAGAAGGGAAGTGATTGTGCTGTCACAGCGAGCTCTTAGGTCCTCAAAGCTTAACAGACCCTCTCAATTGAATAGGTGACCAACAGAATAAATACCGTTCTTGCTCCATCGCTTACAAACGAGGCTCTTATTTCCAGATAGCACGTTGCGCCGTGATGGGGTCTGGTGATGCCACTAGCCTCGGATGTCGACTGAGACCTGAGAGAGCGAGGTCCAGTTCAACTGACTTTCTTCCTTTTTCAACGACTTCACCCAACTTTTTCATTTACTGACGCCATACCTGTGTCCTCGAGCGGTCTCTGCCGAACAATCAGCATCAACATGGGTTATAAGAAGCTGCTTTCCCTGCTTTCGCCCTCGACATCACAACTGACAAGGCTATCAAATGGGCGACCAGAGTTTGAGTCGCACCAGTGGATATTCTTGGGGACAGGAAATGAAAGTGCAAACAAGTGCGAGATATTTACCGTCAACAGGACTCGGAGGGATGACAGCGAACCAGTGAAGCAATTAACAAAGCTAGCTTCTTGTTAACTACCCCAACAGTGTGCGGCTAAATTTACACTGCAGTCGCACCGGGGCTGTAACCACAGAGGACGACGTAAATGATGAACCATTACACACACACACACACACACACACACACACACACACACACACACACACACACACACACACACACAAAAACATGTCTGTGTGTGTTAATCCTTCCAAGCTTGGAGCATCCACCTACACACATCAATTATGCTTCACTTTGTCTTGCTGTTTTTCTCAGGCTGAGACGTTGAGACATCGCTCTCTGGTAACACACACGCAGATATTGTGCTGTTCTGCTTTTTCTTTTTTGTTTTTCTACTATGAGTGACATCATCTCTTTTATTTTTAGACACGTGGTAAACTTTTTAGACTTAACGAACATCTCGAGTTGACCCCGTCAGCCTGACTTCTGGCCCGGAGGTGACGAGGGGCGTGGCGGTGTGGCTGAAAACTGGGATATAATGAAGGGGAAAAAAAAAAAAGAGCTCCGGCTGACTGATGAACGCACAGAGCGACGTCCAGCCTTCTAAAGAAGCTGTGATGTGATTTCTTTACGAGCTAATGCATGTGATGAGGGTAGAAAACACGAGGTGGCGATCAACAGCGCGAGAGACAGAAGCCGTGCCGAGTGCTACAAAAAAGCGTTTAAAAAAAGACAACGGCAGGTCGTTTTAGCAGAGCATGGAGGAGTGTTGGAGAAAAACACACGTTGAAATAATTTCCTCCTCAACTGCAGGTGGTGATGAAGTTTCCTCAGCGCACCTCTCTGGTGTTTGTCGATTGTGTGTATACATTTGGGAAAAAGACCCGAAAGCTTTCATATGTCAAAGCAGCAGACACGTCAAAATCACTGCGGCAACAAGATGGAGCTAAATTGTTAAAATACAAGAACAAAAAAATCCAAAAAACAATAAATCCCACTGCGCTGAAATGAAATTGAGTAAGAAGGGAAGATCATAGGAAATATTTGGCTGCGGCAACAGCGAGGAATGGAAGAGATTAGAGGATTAGACCTTCCAGGATGTTACTGATGGATCAAAGATGTGCATACACAAAAAAAAGGTAAGCCGTTCAGAAATGAAGAATGCTTATTATTCCTCATTGATGCGCATTTATTCATTTTCATGGGATTTCAGAGGGAGTCTGCTAACAAAGGCTCGTGAAACAGACTCCAGCACATTGTGCACGGAGGAGAAAACCTGCAGCGAACGACACAAACGTGATGCTGGGAATGAGTTTGTTATGGGTCAGTCCGAGTTCAGACACACGGGCGACATCAGCATTAAAAATGTAGCGTGACGGGGGGGGAAGCTGCAGGACCGACCCGTCAGAACTCTGAGAATAAAAGGTGCCTCTTTAAACATTAAGAGCGTTGGGAGCACATTAACTCAAGCACTGTGAGGACAATTTTAAGTTTAAGATAAGTGTCTCCATTTTATGCTCCTTTATCCTGACTGCGCCACCATTCAGAGGGAAATATTGCACGTTAACTCCACTGCGGTAAAATAAAAAGGAATATTTAATAAGCTTATGTAATGGCAGCAGTGTCTCGTTGGAGCCTCTTTGTCAGAAGTGTTTATGATTTCTTATTATTACCAATAAAGAGACATTTCCCCTCTAAATTCGAGGCCCAAACAGGGGAAATAAATCCAATATTTCTCAAGAAGAGCAAACATTAGAGAAAATCCCCCAAAATGAATTGAAATTTATGAGGCAGAGTGTCTTCTTCCTCTCCTCCTCGGTCGCATAGCGGTAGTTTTTCTGGCAAATTGAGCACTTTAGCTTTCTCCATACTACAGGATGAACTTGTGACGTGTATTTCTACGTTACTGGATTGGTGCTTTTACCTCGGACAGCTTAAAGGGCAACTCCACCAAGTTAATACCTTGTGTGAGTTTACAGGTCTCGAGGAATACTATGGCAAAAAGTTTCAAGGATTTTGGAAGCCAGAGGAAGCTGAATATAACCTGATAAATTGCCTCCAATGATCGCACTCTGTTGCATTATGGGTAATATAGGCAGCAGGTTTTGTAAAAGCTGCCCGCTGGTCGAGCATTGCACTCCTATAACACAGTTGGACTCCCTGCAGTGTCACCTACCACCTTTTTTAATCATCGTATTTCTTTTTTCCTTCTCATAACTTGGTGCCTACATTACCCACAATGCAACGTAGCCACCAAGCGACATCACTTGAGGATATATATCTCATTACACGCAGCTTCCTCTGGAGTCACCATTTAATTAGGTCAATCCAAACTGTCTCTCCAGTTCAATGCATCTGTTTACTTCTTAGCTGCTAAAAAAAAAAACAACTATCACATTATATTAAAAATTCATGCTGTGCACCCAAACATTTTTTTAAACAAACACGACTTTATTTTTAACTTTGTAAAGATCCTAATCTTCCAGAAGAAAAAAAAAAACAAACAAATGCTGTGAGAGCTTCTGAATCGATGCTCCCGTCTCTGATCTCTGATCTTTTTCTGTGACTCGATGTCAGTGTGGCCTGCAGCTCATTGTTGGCTGTTTTCCTCATTGGGAAAAAAAACCCAAAACAATTAAACCAATCAAAGCTTTGCAGCCGGGAATAAAAATGTGGATGTCATCTTCACGTGCCAGAGGCAGAAAGAGTGGCACGGAGAAATTGTGGTACGAGAGGGGATGAGATTAACACGAGCTACGCGGGTTACAGAAATAACGTCTCAGAAGAATTTCAATCAACATGATAAATGCTAACTGTTTTTAGCAACCGCTGCCTCGTCTGTATCGACTGGAGATAACAAAGATGTCACTGCTGAGTGATTTTGGAAAAAAAAAACACCTCCGTTTTTAGACAGAAAATAGAAACTATGTTAAAACGACTGTCTGTCTTGATGAAATAAGGTCATCTTCCAACCTTCAGGCAACTTATTTGAGGACCTGAAGTTGACCTTTCATTCTGAAAAGCGCAAAGAGCAGACGAAGAAGAAACACTCCAGGAAGTGAAGATCTCCACTTCCTGCAGGTTCGTCCCTGCCGCCCTCATCACACATAAATCTCTGTCATCCTTCTCTGGAGCTGCGCCGCCGTTTTCCCACCGTGCATCAAATCCCCCGGTGTCTTATCTTAAAACCCAATTTCCTATTGTTTACCGTCACATCAGTGCCACTCACACCATCAGAGTCCGTACTATAAACTCAGAACCAATTTCTCTATAAATCCGTCGCACCGTAATAACGCTCAAACACAAAAATAATGTGACGGTGGGGCGACGCTGGGAGATATGAAATGAAAAAGAAGGAGAAGATAAGAAAAGGGAAAACAATGAGATCACACGCCTCTGCAGTGAAAGCAGAGTGATTGATTGATACAGAAAGCTTTCGTTCAGCTGTTCAGGTGGTGACAGCTGAGGCGGAGGCGTCGGAGGCACCGTGTAAATATGCACAGTTTGATGGGTAAATTTCACCTCAAGCTCACGCGTTAAACTCTTTCAGTTGCAGCTGAACTCTTTCGCTGCTTCGTCCAAATGAACGAGAGTGACGGGAAATGAGTCAAATCATCTGGGATGATGACCGCAACCAGGTCCGATCACAGAGGACAGGTTGCATACAACCGCAAAGACGGCTCCCACTATTGTCTCGCAGGGCCTCCGCGGATGTTTCAGGTTAGCCGAGCTCCATTGTGATATTGTTATGAAAGGCTGCTAATCCTACTGAGAATAAACACCCCAGTCAGCAGCTTAAGCTACTTTGAGGAGAATGTTGTAGCCGAGCCGTCCGACAAGGCACAGGCCCAAAGAAACAAAGGGCTGATAATGAGAAAGAAATCTGGTAAACTAAAGACAACATGCCGTCTTCCTGTAGAGACAAAACAAAGGAATATTTGGACCTATAATTGACGCCAGGCAGGAAAAAGCCTGCCAGTCATATATGCAAAGAGACAGTTGTCTGATAACATGTGAGAGGGTAAAAGATTGTTGTTCATTTTGAAGGATAATTTCTTTAAAATATTTGACTGATATAAGCACAATATTACTCAAAGCAGAACGCTGGTGGCGCCTGTTAAGTCCAGATTTGCCGAAAAAATGTTTTCTAGCTTCCAGGTTTACTTCCTGTTGTGTTCCCTCCTCTGACCCCGCCCCAGAGTTCGTGCTCAGCCAATAGACTTCACATTATGTTTACATCACAGAACAAAGGAGCTTTACAAGCACTGGATCTAGAAAGAGCCTTCATCGTTTTCAGCAATCCTTAGCGGTGTGTGAGACGAGGGGTGTTTAGTTGGTTGCAATCTGGAACATCACCTTTGAGGTGCTACTACATCTGTAACATGCCTGTCATCATATGGAGCATAATTATTTTCTTTTTGGTTTCAATTTATAAGAAGTAAAACAAGACTCAAACCGTCAGTCTTCACCAGTGACGACATTCTGCATGATCAGCCTCAGTCATGGAAAAACAGAAACTTTACTGTTGAATCTAATCGATAAATGAAAATGCATTTGAACTGAAAGGGAGAAGGTTTTCATCTGAGGCCGAGCGGCATGCAAGAAACGAAAACAACCTGCAGAGAAAGAGCAGAAAGGATTACAGTGATTACCTCTTTGAGCAGGGAGTGAAAATTGGTGCACTCAGCGAGCGTTTGGAGCACTTTTTATTCCAGCCGTTGAAAACAGTTGTTGTTTGTGAGAGCGACGGCGTTTTCTCCGCCGAGAGAAATGTAGAGTCTCTTGTCAGAAGAGCAAATACAAAATCATAAGAGTTTGTGAGTATCATGTTCAGTCACGCTGCTGTATAATCAAGAGGACAAAACAAAAGACCATCACGCTCGGCATGCTTAATGTGTTCTGACTTGTTTGGATGCATTATGACAGTGAGCGCTGACAGTGGATGATTTTCTTTCTCCTTTGTCCTGCGTTCATACGTCATATATGACAGCTGATTGACAGTCTTCGCCTCGGACGTCTCTGATGTCATAAACGACCATATTTACCCAATTTGTGTACAACTGTCTTTTTTCCCCCCGTCGGCTGTAGCGTCAGACGGATCAGACCCGTCTCAACGATACCTGTCCAAAGCTCTGCAACACGGGTGAGAAAAGGCCTGACAAGAAAAGTGGAAAATCAAAAGAAACCAGAAAATTGGATAAAGTTGCTTCAACAGTTGAACCTGCAGGCGTCCGAACCAGTCAGGCTGCGACACTGACGAGCACTGAACCATATCTGTGTGTGAAGCCAACATGTGGGGAAGCTGTGTGGCTACTGATGATTGGAAGAGCTTTACTCGGTTGCATGAAGATAGAAAAAAAAAAAAACCCGACATAAAAGTTTTTCTGACTTTAAAAGTAACTGCGACCGACCCTGGCCCGGTGGTCAGAGCACACAATAATTGTCGGACACATATTTATCTCTTCCGACGCCGTCTCGCTACGGATGACAGCTGCTCGACCGCTCCCACGGAATAATTTCTTCCTTGAACCGAAATCAAAAAGGACGTTTAAACCCCTGCAGACAGAGACCAGAGCCGTCTTTCATCTGCAGAACAGATGGAGAGAAGGAGCGAGCGATGAAAAAACACTAAAGAGAAAACGAAAGACTGAGAAAAAAAAAAAAAACAGCTCAGGAATCTTGTTCTCGTTAACGCGAGAGGGGAGGTGTGTTGAGTAGCATGAAACATAACAAGTTTGTGTGTTTGAAAAAAAGAGGGAGCGAGCGAGGCGGTATGAAAGAGGGAATAATGAGGAGGGAGACGGAGAGAGAGGTGGCTTGAGAGACAAGCAGAGGAGTCGCAGTGAAAGCTTCTTTAATGCCGACTGCAATGCAGAGCGCCGCTTTGAGGCGTGAGCCTGTGTGATGATGAGGTGAGCGTCTCGCAGCGAAGCCTCCTTTAACCTCGAGTGCCGTCAAATAAAGACTTTAAGGCCTCCATAAACACAACACGGCCGGGTCAGACCAAAAGTGGAATCTGCAATATTAAACCGCCGGCACGTATCGTATTATAGCGCCGTGGAAGTTATTGGATATATGTTGGAATATATTTCAGCTCAATCAGAATGCAGCAGAATACTCCATCAGTACAGCGAGGAGCCCGGCTGCTGCGCTGGGATTAGCTCGTCGTTGACATCAGGACAGCAGGACTGAAACGACCTCTTCCCCTTGTTTACCTGCCACCAGGCCAACACCTGCCTATTATACTGGAACTGGAGCAGATGGGGATGTTAGCAGCTCTGCAGATTGTGGTTATTAACTAACTAAACCTGACCTGATGAGTAAATTCTTCATCATGTATCAAAACTTTTAGACAACACTTGTCACATTCACCCATTCACACGTACATTCATACACTGACTATTTTAACTATTTTAATCACAACTTTTTTAAATGACTATAAACTATATTTGCATTTTACGTTGAATTATTTGCCATAACTGCAACAGTTTTGCCCTTATACATAACTGTATGTTACATTTCATTATTCATATACATTTATTTTTTAAACAAGAAGGTATTTGTTTATTCATCATTTCAGCTCTCATGAGACAGGACAGCTGAAAAGTGACGGGAAACAAGATGAAGTGCAGCAAATTTTACTGCAACACCTTATTTCTTTTATGTTCTCTAATGTTTTTCCAAGCTTTGCCCCTTTTCAGTCTTTTGTCAGTACATCTTCTTGGTGTTTTTTGTATCCTTTTTTTCTCAAATCCTGCTCTGACTTATGTCATCGTAAATGGGGGTCAATCCTCAAATACTTTCTCAAATGTAAATATTTATTAGAAGTTACTGCAGCTCGTCCTTAAGAGGGACGTGAGCAGAACAGAAATTATTATCAGCCATCGGATCAGAAGTCTGGTTCGAACAGAAGTTGTGTTGTGTTGGTCTCATCAGTCTTTGTGTCTCAAACTCCAAACGCACACTTACCAAAAGTATATGCAGCTACCTGAAATCTATCAGTCAATATTTCCAAAAGACAAGATTACGCTCTCCACATGAACGAGCAGCATTTTGGGGATGACTCATAACTTCGGCGTGATGTGTTTTTCGGTGCATGCCGGCGATCATTTTGTCGGAGCAGGCTTCTTTATTTATCTTCCTTCAGATGGAGGCTTTCACTTCAAACAGCATCTTAATAAAGAAAGGACTCCGTTACAGAAGGATTTATTAGTCCCACATCCCACAACCGACTGCGAATAATGAACTTCTGTGTGCATTTTAGTGTATTTGCTTCAAATCATTAGCTGTTCGAGGCGGAGGTTTTGTTTTAACTAATATTCTCCGCGGACATAAAACAGGTGTTTGTGCCTCAGCGAGGATCCAGCGGTAATGAGTGCGGGGTCAAAGGCATTGTGCCGCTGCAGAGGTGCTAAATAATAGAAATATAAACAGACATACCCTCAAAAGAGAAAGGCAGAGGGATTATCTTCATGTCGGCGGATAAGAGAATATGTGAGTGAGCAGGAGCCGCTGACACAAGCTGTTTTCTGAGATAAGTTCCGAGTCCGTAAAGATGGGAGTGACTCGGCTCTTCCGACTGTCAGGGACACGAGCCGCCGCTCGGTCGGACAAGAGAACCGAAGTGACCCGCTGATGAAATCACGCGTGGGCTCTTAAAGGTTCGAACGTCATGCGGTTGTGCAACATACGACGCAATACGACTCGCAGCACGCGGAGAGATAAAGCCACTGCTGCTCAGTTTCTTGTTACAAAAGAGGGAATCCTGTTTTAATGAGCTCCGTTTCACAACTTAACCAGATACTTTTCATATCAAGTACAAGAACGGAGTACTTCTTACAGCATACCGTCGAACACAACAAAGTCTCTGCACACAGGATTGGCAGGTGGATTTCAGACTGTTGTGAATCATTGTGTAGATAAACATTTTTGCTCTTCGCTCTCCGAGTCACCGCTGACTCTCTCTGTGACAAACAAGACGAGAATGTTTCTCTAACCTTCGCCGACTGCTGCCAGTGCTTGAGGGTAATTATAAAAAGTAGCATCCAGGCTGATATCTTAAATTGAATTAAATATATCGTCAGTGAACATTTTACCGCTACATTCAAGTTCAACCCTTTTTAGACTTAAACACAGAACGCTTATTTTCAGGTTCACACTTCTGATCTGTCGTTATAAAGGTCTTAGTAGCTGTCAAATGATGATATTGTTGACCAATTAATCCAACCTGTTTATGAGGCACGACTCTGATAACCACCGTCGAGCCATGAAGTCTTACCTTCTATAAAAATCAACATTTCCTCTGCACGTTTGCGTCATTTTGCTCCCTTTTAAAACACATTTCCCAGGAGGCCGTGTTGACAAACAGTTATTTAAGTTGTTTTTCAGATCTTGTAATGCTCTACCAAACTTTTAAAGCTAATTCTAGAGATAAATCGTTGGTCGTTGAGTTTCGTCACCACATCGCCAAATACCGACTCTTTGGGTCCAGAGTCGTCAACTCCGACAGCCTTCAGTATCTGACGACCCGGAGAGAAGCCTCAGACTACATATTGCTGCTTTACTAGTTTAAGATGCAGCGGCGTTGTCATCAGTCACAGCTCCTAAACATTTTACCGGAGAACAGGGACACTTCACTGACAGAACATCTGAGGAGAGAAGACATCACAGCGCTGCCCACAATGTCTGACTGACAGCTGATTTCTGGGGATTGCACTGAGGAGACGACACAGCGCGAAATGTTCAGCACCAAAGATGTGGCAGGAAAACAGAAACAACATCAACAGAAAGATCTTCCGGCTTGTGTTTCTTTATAAATCATCTCGCGTCGGCGACTGTTTGTTGAGCAGCTCAGGATTTCGTCTGTGAACGCTTCGCCGGGAGATTTCCAGCTTCCCGCCTCCGGAGAGACGCGATCATGTTGGCAAATTAAAACTGTATTAGTAGATGACTAATGTAATGAACTGAGGGAAAAGGGTTTATAGAGAGCGTTTTTCCTCCGAGAACCTTCACCAGGACGCAATTCTGTACATTTATTGTAGGAGGTGAACAGAGTGTCTCTGATTCTGATTGTAATTACTCAGTTAGCTCGGCCACAGCAGCAATTAGCCCTCAGCCTGTGTCATGCAGCCTGAATAGGCAACGACCTCGACTGCTCAATGTACAACGAGCTGGAGTGAAAAGACTCCTGATGTCTTTTTACGGCAGTTGCATAACTACATATAATGGTGATCTTCAGTGAATTCAGTCATTCATGCTTTAACAACGGCTCCTCCACACACCGACTGTTAACTGTCAAACTGTGACAAAACATGTCATATCACGTCTACATTATATCTTTAAGAGCTGAACTGAACAGAAGAAGGTTTGGAGAGACTGTGGTGTGATTACATCAGGCTGTGAAGAGATGGACCGCTGCACGAGCTTTTGTGAGCGTGAAACCACTGAATACATCGAGGAGAAGTGGGGTCATTCTCCAGCTGAGTTTGGTGGGACAAAACAAATCACTTTTACAAGATGTCATTTACAGTCAGGCGAGGCAACGCTGACATAGAGACCGCTGATTGAGATGGTGTTTCAACATGTCCAAGCGTGAAACCACTTAGTACGACTGCGATTGTTCAAGAAACGGCACATTTTACAGTTTACATGTTTGTGTCAACAAAAATTGATGTTTTTCATGAGATGTTGCAACTGCCAAGTGAGAGACCACTGTCCAAAATGGAGATTCAACTTCACCAAGCGTGAAACCACTGACTATTTCACTTCATGACGTTCTCGAACCATGTTTGTGGCAACAAAACCAGATATTTTTGGACAAGATCTCGTCAAAACAGGTACAGCTGGGGTGAAAGGGACAATTTTGATGAGATATAAAAACGGTTGCAGTCAGCAAGCAAGAGACCGCTGCTTGAGATGCCGTTTAAACTTTTCCAAGCATGAAGCCACTCAATACTACTGCTATTTTTCAAGAAACAGGCCATTTTTACAGTCAAGATGTCGTCAACATTGTTCAGGAGCAACTGCCAAGCAAGAGACCACTGATCAAGATGGTGTTTCAACTTTTCCCAGCGTGAAACCACTGCATATGTTTTTATGTATGTTTTAGCTGTGTTTGTGGCAACAAAACCAGATATTTTTGACAAAACAGTTAAAGCTGGGTGAGGTGACTGCCAGGTAACAAACCACTGGTCTGAGATGGTGTTTGAACATGAAACCACTTAATAAATTGAAGAGGACTGGATCATTTTTGGTGAGTTTTTGTTCGTAAACCTAACCAGACTCAAACTACAGGAATGTAAAACGATATATATTCTCCAATCAGACGCTGTCACCATAATCAAGACATGGACTCACATTCGACTCCCTTCAGACGACGAAGGCAAAACTATTTTCTTAATTAAGTCAGAGAGAAAAAGGAGAGAAGTAGGACAGCCACCCTCACGCCAGCAGGAGGAAACCTGATGGAATATAAAATGGTAGCAATTATGTTTAATGTAGATCATCCCTCTTCCTTTTATTCCTTCATTTTCCTTTGTTGTTTTTTTTTTCCTTCCACCTCTTCTCTCGACAGAATGCAGGAGGGAGCCGCAAAGAACGAAACAGCTGGCGGTGAAATGAAAAAAAAAGTACGATTTGAGCCAATGGATTAGGCGGAGAGGCAGAATGTGTAACCACGAGGCAGCGATGAAGGCCGCAGCTGCTTTTATTAATTGAAAACTTTTTTTTTTTGTCAATTATCTCTCGGTGCTCGCTTTAAGTCCGGCGACAGAGACAGAAACAGAGAGACAGAGAGAGAGAGAGACGGCCGAGGGGCTTTCTAGTGTTTTTGAGCGATCCAATTGGCTTCATCATGCGACACACGGCGACTGAGGAGAAACAGAAACAACAGATCATTTGGAAACGTGAGCTGCTGTTGTCGCATTTAATCGTTTGATCAGACGTTTATTAAGCGCTTCTGTCACGTCACTGCTGGCATATCGAACGTCCTTCACCCGCCGGCAGCGACTGCAGACTCAAGATGTTGTTGAAATTCGCTGTTATCATCCCGCATTTCAAGTGTGACATGCACTTGAAGACATGCAGACTGTGAAAATTAAGCTGACAACAGCCTGTCAGATTTGGACGAAACTCAGTGTTGCACGGCGGTCAAGATAAAAGAGGAAACAGCTTTCCTCAACTGACATTTGACAAAAGATTCCTTATCACACAACAGGCAAACACTGAAAGGGTAGAAGTGAGACTGCGTTTGTTTGTCAGCTGTCTTTACAGATATCAGAGCACCGTCGAGGGTTAAGAGCTGGTCAACAGGTGTCACCGACAATCCAACGTCTCCAGTTTACAAATCACGGCAGAGGAGCCAGCGAGGAGACAAGAAGCAGATGTGAAACCATCCGTTTCCTCGTCTGAGGGCCTGTAAATAAATTAAAAAACACAAACACAATATCTATAATATATCTAAATCCTTCCCGAGGCCACAGAATATAATAAGTTGGATCTCGGCTGAACTTCGAGCTAATTCAATCTGCTGCGTGTCGTACTGCGCCTGCTCTCCACGTTTCTCTAAATATTCTCTCGGACGATATCGAGTGGCAGAGTTTATTTCGAGAGCCACGGTTTTGTGGGTGCTCTCAAGCGAAGTGGTTTATGATGACTGCGACATCTACCTCCAAAGCAGCACTCGACCACAGACCTCGTCATCCGTCGGGACTCTTATTTTTATCGACAGTCTTTCTCTTGTCTGTTTTTTTCAGGTATTTACACTTCTGACAACTTTCGACTTTTCCATTCCAACATTTGAACACAAACATCTCTACATTCTCCCCCATATGTTTTCAATTTTCGATTATCTTTATGTTGGGCTGCTGCACGACGTCGTCCCAGCATCACCAGACTGATCTCAGCCCATCAGAGCACGTTGATATTCCCTGGAATGAGACTCAGCGATCGTCCATCTTTGTGGTGCGTTTGTGAACGGTTCATGTTGAATGACAATACGTATGTATGACTATAATTAAGTGCTTTTATTCCGTCTAATTTTCTACCCTGAAATCATTTCACTGACTCAACCTTTCTCCTAACAAAGGCTTCCAGACACAATGCATTTATTATCCAACACGAGAGTGAGCCGCTGAACGCGTCGTGGTGGGAAGGTGATACACTTCTGAATGGTGCGCGAGACATTCAGGCGTCATAAACTGTAATTTGTGTTGTTGATTTATTTTATTCAGTGGAAGAAAAACTACATTTTGCATTCATGTCGCAGCCCTGTTTTTGTGGTAGTGTTTTGCATTGTGTTTTTGTGTTGTGCTTCCTCTCAGGTGTCGGCCTCCTTCTCCCCCCTCGTCCTCGTGGAGGTCCAAACCTGATCCTGCTCGCCTCGTGGGCCGGGTGCTGCTGGTGTCGTTGGGCCAGGCGGCTGTGGAGTGACTCAGCTACAGACTGCAGTGTCTTTTTTCTTGTAAATAGGTTATTTCCAGCTTTAACAACTACATCCTGTTTCCGGGGGACGTTAACAATTTCAAAAACGCGAAATGAAACCTTACAAATCCTCTATTTTCTGCGGTTGCTTCGGTACGAACGCAGCGAAGCTGATTTAAAAAACGCGAACCTCGAAACGCTGAGCGGCTGAGAAGGTGCGCACTTCTAAAAATAATGATTTTGTGACGGGTGCTGAGCTGTGAGAAGCATAAAGGAAAAGGAAAGTGCAGCTTCATCGGTATTGATCAGTAACTCCTGCAGTTAAGATCATCTTGTTCTACAGAGCCTTCAAATTTCACAGATAACACGCCTCTAAGAAAGACGAGAGATTAGAGAGTCCTCTTCTTTTTTGGCCACAGGCGGGAAAAGAAAAAAAATAAAATCAAGGATCCGAGTGGAATATAAAAATCCTGAAAAGATAACAACGCTATTCTGATCTTTAACTGCGTCTCCAGGGAGATCAACTTTGACAGATAACAGCCAGCGAGAAAACGCAGAGATGAGCTGTAATGTGTCTCCCGCCGTGACAGTCGGATTTCTGCGAGTTAAAGTGTGTGAATTAGTGTGTGTTCGCGGCTCTTTTCCTCTGCCGTCTCCAGACCCCTGTGTGTTGTCACGGGGTCGCTGTGCATTAAGTCAGTGGGGAGCGACAAACGCATGCAAACACGATGAGTATAGATGTGTGCATGCAATCGGGATAACTGGAGCTGCATAATGTCGTCGCTAACAGAGGAGCACATGAGTGAAAACACATCTGCAGACACACACACACACGCACACAACTTACAATGAAACCCATCCAGCTGTCAGGTTCGTCCTCTAAAGTAAAGCAGTGTATAATTTGGTGCTTACATTTATATCTCATGCATTTATATCTCCACAGCTGTCAGGCCCCAAGTAAAGAAATACACACAAAAACACACACTTACTGGCTCGTCTAACCCACACACAGCAGCGCACACACACACACACACACACACACACACACACACACACACACAGATATCGTAGTAACTCTCACTGACGGATGTAAAAACCAAAGCGGAGGGTCAGAGTGTTTCAGATCCAGCAGGAGAGAACAGCGCAGGAGTTTTCCCTCTCCTCCTACACTTGGCCGCCGACCAACACCTCTGACTTTTACAGCTCACTCACACAAACACACAACAAACACAAAAATGCTGTAAATAATCAAACACACACACACACACACACACACACACACACACACACAACACACAAGACAATTTACAGCAGCTACTTTGTGACATTTTGACAGAGTAGCAAATTGAAAGTTAAAGGAATAGTTCGACATTGCGCAGACTTAAATATGAAGGTCAATAACGCCCTCCGTACAATAAATAAGACGCTACAGTCATGGCGGCTGGACGGGTCACACAACTGGACTTTCCTTCTGAAGGAAATGTGACCATTTCACAACTTCAACACTCAGCAGTTAACAGTCCAGAAGTCATAATATGTGATAATATTGAACTTTACTTTGTCTAACCAGCTGTTGCATATACAATAAGATACCAACGCTAACTTCACCTCAGAGCCCTAAACATGCAAATGTAAACAGTTTTTTCCTTTGTTTTTGATCATATTAATGAGAGATACATAACGTGGCCCCTCATGAGCTTTAGAATATCTGGTGGGCGGAGCTTGCTGTCATTGGACGAAGCCAACCTGGCTGCTCTGTTTTCAGTCTTCATGCTAAGCTACGCTAAGCGGCTACTTGCTGCAGCTCCATATTAGTGTACAGACACGAGTACACACCTTCTCTCCTCTTACTCTCAACAAGAAAGCAAATAAGTTTCATAGTTCCTCTAAATGTAAAACCTTTTGAACGACACGGCATGTTGAATCAGCAGCCTAGCCATCGCATTAATCACTCTGATTGGCTGCTGAGCTCAGCCAATCAGAGCACGAGAAGAGAAACAATCGCCATCTGCAGCTGTTTTATCAAACACTTCCTCTAATAGTGCTTTATCATTACAACAGTTTGTGTATATGCAGTTTTCCTTTTTGAACAACGAATACAAACTACCGCCACCCGATGTTACAGAAGGGTATCTCATCCAGACACAGACGGTTATTAGCTCGTTGGCCGTTAGCTGCAGATTTTGCGCTGTGTTCGAATGCAACACTCACACTCGGTCCGGACACAGACGACACGAGGTGACGCAACAATCAGGCCTCTCTGACGCCGCCGCTTTGATGTCACTCTGGCGAGTCGGATCCCAGAACCTTTCCTAATTATCTTGATCCAGGAGCGAGGCTGCCTCGTGCGCCAGGAGACCGAAGACGGAAGAGAAAGGGGCAAAAAAGAAAACTTATAGTTCCAAACAGGATTATGAGTTCTTGTTCACAGACGGACCGATCTGCCTAATTTGTCGCCGAGCAATTCAAAGAGGACTACCTGCCAAAAACTGCTCCGAGCTCCAGAGTCAGCGAGTTAGTGAGTTGACTTTTGCATTAAAGGCCCAACAGCTCTGTAAGCCTCACAGCTTATGGTCTTAGCCAGTAGCTTCCCCCCACCAAAAAAAACCAAAAACCTCCATGTCACCACACAAGCTGAGCACACACATATATATTTTCCCTCCCTGGTCAAACTGTGATCCGCTCATTTAGCAGCTCAACACAACCTCCATCCGTCTCACTTTTCCCTGGAAGGAAAATACAGCGGAAACCAAATATCTGCCGGTCATCTGCGCTGACCTGACAGATGATGATGGAGGTTTTCTACGCCGCGGTATGCAGACTTCTGATAAGGAAGCAAGAAAACATGAGCAGGAAAATGAGAAAATCTGACACCTGCGCGAGGATTTCGGATCGCCGGCTAAACTGAGGTTACGAGAGATAAATGTCAGGTAGCACTTTAGGAGTTTCAGCCCCAAATGAGACATCTGTCATTTGACATGATTTCCACAGAAACTTTATTTATTTATTTCTTTAAATAGCAGGCAATTTAGGTGTTTGCAAGGCGAAACTGATCCCACTCTCACAGGCTGAATGTGCTGTAGTTCAGAGGTAATGAAAAGAGAATTTCATGTATTGCTCTCCCACACATACCGAGCTTAAAAAAAACATAAAAGAGCCTGAAGAGTGAAAAGCTCTGACTCACCATTTATTGACAAGATTTCAAAGCCTGCGGGCGTCTGTTAGATTCTTTTGTTGTCAATTTCAGTCGAGTGCGTAGCTTCAAATCTGGCGTGCCTATTCCCCGATGCCGCTCGGGGTTCGCAAGTTTGGGAATTAATTCTTGATTTTACCCCTGATCAATACAAACAACCCTCGAACATTTTCCCTGCTCCTCAGAAGTAGAGGAGTCTTTGACAGACATGATACTGAAGCTGTTTTTTTGTTTCTCATCCTGCATTTTTTTGGTTCCACTCTCAAAAGATACAGCGTGGATGGAAGCCGGGCTGCTGTCCAACACAGCGGGGCTTTGCACTATAAAAAAACATCTGCCTTTATAAGTGTTGTAATCGCGTATTCAATCACTAAGCCCGATTATGATTGTGAGAAGAGAGAAAAAGTAGTCCTGCCTCGCGGGGGGACGATAACCTCGCCCGTTCCTGCGCAGCTCCTCGTGCTGGAGGAATCGAAAAGTTCCCGCCACGCGCCGTCTAAAGCAAATCATCCATCTTGTTTTCCCACACAATGCCGATTGATGATAACTCTTTCAAAATGTAATTTGGCTTTGAAAAAGAATAATTCACTAGTTAGTGAATTTTGCACTTATTTTAAGCAAAAAAAAAAATCAAGATTAATAGCCAATAATGAGACTGGATGCCTGACGGATGCCGACATGAATCTTCGTCTCGGCGCCTCACAGCCAGAACATAATGTGTCTTTTGTGACGGCTGTCGGAGCCGATTCTGAATGGGACCCATTAAAGAGAATATATTGATGGTTTCAGCGTTCAGTAAACAAGTCAGAATTCTGACGCTTGACATCATCTTTAATAACCGCCGAGGACTCGACGTGTCACTGTGCGCGCTGAAACATGATGTTTTTCAGTCTAAATGAGACGTGCTGACAGCTGGGAGGGTTTATTCTCGTATACAAATACTGGTAGGATCACTTCATGAGACGAACAAAGGTTTTCCCAGGTTGGGGTGTCGATCCTTGTTAAAAGAGAAGGTCCACGGAGCCGAGTTGCCTCAGTCGACTGGGCTGATATGTTTTATTCCCAGAGATTGAGGCCATCTATACAGCTGGAGGAACCCAGAAGGTCTTTCTGAATACTGAGAATGAGACTTTTGAGGATTTTTTTCAAGGCTGGAGAAGGAAAAAAAAAACCAAACACTCTGGTTGTCAGGTCAAGTAAAACATATTGATGGAGCTAAAAATCTCAGGTTTGTCTCTGAGGGCTTCGTACGCAGAGGTGGGTTAACTTTGATTTCACCTCTTCTGATGCATTTTTAAAGCAGCTGCCCTAAAGACGACATTCTGATGTTGTGGTTCGTTCTTCATTATGGAGCCAAACAGCCAAAACTGAACCTGTTGCTTTGATATTCTGTATACACTAACTTCAATATTGGATTAAATAATGTTCTGATATATCAAAATCAATCTTCTTTTGACGCTTTGGGATGTTGGCGGACTCGTCCTGCATCTCAAAACCTTGAAAGTAGCCAAGAATTACACTGCATCATGGATCATTTCTTTACAAGTCAATCTCCAACAGGTGTAAAAGAAAAGACTGTGGATTTGTGTTTCACTTTTCTGATCCCATTACTGATAACAGAGCAATCTAAAACCGCACAATCAGTCATTTAACAGCTTTGGCAACATATTCTAGTAATCTATCAAGTAACTTAATTAAGCAACAATGCAAAATATTGGCAGGTTCTGGATTCGAAAACGTGGCTTTTCTTCTGTCAAAAACACACCACATTCACACGGCAACTATCTTCTTCCGATGTCACGCTCAGGGTGGGAAACTCAAACGTACAGCTGTGATTCCAGGTTGCAAGTTGTATGAACACAGAAAGTCTGAACAGCTGTTATCCTGTGCCACTTTCCAATTGATCAGCAACTGGAAATACAACAGATAGCAAAAAAACCTTGCGAGGCGTCTGGTCGTATATCAAGTTAAGCAGCATATTTGACGTTCCAGGCTCACACTGCTGTTTGATGCGGCTCGATATCCCTCCGGATTTTCCAAAGTCCATCATCTTTTTAGTTGCTGATCAATCGGGAAGTGGCGAGATGAAAACGATTCGTCAGGTTCCTGAAGGTTTATAAGACGTGCAACCTGGAGCACAGCAGCATAACACTGAGCGTGATGTCAGAGGTAAATGCTCTACAGACTCAAACATTCAGCTGATAATCCTGATTCTCACTGATGTCAAATCTTCAGGATCACAGCCGGAACATGCCCAGTTTGATCAGATCATATCTGTGAAGACTCTTGTGCCGGTGCCAGTGTGCAGCTGCGAGCTTCTCAAAGTCATAGTCGATGTTGGTGTTTCGCAGTTTGGGATTAATCAGTCGGTGACATTCAGGTTTACACAAGATCAGGAGTTACTTCTAAAAACAGGAAAGTGATGCCAGAGCTGAGGTGATGCAATGTGTCCTGCTGGCAACACGTACAATCAGAACTGTTTCCTGCACGAGTCGGAGCGTCACAGGGACTTTTGATTCAGACGGGGGAAGAAAGAGATCCGGGGGTCACGGAGGCAGGAGGTGAATAAAAGCCTGGCTGTCTCTCGCCAGATAGATGAGCGACACAAACGCCTTCAGTGGGGAAACGAACAAAAGACCAACACAAGTTTCTCCGTTTGAACATCAGTGGTAAGGGCACCATCAAAGATGAAGTCTAGCATCTCCGGCTGCCAGCGTTGTATCATCTGAAACACTGCCACATTCATTCTCAGCCTCGGCTTTCTGTAACACTGCATTTCAAAGGGTCAGCAACAACAGACACACAGGCCACTTTTGTCCATTCCATTACAGAAACGCCGCAGGGGTTCCAACACGAGTTAAAATTCCATCTTTTAGACTAAAACGACTGATCGTAGGACGCCAAGAGAAGAGAGAGCCGCCGAGCACCACTCACACTGAAGAGCTGGGTAAACAGCACGGCCGCAAAATACAGGAAGGTTGTGACAAGGACGCCGAAAAAACTAAAAAAAATAATTATTCCTCTGACAGTGAACGCCCAAAGAAATCCCTTTTTTTTTTGGGAGAGCGGCTGAATTTCTTTTTTTTCTTCCTTTTCACTTTAATTAGTAACTCACAGACAGGGAAGGCAAAAACAGAGACAACCAGAGAGAAGACGGGCAAACAAGTGTGGAAAAAAAACTCTCCAACCTGCTCTGCAATTTAACACTCGAAGGAAACAACCAGCACTCGCAAATAGTCGGACAAAATAAAGATAACAAAGCTTAAGTTCACGTAATATTAACAATGGATCATGTGACGTAGCAACATTTATCGGGAGACTCTTTAGTTCCCCTCAACCCTACGAACTGTTTTGCTTTTAGCCTCTTTCAGCTCGTTGTTTTGGTTTCCTCTCATCTCGCTCAGCAGCGGGAAGAAGAATGAAATAAAGAAGCTCGACGAGCTGAGCTGGCCGACGTCAAACAGCAGACGAACGTTTAACAATTACTGGTGAGGCCTGATGCTCAGATGGGCAGAAACACGACTCCAAATGACTGTGAAAGAGGAATATCCAGAAAGCAGAAGTCTGGCTGAACATTTAACTGTTTTTTTGACAATCTAGATGAGGCAAAAAACAGAACTTACAGAGCGAGATATGAACACGATGCCTCTGGTTAGAAAACTGATCTTATTACTCAACATAAAGGTCTTTTCTCTGGAGTTCTGTATGTTTCCAAAACTCTCAGAAGAACACTTTCTGCTTCTGCTAGTGTCAGAAAAAAAAACTCTTTCAGTGGAAGTAACTCTGACAGTCGTAGTTGCATTTAATGTTGCTCTTCGACTGCCTGATATATAAAAGTACAACTGCTCTGTGTCACCTGCTCGAAAGGTGATAATATCTCAAGGTTTGTTCACAGCTTTGTTTCAGCTGCTCTTGTCTTCTGCAGCTGTGAACCACAGTGGTGACTCCCACCTGCTAGAGAGTGTTTCTACAAGCTGTGGGTTCAAATAAACGTTTCAATCGTCACTTATAGCAAAATAAAATCCTCGTCTTTACATTCAGCAGATGCTTTTGTCCAAAGGGACTTGGAGTGATTTGGGGCTCAGTATCTGGCCCGAGGACACTTCGACATGCAGACCAGGGGAATCGAACCAGTGACCCTCCAATAACAAGACGCTGGCTCGACCCCAGTATTCAGAATAAATATACTACACCAACACGCCATCATCGAGAGATAGCTGTTAGAAACTGGAGATAGAAAAATGGTTGGAAACATCGTTCTTTCACTCTGAACAGTAAAAAGTTCCACCCACATTTCAAACTTGTGTCCAATCGAGCTGTGTTTACTGTGTGTTTGGCATCTCAACTCTTTAAGGATCTGGGTTGTACCGGTGCCAACCTGACTTTGATTTGTTGATGATAAAGAGGTACTACAGCTGCAAACATCAGAGGAAAGTCGGGGGAAAAGAATAAATCTTAAAAACGTTCACGTGTTCGTCCTCAGCCTCCACAGTCCGAGGGGAAAAACAAGACATTTGAAAACGACATTCGTGTGAACATGCGCGACCCACAACCTGAAATAACCTGGACCGAGACAAAAGAAAAAAAAAAACAAAAACAGAAACATCCATGACGAATGCGACGCTAAGTATAGAGCAGAGCACTGCAAGAGCAGCACAGAAAGGGAAGAGGAAGAGGAAGAGGAAGGTACCCTGAGAAGAAGGGAAGCAGGACGGCGATGCATTAAATAATTGGTTACAGAGACGCGATGAGGCTTCTTCTAACTGGGAGGAGGAAACTTCATCCACATCTGCTGGAGTCTCAGCTGGCCTGGCAGAGGCTCGGCTTTAACTGGATTAACAACAAAAAGCAGAGCTCAATAACTAATAGGCCTCTTCTTCCTCCTCTCTCCTCACTCTGTTCCTCTTCATCCCCGTCCCTCTCCTCCTCTCCTTCCATCTCATCGTCTTCCTTCCCCTTCAGAGCCAGGCAGAGAGATAATGCGGAACACTTTCATGCCTTCTGCTGAATTAAACATGGAGAGAACAGCTTGTCCTGGGTGCTAAAGCTGAAGCAAGGAGAGAAGGAATATGGGAAAAAAAAAAGGAGGATATGTACAATTCCGCCCCTGCTCTGAGGTCCCTGGAGAGCCGCTGAGCGTTTCTTTACAATTAAAAAGATCTGTTCCTGATACTCCGCGCTGAGGATAGCTGAACAGGACAGACCTCTTTTTTTTTCCACTAATTGGCCGGGATAAGAAGGACTGTCAGCTGTCGTTGGGCAGAAGCAGCCAATCACCGAAGCACTGGGGTGGCATCGCACTTGAAAATGCTCCTCTGAGTCTTCCCTCGGCACCTTCAGCTCTCATTGTCGGCGCTGTAAATCCCACCTTGCCAATTCCTTACTCCTTTCACACACACACACACACACACACACACACACACACTCTCTGTCGTCTTTACGTCGCTGCCTTCCAATTGGGCTCCGTAAGTAACAAATCTGCCCATCTCTAACTCCAGGCTGGATGGTGAATAACTGACAGTGTTTCAAACGTTTCTCAGTCTCAGGTGGTTTACAGAAAAGAGAAAAAACCTGGCGATGTCTTCTCATCCTCTCAGCACGGGCCGAGGTTTCAGTTTATGTTCTGCCTTTTTTTTTTGTCTTTTCTAACTCTCAACTTCTCTGATCTGAGAAGAAAGAGTCTCTCTTTCTCTCCCGGCCTGTTTGGTATTCCCCAAATGGAGCACCGAGCGACATCCCCTCACCACCACCCTCGTCCTCCATCCTCCATCCTCCCCGTTCCACTCTCAGTCCTCTCTGACGGAGCCGAGTGACCTGTCACAGCCTCCTCTGCTTAGCAAGGGCGCCACAGTCACGGCAGCGAAGGACAGGACTTTACAGGGGTCGCGTTCAGGACTGCCAGCCACCCACAACACAGGCCATTCGAGGTGTGGCGGTGGGCTAAAAAGAGCAGAGAGAGGCGCTCGTAACAAGCGTGACCCCATTTTCAACTCGGCGGTCGGGCTGCTGGGACAGCCGCCTTTAATCACTACAAAAAAGACCAATCCAACAGAGTCTTATCTTGTTTAAGAATGAATAAATCTCTTTTTCTTTATCCTCAAAAGATAAATGATCTTGTTAAGCACCATTTGAATTCATTCGTTTAATTTGTTTCAAGGTTGCTTTCTAGCGTTCGTGTGAAGATCTTCGACATACAGAAACAGATCGTCTCCTCTGTGGTCTCTTTTTAACTCCGTTCATAAACTCATCTGATAAAAAAAAAACATCAAGAATCTTTATCATGAATGCAAACGTTTCCCGGCTTCTATTAAAGCCTTTAACAGACTGAACCGTTAGATACGTTTGACATTGTCCTGATTTGTATCTTGTTAAATCGTGTTAATGACTTTAATAATCACAAATTATGTTACGGCGTGACGGCACTTTTCTCCTGATTACAGGATATTTGAGCTGTTTGAAGACGAGGCAACCAAACGCTCCCAACCCCAATGTGCATCTGGCATAAAAATGTGATATTATCAGCTGTTCCGGTTGTTTGGTCTCAAACAAGTCCCAAATATGTTTTTCTTGGCCAAGTCGAGTTGAATCATTAAATAAGCCAAGTTGATCCCAGGTGGTGATTCACACAGAGCGAAGACGCTCCGTCTTAAAGACGAACCGCTGTGTAATTCACACATAAAGTCGGTGCTGCAGCTCCTGAAGAGGTGTGACGGTGACGTCATGATGACGATGTTGGTGTGTTTCTGACCCACCAAACATCCTGGAAAGTGACAAAGTTATGATTTTCGTGCTAAATTACATAATTACATAATCGCCATCAGGTTGCTGTCTGGGGGGAAAGTTCACTGAAGTCTCGGTCCGGACGGCTGACAGTCGCTGTGATTTTTATTTCAACACAAACACTCGGTGAGTTTTTTGCCCGTGAAAGACGCTGTTTGTTGGGCAGAAATGTCGGGAGGAGAGACAGGAGGACGGACAGGAGGACGGACAGGAGGACGGACAGGAGGACGGACAGGAGGACGGACAGGAGGACGGACAGGAAGACGGACAGGAGGACGGACAGGAGGATGGTCAGGAGGACGGACAGGAGGACGGACAGGAGGACGGTCAGGAGGACGGACAGGAGGACGGACAGGAAGACGGACAGGAGGACGGACAGGAGGACGGACAGGAAGACGGACAGGAGGACAGACAGGAGGACTGACAGGAGGACGGACAGGAAAACGGACGCTTCTCCACGTATATCTGGTGTATTTTTTTCCTCATATAAGTTGCCAAAGACAGTTACAGTTACTACGTTACTTCTGCGGCGGCGGGGAATTGGCGCAGGATCCCTGCATCCAAACGACAGTGTGAATGTGGCGAATGTTTCCTCGATGTGGTGGTTATGGTACTTTTGGTACTTTGTCCCCGCTGCTCTTATTTTGGCTCTACTGTTGTAAGTGGTTATTTGATTAATAGGCTTCTACTTCTACGCACTATAACACTTATATTTATTAGCGTGAGGTTTTATGTGTTTATTTTCAGTTGTTATCAAGATTAAAGTGTTCAGTTTCCCAATTTGATGAAGCTGCGGTGGTGATGTCGGCCCAGCATGCCCAGCATGCCCGGCTGAACCAAGAGGAAACACTCATTATTGATAATCAGTGAATTAAATGTCACAAAACAAACAAATAAAAACTAAAATAACTTTCTAAAAGCTTGTGAAAATCCTTCCATCACGTCATCATGTCTGACTGTAGGTCTGTCAGTATTTCACTGTTCAAAGCTGATCAGAAGGCTTTTATAAGCTTTTATAACATTATTTGTGTTTTCTTTGTTTGTTTTGTGACAATTTTATTCCCCGATTATTAAGAATCATTGTTTCGTCTTCGTTTACTCTCGTGTGCCTGGCCAATATTGCCAACACAGCTTAGTAAAATTGGAAATGGAGCATTTTAACAAAACAAAACAACACATAAAACCACAAACAGAGCGGCTGAGAGAAACGTGACGGTAAACGACAACTAAAAAACACAGTAAAGAGAGAATTCATTAGATAAATCACATGAATAGAAAACGCTTTGTTACCTTCGTTGATGGGCGTCAAGGAACTAATTCACATATCGAGACATAAACAGTGACCCGTATCATGTTTTTTTGGACATCCCAGAATTCATCACTGAGCCAAAGCTTCGTCTTGACCGTCATACCCGCCAACCTCCAGGCCAGGGAGGATTCTGGGTCCTGCTCCTGCCCTCTACTGACATTTAAGACTTTCTCTGAATTCTCACACAGCTCAGAATAATTTGCCTTGTGTCAATCTGTTGCATGAGGTAATATTTACCACTTTTAGTCATTTATTCAATAGATTTTGCCCTTTAGAGTCCGTGCACACACACACCACTGCCCTTGCGTTCGTCAGCCTCTCACCGGGAATTGATGCGGTGCGACCCCCTGCTCCTTTCCCCCCTTCAGGTGATTGACAGAAAAATAAATGTGGCATATTTTACAACCCCTCCCCCCCTTTTTTTTCCTTTACTAGTTTATGTAAGAAATGGGAATTCTTGCCTCCAGGGCTTCTGAAATGGAAAATATTCCCTCTCCTCTTCATTTTCTCTGTCCGTCTCACACTCGGCGAGGACGGCGAGGCCCGACAAGCACATCGGACGACACACTGTCAGTGCAGGAAACAGGTTATGATGACTAAAATGGTAAAAAAGAAAAAAAGTTGATCATAAATCGGGAGAATTGTGACCCCGGGAGGAAAACAACCAGGAGAAGGAAATGAAAAGCAGGATGGTCGGCATGTTGATAGGAGCTTTCTCCACTCGGCCGTGGTCGGAGGCATCACATCAAGCAGCGTTCATGAGGAGAACGAATAAACGCGTCCTCAGCATGAGACTGCATTCCTAAAGCTCAAAGACTTCACACATACATAAATCAGCTTCATTCATATATATATATATATATATATATATATATATATATATATTTCCGAGTAGCTGCAGATCAGTGGGAGGCTCTCTGGGTGGTATTCATGAAGCTTGTATCTGAATAAAACAGACGCAGATCACATGTCATCACCGGGTTCAGATGTAATACCACCTTCAGTTCTGTAACCCAGTGTTTCTGTAATGGGTCGGCTTCCAGGTGCGATTACGTGAAAGTGTTTGAACTTGAGGGAGGCTGCTGTGACAAACAGGAGCCTGCCTACTTGAATCGTGTCCTGTAGCAGATCTGTTGAGGAGGCTAAATATCCCTGAGCAGGTGCAGCGTTCGGCGCAGTGCTGTGAAATGTGCTGAGGAAAGAAAGAAGGTGTGGTATTTATAGACTGATAACACGGCTCGGGCTTAATTAATTACCAGCTTCTCCACAGAGAATTTTCTTTTTTTTACAGAAAGGTTTTTTTTTTAGTTTTTTTTATTGAAAATGGGTTGTGCAAAAACAAAAGTTATGACTGATGATGAGTTTCTTCTCACCGAGGGTGCGCACACACTGCAAGACTCTGGGACTAATTAGGCGCCAAAGTTGTGATCACAGTCGACTGTTTCGAATTATGGAGCTGCGAGAAGCCCCCAGAGAAAAGATGTGCTGAGGCATACGATGGCCAAATAGAGGCTAAGTGTGCTGGAGTGAGATGAAACCGAGCGCCTCTGAAAAGTCAGGGATTTTATTTTTAGGAGGAAAATCATCACTAACGTTTTATCTACTTCAATAAGGCAAGACGACATGTTTTTAATTGGGAGATGCAGGAAGATATTATTGTAGTTCAAATTATAAAGCGTACACATGGCACCGTATGTCTTTCAACTAAACGCTGAATCAGGTAAGGTTTTAAACATCTGCGTCTTGGAGTGTGTGCGCACCCCGCAGAGCCGGAAAAAAACACACTTTTAAATCCAAACTGTACTGCAGTGATACAATAAAACCAGACCGACTACATGTGACACGTGTGGCAACAGAAGTTACAGTATGTGGCTCGTTTCTCGTTCACTTGCACTTTAATTGGCAACCTGTCCAAACACACTGCGAGATGTTATGAAATGTCTCCACGGAGGCGTATTGTAACATAGCAGATATAAACCGTTGCATTGTACAGAAGAACAGATTGCACAGTGAATAATGTTCAACAACAAGCGGACGACGAGGGGCCCGCTCTCAGAGGGGGGGCGGAGCTGAATCTGCCGTCCTCAACACAACAAATATCAATCAGCCGAGGTTCAGAATTTCAGATTTGAAGGCTTTTAATTCATGGACAGGTCTGCGCTTTCATGTGAGACCCACAGACTACAACTTCTGGGTAATGAAATCTTATATTTTATCACAATATACTCTAATACGAGACGTGAGTAAACGAAATGGGACAGAGATCAGTTTCAGTAAATCAGTCTAAATGCACCGACCTCTCCAGTGATGAAAATGTCTTTAGAGATTCCCTTTCAGATCCTTTCATCATAAATATCACTTGTGTTGCATTGAGAAAACCTCCAAAATATAAATATAGTGGAGCTGACTGAAACTGTAACTGTTTTATTTCTGACTTCAACCACCGAGCCGACACTGCAGCTCAGTTCAGCTGCTGAAGCATGTGACACCAGTCTAGTTTGTCCATCTTTATCATTTTTTTTTCTTTAACTGTGGCCTTAATCGCCATTTCCAGGCTCTCTATACATACACATATACATATATATGTATATATATATATGTATACATATCTCCAAGGACGTTTACCTGTGCTGCAGAGACTTTTCCCTCCCTGCAGCTTCTCTGCGTCACCTCACAACAATCTTAACATAAAGAAACAAGTGATGTAATTAAATAAATCGACCATTTAGTGGTCTGACAAGAAAAAAGATGAGTAGGAAAAACCTGGGACTCAATAAGGCAGATGTGTTCCAGAAACATAAGAGCTTAATGTGCGTTAAGCAAATGTGTTGACAAGACATCCACTCTCAAAAGGACTGTAAATTGATTTAGTCCTCAAATCATCCAAATTTAAAATCGCAACTTTTTCCAAACACAGATTTGCACGTTCATCAAACTCACTTAAGACGTTATTTCGAGAGAAACTATAGTTCTGCAGCTTAAAATAAAAACAAAGGCCTGGGAGTTTGGTGAATTTCATTTAGCTGCTCTCACATCCTCTCTTTAAATGTCTTTTAGGCCGTGTCTCTCTGTCCAATCAGAATACAGAACATGGAATAATCCGGTACATAGCCTGAGAACATTCTGCGGGACATGGAAAATGAATACATGAAATATCGCAGCCTCCAACAAAAGCCGGTGAATATTTTGCCTTGTTGAATGCGACCCAGATAGGAACATAAATACGAGTTATCCCCGTTCTCCCTGCACACAGTCGTTGCGGCACTTGTCTAAGCCGCCCATTATGTAAATAAAGAAAGGGCAGAATCAGAGAGACAGAGAGAAAAAGAGAGAGAGATGAAATGTGTGTGTGGCACAGGCAAACATACAAATGGTGCAGGATGCATGTGGAACAGAAAGAGAGAAGAGACACAGAGAAGAGGGGGAACAAGGAAATAGCAACTGGAGAAAGGGAGAAGAGACTTAAAGAAGAAAATAGAGCGGGAAATAAAGAAAAGCACATCTTTTTTTTTTTTTTTTTTACCCATTAAATGAGTCATTACCGACCCAATGTGGTACTGTGTGAAACCCCCAAGGCTCCCGGTGCGTCTTTTTCCGTAGCGAGATCAACACCATTACACAACAGTAAGAACAACAAGAGCAACAACATCTACGACGACAACAATAACAACAACTGTGTTATAGTGAGACGGCGCCCAATAT
This sequence comes from Acanthopagrus latus, assembly GCF_904848185.1. Lineage (NCBI taxonomy): Eukaryota > Metazoa > Chordata > Actinopteri > Spariformes > Sparidae > Acanthopagrus > Acanthopagrus latus. Next base: position 3,924,241 of record NC_051041.1, on the reverse strand, counting down.
ATAGATGATGCACATCATTAACACCACAGCCAGCCGCACATTAGCACACACTGTTCAGTCTGTTATGTCACTCGGTTTAGTGGGCCCCTCGCCTCGGCAGCACCTGTTAGGAAACCAGGTGGTGTCATAGGGTGGGTCGCCACTGGGATGAACAGAATCCCATCCTGGTCGCCAATTTGGCTTTTCAAGTTTTTTTTAACACAAGGCCCAGGCGTGTCAGGAGAGCTGGCGTCAGTCGCAACATCCACAGATGCCGTTTGGACAGTCTGACGTCGAGTTCGACGAGTTCATGAAGGTGGTTTTTTTTCTATTCATTTTGAAAGAGGAAGGCGACTTTTTTTTTTTCTTTTCAATACTGCTGATTTTGGATTAGTGGTTATAGCGCTCCCGGCTTCGTGAACGACGTCTTCAGGTATAAAATACAAACAATGTTGTCACTCGACACAATCACACACTTGCAAAAGCTGAAGAAACAAGAGCGTAGCAATGTAGCGGCATCGCATCAGAGTTGCCGTGGTTTTTGTTTGCGTTTTGCAGTATTTCTCTTTTTCTTTTTTTCATTTTGTTATATATGGCTGACACTGAATGAGAATCTGTCTGCAGGAAACAGTTAAACACAGTCACAAATTCAGCCACGGTGCACTACTGCCATCACAAGTTTCTCTCCATCAGCTTCACGACTTCTTTTCAACTTTCTGGTTCCTTTTTTTTTCTTCTAATCCTCTTTTTTTTATATATATATATAAAATCATACAGTCAGTGTCAAGCAGAGAGGATATAATTGATGGCATCTCTTTAATCAGGTTGAATGTTAAGCAGGAAGGTCTTTAGCTGATGGAAGCGATGTTGATCTATTTGGTGGCGAAGGGGGCTGCACTCCCCTCTTCCTCCACCACGTCTCCTTTAAATTCAGCCCTCACCTTTCCTTTCCTTTCCTTTCCTCTCTCTCTCTCTCTGCACTCAGACATAAATAGCAGTCCGGGAAATAACAGAACCATCTCTCTGAGACTCCATGTCGTCGTCCAGGTACACGTCCATCTCTTCCTCACCACCGTGGCCTCTGCGGACATGATAGGCTGGGGGTAGCATGTTCCCGCCTCCCCCGACGCCTCCGAACCTATCGTATCGCTCTTCTTCTTCTTCTTCCATGCTGTCGTCCAGCTCAAACTTCCTTCTCTCGGCTTCGTCCATCTCGCCACTAAGGAGGATGTCGTGGGCGGACGGGGGGTTGCCGATCGTGCCGTGGTGCAGATGATGGTGGAAGTCGTTGGCCTTTTCCGTGATAGTCCCTGTGGCGTCGCAGCCCTCTCGGTATGTGTAGATTGGCCCGTTGTTATTTGCACCCGTCCCGTTCTTACTGCTGTTGTTGCCGGTCCCGCTGAACAGCAGGCGGGCTTTATTGCCATAGTCGCCTCCATTGCTGCCGCCGCTGCCAGTCGCTATGGAGTCCCCACTGCTGGGGAAGCCACGTCTCTGCTGCCGGCGACTCCGGCTCAGGAGAACGGCAACAAGCGCGACAACCAATAGTAGGGCCAAGAGGGAGCCGATCACGGCGCCCGCCACAACGCCGGCACTCGACGGGTCCTCCAAGGCTTCTGCAGAGGGGATGGAGGGGTTGGTAGGAGGGATGGAAAATGGGTAGAGGAAAAGAAAAAAAAGGGCAGGAGTTGATGGCTGTTTGTAAGGAAGTCTTGCTCAGTTTTGGAGGAGGAATTCACAGTTCTTCTCGTATTGTAAGTGTGCTGTAGTGATAGTAGTAGTGTCTTCTTCTACATGTGTAAAAAATCCTCTTACAAGTGTGTAGTAATGTTCTTCTCAGTGTAATCCCTTGGTGAGGGTGCAGTCAGTCATTGCTGGGATCAGGCTGAATGGGACTCATTCACTCTCTCCCAGCTGCTCATTGCGCTGCATTTTGCAGACATTTTGCTCTATACACATGTCTGTCCAGCTGCTGGCACTTGAGTTTTTGTCGCCCCGCCCCCCTTTTGCCAGCTTGGGGAAAAGCCTCTACTACTGTAACGGTCCATTGTTCTATACTTGATGTTGGTGTGAGCCAAGTTTGCCTCGCCACTCTTGTTTCAGTCGAGGATTGAAACAAAAATGAGAGATGGGTTTACAGCAGTTTGTTTTGTGCCTCTTGCTCTCTTTGCCATGGGTTAGAGGTACCAACCCAGGAGAGCCACACAGACAGACAGAGACAGAGACAGAGACAGACACACAGGACAGACAGGCAGAGGGGTTATTAAAGAGGTTCAGTGGAAATGAGCACACAGTTGCGCCTGAATAGTGCTGCAATATACGACATCCCTCGAGCCCTCCCAGCGTTACCCTCCCTTTCTTTGCCAGCCACCTAATTGCACCCACTCTTCATCCCCTTTCTTCATCCTCATCCCCCCCCACCCATCATGTGCTTCCACTGCTTCCTCCCTACGCCTCTCTTATCGGTCAGCTAGTCAAACCACAGGGCAGAGTGGTCGCCCGCTGTCAACCCAGGACCAAGTCCAGATCTCACTGATCGCAAGCTCACAAAAGGTAAAAGGTTCACACTGCGGTGCGAGACTCTTGCCAGGACATTTTTAAGAGGATTCTCCACAGGAATACAAGAGAGAACAGAGGGCTGGCACAGATAGTGTTGGATTTGTACGAGTGGATTCATGCTGGGCTAAAAAGGGAAGAAAAGAAAGTGTCAAACCAGGCGTGGAGAGCGTTGAGCCTATAGTGCAGTACAGCACAAGGCCAGCTAATGTTTTTTCGTTTTTTTTTTTTTTTCCAGTGGATTGCGTGCTGATTTCTCTTTGCGGTGCAGTGAGGGCAGTAGAACGCAGAGCAGCAGGGAAATTTGAACCTCTTCCTGTTTTATGCAAATAACAGCGCAGCTCTGCCAGCACTCCTGGCAAACACAGCGGTGAATGCCAATCAAACAATCTGCGCTTGGCTGAAATGAGCACTGTGTGGGGTTACGTGCCAGGGCAGCACTAGTGAGGGAATGACATTTTTCATTCTTTCAATGAAATCACATTGGACATCAAATAATGATCTGTATGGCACTGGCGAATATGAGTTATGCTGACAAAACCAGTGGGGGGATGTCACTATAAGTGGGCCTGGACTGAGAGCCTGTGATTCAGACAAATTGTTCATTCTGAGGGTGTAGGAGAGAAAAAAGAGAAGACATGAAACAGGAGAGGAATCGAGCGAGAGGGGAGAAAACTAGGAAGAGGCTTTCGGTCGAGAGAGGAGGGCAGACGAGCAAAGAGGAGAGGTCTCCGTCTGATTTCAAACAGCCTTTTGCTGTGGTCTCACAGGGGGATGCAGGAGGGTTATGCCAGGGTGAGACAGACGGGTTGGGCAAATGAGGCGGGGCTCCTGGGACAGGATATGATGTCTAAATTAAGGGACAGTGTCTGGTGATATCCAACTGAAGTGACAGAAGGCATTAAGGATGATGAATCCAACTTTGCATGTCCTAGTTTTCCCTCTCTGCAAACTTACCCACTGGATTGGAAACACAACCTGTGAGCCAGAGCGGTTTATTTTTATTTATTTGTGTCATTCATATCTTAAGCATTTAGTGATATTTATCAAGTGGCTGAGAGTGAGACAGATGAATAAAAGCCCTTTTGTTAAAGGTCTTTTGGTGGCTGTCGTTCTTCTGTTAATCAAGTGCTTAAAAATCCATTATTCTGTTCAGGCTGTAAAGAACGAGGCTCGTAGAAACGCTTTTTGACTCCAAAGTTGAAGGACACTGGCTGATATTTAAACATTAATGATCTTTTTGTGAGGGAACTTTACTGTCTTTGTGACGACGGTGAGGTAGCTGCCTCCTCTTTGTGTTGGTGAATGAGGTCAACATGATGAATTCAGCTACAGCTGCATTCAGAGAGAACGGAAATTGCTCTCAGGCAGGCGTATTCAGTTGGTGGCTCATGGCCACATAATGGCCCACAAGACACCTGCAAGTGGCCCAACAGAAATAAGTATAATATTTAAGAAAACATGTAAACCAGCCTGCATATGTCGTGCTTTTATGTCCATGTATTTCCATAGTGGTTTGTATGATGAGTTATTTGACCACATTGGAAATTCAGAGCAATATACGTGATCTGAAAGGCCACAATAAAAGAGCCAGAATAAAATGCTGGCAGTGACTTTCAAGTTCAAGTACAAGTTTAAACGTGTATGTAACTTATTGATAATTCTGCAAAACAAGTCATTCACATGTGTAGGACCCAACTTGGGAGGTGGAGGAAGCGGCGTTACAGTTGCAGACCGCACTTTAATGGATTGGACCATACTAGACCAGGTGATCCGAACCAAAACATGAGCTTTTCCTCACCGTAACCTGACTGAAAGCACATCATCGTCACAAGATAAACAAAAAAAATGCACAGTTGCAACAAAAATAAGTGTCATGGTTCGTACACTGCCGACATTCATTGTGGCGTCTAAGTTTGCACAAAACTAAGGACACAACGTCAAACTCTGAGCTCCGCTCTCACCTCCCACAGACAAACAATCACAGTGGGAAATGTCGATATTTGTCGGCTTTACCGTCACAGCTTCCTCCACTCCAGCATCAGAAACTAGCAGTTCTGACTGTACAGAGGCCTCTTCATTGATTCACATGTACAGATTATCTGCTTCCTCAGTCACAGACAACTTGAACGGATTGTTCGACACTTCAGTCAGTATGTTTATTTGCTTTCCTTCGAATGGTTAGAGGAGACGAGACGAACACACCTACAGCTGTTCATCATGACATCACATGGTAAAAGTGCACGTATGCGCGGTAGAAAAATGATCTCTGCTGGTGTTCTCTGACATCACTTACTACAACCTCAAAACACTAATGGATGCAGCGCTGACGAAAAATGTGCCAGACGTGTGATCAACGTCGGTGTCAAATTCTTGTCAACCGCCCAGTGAGACGTTTCAGTAAACACTGTTCTATGATCACATCCCTCACCCCCCCCCACCCCCCCACCCCCCAAAAAAAAGAAGTGAAAAAAGGAAAAAAAATAAAAAGCAGAGAAACTATCGTTGGCAAGAAAATAGGCCATGCCTGTCATCCTTATTTCTCATCAACAGCAGCAGCCTGCCTGCATTAAGAAGCACAGTGATAAATGTCATGGAGAGAAGCAGGGGAGCTTATATCAGTCTCTGTATTAGTGTCATGTACATGGAGGAGATTAGGGGGGGGAGGGAGGGAGAGAGAGAGAGAGAGAGAGAGAGACAGGAAAACTACCCATTTCTACTCCGTCACGTTCACTGCGGTAGGGGATAATCTAAATGAGAAGATTTGGGATGAAGGTGGAAAGAGTTAGAAGGGTGGAGTGAGAACAGACAAACAGAGAGTGAGAGTGAGGGGGGGACAGCAGGGTAGAATAGTCTAAAGGGTGTGAAAATAGCAGAATCTAAATAATCTTTTGCTGATCTCCTCCTCCATCTCTCCTTCCTCTCGCCGTGTATTGTTCTCAGAACTAGAATCAGGCCTGAAAAACACAAAGACCCGCTACAGTAGTCCCATAATAAGCCAGAGGCAGCGACTGTGAAAGCTCGACAGCGGGAATTCTCATTAAAAGCAGCTTTTGGTCAAGGACAAGACATATCAGAAAAAAAAAAAAGTACCCATGAATATGTTCCAAATATCGAAAACACCTTTAACTTGGAGACAGAACACAAAAGGACAAACCACAGAGACGTGTAGAGTTCACCTTCTATATTAAATAAAATATTGCTTTGTTCTTTTTTTTTTTTTTTATTGTATTGGATTCCACTTCGACGAGCGCAGAAGGCAGAAGGTATATGAATGTGCGATTACTCGCCGAGATACCGGATTTTCCATTGGTGGGCTCATAAAGTTGCCTGAATAATTCAGTTATTACAACAAATCACTCAAAAAATATTTAAAAACAAATATGATTTGAATAGTAATTTCAGATGAGTGATCTCCTGTTGGTGACCTGTAGAGCAGCGGACCTCTGGGGAATTCAAACAACACCTCCCACACAAAGTTGAGCAGGTTCCTCAACATGCAAGTAATTGCAAGGTTAAGACAAAGGCCAGCAAGATTACAAGCTTAAGTTTTCCAACAATAGTGCTCGAAGGGTTCAGTCTAAAGAATGCAAAATAGTTTAGAAAAAGTGTCTCCCACGTAAGAAGAACAACCTTCAACTTGGAGTGATAACTACACAAACACGACCCGCTCCTGAGGCGCGAACGAAGAACCACAGCTACAAGTTTTACAAGAACCACAGATAGGTTGAAGCTTTCCAGCGTCTTCATGTTGCAACTTTATGTTTCCTTGGGTTCAGATTTATATTTCATGTTGGGAAAACACCGTTGCTTTCGGAGTTTTTTGGCTCAGCAGCTTGAGCTTGAGATGTCCAAACTTCATGTCTAAAATACAAGTTTCTTTTGTTGACAGAAACACAACTTGGCCCACCAGATCTACCATGTGGTTTTATATATATATATATATATATATGTGTGTGTGTATATGTATATATACATATATGCCTCTGTGGACCGTTCAAGTCGCAGTTCTCGAGCTTTGCTGTTAAATAATGGCCTGAATGTTTTTTTTTTTTCTGCAGAATATTATGATGTCATGTGGAAGTTGACCTTTGGCCTTTTGGATATAAAAAGTAATAACTTCTTAATTTCTGTAAAATGCTGTACGAAACGATCATGAAATTGTTGAGTAACGGCCAAAAATGTGCTTTGTGAGGTCAGAGTGACCTTGAACTTTGAACTCTGACCACCAAATTGTAATTGATTTCTCCCTCAGTCCAAGTGAATGTTTGTGCCAAAGTTGAAGAAATTCCTTCGAGACATTCTTCAGATGTTGTGTTCACAAGAATGGGACGTGACACATGGCGCCTCCAGCTACGGGCTGCTGGGTTCTTACTGTACCTTCGTGAGGTTACACAAGAGCCGAGCTCATGCCGAACCCTCTAACAATCAATCTAACCATCAGCTATTCTGGTAATATTCTGGCTATCGTCAGCGAGCAGGCTGAACTTCATGGACTGTGAATGGCACGATCACAAAGAACACAAAACAGGCAGTAAACAGCTGCACTCAGAAACTCAATAACTACTTTTAGAAAAAAAAAAAAAATCCATCTAGCAAACAAAGTGCAGAAGAGCTCCGTCACTATTCACCCGTAATCAGCGTAAAAACATCTCCCCTGTTTTTGAGTGCAAGCCTCTCTTTGCTTAATGCAAGCTGCGTCGTCGCTCATTTTCTCCAAATTTAAAACCGGAGCCGCAGGCACGGATGGAGAATCTCCTCAGTTTTAAACACAAATTAACAAGAGACGGTTTCTTTTGTTGCGATTCCGAGCCGACCAGCTTTTAACCTTTGGTTTGTTTTTTAATGTACTATCTTTTAAAAAAAAAACATGTACATTTGCGATCCTTCTCTGACTTGCTGCTGGCTGAAACCGTATTGAACAACTAGATCCAGTATAACACCAGTATGGTCGCCAGTTACTGTGTGTCTCATGCTAACAGCCCCGACATTCCTCCGAGGGAATCATCTTCCCTCATCTTAAAACACTTTTTTTCCTTCTGCAGAGGGTTGAAATAACCAGGAGCATTGTTTGTGTTATGTCTTGTAATATAAACCCTGGTGAAAAGAGCCCTGGTTCATGATTTACCTTCACCATCATGTATAAGCGGTGTGTCTCAGAGGCACAGGCTCATAATCCTGGCAGATGTAAGCGGAGGTGGGGGAGGTGAGGCCGAGGCTAAATGTTATCACGGCAGGTTAATGGGACCCGGAGGCAACTCAGAGAGGAAATCACAGATGTACAGTGCTGAGAGGATTTGAGGGTAACCTCTTCACTGACGCTGCAGAGCTGAAGCTAAATATTTTACAGCTGACTTTGACAAAGTGCATTTTTATGGATTGCATCTGAGATCCAATTTTGAGAATAAAAACTTGAGCAGAAAGGTGAGAATTATGCACGATAGAGAAATCACAGCAGGTTCGACTGAAGGCCGTGCGTCATGAGGACGATAATTGAGACCATTTTCCCAGTTGATGATAGTGCACAGGCAAAGTACTTGTGCAGCATTTGACTGAATCTGATTAGCAGTTATTCATGAATGACAAAGTGAGTCGACTGTGCTATTTTCCAGGAACATGCAGCGTTCTTCTGAAGACCACCTGTGGCAAAGTACATCCCGGCCATTAAAGGCCTTTATACAACATTAATGTGAACCTGGCTCAGTGGGTTCACTCTGTGTAGGTAGAGGGAGTCAACGAACAGGTGAACACGGCTACACGTCCATTTTCATTCAGTGTAACTGCATCAAACCGAGATAAATAACTGCACTGGTACACGATTGACAGCTGAAATTATTACCCAGAACACCACATCATAGATCAAACATAATTCTGACATACACGACAATAACACAACTACCTGCGCTTACTGATCACTACCATTGTGTAAAATGAATCTTTAACCGAATCAAACAACCGTCCTTGAGTGAAGACCAGGCTGGAAAGTCTTCCGCTGCCACCTCTGGATGAAAGTTTTGATGTCAGCTTCACCTCTGACTGCGTCACGGCTGCGAGCTGGATTTCCCACCGCTGACCAATCGGAAAGCCGTCTTGACAGCGGTGACCTTTGAGGGAGCGTCCAAAAAGGAGGAGGCTAATTAGCTGTGTTGCATTATCGATTCTGATTTAACCCTTTACCAGAGTAAAGACTGCTCCACCACAACAGGAGTCAACGGTAGGCGTTGTGTCTTTTGGGTAACCTATGTGAATTTGTCCTGTTAGCGACCATGCTAATCAGCCCGCTAACCGTCCCTGTAATTAAACTCTTCATTGAATATTCAGAGAAAACCTCACAAATGGCGCTCACTTTGTTTTCTAGTGTGACTGGGCCTTTAGAGAAATTGCTTAATATCTGGGTGGATAATGCTAAGCTAGGCTAATTGCCTTCTCGCTCCAGATGCTAACAAACAAAATAAAAGTGGTTTGGACCTTTTAACTTCATGGAAAAGTAAAAATCTGGATCTACAGATAGAAAAAAAAGCATGTTTGTTTGGTTCAGACCCCAAATTATGTGCCATCATCATGTTTTAATATGTTTTTAGTAAAAACGCCTTTAAAAGTTATCATTCCCACCAATTATGAATCATCTTTTCATCACAATATCAGTCTAAATAATGTTTGTTCACCATATTGTGCATATTGTCCTCTTGCTGAAGAGTTTATATTTGTTCTGAACTACAGGGATTAAAACAATTAATCATTCATAAATAACTGAGTTTATGACTAACAGCATGTCATATGGAACAATTTCACTTCAATTAAAGGACGTTTAAGCTGAAACAACATTATTTACAACGCAGGACTGAGATGTACAGCAGAGCTCTGTGTAGCCACAAAAACTGGAACTTGAATTAAAACTTTTACAGCGACTTCACGTTCATTTGACGACAGCTAAATGTATCTGTATGAACAAGACACAACATTTACCCAACACCTCCGTCGCTTGTTGTGCAGTTTAAAATGATCCTCTGCTGTCGACATGTGAAATATATATATACATATATCACATTACGGACGTAATGAGGTTAAATTAGTTTTTATGTCATCGTCACGTCATTTCTGCACTCATTGTTGCACTTTAATGAAAAACATTCAGTGTGAAGCTTCTCTTTAGGTCTTGTTTATGAACCAACACACACACACACACACACACATACACACACACACACACACACACACACACACACACACACACACACACACACGCCCATGCATGCAAACATCATCAGTCACATTTGCTTTACATAAAGGCACCCTGCAGCAAACACGCAGCTACACGTCCACACACACAGTATAAAATGATTAATACTCTTAAATTCTCTTGCAAACACACAGATAAGCAGTATTACACACACACACACACACACACACACACACAAACCTCCAAAACGTCTATTAGCGACTAGACGCTAAAAGCCTTCAGTGTCTTCTTCTCTGACCCGTCCCCAGAGGTTGTACATCACACACACACACACACACACACACACACACACACACACACACACACACACACTCAACTTAATTACCCTTGATGACTCAAACTTGTACATATACAGACACACGAAGCTAAAACCACACTTTCTCTTTCATTAGTCCTGATTGCTGATCTTCACACACACACACACACACACACACACACACACACACACACACACACACACACACTTCCTTTGCCCCACGACCAAAATCGTACCCCCTGCACTCTCATCCTGCATCCGACCGCCGGTGTTTCCATGACGATCTCAATCATTTCCTCATGCAGCCCCTCCGTGCTGCAGCGAGGGAGGAAATTTCCTGCCTAAATCATCTTCAATTCTGTCTCTTCATCACGGATTCTAGCCAGTGCTTTTCATCTCCAGCGCTCTCCCCTCGCTTTTCATCAGCGAAGAAATAATCAGGGGGGTGGTATGAAAAAAGAAAAAAAAGGAAAAAGTGGAAGAAACTAAACTATAAACCACACAAAAAGAGACAGAGGAAGTGAGAGAGAGGGAGAGGAGAAAGTCAGAATGACTTTTTTTAAGCATCTTGTTTTTTTGGCATTTTTCTTGGCCCATTGAGCCTGAGCTGTGCTTCGCTCTCCGCTGAGACTTCCAGGATTTTAAATGGATGTCTTCCGACACAGTGCAAGCAGATGGGATGAAAAACTAAAGAGCACAGACAGACGGGAAGGGGAGAGGAAGAAGAGGGAAGGAAGGAGGGAGGGAGGGAGGGAAGCCGGGTGGATGCAGTGGGTGTGGATAAAGGATTGGATGGATAGATGATGATAGATGGATGGATGGTAGTGGAGATAAATGGAATCTTCTCCAAGCTCATTAACCCTTTTCACCTTGAAAACTTGTCTGTGTTGGTTTTCGTTGCACGTTCTCTCCCCCCCACACCGGTCTGCGGCCTCCTGCAGGGGTTGTGAACTATAGGAGGTTTCCCAAGTGCCTCCCTACCTTCCTCCTCGAGCTCTACACTCATTTAGCATCCAGCTGCTGCACACACACACACACACACACACACACACACACACAGACTCATAAAAAACACTCAATAAATGACTCAGGCACACACAAAAACCGTCTCTGCAGATGATTTCTCCCACTCCTGGCTCCATTCAACTTAATAACCGCCCTCAGCCTTAAGTGTAAACGCACAAAAATTACAGCCTGTACAAGCACATTTGTGCAAGCCCGTGTTCATGAACACACTCAGAACACACAAGGGGGCGTGAACATACAAAAGCACCTTAACTCACTTTAACTGTTGGCGGTGTACATGTGTACGAGCACAGACACACACACACACACACACACACTCGCACAGGAAGTGTACAAATCCCACTCTGGACACCACAGGAGCTGGAGGCCAGGAGTCTCACTGAGCGACAGATTAACTGTACAGCTGTAAAATGCAGCCGTAAAGAAACACTGCAAGGCAACAAACTGGAAGCTCCAGGACTGGATATTGATTCTGAGTACATGCACATCCACTAACACCGGCCAGATGAGCGCAGAGGCCGATACTAACTGCCCGCGGTGAACCTTAATGTGCACAAACTGAGGACATTAACGGTTTTTAGGGCTGATGAAATATTTTTTAAAAGGGCTTTAATCTGCGATTTAATGATGACTGCGCCGAGTCAACTTGCTGCCAAATCACATTTGAAGAAATGTTAAAGGAAAATCAAGGTCAGCTCAAGCTTTTTTTTTTTTTTTTTTTAAAGTGGCTCGATTCAAATTTGAAACATGGCAGGAGTTAGATTTACCGACGGGTGTTTTTCACTGACCTTTCATGATCAGACGACACAATATGTGTATCACGATCTTTTTGAAAATCTCCTCAAAAGCACTTCATAAATGTTACGCCTGGGAGACACTATTGTACGGATGCCGACTGTTACTAACACAATGAGATGTTTGAAAATGTCAGTGATGTGGATGAAACGCTAACAGAGAAGCTACACTGAACTCGTAACGTATGCAGATCAGTCACACAGCAGCTGCTACAACACTCGCTTTCACTATAATCAATGAGACTGGCTACACCAGGTGTGACAGCAGAACCCAAGGCCAGTCCTCGATTATTACTTTTTTTTTCTTTATACATGATTCTTTCATAAAGTATCAGTTTTGTTAGATTAAACTTCCAGTGCACAAGAAACAATTCCAGCTGGAGGTTTGGTTCTGAGAGTTTCAGTTACATCTCCACCTGTGTCCGTGTGGCTTGTCAGCTGGATTGTAGGAACGCGGATGGAGGATCAACGTTTCAGAACTTTTGGTTCAGATCTGAATAATCTGGATAAAAAGGGGACGAACGGATGCAGATGATGCAGATGAAGGGAGCTGCTGGGCCTTGCCGGAGGTATGCACTCGACTAGGTGCCATTCTAGTATTGATTCCTTTCACTTGCGTCCTTGGACAAGAGCTGGGAAGAGAGATCGATGAAGCGGAATGACAGGGAACAAAAAGATAAGTGATCACGGCTTATCATTTTTTTGCTCAGTAACTTTATCCCTCATCTACTCTAGTGTAGTCTGTAGTTGTCAGATTACAGTGATTACACAAACTCCGTGAAGAGTTGAAGTTTCACGGCGCCGCTGGGTCCACAAACTGAAAAACTGACTTCTTCTGAGCGTAGCTGCAGGTGTGGTCTGTTGGACATTTGGTCCGCATACGCTACTTGCTCAGTGTAGCCAAAGTGTCAGTGGGTCAGAACAGAACGTTCTGGTAAGATCAGATAATGACACCACCTAATCGTCAGGTAAAGACAACACTTTTGCCATATCGTGATATAACCAGATCCAAAACCTAGTCCGACATCATGATCGCATTAAAATACCAAGTTACTGCCGAGCACAACCCCCCCGAGGTGTAAAGGAAACGTCCTCTCAGTCAGCAGATATGCAGATTCCTCCACCTTCTCCTGCACGATCATGCGGGCTGGTGTTACATCCTGAAGCGGCGGATGATTACGTGCACCTCCGGAATGTGTGAGAGGTGAGCGCCGCGACCTCGAAGAGCCCGAGAGCCTGCGGGGTCACAGCGTGTCTTGTCACGCCGGCCGCATCCGTCTGCAAGGCGCAGTTTCACAATTAGCCCTCAAATCTTATTACAGGTAGACGACTGATGTCAAGTGTTGCATGCATTCTGTGAGCCTGATTTAATCAAACCCAGATTGCTTCGTGCAAAATGAGCACTTACTACCCACCGCGCCAGCAGGGTGGCCTGTGATTACGGAGACGAACCCGTAATAGAAGGATAGATTGAATTCCAGATCTCTGCCAAAGGATGTGATCACACCCTCCATTTTTTTACAAGCCTGAGTTTACTTTGTCACAGTTTTTTTTTGATGGTTTAGACATCTCCAGCCCGAAACAACACACACAAGTCACAAGACTCTCAGCCTGCTTTGTTTACTTGACAGCTTTGTGAGGCTGACACGCTGCCAGGTGAGAGAATTACTGGAAAAAGAAGTGATTTCAGTTCCTGTAACTTCAGCGTTCCTCGCCATAACTTTCCCCTCCCTGCGAGGACACACGAAGACTCGCAGCTGAGTGTCGGTCCAGGCTCCAGTTTCCCATGGGTTCAATTTGTTAATGCTCAGCTTTCCAGAGATGAGAAACTGCTCCGTGTCAGGCATCAACATCAGTGTATAAACACAGCACAGCCATCAAGTCTCGGTCCGACAGTTGGAACACACTAGTTCTACTCTTAACAAGCTGAGGACTGCATGGTGCATTCAGGGGGTTTGGTTGGAGTTTTAATGGCTCCGTCCTCACCTATGAAAGACAGTAAACAAACAAAAAACACGTGTGTGTGTTTCCCTTGTCGTCTTAAAACAACCTTCACACTCGGGCTGCAAGTGATTTAAAGGATGCCAAGTTATGACTGAGATTATGTTTTGTGTTTCTGATCCTCACCGCTGCCTGGAAACTTTGAACCAGCCAGAAGTGATCAAATAAATACCCTCTGTCAGCCGGCCACGTCCACATAAAGAAGCATTTAATGCAAATCTGCAGCGATCCATCATCCAACTGTGGTGCTTACTCACTGCACACACACACACACACACACACACACACACACACACACACACACACACACACAGAGCTGTCAACTTGAGAGGGTTCAGTAGTTTAATGAACATTATTGATGGCGAGGCTACAGCACTGCTGGCGTAATTAGTGTGATGTCTCACACCTACATGTCTGTGGCTTCATTAATTCGGCGCAGACTCAAGCTAATATGCATGGGCATGTGCACACACACACACACACACACACACACACACACACACACACACATATACACACACACCCCCCATACGTCATAATCCAAAACCCTGGTAAGTGCTCTTGCCTCTACACCCCGTCTGTTCTGCATTATGCACTGAATTTGCATCGCTGTGTGTGTGTGTGTGTGTGTGTGTGTGTGTGTGTGTGTGTGTGTGTGTGTGTGTGCGTGTGTGTGTGCCAGTGTTGTGCACTGTCAAATATATTTTTAGTCTTATTCTGCTTGGCTGAATGCAGGGAGCTGATTGGATCCAGACCTTGGCTGTTGATACTGATCAACAAAACCAGCTGAGTGAAAAACAGCCATCAGCCTCCGTCTCCCTCCTCTCTCTCCATCCCTCTTGCCCACTCTCACTCACTCAATCCATCTCCTCCCCCCCCACCCACCCTCTCTCTCTCTCTCCACTCCTCCGTCACCCCTCTCCACCCCTCATCTTCTCCACCGCTCCCTCCCTCTCTCTTAAATGGGGTGGTTTGTGGTCGGGTGACTCATTTCTAAGCAAATCTGGACCGTGGAAGAGAGGAGAGTGAAAGAGGGGGAGAGAGGGAAGGGGAGCGAGGGGCTAAAGGGGCCCAGGAGAGAAGAAAGAAAGAAGGGGGGGAAAGAGAAAGAGAGGGAGAGAGGGAAATGAATATGTGCTCTTGCATGCCTTTGCTCATTTCAGATGGATCACTTCCATCCTTTAAAAAAAAAAAGGGGAAAAGAGAGAGAGGGGGAGAAGGAGAGGGAGAAGGAGAGGGAGGACGGGGGAGCCAGTGGGGGAGGAAAACAGCAAACCCAGTGTGGACAGGATTAAAGCTGCTCTCTAAAGCCACTGCTCTTTTTGCTTCTTTATCTACCTCTCCTCTCCCCTCCTCTCCCCTCCCCTCCTCTCCTCTCCCCTCCCCTCCTCTCCTCTCCTCTCCCCTCCTCTCCTCTCCTCTCCCCTCCTCTCCCCTCCTCTCCCCTCCCCTCCTCCCCTCCCCTCCTCTCCTCACGCCCTGCTCATGAATCTGATCACAAGCACGACAATGAAAAACAAACATCAAGACAGTCGTAAACCCCCGCGCCCCAGATTTACTCCAGGCTTATATCATGTGTTGTTATTGGAGCTGTGGATGTGTCTGCAGACGGCTCCCGGCCTGTTCAATACTTTGTCAATGCGGTCATTATAATGCATGTCTTGTGTGCATGTATGTAGCATTGCCTTGTGTGTGCTTACAGTAGATGTTCTGCAGTACATCTCCTCTGCTGGTGACTACAAGGTCTGGGTGAGCCGGGGGGGCCTTCATGGAGGGCAGCGGTGAGAGTTTCAACTAAATTAATTGGTTCAGTCGCGAGGAAACTACATTTACAAGAGTAACTGTTAAACTATAAATACATAAATGGGCAGTTCAGAGTCCCCCTTCCTAACCGCAGCAGACTGAAGAATCACTGATGCTGAAACAAAATCTGTGTGCTTGAATCTGAGGATGTTACGTGTCACATGTCTGACCTGTGTGTACATTTCTTTAGTGGAACTGCCAAAAGGAGGCTAAAGTAGTTTTTGTTAACCAACAGTGAAGTATTGTGGTTACTGTGTCCTTCATACCAGGGTGAGTAAAAAAGTCCATGTAAAGATTAAATAATTTTATCATTCACATCATCAAGGCTAAAAGCAAAACAGTAGAATGCAACAGTTAACCCAACGGTACATAGAGCGTACTCACAGCTAGCATCACCGTTAGCTTGGTTTGGATTTCAATCTATCACTGAACCAGTAATTTTACAGCACGACACAAAAACAGAAAGAAAGAGCTGGTTTTAAAGGTCCGGTGTGTAGTTTTAGTGTCGTCTAGTGGTGTAGTTTAAGGTTGCAACCAACTGAATACCCCTCGTCTCACACTTGTCCAACAAGTTCTGGGCTACTACAGAAACATGGCGGTTGTAAAAGCCTCATTCTGAGGTCTTGAGAACACAACGATTCTCCTTTTCATGTGATTATACAACAGTGAATAAATCATTATCATTAATATTAGATTACTCAGTGTTATTTCTTCCAACACGTCCTTTTATATCCTTCTGTGGGCTTTGTGAACACAGAAAAAGTACAACACAGTCAGACCACAGTGCTGAGAATTCAATCTGGAAAACTAGCGTCACGACTAGCTTTGTTAAACATAAGGAGAATGAAACATCTCTGATGCTTTATGGCACAAACAAAGAAGTTCTTAACAACAAAAAAAAACCCAAAATGGAGGTGCTGGTTTTTAAGGCAGAGGGGTTTGTGATGAGAATGTGTAGATGTGCTACGAGGCAAAAGGAATCAGTCGTAATTACTGCAAACAAACAATCACCTTAAACGTTTGTCCTCCTGGTACAGAGGGAAGACTGAACTCCGAGCAACATAATTATGTCTGAGCGAGAGAGGCCCGATGTCGTAATGAGACCTCAATTAAAAAACATGGCTGAGTGACGGTCCTGTCTGGAGCCTTCATTCTCCCACTAAAGACAATTTAAGAGAGAGCAATTAAGACAGACGTTTCACTTTATCAATATTTTAGCTTTTACAGACGCAGCTTAATGCTTACAGCAGCTTTTAGCCTCCCGTCAACTAATTGTGTTTAGTTGTACTAAAATGTACAATTCTGTGGCAAACTAATGGTTCATCATCCAACAGTGTGTGCGATACACTTCATTTATTCAGTTTGTGTCCATCCGTCTATCCATCCATCCATCATTGTTAGGAACAGTTCATATTTACCACTGACCCTGAAGACATTTAAGTGTTGAAGAGCTGTTATTATTCCCACAGTTGACCTACAGTAACCTGTGCAGCTGCAGTCGCCTCCACAAGTTTTTCCGCCACTCTTTTCCATCGATTTTGTTCGACAGCGAAGGCGTGAGGGAAGACGAAGTCCCACACTCTTAATCCGAACAACTGGCAGTCGGTTGGACGACAGTTTCACGGCACCAGACCTGCAGCGTACGTAGAATCACTGAACTGACTGGAGATGTAGGCAGAGATTTATAGTCCGTTTCACCAACATGGAACCGGTTCTGTTCCAGCTTGTGCACTTCATTTTGAACTGTTACCATCATTTCTCCCCGAAAATAAATATATTCGCGCCTGAAAAGGTTCCCAGCTGTGATTCCAGATTGGAAAGCGAGGACACGGAAAGGGGCAACAAAGCAGAAGTCAAGGGAAACTAGCTTGTTTTTTTACTGAATAAAAACACATCTGTTACAGCAGAACAAAAGCGTGCAGGAAGTCAATACGATCCACCATCTTGCCTCCAGTGATGACACATCCTCGATTACAATGGTCACGTTTAAAACCAGTGGTAGCAACAAGGTGCAAGAATCCTCGACGGAACCGGTTCAAGAGCCGCGGCTAATTTGGTGGAAACGTCTTCCGTTTGATTGTCTCGCCTCTTTCCATTCGATCCTGCCTTCATCCTCGGCTCCCTGCCTCCTTCTCTCCTTCCCGCCTAAAAGGTCTAAAAAAGCATGTAACCTCGGTCTCCGTCAAACATGTCACCTTACATCCCTCCTCCTCTCCCCCCTCCTGACCTTCCACCTCTCCTCCCCTTCTCCCTCACTCCGCATTGATCAGTCCGCAGTGGATTAGCTGCAGATTGTGATTGCAGTCTGACCCCAGCTGGTCACGAACAAGCCCTGCCGGCTAATTGAAAGACAGCGGACTGGTCTGCAGGATTAGAGACGGCTCTGTCTGGCTACACACACACACACACGCAAATAAACACACCACCACACAAACATCAGAGCGAGATGGGCGGTTTATTGAGGTTTTCTGGATGTGTCAGGCCAGAAGGGAATAGCTCGCAGTCGCGGCACTGAGAGAAATGAGAAATGTGACTAAGCCGTCGACACAAATCGGATGTTTTGTGCCTGCTTGTGTGTGCGTGCGTGCGTTGTGTTTGTCTCTGCAGAGTGAGGAGAGTGTGTTTGTGTCTGCATGCGCGCGCACACACACCGCATCTGCTTATGTAAGTACGTGTGTGTATTTATGAGCGTGCGTTTGTGTGACTGTGTATCTGTACCTGTGTGGGGGAATAAACTACTTTTCTTTTTTCTTTTTTAGAGAAAAAAAAAAAGTGAGAAAAAGCGGCAGAGTGGCAGCAGGAGCTCAGAAGTAATCATGGTGCCGTTCCCCCGTCGTGCTTCAGCTGCAGGTAGCACAACTAACATCTGACCATGTGAGTCCGGTGGAGATTAGGGGCCCGTGCAAGGGTCCAACGACAGACGTGAGTATCAGGAATAAATGAGCATGCAGAGGCCAGTGTGAGACATATGTTCAGAGTGCGCTGGTGCATGTAAAATGGACACCACTTAGTGCATTTCCAACCACATACTGAAGCCACAGATGTACGTGCAGAGCGCAGATATACTTGATGTGTGTCACGTGCACGCTGCAGCCTTCCTGTATGTGTGTAGTGAACTATCGCATGTAATTCCGCCTGGAGCCAGACAGCTGAAAGGAGCCCGGCTTCAGAAAAACCGAGGAAAGACACCCAGAGGAGGTGGAGACAGTACACGACGAGCGCCTCCTCTCCCTGATTGAAACCAGCAGCGCTTCGGACTCGAGCTCGGCTCCGTCAGCGAGCTCGGCCCCTCGGCCCCTCGGCTCCTCTCTCCCCGCTGCAGCAGTAAAAACACAAAGTCTTGAAATCTTGACTGCAACAATCCGCACGAGCCCCGAACGTGAAATATTCAGGCAGGGAACGTAGAGAAACAAGTAACTCTCCTTCAAATATTTAGACCGTATACCACGCAACACTCAACCCCCCCTGCTCCGATTCCAACTCTGCTGGCTATATATCAATAATGCAGCCTGTTTCGACAAGATAGATACATTTCAAAGTAGAGGCCGGGTTCGGCTGATGGGAAGTCGAACACACAACAGGCCAGTTTGGTAAGTTTTTGAACTGGAATTCAGAGTTGTTGAGCCGTCAGTGGGTCACTGAATGAGATCATCGTGGTAAGATGCAAAGACAGAAAACTGATTGATGAGGCTGCGGTTTACACATGCTATCACCAAGAAAAGGCTGCCAAGAAAGCCCTTATCAAGATTTCTCTGTGAGTTTCAAAACTAATCAAAAACTGCCTGCAGAGTTCGCCAGCATCAGTTCAACCAAAGAGAAGTTTTTAGTAAAAAAAAAAAAAAAAAAAAAAAAACTACTGTTGTTCTTCACGACCGTCAGCTAACATGAATGACTTGAACAGCAATATTTATGTGTCTCAGAGGGAGAAAGATTAATTGCAACCGATTTATTAAGATGGACCTGTGTTTCCGATTTTCCTCCATCTGGTCTATTTTACTATTTCACAGTGCAGCTGGTGGCGGGTTTCTCCGGCCTCCTCGTTAAGAATGAAACACAGTCCTTGATGACTAAAATGTGTAACCTCCTCAACAGGAGAGGTGTTGTTTCTGTGTCTGCTGGTGAAACGAGCCCTCGGTTCTTGTGGTCTCATCGCATTTCAGTTTCATTCTTTGTCTCTCGTACTGTCTTGAAGGACAAAACAAAAAAAAAAAAAGGGACAGCCGCCGGCTGAGGAAGCAACACCAACTTTTGGCTCGCTTCCCAGAAAATAATCTAGCAATGAGACTTGGTGGAAATAGCCAAGATTTTTTTTTATTTTTTTTTTTTTGTGGCGCCAACACCATCTCCGTTCCTCTGTTTTCACCCCTTGAACCCTAGTTTTGTTCATTTTCAGTTAATCAAAGGCCTAATCCCCCCTGTTAATTCTGCTAATTTGGTCCTGTACCACACAGCCACTTTTTACAATTCTCTGCTATTATGCTCTGTGGAAGTGTTCCGTGTTTTAAGCTAATTATAGGCCTAATCCTAATTAGATGTCTTTTGCACATACACACACACACACACGCGCACACACACACACACACACACACAACAGGATATTTACCTAAAAAGCCACCTTCTTCACTCAGCTTCAACTTGGGTTTCATTAATTATAGTCAAGCTAAAAAATGTGTGAACTTCGAATGTTTTCCCTGGAAGTATGCTTTTAACAGAGTTTTTGTGAACGGGGCGAGTGTTTTCGATGACTTCCGTATCCAATCACGATGCTTTCACCTGTTTACCAACGAGCCTGTTTACCTGCGGAAGGATCCAGACATGTTTTGGGCAGAACGCTCCTGTCCAAACGTGTTTGAAACTGTGGCTGCAGGTGTGAAAGAGAACTCTGCTGGGTGAAGCTCCCCTGAACAATTACAGGTAATAACAACATTAATATTAATGAGACGTGCTGCATTGGCGGTACATTTCTGGAATACCTTGAGATTTTTCTGCTGAACACAATGCTGCAGAGCTCGAACCGATGCAGAGTCAGCAGTGAGTCCACATGAAAGAATCTGTGAGATTCACATTTGACATTTGAGTCTTTCAGGACTGACTGCAGACAGAGAGGAGGTGCAGCGCTGAAGACCAGCTACATGACTGCCGGTACATTTGCACAGCCTGAACTGTTGACCTTTGAATAATGAGCCCTCCTCTCCACCAGGCCGCCCCGCTGCCCCCAACACACTCCTACTTTTTCCTTCTCCTCCTCTCGCAGTGCTTCGCGGAGTGCAGGGTGCTTGAGCGGCGTACTGTACTGCTCCGTTTACTCACTGATCTGTGGCTTCCAGATATATAATCAGTCTTTTTTTTTTTTTTTAAAGCACGCTGATGATAATTTGTGATTACACGCTGACAGAGGAAAATTATACATTTTAAATTGGGTTTGGGGATGTGCATTATTTTCAGATAACTGCGCAGCTCTGATGTAATAAAACTGTTCACGGCGACGACTTCCAGCTGTTGCGAGGGTGTAGCTGCCTTCTCCTACTTGTTGGAGCGGTTAAGTAGTGTTTATTCTGATTCGATACACAAAAAGGGTTTTGCATCTCAACAGCACAATGCCCCGCCATGAGAATAAACATCACTTACATTTTAATTGCTAGCATGTGCGACCGTCCACTCCCACCGCTTTCGTTAAGGCAATACCACACTGCTGAGCCAGCCGGAGGGGGCAATTAGTCCCTTGTGTTGAATGTTAACTTTCAAATAACTGTACATGACGGAGCACACGGTGTAATTTACTCTCACAGTTTCCTCTCTTGTCTTGCTCTGTTTCAGTTTGTGATTTCCTGCAATTCCCACTGAAGCAGGGAGATCGAACTTGTTGGGTTTCACACAGAGGTTAAGGAGAGAATAACAATGGCTCTAACTCTGCGTACACGAACAATGTTGTCAGTGCTGGTGTTCATGTGTAGAGACCCTGGTGATACTACGAGCAAAGTTTCATGTTGTGTCGAGACTTCTTAGTGTTTAAAAAATTAGAGATTTTGATGCTATCGTGACAGTTCCAGTAGCACTCCCATTGAATTTGACCCGAAAACGAAAATATGGTACATCTTAAAAGTGGCTCTCATCGTAATTATGCTTTTACAGAAAGGTTTGACTCATATACATTCACAAAAAAAGCCTCGGCTGCATTTTGGCGAGAGTTTCACTCCCGGCACGCCTGACCCAGCACCGCTAACAACAACAGAGCAGCTCCGCTAAATCAATTCTGACGACCCAAACTAGCTGCGAGGCACACAGGATGCAAATGTGTGACACTGTGATGTCAAGAAGTCACGGAGTTAAATACGGGACTACTGACGAGGTGTTTAAGGAGCAGTGCTTTCTGTAGGAGAGAGGAAATTCTATTGGTGCAGAATTAAACTCATTGTTGGGTCTGTTATCCACCATTTATAATACTGTATAATCATTCATCAACTGTAGTTATAAAGTGTATTCTTAGAGTACAAGCAGGAGGTTAAAGGTCATGAATATAAGAAGATGATTTAATAAACATGCAGTGAAATATTCAGGCTCTTGAAAGAACCTGAGCTGCAGCGTTTTTGCACAAGTTGGAGGCAGTCGATCGATTTTTTATGGCAAATCCGGCAAACAATGAACTGCAGAGGTCGAGACGGCTGGAGACAAAAGCATGAACGAGAGCGATCTGCCTCACCTGCCAACAGGCGAACTGTAGTTAATAGTAATGTCATAATTAGGGTTTTAAATTCTTGAGTTGCGGCCAAAAGCTTGTTCAGTGAGCTCACAGAGACGCTGACCTGTGACCACTAAAATCCAAATCAGTTCATCCTTCAGTCCGAGTGGAAGCCTTCTCTGTTCCTGAGAAAGGTGGACGGACTAACACAAAAATGTAACGCCTGCAGCTGCTGCTTCTGTCGGTGCGGAGGCATGAAAAGTAGTCTGACAAGCTGCCTGACAAAGTCGCTGACTCAACAAAACGCACCCGATTTATTACCCATAATGCCGACACACAGCTTCAGTCTACGGAGAGCAAGACAGTCCCGTCAAATATCACACAACTGGAGACGAGATGATCATCTCCCACCAATCCTGGATTAATACAAACACCACAGTGTTTCCTGCGACCGCCCCGGGTGATTCTCTTCCCGACACACTGATCGAGCTCTAATGATGAGCCCCGACTGTGAAAATGCTCCATGCAGTCTTCTGTCTTCCTTTCTTTCCTTTCCTGCACCGGTGTCGGTAATCTGTTGACTGGACGGTCGTCCTGCTGCGAGACAGATAGAGAAATAGTCTGAAGTTACCGCCGCCGGGGCCCCCGGTGATGCCGAGGTGAGATACAAACCTGCCCCCGACTCAAATCTCTCTACAAGGGAGGCTTCACACACCCAGGCTGTGTGCGTCTGTGTGTGCGGGTGTGTTTGTGTATTCCCTCCAGGTCTGTGTGTGTGATAAGCCGTGGCCTCGAGGCTCTCTCCTCGGCTCTTATCTCGCCGACAGACGTTACCCCTGCGTGGCCGCGGCCCCGACAGTCACGCCGAGGGGCCACGGCAGAGCGTTTTTTTTTTTGTTTTTGTTTTTTTTTTTTCCTGCGACTTCTGGAAGTTTCTATCAGATTTCTTCAGCTTTGTTTCTGATTGTCTGACAGAAATAGTTTTAAACACAGATAGAGGCCCCTCCCGACGTCCCTGGCTCTCGGCTGAGGGGGATAAACTTGATTGGGAAATCACTGAAATGAAGCTCATCTGGATGAAATCACTGTTTCTCAACAGGGCTTTCTGAAAGACGCAATCTCAGTCCTATTTCCACATTTTACCGCAACCCCTGATTTTTCAAGTGGCTCCTTTTACCCCTTGATTTAAAAGGGTAGACCCTCACACATCGTCACCAGTGAACATCTCCTAGACACCATTTCATCAGCTGTGGTGATTTCTCTTGCAAACCTGGTGCTGTCACAGTGCTGTTTGTGTGATGGAGAGAAACACATGAACGCTCGTTTACAACTTTACGCTTTCAGTCGAGACATCAAACAAAAAAAGATCTCTGCTTCATAACCAAGCCACCAGTGGTGCCATGTAGGCCAACATTAGCTACTGATATCAGAAGAAAAGGTGCCACGTGCGTCACATTTTGGGCGCCATGTGCTGTTTGACTGCAATACACAAATCAGCAACGACATGTGACTTCAGTTACATAACATGTGAGCTACTAAGACACACTTCGCCCTTACACTTCTATCGCGAATGTCGTTTTGTAGCTCACTGAGAGAAGTGTGGCTACTTTGAGGAATCTAAAATATGAAACATGTTTAGAGTTAATTTCACACTTCTTTGTTCATTACATGATTCCATATGTGTTCATTCATAGTTTTGATGCCTTCCGTGAGAATCTGTAACGTAAACAGTCATGAAAAACCATCAAACTTTTGACTAGTAGTATAGGTGATGAAGGTATGTTGTGAAAAATGTGTTGAAAACTTGAATCTTGAAGTAAACCTGTGAATCATTCAGCCTGTGACAACACACTGTACCATCAGCGTGATTCTGAAGCTGTTATTTTGAGGTAAAAAAGTTACATAATGTAGCCTTTAAAAGTTTTTTAAAAATTCAATATCTCAACTCAGTCTTTTTTGTCAAACAACAGCCACAAAAAGATGTATTTTTTATTCGTCTTTCATTCTGTTGAAATATCTTCTTTTTTTTTTTTTTATCTCACAGCGTACGAGCAGAGAGAGATAACAGTCACAGTCGATAATATTGTCCTCAAATCTTTTCACCGTCCACCCCTCGGCCTCTCCTATCGGTAAAAATCAGAAGCTCCGCAACTTGTATAGTGTTGATAAAGCGATATAAAGAGTGATAGCATTGTCATAAAAACAGCTGCTGCTCTGTCCTCACTCTCCGGCTGCACGCTGGTGCATTTAATTCACTTCTTTACGAGAATCCGTCACATCTCGAGATGTTTTTTCTTTCCAAAAAGAACTTCACTCCGTCGTCTCTCCTCGCGTGAAGTCTCGCTGAAAAATCCAATTTTAACCGCACGTGTGAAGCCACAGGTGAAAAAATGTCACTTCCGAGCAGCTTCTGATTCTGTTGTCATTTTTCTTTTTTTTCTTTTTTTTTCCACATTTCGCATTTTGTGCAGAGAAACTTGTTTGTTAATAATAATTGAACACGGATGCAGCGTGCAGCTCTGTAAAGTGAAGCTCTGACGGCAGTGTGTGTTTCAGTTCCAGCAGCCAGACGGAACTGCTTTTGATAAATCACAGCTGTGAGCGTTCGAACAGACAGGTGAGTCCAACACACAGGTAATAATATTACGCAAACAGAGAACCATTAACGCTTTTCGCATTTTTTTTTTGTTGCCAAATTATGTGAATAAACAAATATCACACCGCTAATTGATCCTGTGAGGAAATCCCTCTTAAGCAAACAGAACTTTTTTTTTTTTTCCTCACCAAAATATTTGTTATCATTCAATTAGGGAACAACACCGCGGCGCGCCATCGCAGCAGATTTCACAATTTGTGTTAATAAACAGATATTTTAGCTTGACATCTGCCGCGTTGGATTTTTCTGGCAGCGCGAAGGCATCAAACACCCCCCCACCCCCAAACACACACTTCGTAAAACCGAGCCAAGAATAAACCAGAACCAAACTTAACTTTCACACCTCCAACGTCCTACGAGGAGGAAGCACGTTGTTCTTTTCTTCTTTTTCCCCCCGCCGTTTTTTGCTCAATCGGGGCGCTACAGCATCAAAACTAGAGGAAACTAATTCTGCTCCGTCGCAACGTGGAGATTAGAGATTTAACCGATAAGTCTGAACTGAGAGGCTATTTTCTTTAGCAACACATGACAATATATATATAAATATATACACATGAACACAGGAAGCCCAGAGGAGGGTTGACGGCTTTACGTCTGAACTTTACATGTGTTTGAGCTTTAATGAGAAGGACAGCGAGAGCAGATTTCATATAGGTGGCTCCACATGTACATGTGGAGCCACCTATATGAAATCTGCTCTCGCTGTCCTTTCGTTTTTCATTCCTGCAGCAAATCACACCTCACCTCTTCACTGTAATTACTTTGGATCTCTGAGGTCACGCAGCACAAAGTGTAACGACACACCACCAAGTGTATAAAATAAAAAATCAAAAAAAATCACAAAAGGATAAAGAGAGGAAGAGCGCGCTTTCCTGATGTTTTTCGGCCTCGACAATTATTTTGTGCTTCCCTGCCCGTTCCAAAACAAGGTAGGATGTATTCATGTTTCAAAAGGTTTTATTTTGTCAAGAGCTGGTTCAGTGTGCGTGGTGAAATGCGTCGTGGTGTGGGCTGTAACGAAACAGGCTCAGGAGTTAAAACTGACCCACTTTGGACCCACGCGGCGCTGATGTGTGTTTAGTGAAGGCTCGATACGTACAGAGGACGCAGCAGAGCGTTCTGGTTCTGATGCCCTGAGGAAGAGGAAGCTTCTCCTCACCAAACTTCTTGAATACGCCTCTTTTTTTTCCCCCTATTCATTTCGAGCATTATCAACTGTTGAGGCATGAAGCGTGAGGCATTGTTGGAATGGTAATCAGTGATTTAATATGCAGTATTGTGCGCGCTGATTTTAAAAAAAGGTGGCGGTTTGAGGGCACGTCAGCTCATTTTTGGGTTCATACTTTCATTTTTTGGTGTCGACTAGAACGTTTTCACACGCTTTAAACTGGAAGTACATGACTTTAACTTCTCACTGTGAGGCAAAAGGAGAAAAGAAAAAAGAAAAGAAAAAAAGGAGAATTGTTTACTGGTTTGCCGTCCCCGCGTACGAGTGGAAGAACTGTGAGAACTCGACACTGCAAAAGAGAAAGAAACCCTGCTGACGGAGGAGGTGACAAAGGTGAAGAGGGAGAGTGATAGAAACTGAGGCAAAAAACAAACGAGAGAGCACCGGTGTTGTGTCAGAGTCTGTGTCATGTGCTTCCTCTTACCACCAGGAAGTTGATCGGTAGATCAATAAGTGACCAAATCTGCCCATCTATTGATACAACCAAGTGTTTTATTTGCCCTTTCACAGCACTGAGACAGTAGCCAGGCTGCTAGCGCTAGCCATTAATGCTAACGACTTCTTTGTGACAGTAACACTGCAGGGAAACTAAGCACTTTCTCTCATCCTGTTTATTGCTGCAGCACCTCTATTCACCCTCTGTCTGAAGGCTCTAGTTTTAGCGCTCGGCCTGCACTGATTGGTCGGCTCTCACAGGCCTGAGCAAGGCATTTACAACCATTTCTGGCACAGGCTGTGTTCCTTTCTCACTGGATTCAGCATTTTTATACTTTCACAGTATTAATACAGCACTATAAATATATGACCTGCTTCATAATAAAATAAAAAAAGAGGACTGAAAATATCTCTTTCTTCAAGACGGGACCTGCCAGCCAATCAGAAAACAGCATCAGCTGATTCCCCATATTCCACGATCAAACATCTGGGAGTTGTGTTTTGAGTGACACTGTACTAATATGTACGATACATTATTCTGACAGAACTGTTCCACTATCACTCAGCCTGGTCTGCGTCTTATCTGCCCACAGTGTGTGTGTTTCATTCAGCCTGAGCAGAGGTTAGCTCGGGGTTTGTGTCCCAGAGATTCAGTGCCAGAGTTTTTTTTCGCCCCATGGCGAGATCATCTGATTATTTCATGCACTGAGCTGCATGGTCCAATTTGCCTGTGTGTGCATGTGTGAAACACCGTGTGCACATGCATGTGTATGTGTGTGTGTGTGTGTGTGTGTGTGTGTGTGTTTGTGCAAAGTGAGTTTGTCTTTCCAGTGGACAGCTATCTCACTTGCTGCAGGCGATCCAGGAAATGCTTCTCCACTGGTCTCCTCAGATGTGACTGCGTGCACGAGTGTGTGTACGAGTGTGTTTGTGTTTGAACGGCAACAACAGCCCCCAGCCCCCTGCCAGCTGGACTCCCCATGAAAGGACTGGATGTATATGTGTGGAGGGCCGGGATGGAGTGATGTGCAGAGGGGTAGAGGACAGAGGGGGTCACAGCCTCCTGCCAGGCTGCTCTTTTACACCAGAAGTTATGGGACTTTTTTAGAGGACTTTGCTCCTCCTGCTGCTGCTGCTGCCGCCGTTTCAGCCTCTTCGCCGCTTTCTGCCTTTTTTTTTTCCTCCCCACCCTCTCTCCACCCCCGACACTCGCCTTTATCTTGGTTTTCAGTCCTTCTGCAATCTCTCTCTGGGTCTTTTTTTTTCTCTGCTGCCCACCCCACCTCATGTCCCCTCCCGTCCTCCACTCCAATAATCTTTTTCTGCCAACATCCTCTCCCTCTCTCCCTCCCTCTCTTTCTCTCTCTCTCGCTCTGTACACGGTGTGCTGGGCAGATCCAGCTGGCGCCGTGGCAACCAAGCAAGCCATGCATAGCTGGCATCGTGTGCATGCGAGCGGATGGGGGTGGGGGGGTTTGAGGTGGCGTTGTGGTGTGTCTGTGATTGCGGTGGTGAAGGGGGGATGCTGTACACATTTCACTCTTGTCAGCGAAACTCTTAAGAACAAAATCTCTCAGGAGCTCCTGGATACATGACAGAGAAATGGACTGCGAGTGTGTGTCTATTAGTTTCCTTTATGGTATCATCCTACTCTCCCCCCCACCCCCACCCCGAATCTCTGCTTTCCCCTCATGCAACCCCACGTCTCTCCCCTCCTCTAAGTCGTGGCCCCGGTGGAGGCTGAGGAGGAAATCGCGACACGTGACGGCAGCTTGACAGCAGCAGAAAAGCCAGACAGCGTGGTGCTTTCATCTCCCATTTAACAGAACAGAGAGGAGCCGTTAACAGTTCTCAGCAGGGAAATTAGTGGGGTGTGTTAGGCCCGTGTACACAAAGTGCCGGGGTATTAACTGTTACATTATTGAGAGCCGGATCCTTTCTGCGCCTGACAGTTGAGATCTCACGCTGCGAGACCGGAACCGGCTTCTATCGCTGCAGATAGCAGCATGTGGTTTACTGACAGCACCTTTTTTTTTTTTTCTCCTCCAGGATAACAAACACAGGATCTTCACGTTTTCGATGAAGATAAATAAAGCTGCAGTCCACCGCAGCCACGAAAAAATCTCATCTAAAAATCATGAGAACAGTGCGGTTTTGAAGATAATCGCACGCTGACCTTTGATATTGTCAGCCTGCTTGATAAGGGGGGGGTCAGCCGGGGCTGCACCATAATGGTCTCCTTCCTCAACCGAAGCTGCGTCTTGGGCCAAACTAATTGGCTCGACACATGCATGGCGCTGCAGCCGACTGACGACGTGTTCAGCTCTAAATCTCAGCGCTGGCAGTTTACTATTGAGAGGCAGGCAGAGGGGAAGCATCGCACAAAAGGTAAGAGCAGCTTTGTCGGGGAACAGGTTTGACATTTTCAGTGCGATTTCTGTCAGTGGATGATTTTTTAAAATATTGCAGGAAGAAAGGCCACAGTGACATGAAAAGAAGACACACACACACACACACACACACACACTTGTTGCTGTTTGTGAAAATGAGCTGTCATCACTTCGCTGTGCAGTGCTGTCCTGTGGAGAGCTGTTAGAGCCGTGCACTGCTGATCAGAAGATTTCATTGTGTGGCTCAGCGCGGGCAGCCGGGCCGTATGGAAAAATGCCACAAACGATTTCATGGCTCGTGCACTGAGCGTCGCGTGTCTCCCAGTGTTTGGTTTAACAGCTTATTGCTGAATTCACTCTGTTTGTTTAAAATACATCCATTTTCTGGAAGGCAGACGACGTATGATTAATTTGTTCGGTGGCAACTGCTTTAATTAGTAACTCACACACTGCTGAGTCATTCGGCCATGTGTGTAATCGTTTTTAGCGAGGTGAGTCAGACAATGCAGCCTGATTCACTACCAGTGGCAGACTGACCATCTGGAGTTTTTTTTTCCAAGGATGTTGTCTTTACATTCGGGCCAGTGCAGAAGAGAAGATCATACTTGATCTGATCTGATGACTGTCGCTATCGGTCTCAGTTCACCTGCTGCCACCACAATTAGGCGTTTATTTATATTTATTTAAATTATAACTCAGGTCTAGATTGTCTCCAAACCAGCTGTCAGGACTTAATTTTATATAAAGCAAGGTGGGCGGGGCCTACTCAGGCCTGTGAGAGCTGACCAATCAGAGCAAAGCGGGATTTTCAAGATGGGCTGGGAACTAAAACAAAGTGTGTGTTTGAAAAGAGGTGCTGAACAAATGAGAATATGACAACGACAGGCTTTTGTCAAACATTTTCTAGCAGACACCCAAAATAAACATATGAACCTTAACAACTATAATCATATGGGACCTTTAATACAAGTCTTTGATGATAGTTGGCATCAACATGGTCTCGGTTAATACTTTACATGACTTTATATCCCTTTCACACCTTCTAGCTGCAATAATGTCAATAAAGACACCAGATGATACGTCAGAGAGCTAGACACTCTGCTGTTTCCCACTGTTTGTATTGTTGTTTAACAATGATAACTGTT
The DNA here is from genome assembly GCF_904848185.1 of Acanthopagrus latus. Taxonomy (NCBI): domain Eukaryota; kingdom Metazoa; phylum Chordata; class Actinopteri; order Spariformes; family Sparidae; genus Acanthopagrus; species Acanthopagrus latus. The sequence goes on along the minus strand of NC_051041.1, from coordinate 3,894,053 downwards.
TGAGGACACTTGCTTAATCCAAAAATATATCACCTGCGGAGCTTTCAGACTTCTGACTCACGCGTCTGGAGCTCAAGGCTCACCCGGTGTGCATTGTATGTTAATATGAATGTTGGCTTAATGTTGCATCTGCTACAAAAAACTTTGTCCTCAAACTGAATAATGATATTTAAACATTTCTTGGCAACACTGACCTCCATGAATGAATTCCAAACTCATTCATTTGGTTTTGAGGAGCTGGTCTAATTCTTCCAGCAGAAGAAGAGTCGGGCTGTCCACCTTGACAGGCACTTGAGTTAGACATGCAAAAGTTTACAAGTATGAATGAAGTATATTTTGTAGAATCAAATCAGAGTTAAAATCACTCGAGCAATACAGACACACAAAGTGAGAATCCCCACAATGAAGAGCAGGACACGTCACAGCTTTTCCAACAGTAGCCAAAGTCACTCTGATCAGCTAAGTTGTGTCAAAGTGCCCTTGAGCCACACACACAGTCCCTACAACACTCAGGGGAAGTCACTTTGGACGAGTGCGTCAGCTAAAACGCTAAACAAAAAGCACACTGCCGTCTTTGTTGGCTGCCAGCGCCGCTCTCATTTCTGGCGCTCTGTAAGTGGACGTGTTAAATCGGCAGATTAAGTCGCCGTGTTACTTTAAACCCATTTAGTTATTTTAGTCGGGTGGAACAGAAGCAAACGGTGAAACGCCGAGGACAGAACACGGAGGAGGATGAATCACAAAGTCTGAGCTCGATCTCGGGGACTCGGAGATGAAACATTTGTGTGTGTGTGTGTGTGTGATACGTCAAAAGTGCTCAAAGTGTGTGTGTGTGTGTGTGAGTGTGAACTCAAGAGATTTGACATGTGTCTGCAAAGGATTTCAGCGTGTTAAGCCTACATGTGTGTGTGCTGAAAGGGGCTAGAGTACCCCTCCGTGATACTTTGAGTCAGTCACAGCTACGCTTCCAGCTAGAACAGTAGCAGCTTAGCCACTTCTGAACCTCCCACACATGCCTCCCAACACACCGCCCGGCTACAAAGCATCTTTGTTCTCCGAGGAGACAATTCAAATCTCCAGCTCTGAATTCCCACGGATTTTTCTAAATGTAGCTTTCCCCCCCCCTCCGTTTTTTGCCACAAAAAAACGAGTAGAAGTTGAATATTTTTATTTAGTTGTACCAGCTCAACACGGTGATTATTCAAACTAATCCCTGAGAAAAGAATAGAAGAAGAAGGGGAAGAAAGCATTTTGACCAGTGAAGCAGGCAACACTGTGGGAACACACACACAGTGATAAGAAAGACACTCTAACAGGTTTAGAGCTCTGGCTGCTGACGTGCAGTGAGGCGTTTCAGCATGTGAACATGTTCCTGGGTGTTTGTCTGTTTGTGTTTGTGAGTGCAAGTGTGTGTGTGTGTGTGTGTTGGATCAATGCGTGAAAGTGTCAGAGGGGCAGAGGAAAAGACACACAAAAACCCCCCGACCGAGCACCGTGGCAACAGCAGCCGAATCGCCGGGCTAGCAAGACGTAAAAAAAACAAAAAAAAACAGCAGAGAGATCAGGAGTGCATGCAGACCCGACCGTCGGACTCTCACCAGACAGGAGAGAAAACTCAACAGAAATGAAAAGACAGAGCACGTAGAGCGCTCATGCTTCGGTGTTAGTCGTTATGCAACAGAAACAGTGGATGCAAAGAATGGAAAGGTGAAATTAAAAATAAGAAGAAGGAGAAGGAGAGAAGAAAAACAAACCTGGGCAAACTGGCTCACACCAACTTGAACCCCTTGGAAGAATTTAGAAACCCAGCAACAACCCCAACACCGCTGCGTCCACCGCGGGGCCAAAGCGCTGCGACCGGGGCCCCGCTCTCACTCTCGTACAACCACAATTCACATTTAATTTGCGTCCAGCAGAGCTGCAGTTTCCCGGTCGCGGTGCGGTCGCAGTCGCTCCGGTTTCAAGAGAGAGTGGTTTCGATCTGAAGTTATAAACACTGCGAGCTGGCCCCTTGTTCTGCAATTTGGCCCCGCTGTGGTGGAAAGGGTCAATCAGAAGCCTCTGCCGCACCTTTACTAAAAGCCGGCCAGCGAGGAGGAATGCATGAAAGAACAAAAAAATCCAATGTGAAGATTGAGAGAGACAGCATCCCTGCAGCTCTCAGATCAGCCCTGATCCCAGCGTGTGTGTGTGTGTGTGTGTGTGTGTGTGACAGGGAGTTTTATGTTTGTGTGCATGTATAAGAGTGTATCTGCATGTCTGAGGAGGGATGCAGCCTGTGTGTGCATGTAGATGTCGTGAAGTGTACACGTGCACCTACATCAGTGCACGGGATGAAGTGTGGAGCAGCGTCAGCTAACTAGTGTGACTCACATTGTGTGTGTGTGTGTGTGAAGTGTGTGTGTGTGTGTGTGTGTGTGTGTGTGTGTGTGTGTGTGTGTGTGTGTGTGTGCGTAGGCAGGGATCACATGCTGCCAGTGAAAATCGTCCTGTTGTGTTTGACAGGCTGCTGTGCTGTGTCACCTGTGTGTTTTCATCAAATATGTATGCACGTGCACCTCGACTGTTCGCTGCTTTGTGTGCATCTGCGCACGCTCCCACACGTGTGCAGCAAATGTGTGTGTTTGTGTGTGTTCGTCGTCAGTGGTTCGATGGACTCACCGATGACGATGGTGGTGATCTGGTGCCTGCTGGCCCCGTGCTTGTTCTTCACCTCGCAGATGAAAGTGGTGTTGACGGCGTCGTCCACCTTCCTCACCGTCAGCTTGTTGCCGTCCACCACCACCGTGTCGGGCAAAGAGCCGGAGGCCCTGCAGGAGAGGGAGAGGGAGAGGGAGGTAGGACGGAGGGAGGGGTGGAATACGGCGAGGAGGAGATTTGTTGAGATGATTAGAAAAAAAAAAAAGACAAGAGGTGAGAGGACAGAGGGAGGGAGAAAAAGATGTAAGATAAAGGAGTGAATTGACCGTACGTTTTGAGACATTGGATAAAATGAGATGAAGTCAAAGAAAATCAAAAAGACAAATCAATGAGAGAGAGGGAGAGGACCAGGAGGAAAGAAGAAACAGAGAAAAGATTGGAAGAGATATCGCAGCAGAGAGAGAGAGAGAGAGACGGTCTGCGACTGCACAATTCAAAGACAGCGTTACTGTGAGCAGAATCACAGACGTGAACAGCCGTTCTGTCTCCCCGATCAGCATCCACACGCACAGCACGCCATCTGTCCGTCAGGACGAGATGTTAAGAGCGTTTGTGCTTATCAGAAAATTGCTCAGAAATGATCATTAAAGGAAGGATTGTTGTTCACGCTTCTGTCATGATGACAGAAACAAGCAGACTGTCTGTCACTATCTCAGAGGGAGACCGACCGCCTGCACAGATGGACGGAGGGGGATTCTTACGCGGTCCAGGTGACGTCAGTGGGCGGCGGGTTGGCGTTGGCCTGGCAGAAGAGCACGGCGCCCGAGCGGCCGACGTACCAGTTGTTGTCGTAGCCCTCTATGGACACAGAGGGAGGGTCTGAAACAGAGAGAGGGAGAGAGTTGATGAAGGAAAGTGAATAAAACTAAATGTAAGTGAGAGTCACAGAGACGATCCGGTTCGCTGACATGTCCGTAAAATCCGTATTTTATCCGTAAAATTATCTGTCTGTCCAACCCAAAGTCAATTCAAAGCTGCAGTAGAACCATTTGGAGTGCAGTCGTGGTTTTGGACTTTTTTTTTAAAGGTTGTAAGTTAATTTTTTCCCCCTTGACGCTGACAGAAGCCCTGCGACTGCTTCTGGAATCAATCTATGGGAGCTGGACCTCACTGAATTATTCATCATTTATTTTTCTCGTCTGAATTTCGGCTGACGTGAAAGCAGCTCAGGAGAGAGCAGAAAGAAGAGAGCGTGGGTCACTGGTCCACATGGATACTCACTGGCTGTTGTTGTAGGCTGTAGGGCGGGCATACAAGATCATATCTACTCAAACAAGCTGTCAATCTAACGACTGGTATCTCAGGATCTCTGGTTAACACGGATTATGACATCCACTGTGAAATGAGTGAATATTTTAACAGATCAATAGATGCCAGAGCAAGTTAGCTTGTTACTAAACTCAACAGCTGTAGACAGTGTAGTCCAAGAGAGGAATAACAGAATAATTTAAACTTGATTTCAGTGAAATATTGTTCTTGTGCAGTTTTCCATAGCGGCTGACTGTAAATACCACAATACCCATGAGCCTCAGCCGTCAATTAAATCAAAAAGAAGCAATATGGAGGCAGAAATCAGAGTTTTAGTGTTTCCCAGTGCGCCTCTGATCTCCTTGTTGCAGCTGTGGATAAAAACATGGAGCCGAAGTTACTGAAGTCATCTAAAATTGACTCCCCGAAATTCAAAAGTGAGAATATCCAAGCTGCAGTGTGTGTTATTATCAGTTTTCTCCACAGTTATTTTTTTTTCCCAATACTGGATGCAAAATCACATAAAATATAAGTGTGGTCCAACGTTATGCATCACATAAAACAAAAAAAACTTCTTCACACATCTTAAAACCAACTCATTTGGACGACAGCGAAGTGTGAAATGATAAAGCATCAACACGAAAACTCTCTCTCCCTGCCGATTCTCCTCATCGACTTTCACATTCATTAAAAAGGTATTTGGTTATTAGCGTTAACCTCGGCATGCTGCTCATATTCACACTGACTTTTGCTTTTTCATGTTCTGCGTCGGGCGGCGACGTGGAGGGCAGAATATTTTTAATCTTAACAGTTCATCAAACTAGTGAACTCTTTCGGCCAAATTAAAAAGAAGTCTGCTGCTCTCCTCTCCGTCGATGTGTGTTGCGTACTGACTGTTGCAGAGCTTGACGGTATCGACTGGACTCCAGCTCATACCAAAAACAGAATAATAATGTTTTATCCTCAGCAACCCTCGACTCTCACTTTCACTTTCACTCTACTCACTTTCTTCTCACCTTTGCTGGACACGTTTGTTAATTTCTCAGGGAATAAAACATGGATCTTGATGTTGAAATCTGACGTATTTCGGTGAGTCACAGTAAATGGACTTGCATTTTAATGACGCTTTTCCAGTCTACTGACGGCTCAAAGTGCTTTACAACACTTGTGCAATTCACCCATTCACACACACATTCACACAATGATGGCGGAAGCTGTTATGCGATGTGCCAACAGCTCATCAGGAGCAATTTGGGGTTCAGTATCTTGCTCAAGGACACTTCGATATGCACCTAGGGGGTGCGAGGTTTCGAACCAGAGACCTTCCGATTACTGGACGACTAGCCACCCTCCTACTTTAAGATCTGGCGAGCTTCAGTGATGGATAAGCAGTCGTGGATGGTTTAAAACTTGAACTTCAGTGATTTAGGGCTGTCGGTTTAAGTGTTGGATTAAGCTTGAATTAAAGGCGGGCTGGCGGAGGTATGCACTCTACTGAGTGCCACTCTAGTTAAATACTAGCACTAAATACTGTGATTTCTTCTGAGTCTGGTCATAATCTCAAGATTAAGAACCTCTCATACGTGCAAATAAGGCACGTTATTGCCGTAAAAGTTAAATTCAAACATTAAGACATTCTGGTTTTATAGCTTCATGGTCCTGAACTCTGCTGTAAGATGAGCTCAGAGGACATCAGGCTGTCTTCACCGATCTCTGCCATTTTTGAGATGTTTTATCAATCTGTGTCAACATGTTGCACAAGAAAACAAACTTTATAAAAAATGAATAAAAAAGCTGGGATGCTCCGGTGTGTATAGTGATGCGTTTAAGCTCCTCTGTAGCAAAAAATGTCAAAAAACATGGAAGAAATAAAACCTTTTCTTCCCAAAGTCAACGCGCTCTTACATGTGGAGGATGAGAGAATCCGTTAGCATCACGCTCACTTGAGTCTAAAGCGAAGGCAAACCGAAGCTACGAGAAACGCTTAGCTCCGTTTCTTCTGTGTTAGAAACCTAAAGAGACGAACTGAGGGAGAGGAGGAGTGTGAGGAAACAACAGTGTGTCGAGGCAGCGAGAGGACGAAGCAGCGGGACAGGAGGGCGAGTAGTGTGTGTGTGTGTGTGTGTGTGTGTGTGTTCCTCCTAGAGAGCGCTGACCTATAAAAGCTGATCTGAGTTACACAGCAGACACGAGACATGATCCCTCACACACCGTCACTAAACCAACACATCCACAAAAAGAGGCGTCATGGCGCGCGAGTGTGTGTTCGAGGACCGGTTACGACGGTGAGGAACCATTTTCCGTCCGTGTCTCTCGCCTCCATTCAGAGCTGCTGTTGGCCTTAAAGACGCTGAGGCACGAGAGTCCGCACAAGTATCAACATGTTTTCCTTAACAGCCGACAGCTCGCACAGGTGAGGCTCCTCCGCCTTGTTTACTTGAGTGTATGTGAGGTTAACCGTGAACAGAGTTACTGTAAAAACATGTGCACAGACGCCCACACACATACAGATGAGGGATTCAGTTTCTATTCACAGCAAGGTGCAGTGTGTGTGTGTGTGTGTGTGTGTGTGTGTGTGTGTGTGTGTGTGTGTGCGTGCCTCTTAATAGCCGATAAAGATTCTTTGACAGGCGTGGGCGAGCTGCCCCCCGAGCCTGTGAGAGGTCGTATATACGTGTAGAAGGAAATCTCATATGTATTCCTCATTATTCCTCTCAACAGCTCGACAGGCTGCTGGATTGTGTGTGTTGTCCATGTTTGTGTGTGTGTTTGCGGTCTAAATATTGCAGATGGTATATACATATATTTTGAATCTGTTCCATCTTTGTGTGAAATGTCAGCGAGGTCACACAGTTGAGACGACGCCGTCAAGCAGCCTAAAGCTCTGCAAGCCACGCAGAACCGGTCCTGATATTTTAATCCCATGTAAATTAGAACAGGATCATAATGGATTAGGAGAAAACATGTGCTTTCTTGTGTTTCTGTAGGACCCGAAAGTCAAAAAGAGAACAAAAGTATCACGTTGGAGCTCAGGTTTGAGACTGGGCGTCACCCGCAGGCATCCGCTCCGTCTTCCCTCGTGTTGTGTGTAATTACACAATCTTGACTCATTTGTCATAATCGGCTTTGAAGTAAATAACAGGAATGGTGTTGAACACAAAGACCTTGAAGGATGCTCCGATTAATGAAGCGCACGCCGCCCAGCTGTCGAGTGGCTAATCACCAAAGAATCTCACCAGCAGAGATGAAATGTAGACGTGTCAGTGTCGCGACGGCGGGCCGACTGTAATGCAGATGACGTACGACAGATCGCCGAGTTGTCGGCGCAGCTGCAGGATATCATGTTAGCAGAGTCCAAGGTTGACATTTGCACCAATAGTAGCTACTCACATTCACGTTATATGCTTATTAGCCACTTGTCACAGCAGGAGGTGGAGGGGAAGACGGCGTTATCACATCCAACAGGGCTGTCAACACTCCACTGGACGCTTTAAGGACATCTGGAAACATTTTCATCAGGAATTTGTCGCCTATGTCGGACTCTCTGACCACAATCGATGTGACCAAGACTGATATTTTTAGCCCAACCACGATGATTCCTTCACCCTCACTAAGTTTTTTTTTTTTTGGCATAAAGCTAACCAGAGCAAAAGCACAACATTGTGACAAGTTGCATTATGAAGAAAGATCCAGTTTTAACTTTCCTGTGGTACTTGGCTGACATTAAATGTCACACCAAAATTAGCGCGCAAACCCGTGAAAAATCAGCCACCGACTCCTTTTCCACTGCCAGGAGACGAGTTTGTATGAGGAACACTGAACAGTCGAGAGCAGCAGATCACATTTCTCACCAGAGTACATCTGGAAGAAGTTCAACAAGTTTTAAAAAAAGGCTTAATAACATTTTGAATTAGACGCATCGTTGTTTTTTTCTTCTCAGCTAATGACGAATATAACCGAGGAGCGTGACATCTGGCTTCTTCCTCATCTCTGCTGAGAGTTGAACCAGTCAGGCAGCTGGCAAGAATTTTTTCACTTCTTAATAACTTTTACTTCAGTCTCTCTTTCAAACTGAACAGAAATGCAAAAGTGTGAACGAGCCAGTGGCCTTTACTTTAACGCGTCGCGCCTAACAAAGGGGCGTGTCCACCCAGGGCCGACAACCACCCGCGGACTAGAAAACATATACTGGGTGAAAAAAAGGTTTAAACCAACTTACACCAAGGACCAGGGCTGGTTTAAAGCTTGCCCCCTGACAGAATTCCCCTCGAGGGAAGTCCGTATAGTTTGCTGTATAATGAGCTGCCAAGGTAATACATTAAATGGTAGTACATAAAACACTGCGGGTGAAAATACATAACGTGACAATCAGGTTCATTGTGCTTGTTGTTTACACCGCGGTCACGTACGGCACTCTGCAGGGCTGCCACACTGTATACACACACACACACACACACACACACACACACACACACACACACACACACACAGGCCTTTACACCACCATCCATTACAGAAAACACACTGACTTTTATGGTTGATTGTATTCCCGCGCTACGCCCACAGTGTCTCATCTATGCAAATAAAAATGAAAGTGTGTTTTCAGATGTTACGGCGAGGAGGCCAGATGTTTTTTTTGTCATTGGGATCATTAGAGACGCTTCAGAAGGGGAGTGTGGAGAAAGAGCGGCATGACAACATATTAAAGCATCATCTCCTCATCATTGCTGTCACATCGTTTGGATTTAAATGCGAATTGCTGTTTGATAGTCTGCGCAACGTGTGTGTATATATATATTTATATATATATATATATATATATATATATATATATATATATATATATATGAGCCGTGAAGTGTGTGCAGGTGACAGCCAAAGTAAAGGCCTGCAGGCTCGCTGATCTGTGCGTGAAGTTGTTGGCAGTTGGTGCTTCTGGATCCAGCCAAGTTATTCATCCAGTTATTTGTATCCTTGGTTGGACCCATGAAACATGATTTAACTTTCCCTCTAGGCTATGCATGATTTTTCAGTGTAATTATTAAAGGTGATCTAGTATGCTTTTTATTTATTTATTTATTTTCCTTTCCTTTGGTGTATTATTCAGGTTCTTGTGCATGCAAAAAAAAAATCTGAAAAAAAAAAAAAATCAAAGTCGGCACAAACAGAAGCTCCCTTCTACCAGACACCCTCTCCCCCCCGAGAGATCAAGCTTTCCGACTGCTAGCTTATGTAGTTTTAGTAACCTCAGAAAAAGACTGCACTGCAGTCTATGCCTCCAACCAAGAAACTGCCATCAAAAAGCCACTCATAGCCACAAATAACGCTCAGAACAGCACCAAACTTCAGCAACAGGACAAATAGGGTCCCAGCAAACAGTTCGAGGCATCAAACATCTGCTAGCTTTGCCGGATTTCTACTGAAAAGAGAACAGAACTCACCACTGTCCTGCAGCAGCTAGCTCGTTGTGGGGAAGCCCTGACGAGTCGATTACCAAATGCAGTTAGAAACAGGGGCGTCGAACTGGGGGGAAAAAGTGGGACTGATTACCGGGGCCCAAATGGGGGAGGGGGCCTTGAAAGGCCTGAAATAAAGATGTTCTTTTTACTTTATTTTTTCTTTCGAAGTAATTAGTGTCATAACTAACTTAAAATCGGATGAGAGACTTTACTCTGTATGAATAAAATAGTGGAGGCTGTCTGAGGCTTCTCTCACCCCTTTACAATACATAATGGTTCAGTCCACCCCTGCAGCTGCAGGTGCAGAAGGTGCGTCTCCAAACAGCTTAACGAGAAGAGAGGCTGCTGCTCATCAACATGTCTTTACCCAAGAGAGCAAAATCAGGGAGCCTTAAAAAAAGGCAGAAAGGGAAAGAAAACAAGAAGAGGGAAGACAACTCCTCACACATTTCTTTCAGAAGAAAGGTGAGCACAGTTCACAGCTAGCACAGTTTAAGAACAGTTAAGCTAATGTCAGCAGTTGTAAAGACTGAAGGCAGTCAGACAGCCATGAGTCTAGTTTCTCAGTCTCAGCAGCAGCAGGTTCCTCATCCTCATCTCATCCCTCATCAACTGCTCACTGAAAGTTATTATTACAAGTCATCATTTCACATTGAGGTCGCGGACCTCGCAGTAAAAACAGTTCAAATTTGGAGCAATATTTAGCTCCTTTCTCAGTAAGCTAGCATGACATTCATTCCAATTTCAAGATTTCTATGATGCTCGTGGCTTAAATAAATCTTAAAAACTGAGCCTGTGACGGCCTTCAGAAGACAGTAATGTCACTTTCAGAGGGTTAAAAGAGAGTTATAAACTAAAAACAGCCTATAATCCATATTTATTTCAGAATGATTTTCATGTATTAAAAACAGTTCTGAAATAAAAAGAGACTATGTATGTGTATATATAATATAGTTAAAATCCAGCTATCACTACAATAGAGTGTTTGGTCAGTAGTTTGGGACTCTCACCGTCCTGCTGTGCCGTAGGAACAGAGGAGAACATTAATGCTGCATGCAGACTGTGTGACTCAATACAACTCTTAGTACAGTCAGAGAAATGTTTATATTTTCTGGAAATCAGAAGATTAAATCGCAACGACCATATAGCCTCATATACGCATTTACACACCCCAAATCCAAAGCCACCACCTGTGAGTCTACAGCTGTGGAGATAAATTAGACCTGCATGCAGACAGTGAGCAGTAACCAAGTAACTGTCATGTTGTTCCTGTCACAAATATGGGAATGATAGTCAAAAATATCATTAAAATACATAGTTTTATATAAAACGGCATCAAATTTTTTTGCCGTCTTACACAAGGGCCCAATTAGATTTCTTTTCATGGGGCCCAAAATCCCTGTCGGTGCCCCTGGTTAGAAACGCTCAATTTTGTTCTTTTCCCTGTCAGCTCTCGATAATAACTGTTATAATCTGGTAGGCAAGACACATATGAACTTTGATTGCATTTCCATGGAGTAATAAACATACATTTTCATCCTTGAGCTACGGAACTCTATTGCACTCTGTAATCGACTCGTCAGGGCTTCACCACAACGAGCAAGCTGCAGCAGGAGAGTGGTGAGCTGTGTTCTCTTTTCAATAGAAAGCCAGCAAAGCTAGCAGATGTTTGATGCCTCGAACTATGAGCTGGGACCCTTTTTGTACTATTGCTGAAGTTTGGTGCTGTTCTGAGCACTATTTGTGGCTTTTTCTGGCGGTTTCTATACTGCAGTGTACTGTTATCATGCTGTCTTTTCTGAGGTTGCTAAAACTACATAAGCTAGCAGTCAGAAAACTTGATCTCTCAATGGGAGGTCTTACTCTGTGTCATGGTGTGTCAGACCATGGATTAAACTTATGCCAGAATATCCGTTTAAAACACACCCTCAAGAGACAGAAGAGGGAATACAGTGCTGCAACACTGGACAGTACGAGTAGTGATTGAAGCATGTCAAACCTATTTGAGCAGCAACCCAAAATATAATTTATGGACCAGAGAGTGAATGAGTCTGCATGTGTGTCTTCCTTACACTCCACAGAGAGCCTCACAGAGAGAGTCCACGGCCGCTCCTGCGTCCTCTGCTCCACCATGCAGGTCAACTCCCTGCCGTCATCCGCCGGCGTGGGAACCAGCCGGTACTCGCTGCGAACGGTCACCGTGCCGTCCGGCCCGTTCATGGTGCTGGTTGAGTGGTTGCCTCCGACCTGCGTCAGCCACTTGATGGTGGCTGCCGGTTTGCCGTCCGCTGCCTCACACTGGGCCACCACCACCGACTTGGAGCCAGCCTGGACCGTCACTACGTTGGCCGAGTTCTTAGGCTTGGCTGGACAGAGAGGGAGAGAAACAGTAGAATTAAAGTCAGACAGACACAAGAGAGGTAGAGAGACAGTCAGCAGATGATAGGGCTGGAAACAAGAGGTGTACCAGGTGGGCACAGCACAATGAAAAATGGCAGCAGAGGGAGGAAGATGAAAAAAAAGAAATAGTGGTGAAGAGAAAGAGACATCAACAGTGAGGCAGGAGGAGAACAGAGGAGGCGGCGGTTCAATCAGTCTGTTGTGAATATGCACCGTGGCATCCTGCTGAGGCTGTAATGAAACTCTGAGAACGAGGGAGCCCTCCGGTGTGACCCCGGGACACTCAACATCACAGAGTACGTACGGCGAGATCCTAAAAAAAAAAGAGGCTTACAGTAGCTAAATTTAAGGCGTTATAGAGCATTAGAATGTTTTAATCCAATTAATATATGTTTTTCCACGGTTTAATGACAGCTGGTGCCTTTAGAATAATCCACGACAAAGCTCCTCCCTCGAGTACTTGGGAAACTCTTGCAAAACTAAAACTTTTAAGGGAAAAAAAGTGAGACCGACCCTCAAATATTTAGCGTCTTTGACATCAACCAGCAGGTTCAGAGTGAGCCTCATCAACACAGAGCGATTTGCAGGAAAACCCCCCAAATAAAGCGAAACATCAGACGGTCTGGAGGCTCTCACATCATCACAGCGATGGGGAAAAAAAAACACTGCACTTCCTCCTCCCGTCACATTAGCTTTGTTAAATCAAACTGGACTTATCTTAACAAAGCGGCAATGTTCCACGAAAAATGTCCTTCTGCTCTTAAAAGGGAAAAGACCCAACCTATGACACGCTATCCATCAATCTGTAAATGTCAGCGAGTTCAATTATTTTGTGATGTCAAGTGTTGTAATTTACCCACTCCTCTTAAACATGTGTTACACAGTCCTGGATTGCAGGATGTGATTTGGTAAATTTCCCCTGAATGCCCTTCAGTGTGCCGTAGGCAGCTGTATGTGTAATGTGACAGTAATGGACTGAAATTGAAAGATTTTACTACTAAAGAAAAAGTCAGGCAATTATTGTAAACACTGTTTTTTTTTTCCCAGTGCATCCCCTGCTGGTTTATTGAGGCTTCTCACAGCGGAGAAATTGGTTTGTCTGTGTTTTATTTGGCAAATTTCCTTTTCACTACACGCGTCAAGAAAGCAGTCGTCGCTCTTTGGTTCTAATGGACCGAAATCAATGTTTATATTTCCATTAATTTTTAAAAAGTGTTGAAGATTCATGAGTGAGAAAACAAGCAACCAACAAAACAAAGCTGATAAAATGCGAGGTATATCATTAACCTTTAGTTGTTTTTCATTACGGTCTTAAAAACACTGATGTGACTAGAATGTATCTACCAAAGGTTTTATTTTCATCACACCAGCCTTTCAAAGACACAAATGTTTTGCATAAAGTTCAGAATGAGAGTTCCTCCAACAAGTACCAAGCCACCTCTACAGTGGTGGTCTAAAAGAAAAGGAGCTGAAAATGTAGAAACTATTGTAACTCATTAACTTTGTTGCATCATCCACTTCTATTTAACTCTCTCCGTCTACTCTGTTTCCATCTTGCTGTGGGTTGGCTTGCAGTGAAGCAGGTCGAATTTGTCTTCAAAATAAGAGCTTTACATTGCACCCCATTGGAGTTTAGAACTGGGTTCTTAGTGGGGGGCTTTTAATTTGAAAGTAGCGACCATTAATAGCTTGCTGCTACAACAACAATCGGACAGCGAAAACAGCTACAGAGACCGAGGAGACGCTGCATCTCCAGGATCTCAGCAGCTGTCCAGTTGCTCATCTTGACGTCCGTGGATGAAGTGATGGACTGACTGCTGTGATCAGCTGTTTCCTGTGAGTGGCACAACAGTGCACGTCATCGACACCTCCGCCCATCTCACGCAGTGGCCGGCACATCGACGGCTCGGATTTTCATAGCAATGAAAGTGGAAAAAAATGTACCCTACCCGAGGCAGCAAATTGGCGGACCAAAACAGACCCCCAATTTACCGCCTTCTGTCTAAATCCATGGACCTAGAAAAGGACAAAAAGGACGGCCAAATTGGCGGCTTGCTGCCCGGTATAAAAATGGCAAGTGTCAAACTGCAATGGCCATCTTTGAACAGAGGAGGCGGCCGATGGCGTTACTTATCACCCTCCTACAATGCAGTACTGAGTTCCCTCCCCAGACAGATTAACAACCCAGACTCACTTAGCCCCCATCTTGGATGAGTCAAGAAATACCATGACCTCGATGAGTGAGATATCTCATCACCGGATACAAATACAGATAACGGTGTGCACGCCCATTCCTACTAAAGAGATCTTCCATATTGGTTGTCCTGAAGATATCGTCAGATGAGAGCATAAAAACAAAGAGCAGGAAAAGGCATGCAGAGCATTAGACGAAACAAGGCGAGGAGAGAAATCAGACATAAAGGAGATAAGCAAAACAGAAGAGGCCAGAGGAGGTGAATCAGACATAAACAGAGAGGAGGAGGGGTAAAACAGCGGCAGAAGGGGTTTATATTGATCTAACAAGTCCAGAGTATCCATCCCTGATGTGATTCGTGACACTGCATCCAATTGAGCCCGCTGCTCCTCCTCACATCGGTCTGAGGCATCCTGAGTACAGAGTAATTACAAGGCAAGCGGGAAGCCATGTTAACGGAGCTGAATAAACACTTCAAACCCCCCCGCACACCCCCACACCACCCCCGTGTGGTAATATCAACAGGCTGAATGCCAGCGACTGACAGCGAGACAGGAAAAATGCATTACAGTAATGTTTCCAAACACTGTTGACTGCATGAGATGTGTTTGATTTATGAAAGCGAGCTGTTAAAAGGTGAACACTTTCCTGCAGAAGTCACGCGCACCACATGTTTTCCTAACTAAAGTATTCAAATTGCGTTTTGATGAGTGCTTAGCCAAAAGGACGGCGAACAGAACTATTCCAGGTTTACACTCCTCCGAACTCCCACTCACGTTTGTAGATATCATTTTCGCTCTGGAAACAATTAGACTTTATTTCAGAACATTTGCCTTCCCCTTCCTTCAGAGAGACATTCGCTGTGACACATGGTCCCTGTGGCTGGTAGGGACTATTCAGCAAGGCAGATACTCGCCCCGACTTGAACCTGAGGCTGTCTTTCTTTTCACCTTGGCAGTAGTTGCAGAACAAGACCTGCGACTGGAAGATTGCCAGTTTGAATCATAAACATTTGGGAGTATTCCGCCAAGTGTGAAGATTTGTAACCGAGCGGGAAGCCGGCTGTTGCTGAATTAAGGTGGCATCCACACAGGACAGCTGACATCTGTCATCGTCACACGAGTTTGTGGTGAAACCAACCGAAACACACCGAGAAAGCAAATTAGGAGAAGCCCGGCACTGACCCACATTATTACTTATATTTGGCTCACATTCTGTCGCTCAGTAACAGTGAAGCTCTTACAATCTGGCTGCAAGGACGACAATTTAGCCTTGTGAAGAACTGGGCCAGACCACAGCCACACCGAAGACCCGGCTCTGAATCAGATAACAAGCTCTTTGTTGATCTTGGCTCAGTATCCAAATGCTGCATATATTTTACACGTGGGTGGTTAGAGACAAGCCATTTTTGGACCAAAGCCCCCCCTGCTAGTGCCTTAACTGACCCACTTTATCCTTAAATCAACCAATTTTGACCCAGAACCATCTCCTATCTAGGTTGTGTCACTGTGTGCTTCTCATGAACGTGTTTGAAGCAATCTGTTTAGGATCGTTTGAAGCTATCTGTGTTGACTAATGGATGGATTGCCAAACATACGAAGTCCCCAGAGGGTAAGGTCACTGCCAACACTGGTGATCACCTGACATTTCCTCCTGCACCACCATGATTTTACGTTGTTTTGTTTTAGTAAAATATCTGGGCAACTAGTTTCATGTTGACGTTCCATTCATGTTTCCGGGACCTTTCATCATAGCGTCAGGTCACCAGTACTGTTCTTCATGACCACACACGTCCAAAACTAAAGAGGATGCCTGATGGACCCTCAGCAGTGGGTGCCGCCATTGTTGTGTGAAGTCAGATAAGTGCTCCTTCAAGAAAACTCTACAGACGAGCCCTTTAGATGCCCCTATGGTGGATAAAACATGAACAAGTGCAAACAGCTGGTGTCCTTTTCATTTGTTTGGCGCTGCCCCTCACACATGGGACCACCACTGCACTTCTTTACTTTTTTCACAAAGGACGTCAGACATTTCTGAGTTGTCTGGAGGGCAGCAGCAAAATCAAAAAAGCCTCAAAGAGCTGCTAGCATGGCTGGAGCTCTCAGACACTGTTTCCATACGGTGTTTTTTTTTTTTTTCCTTATAGCGCTAGCATCATCCGGCATGCAGTCGCAGAGAGAAGAAGCACTCCGACTTTTCTGTGAAGCTACTCCGAACTCTCCTTGTTGAAAACATCAGAACTTTTGAGGAAGTCACTCTTTGTCTGCCAACCATTCAAACCTCAGACTGGGTGGGATTCATCCCCCATCAAGCCGGTAACAAAGACAACAGCTGGTTGTGTATGTCTCCGTCAATCAAAATGTTTCAATGCACAGAGACAGAAAAAGCTTTATGTAGGAGTAGATTAACCAAACTCAACAGTGTTGGTGGTGGTGAGTGTTGTTCGTGTTGTGAGCTTGTAGCTGTCTTGTTCTTAGTGGCGTCGTCAGCCCTCTGTTA
The DNA here is from genome assembly GCF_904848185.1 of Acanthopagrus latus. NCBI lineage: Eukaryota > Metazoa > Chordata > Actinopteri > Spariformes > Sparidae > Acanthopagrus > Acanthopagrus latus. Next base: position 3,877,553 of record NC_051041.1, on the reverse strand, counting down.
ACGCGGCATTACGTTAGCTACCTACTGTAGCAAGAGTGATCAAATCAAAAGCTCATCAAAAACTCATCAAAACCAGCATGCAACGTTTTGTCTCTTCATCCCAGCGCCCCGACACTGCATCTCTCCAGGCAAGAAGAGCTAGATTATAGAAATACGTGGCCTCAGTGATGATATTTAATCAGAAAACTACTTTTGAGTGACCCCATGACATGCTGCTCATTGATAAGTCCACACGCTGACCCTGTCCGTCAGTGCCATCCATCAACACATCCTCCAGCAGTATATTTTAAATTTGATCTCTAGAGCCGTAGATAATTTTAATCCTGCACTTGCAACACAGAAATAAAAAAAGAAATGCTCCGAAGAACTCATATCAACTGCAGTATGTCACCAGTGATCAGCTGTGTTTTTAACAAAACGCTGCCTGGGAACACAGAACCAGACATATCTGGATTCAGCAGCACTGACTCCTGGAACATATCAGGGTTTTCCTCCTCCTGCTCCAAACATGGATTTATTCATCGCTGTACCCTGATGAAAGCAGCCAAGTGATGTTTTTATTTATTTATTTATTTATTTTTAATTTCCTACGTTGCTGCATACATTAGCCAAAAATCAATAAAGTCTTCTGGATGTTGTTACATTTTTGGAATTCATGTCACACCAGCTGCCCAGGTTTGTAAACATCGTCTCTCAGCTTGACACACTGCGGCTGAATATTTCCAGACATTGTAGGGGAAAACATCTGTTTGGCTCACTATGTCTCCTCAACTGTTAACAATACATGAATATTCAAGGAACACAGGAATGAGTTTATACTGCAATTATTCTGTTGTGTGTGTTGTTTTGACAACTCATTATTGGCTGCTAGAAATGTTGACAAAATGCATTTATTTAAGCTTCAGACTAATGTTGCAAATGTAAGATTGATAGCACCGGCTAAGTGCCTAAAATAGGACAACTAATTAATAAAGAATGCCCTCCAAACCCACTTTCGCTCTGCAGAAACTAAAAGCTGCAAACACATCCGTTTGACTTCTAAACTCAGTCTTGCCTCTAAACACAGATACAAAAAGCACCTTGAGGCGTCGCATTTCAACCCTTTATGCTGCCGCGTTTATCTGTACGTTGAGCTGCGATTTGAGGGCAAATGTGGGATCAAAGGCATCAGTCTTTTATATTTTTCTCTTACCTCTGTTATCAACAGCTCAGCAACACAAAGAATTGCAGATGCTGTTCCAATTCGCCGAGTGCTCAGCAACATTTGTTATTATAGTTTCGGTGTATCTGCTGAGTGACACATTTTTTAGTGCTCTATACTTTTTTTTCTTATCTTTTCCTGTCTCCTTACTAACTCTGCAAGTCACGATATCTCAGTTTAATGAGGATGGTTTCGGAAAAAACACAGAAAAAAAACATACTGCACAAACACCGACCTTGATTTGTCATCAGGGCTGCAACCTGAAGTGCACAGCACACTGCTCTAGTAGTCCAAAAGGGATTGTTTTGTCTTGTTTAACCTATATTCTTCCAGGGATTGTTTGCTTTGCACACATAATTTCTTGAGAGCGAGAACCCGTTTTTCGCTCTAACACGTTTTCTCACCTGGGAACTGCCCAGTGCAACGGCATCTGACTGCTGGCTGCTCACTGGAGCTATCAGGGTCATGACGTTTTAAATAGAAACGCCTGGACGCCAGACGGCGAGGACGAGGAGAGCATTTATTCCTGCGTTCTGTGGCTGGAATCAATGCAGCTGGAATAACACGTATTTTTTCTCAGAGGCGGAGCTGCGCCAGAGGCAGAAAAAAAGTCTCATTAGCTGATTTAAATCACAATAAAACCTGTTAATCCTATAGGAGTATAAATGGCAGTATTTCATTTAATCAGTCATTAGATCGCAGATGCGAAGTGGGAAAGTTTGCTAACGAGGCTATCGAGATGGTTATAGGTGAAAACAAAACACTTGATTTAACTTCTCCTTGTCTAACTGGCAAAACAAGACGGTATTTGACCAAATTCAAGACAGGCAAGCTTCAATTTACAACATGAGGTCATTTCCCCCTGCATAAATCTTTAATCAAACAGTGTACGAAATGTTAGGCTGGGAATCCCACAATACGATACGATACGATACGATACGATACGATACGATACGATACACAATGTGTCGCCATAAAGCATGACTCACTATAATCCTACTAGTTTACACCACAGGGAGTTATGAGGTGGAGCCTCTCATAAAAAAAAAAGCATATATTTTCAATAATGAAGCTGATGAGGTAAAACTTTCAATATTTTGGCTTTGTACAGTTTTCAGCTCAGTGTGTGTTAAAAAGGATATGATGCATGTGATCACACTGGGTTTTTCCTCAGCTCTCTTTCTTTTTTAATCAGTCAGTAACTACAATATTGGCATTTTCCCGACAAAGCATAAAAAAAAAAGACTAGAGTATAATATGCAATCAGGTTATAGCTTGTGGCTAAGCTGAATTTCAATTTAGTGGCTAGATGGCTGTTCCCTCATTTTATTGCCCGCCTGTTGCCTCTCTCGTCGGGCTTCAGGAAAGTTAACTTTCCTCAACACAAAAAAAAAAAAAGGAAAGAGGAAGGTTCTGAGGAGCTTCACTTCACTCCTCCACTTATCCCCTCTGCTGATCCGTGGACTCCAGCCAGTGACCCTCCACTCTGCGGTCCTCTCCTCTAAACCTCTGGACTCTCACCGTCTCTCTTTCCAAATTCAAAACAATGAGCACCATTTTTCACTCGCGGGGCTCAGCAACACTTCCAACAGGCCTCCACTCTCCTCGACTCTCCCCCCCCCCCCCCCCGACCTGCAATTGTATTCCTGTCCTGCTGGCTACACTATGCCCGGTAAGATAAAGTGTAATTTGCTACCATTCATTTTGTACGGTCCCCCGTCCAACACTGTATGATATCATTCACTGCCAAGTGAGTGATTCTTTATTCACACCCCAATAAGTGGTAATAAGATTGGCTGGTGGTGGAGCTGTATCCAATAAGTTATAATACAATTGGCTGTCGGCATTATGTATTCATACTTAAATAAGTTGTGATATCATTGGGGTGCTGGTGGTTCTAGATCCAATAAGTTGTAATATGATTGGCTGCCAGCAGTTGTGGATTCGATAAGGTCTAATGTGATTGGCTCATATGGATTCTATATCCAATAAGGTAGAAATATGACTGCCTTCCAGTGACTTTGAGACACTTAGTTCTCCAGAATCAATCCCAGAGAGCTTGGCACCGCATGCATCTCCAGACAAAAGGCGAGTGGGGGAGCTTTCCAGCAGGTATTTCCCAGTCTGCTCCTGTTCGGTGCCAGCAGAAGCAGTTTAGGAGGCTTAGCCCACATCCAACTGCACGCCCGCCAGAATATCTCTCTGTGTTTTTTCAGCATCGCAGCCAAGTTCTGCATCTCCTGTGTGCTCCGCTCTCTGTGAGAGTAGCTTCCAGGGTGGATTTTGTATTGTTGTGCGAAGGTTTACTTGTTAAAAAAAAAAAAAAAAAAAAGCTACTGGGAGAAATGTTACTGGCCCATCTGGGGGAACACAAAAGGAATCGTAAAACACTTCTTTTAATGAACCAAACTGGCTGCAGCAACTAGGGTAGCGGTGCAGGGATTTCTGGCGCAACTTCACCCACTTCCAAGGTGCAGGGAGAGGGGAACAAGTCTGAGGAAATTAAAACTCCAAAACACTTGTACTATAAAACACAACTGCACTATCACATCAACGCTTTACAGCTTTTTTCGGAGGTTCGTCCATGAATCTGACGATCTGTATTCTCTGTTGTTTGTACTACAAGTGCTGCTGGAGATTTGACCCCTTGTAACAACTGGAGTTCTGTAATTGGCCTTATCGTAGAGCGTCTCCACAGTGGCTTACATGCGAGTCGAGCAGGTAAAGGAATCCCCAGACACCCACTGGAGGCAGTGGCACAATAACTACACAGCATCTCCATGTGTGTTGGCATGTTTTCAGTTCTGTCAGAAATCCAATTCTTTTGATTCTTCCTCTAATTGCACCAGGACCAAATCAATAAAATGCTATGAAATCACACCCCCAAACATCTCTCGTGTTTCATCCTGACGATGAAAAACTTTTTTTTTTTTTTAAAAAAGGGAGAAAGCATCAGATAGATTTGCATTAAACCGAACAGGATAAGACTTCAGCAAATGCACCGCTTCAGTTCAAAATGTGTAATCTGCATCCCGTCCCCTGAGCCTTCCACTGTGATAGTAGCTCTTAATATATGAGCTCGTTATCGTACAAGCGCTGATGCTATGGGCCATACACTGCGAGCGCGGTGAGGGAATGATTGTAATTCAGATTCGAGCACGGGGTCTCCTCAGTGCGGCTCGCTGCGAGAGGAAGACAACAGCCGTCTGATTCCTTCTGCAACCGGAGTGCAACCGGGAGGACATGTGGGTGGATGAATAACACCAGCTGTCTCCGATTACAAACAGGACGCGTCAGCTGCTAACAGCAACTAAACATCCACTCACTTTCAAAAATCGAGACAGCGAAGTCACTTTGAGGAATCCTCCACATTTCACATACATCTTGGGGGTGTTTGGGCCGTGTTCTCGCGGTGGTCCGGCCCGGTGACATCTGAGGATTCACCCTGTGAAAACTGACCTCGACCCGCCACGGGTTCCATGTCGCTGCAGCAGGAAGCCTAGAAAGCCGTCTTCTATCTTCCACTCCATCGCGAACATGCAAAGTCATGGAGTGGAAGATCTGTTGGGTGATACGACGTAAAAATTTATGTCAAGATGCAGGAGGTCTCTCTGGAGCATTTATAGAAAAAACAAAAGAATATTCGCAGAGCAAAAAGTGCTTTCACGTAACGTTAAAAACAGAACCAGCTGAGCACAAACTTGACAACCAGTTCCCCCACATCCAACCTACAGCTGCGGTTATTCAATCAGCTCCAAACAAGGCTTAACATTCACACAGTTTCCTCCTGACTGTGAACCGCCCGCCCCGGCGTACCGCCCACCCCGAGAGGACGTCATCATGTTACATTTGGTTCGGCGCAAAACATCGTGTGCCAACATGTGGTGGAGCCGGTCAGCAGTGGGAGGGGAGCAGAGAAGCAGGCGCATGATTGTGAGAGAAATAATCAGAAGTTTTTGAAGATATTTCTGAAAAATAAAATCACCGTAGGCAAAAATACCAAATACTGGAGGACTGTCTGTCTGAAATCTGATGAAAAATGTGTCTGTTTTTTTGCACCTGTGACATAATTTCATAACTTTTATCATTTATTGTGGTTTATTGACCTTTCAGCTTAGCTTGTACTGATTTTACGTATATAAATCAAACGAACACACTCCTGGAAATGACATCACCATATCTACTACAGAGTTAAAGGCCGTGCAGAGAATAGAAGCTGTCAGGTGTCTACAGTGTTGTACCAAGAGTTATTTCATTAAAGCAGGTTTTTATTAAAAGACTGAGGCTGTCGGCCTTCCAACATCCCCCATCTCTCCCCCACTGCCACCAAGTTTACACAGAAACTAAATCAACATTAAAGAACTAAGATGAGCTGTTGCATCACCAGGTACATTTATATGCGCGGGAACAGTCCACAGTGAGATTATGTTCATCACCTTCATCTTATCATCACAGCGAGGGTCCTCAAAAAAGTAATTAATCCAGTCCTTTGGCCAAAACAGACCCGTCTCTAATTAAACTGAAATCCAAACATGTCACGGAGGTCGCGCGCAAGTGGTCGGCTTGTTGGTGCGCTTGCGAACGCAGGCGACAACAAAATGACAAGTTCCTGTGGTTAAAGGTCAACGTCTGAAGAGCATCTATTAAACCCGCTGAACCACTCGTCAGGATAATATAACCTACAACACAATGTTGTGTAAGCAAGCCAACAAGCTCAGCAGCAAAAGAGACGCTCGCTCGTTACCTGCAGATCTCACAGCAGCTCCCACAGACGTCACACTTCCTCCAGTCATTATAGCAGCCATATAGCAAATGACCCCACATATACATTTACATATATATATAGTAAATCCATTCTAAATGCACTTCATCCACAACCACAAACAGCTGATGGCAGACCATCAGGTTTAGATGCATTTAGATGCTTGTAGAAACCTGGGTGAGATATCGAGTTAATAATCACTCCATTCATTTATTCAGGGTCCTTTCACATAGAATCTGCTTTAATGGGTGCATTTTCCCAGCTGGTGCGATATGTTTGGGTTTGTGCAAAATCAAGTGGACTAAGCGCTGGATTTTAAAATCTGTTGTGTTATTTACCTGATTAAAAGCCTTTAACGCTGCTGTGCTGCGTCCAACTCCGACCCTCTCCGTCTCTACCTGTTCAGGTAACCCTAAAATGACTCTGGCTTGCAGTCTAAAGTCTTATTTATGCCCCCTTCACATGTAAAAATCAATATTCACAGGATGTAACTATCACTTCCCACGTGTCCTGAACATTAGCATCCATGTTAAGCCAAACAACCACTGGAGGGCGCCGCTCTGAGTCAAACTGTTCTCACGTTGGATTGTTCTCCACTTTTCCATCGACAACTCTTTCCTCAAAAAGTTCCACCAGGTTGTGCCTCGCTTAAACTGCTGGCTCCACTGCTCACATCACAGCAACACATGAGCAGTGTGTCTATACACGACAAAGACTGATGCTTTACATGCATCAGGATCCAGATCTTTATCACCCGATTTCCTTGTTGAATCACCCCGAGAAATACTCGTCAGAAGCTTTAAAATTGCCTCTTCTTACTCTTTTATAAGCAGGAGCAATAAGCTGATGGCCAGTTTGAAACATGGTCCTCTTCTGCAGAGAAGCTGAACTTTTGGCTTCACAGATGCTCTCAGCGTCACAGCCTCTCTACTCACCCAGCATGATGAGGGTGGTCGTCCCTTGTTCGTTTCCAGAAGGGTAGGTGGCGTACTCGCAGGTGTAGCGGCCGGCGTCGGACATCTTTAGGTTAGAAATCCTAATGGACGGGTTCTCCAGACTGTTCTGGAGGAAGACAACTCGGTCCTTGAAGGACAAGTTGGGGAAACTCTGTCCATAGATCGGGTGGTACACAGCGATGTTGTCCCTCTGACCATCGATGGGTTCCCATATCCAAGACACCTGGAGAGATGAACCACAGGTTATAGTGTGAACACTCTTATTTCTTCACAACCTTCAACAACCTCACTCAGTTTGTTTGTAGGTTTAGTAGCCCATTCGGTAGCCACGTCTGTTGCTAAGCACCAAAGTACAACTCTTTAAATTTGAGTTTAGCTTCGTAGTCCACAAAACATTTCTGGAGCCTCACAGAACAAAACAGCATTGCAGCATTCTCCTAAACAACTGAGGAAGACGGGGACTTGTTTTAAAAACACAACATATTTGCACCCTTTTTTTTTTTTTTTTTTTTTTTTAAACCAAAAATTGTCGCTCTAGCGTGCGCTCCATCTGTGGGTGCACGAGCTCCGCTGTGCATCCAGGGTGCAGATTTTGTCTCTCACTCAGCAGACTTCCGCTGAACGAGCTGTTCGAAGCAGTTTCATGATTACTTTAAATTTGTTACTTTCGTTTATAAGAAGTCCCGAGTTACTTCGGCTGTTCAGGAGAAAGCTGCGGCGCTGTTGTGCTGCGAGGCTCCAGAAATGTTTGGTGGACTACGAAACTTCACCCGACTTTGCATCAGCATGAGGGGGAGGAGATAATAACTGAATTTTTAATATTAAGTGAACTTAACTGCATTCACTGACTTTCTGTTGCTGTCACAGAACACCAGCGTGATCCGTCTTTCTCCTCGTCATTAACAAACACAACGTTAATAAATTGCTGCCAAGTGACATTTAAAAATCATGTTAGCATAATTTCAGTCATCACTCTGAGCAAGAGCTGATGTCTGCGCTGTTCGGTCTTCATCGACACCTGCAATAATTTCACTTTCAGGGGCAAAATGTTAAACTCAATTAAAGCTGTCTGATTAAGGAGCTGAGGATTTATTGCGAGATTGAATTCATGGCCTTTCACACTCTCACAATGTATCAGAGACTCCTCTCTCAGGGTTCTCTTCTTAAGATTCCTGATCTGTGAAAGTTTATTGATATCTGCTGGGGTTTTTATGAGACTCTACCGCAAGGGACACTCCTGTGATGTTATTGCAAATTGATTTTTCTCTTCTCCTCAGTTTTCAAAGTGACAGTGTTAAATACAAACGGCTGGCTTAAAGTGGTAGACCGGGCAGGAGAGGGAATAAAGTCCATCAATACACATTTAGCAAACATCTATTAAATGTATGACGTCTGGAGGAAAGGGAGCGAGAAAGCGGACGGGGTTGAAGGTTGCAAAGAGGAAGACGGATTGTGACCCAGACGTCAGAGCAAATTAGCGGGTGAGGCTCCCTCGTTAGCTGCAAATTGGACAGAAACAATGATGGAGGGCAATTTATTCCTTCTGCAGTACCAGTTTTCATATTTGAACAAATTGGCTATCGATTCCACACACGGCTCGGAGGGAGGACACATCAGATCTGGATCAAACTGAACCAGCAAACCACTCGTAGCTCTTTGCTTTAGCCTACATGGTGTGTGATGCATCAGTGCAGCTCGGGGGTGTCAGATGAGCTCCCAGCTGGGGGTTTGATAGTATAAACTGATTTCAAGAAGTTTGTATTTTTGTGTTTTGTGTGTGCGCTCGGATCTCTGTCAGGTAAGATCAGGTGAAAAGGAAATGAGACAGCTGAGCGTAGTCAGAGGGAGTCTTCCACTGCTGTCATGTTTGTGCTAAGCTAGGCTAAACTCACAATGAATACACATCTATAACTCTGATATTGATAATCGCTTTAAAATCTTGGCCTGAAAATGGTCATATTGCTGGTCAGAACATAACTCTCATGTGTGGATTAACAACCGCTGGAAAGACGGTATTTCACTAAAACTGGACGCTGCACAGTCAATACTTGAATGGATTACAGATACATTATCAAGACAATCATCTGATGATGCAGCAGCACATCTGTCTGGCTGAAGCATATAGAAACATATTGATATTTGGCCCCAGTGAATCAGTAATTGTACCGCAAGTGATGGAGTATATTGCCAGATCGATATTTTGTCCCATCCCTCCAAGCAATCAGCCGTCAGCCCCTCTTCTGTGCAGATGAATCCAGTGTAATGAGAGGATGAGTTCGCCCCTCTGACAGTACGTTGCGTCCTGGGCTTTTCTCCCCCCCAACAATGACTGTGATTGGTTTAAAGACGTTCAATCAAGCCAGTGAGTTTGTTTCTGCTAAACCAGAATGAGAACAGCTGCAGCCAGGCCTATTTTGTTTCCCCCTCTGTTGGACGTTTAGGTCACATGCTCCGTGTACATCAGGATTTACTTGTTGAGTTTTGTTTTTTTTTCCCATCGCACTTTGTCACATTTAGCCTAAATCGATACACCAACTCTTCCACCTAAGCCAAGCGTAAAGACTCCAAATCAGGCGGAGAGAAATGCACTTACTTAACGGCTGTTTTTCTTTTTCTGAAACACACACAAACACTTGCACATCAGCTCGGTACGTTTTTCGCCTACACAAGAAAAATGTCATGTGGGAGAGATTGAGCTTTTTAACCTCCGAGCACACCGGTCGTCTCCTTCCCATGAAATCACTCCATTAGGCTTAACTACCATGTCAACTGCTCTGACATTTCTGAGCTTCGTGATTGCTGCCTTCAGTCTTTCCCACCTGTGTGAGTTTGGTGCGGCCTCCTCCGTCGATGAACTGGCAGCGGAGGTCGACGGACTCCGTGGGATACGCCTCCAGCTCCTCTTCGACCCGCACTTTCTGAGCCCCGATACCTGGAGGAAGACGAGAAGGAGACGGAGGAGAGAGAGAGAGATTAGGCATCGTCCGCTGAGACAATACTGTCTGAATAATTCAACGTGTTTATTTGTGTCGGAACTAAATGAGAAAGTTGAACAAACAGAGACTAATGGGGAGGCGATTGAGAAACAGAGACCGAGAGAACAATGAAGTATCAGAAGCGTCTCGCGATGATTCTGTTATTCAGATGAAATGTCTGTGATCAATGTTTGTCTCTCCCACTCATCCTGTTCCCGTCAGACAGGAAGATCAACCCTCTTAATGTCTTCAAGGCCATTTGAAACAAGGTTGTAGACACAAATGACGGAAACAGAAGGAGGACAACAACAAGGGGGGGATTTTTTTTTTTTTTTTTTTAAATAGACGATTTCATTCAATAGCAAGAAAAAAAAATGGAATCATGAGCCTTTGATGACCAGCCTCAGGCGGAGCCTTCGCCAGATTCCTTCAGCGAGGCCTCGTCCTCATTACGGTGAAAGCTCGTCTACCAGGAGGCATCGGTAGGGGGCGAGCCTTCAGGAGCGCCGCCTCTCTAATCTGTTTTACATTCAGTCGTAGACACCTGTTCCTCTTCGCCCGAGCATGAATAACACGGTTGAGAGAAGCCCGGCCGGTCAGCGTGGGTTCACCGACAACAGGCCAGGAGAGACGCCCCCCCTCCGCTCCAATTTAAACAGAGATTAAAGGAGGACGGTTAAAGCCGAGCAGCACCCGCTGACCTGCAGGCTGTTTCAGAATACAGAGTTTAAATCGGACGAGTGGAACGACTTCTCTTGACTCAGTTATTCTGTGATGTGCTGTGTGCAGCACAGGCACAAATCATGTGTCGCAAGGTGCTTTTGAACTTGAAAAATGTCACAGTGCGGTTGTGATACTGTTTTTTTTTTTTCTTCTTCTCCCTAACTCAAAAAGGAATCAGTGTTGCTACCAATTCTGTCAGGTCTCTGCCTTCAAACTCTGCAGGAGAGCTCGGCTTCCTCTGAATTTCAGATGGATTTGACAAATAAACCTGATGTAGCAGAAAATGCATTTCAGGCTTTTTTCGAACTGAAGCCACGACGAGTTTGCATTTGAGAGCCGCGGGAAAACTCTGAGCGGGACAAATCCAGCTAAACAACAGGATTACAAAAGCACACCTGGATACCGTTAAGTGCACTGAAGCCTCGCCTGGTCGTGCGCCATCCAGTGAAAAATGCGTTCATTAAAAGCACATCAGCGGCAGACGTCAGTTGTCCTCGCCTCATAGCGATGGCTCTCTTTATTTGCATTAGTTGTCAACAAGCAGCTCTCCACCAGTGAGACGAATTGCTGCGGTTGTGCCTTATTAGGGAGTTATCTATACAGAGGCAGCAATTACAGCATTGCATTTGCCGTATTACATTTCTCGAAACTAATGAACTTTAATGAACTTGTAATCCTTGTAATCATGAGCCGGAGAAAAGAGAGAGAAAATGACTCAAAGAGAACGAGTAAGAAAAATAAAAAAAAATTTAAAATGGAGAGAGCAGAACTGAGAACTTGTAATCCTTCGTTAATGTAATCTAGTCCGAGTGCAGCAGCAGCAGCAGCAGCAGCGCCGCGACGTGTTTGGCAGCTTCCATCTGAAATCAGACGAGGCTTCCAGTGACATTTTTAGAGTCTGCGATTGTTCGTGCCTTGGATCAAGTCAGCGAGCGACAAAGAGCCCAGTCACCAAATCTCCTGACGCTCACTTTAGTAGCCTCGGCACATAATGATTCAGTTTCTTTTTTTTTTTTCCTCTCCTCTTGCTCTGCTCCTTTAACCGCTCTCTCTCTCTCTCTCATGCTGTGATCCAAACCCCTGCCACGAGCCCCCCCGCCGACCCGGGATCAAATCCTACCAAGGTCTTTTCTCCCCCCGCCTCCCCCCTCGACTCTCCCTGCCCTCTCCCACCAGCCCCTGCGCCTGCAAAGATAAAATTCTTGCGGGGAGCCGGCCTCTAACTCTCCACATAAGCGCTCGCTAACCACTCGCAACCCCCCCGCAGATGGTTCCAGAGAGAAAGCCTCTTAGTGTGCGAGGGATTGATTAGGACAATATGTTACATGCCACAGCATGGAGGTGAACGAGCAGGCCGGGCTTTAGCCTGGAAATCAGCTGTAAAACACAGTTACGCTAACAAAGAGGCCAACGTGTGTGTGTGTGTGTGTGCGTGTGTGTGTGTGTGTGTGTGTGTCTGTGTGTGTGTGTGTGCGTGTGTGTTGCCGGGGGTTTGTTGGGTTGTTTGGGATTTACGGCGGGCATGCCTCCACGTGTCCGCCGATGTGTGCCGGAATGGATTCTGTGCGTGAAAAAAGCATACGTATGCTTAACGTCCTCTGTGTGTGTGTGTGTGTGTGTGTGTGTGTGTGTGTGTGTGTGTGTGTGTGACTGATTTACTGTACATCTGAGCGAATATTTGCATAAATCAGAGCATCTAGTTGTGCTGTAAAGTGCATATGAGACCGACTCAGTCATTGAACCACAGTCGCTGCCCTGAGGGACACCAAGGGCTGTCAAACCAGTTAACCATTCCTACTGTAAGACAGATTCACACACACACACACGAGACAAACATGCACACACACGAGACAAACATGCACACACACGACAAACACGCAAACGCAGATCGCTGCCTGTCAGACGAGTTCTTCCACAGCTTGAATCAACATGAATGGCAGCGTTGAACCGAGAGTTCATCTCCGTCTCTGTTATTTGCTTCTCCTCCCATCACATTCCGCTCGTTCTCTCTCTTTTTTTTTTCTTTCTCTCATGCACAAACAGGCGGATTAATTTCCCCTAATTAAACACATCAACACACAACTCCCACTATTCATAAAGAAGCTTAAATAGAAACACACACACACACACACACACCAGACGCTCTCACCAAAGCTATGAATCTAATAAACCTCTGAGATATTCACAGTGGTCAATGAAACATCTTCTGGGGGGAAAAAAAAATAATAATAATAAAAGCAGAGACAGAAAAAAGGAGAAGATGTGGTCGTCAAAAGACTGAAAGAGCTAAAGACTGAAAGGCGTCAGGAAGACATGTGAAAGGAGCCCGAGGAAGAGAGGGAGATGGAGATGGAAGAGAAATAAATGCAACAGAATAAGAGAGTGGCACAAAGAAACTCAGGAAGGAGGTTTCAGAAAGTAAAGTGACTAAAGGAACGACTAAAGCAAAGAGAGAGAGAGCTGCGGGGGGAGAGTGGTGGAGGGAAGGAAGAGGAAACCAGAGAGAGGCGAGAAGAATGAAAGGAGGGCACAGAGAGAAGGGGAAATTTGAAAATGGCCAAAGAAAAAAAAAGAGATACGAGGAGAGAGAGAAGTCGAACACTGAACGAGTGAAAGGAACGGGAGCAGAGAGCATGAGATATCACATCAGAAATGATTCATTTCCTCTGAGCCCGACTCCAAAAAGAGACCCGACGGGGCCGAGCTGAATGGCTCAGAGGAGACGAGACGAGCAGAGTTTCACTTCTTACGCTTCTCGCGGGGCCGCCCCGCTCGCCAACGTCGTCGACACTTGTGGGCCGTTTTGCCGGGTCAAGCATCAGAGCGAACGCTGCGAGGCCGTTAAACTTTATCAGCTGGTATTTACACTGGAGAAGAATCAGTAGTTCATACTTCACTTGAGCTGTGGAGAGCTTGGATGCAATCTTTTGGAAGTTACATTGCCATCTTGGTTTTACCGAGCGATACTGATACACAGATCCAGCAGCAACATGTCTACAATTTACTTAATGGACGTTATGCTGCACTTCAGACAATAAACTCATGAGAAACTTGTATACTAACGTCAAAAACAAGCGAGAAAAAGGGGTTATTTTCTCATACGCCGACATACAAACAGATTCCTCCTGAAACCAGTGCAGTCGCCCCCTGCTGGCCAATTTAAAAGCCCGCGAATTTGAAGCGTTTTCTCATTAGCTTCACTTCTCAAACCCCCGAAAGCGCCGTCCATATTTCATACGATCGACGTTCCAGATGCTAACGCTTCATTCTCCTCGTCCTGCAGAACCTGGAGGCAAATAAAATGCAATATTTCCCGACGTACAAAAGCCTCGGCAGCTCTTTCTGCCGAGGCTTTTGTACGTTGGGAAATATTGCATTTTAAGAAACCCTTAAATTAAAACCACAGTTTAATAAAGAGACAATTATTAGCGCCTCAATCCAAGTTCGGTTATGTTCCATCCCTCATTTTTACTGAAGCACACTTTTAAAAAAAAAAAAAACACACACACACAGTTATCGGAGGCAAACTTCCTGCCCTCAGAAATCACTCGAAGCGTTTCACACACACACACACACACACAGACACACACACACACACACACACACCACTCAACTATCAGGGAAAAATGGTGTCAGTGCACCATTACGACCCTTATCTCTCCGGCGCTTTCCATTATTCGCTCGCGACCCCGGCGATCGCGCAATTTGCAGCTCGTTCGCCGGCTGCACTCAGCGAAAGTCGCCGCGGATCGGAGCTCCGGCTAAACGCATATGAAGAGTCAAAGAGTGTGTGTGTGTGAGGGAGGAGGGGGGAGCGTTGGTGGCGGCGGTTAAATGAATGGCTCCACCCTGCTCGGCCTCCCAGTGCACCAGAGAGATGAATCACAGCTAATTGACATTTAGAGGCTTGTGGCATTTGCCTGTTTATGTGCAGCTTCGCCGTGTAGACAGGCACGCAGCATAAGCGTGAGGAATATGCTGATGGGGCGCACACTCATCCACATTAACATCCAAATCACACGCTTATGGAGGGCAGTGAACCACAGCTGTTGTGTTTTGGCGTTTCTTTTTTTTTGTTGTTGTTGTTGTTTTGTTTTTGTCATCCCGTTATAATGTCAGTGATGTCAGCTTTTATCCGTGTGATTGCCAACTGCTGTCAAACACTCAAACGCAAAGACTCGCCGGTGCCTCGTGGAGAATTATCGTGTCGACAGGATGTTTGATGATGAGGCTGCTTCCGCTCCTTTTGTTTTCCCTCCTTTGGCGGCGTGATTGTCCAGCCGAGTCAAATGATTTCAACCCGCATCATTGATGTAAATACATGAGATTAAGGACCAGGTGAAAAGGTACAGCAGCCTTTGAAGCAGTGTTTGTCTTTATTTGACATGTGTTGTTGAAGACGACGTGAGTCACCCGGGAGAGGTTATTTACATCCAGTGCAAATCGCAGGTGCTTTCCAGAAAAGTCAAATTAGCGTCTCGGTGTCAAGACGTCGGGTGTGTCTCACTACTGTGTGAGTGACGCTGGGCCCGGTTTCACACCCGTCTCGAAAACAAGTGTGGATTGCTCGTTTGACACAGAAAACGTGTTTGTGAGGATTCAGGCCTGTTCTACTGTAACTACCTGCAGTACCACTTCACTTCTTCACATCATGAACACACTGGCACGCAGGATGATCCACCAAAGACTGAAGCATCATTTCAAATTGTGACATCTGTGGCAGAGGAAGTTGAGTAAAGCTACTAAAAATACTAAAAGTGGTACTCAAGTATGTAAGTATGCAAACAAAATCAGGAGAAACTATTAAAAGTAAAAGTACTGAATGCTTAAAGTTCCCCTGTGACTGTCACTAATAAACACATCATTAGATTTTAATTACTTATTGGACAGTAACCGCTGATTATGTTGGATCATTGATTCACCTTGCTGATTAAAAATATTGGAAAATAGTAATAATAAGCCGGAGCCGAATGTGACACCTTCACAACATCTGCTCCGTCCAACCAACAGGCCAAAATTATGAAAATACTCAAAGAAAACATTCAAATTATCACCAAAAATAAATGAGAAGATGCAAATCGGGACACTTGTGGAGCTGAAATCAGGAAATCTTCTCGTACGGTGGGTTCACTGGGTGATTGCGTCTCACGTGAAGCTTAAGGCCACGACTGCGCTGCTAACAAGGAACAAAGAGGTTTAAAAAGACTCACGCAGTCGTTTGGCATCGTGCAGCCTTGTTTTATTTTTGTGTGAAGAATTCCATCACAGTGCGATGAATCTCCAGCGACAGATATCACTCCAAACGACTCAGACAGACAGCGATGAGTTGAGTTTCAGAACAAAGTGCGAGTCGAGATGAACACAGGCAACAACAGCATTTATGTTAGTTTGAAGATTTAAAGTGAACTTAAAAACGATGCAGGTATTCCTCAGGTAGTTTGTTTCCCCGGATCTCTTGTTGCTGAACATCCAACGTGCCACTGATTACATGTTACTGACACTCTCGTTTTTCTTTCTGGTTAGATTTTTTTTTTTTACCATCCCCATGAGGACCAGCGTCCTCGTAGTGTAGCGTAGCTTTTCTGCTTGTACAGTCATACACACTTAAACACACAACAGCCGCGCAAACACAACCAACAAACCAGCTCATTTCATGGATTAAACAATCAGAGTCGTCTGTTTAC
The DNA here is from genome assembly GCF_904848185.1 of Acanthopagrus latus. Lineage (NCBI taxonomy): Eukaryota > Metazoa > Chordata > Actinopteri > Spariformes > Sparidae > Acanthopagrus > Acanthopagrus latus. Next base: position 3,861,252 of record NC_051041.1, on the reverse strand, counting down.
ACATCCAGCAGGACGATGGATTAAAGTCTGATGTTAACTCATTTAATTCTCTCAGTATCAGCCTATTTAGCTTCAACAGCGGTTGTCAGTTAGCTGCTCACTTTGTCTGTCTGATGGCAGAAATTGGTTTATTAGAAACAACTGTCACAAACAAATGTTCGGAAAATCAGCTAAAACATCGCTGAGGAGTGCTCGTTTCCATCCGCTGTCTTTATGTGATTACTAGGAGTTGATAGAGACAAGCATGAGGAAGCGTCAGTCCTCCGGTCAGAAAAGCTTCTACAAGTCACTGGAGAAGATGATGATTCAAAGGACTTGATGGAAATATGAGGTTCCTGTTTGTTTGGAGGGTTACATCCCATCAAAGTGGATTAATTGTCTTAATCTTCCACTATTTTCCATCTCGTCACTGGAGCAAAGCTTCAGGTGAGACAAAGATACTTTCCAAGATACTCACACTAACTCTTTGTGGAAGGAAAAACAAACAATGTCCATTTCAATCAACCTTGTGAACCACAACAGTGAAGTTTCAAGTTGTAAATCCAAAATAATGAGCTGAAAGATGCTAAAAGCTCGTCCCGGAGCTCAGGGAAGATGAAGTGAGGTAAAAGCTCTTAGTGGGTTCAGAACAACCTTCACACGAGCAGCCATGTGATCCGTCGCCGATATACTAACAATGATTTCAGACACATTATCATTGTTTATGTTTCTGAGTGCGTCACGAGTGTCGCCGGGCTACAGTACGCGACATCCATCAGTGTGGACTTTGATGTATTTCTCACGCAGCAGCCTCATTAAACAGGTCGACACCCATTAGAGTCTGCTGCTCGTGACGTTCCCACATGAAGAAAACAAAACGATGTATTTCTTCAGGTGGCAGAGAAAGCAAAGGACGAGGTGGAGGAAGACTGACCGTCTCGTCTCCCGCACACCGGGGGGAGCTGAATTAGCGGTAATTGACACGCGACAGCTCATAATCGTGGCATTTTTGCGGCGACAGGACGCTGATCAAAACCACGGCGGAGGGAAAGGAAAGAAGAAATGAGTTGTCATGAGGACGGCTTCCGTTTCACACAGTCCCCGTGTAGCTGGAGAGTCTGAAGGCACCTGGCATCTGCGGATGAGGATTCGTTACCACAGACATGCTAACACAGCTGAGATGAATTCCAAAAATGAAGGTATCCGCCGATTGAAACACTCAAACGCAATCAACAGAGGAGTCCCTTTCAAAAACTGACTCAGCTGCTCAGGATCGCTTCACACGCCGGAGCTCGATCCATCACTGTCGGCATTTTACTGGCACCAAATTTAAAGCCGAAGATGTTAGAAGTTGGAGGAGAATAGACGACGGCTTGGTCGCGGCTGCTCTTTTGTGTAAACGGATTACGAATGAGGAGGAAGCGAGCGGGATTCAAATCAACAGACGTCACCTAAACAAACAGTAATAAGCTGTAACTGAAGACCGGAGTGGGTAGTGATGTTTGTTCTGCACTGAAACACTCACACACTGAATGAAAGAAATGATCAAATGAAAGTAAATCATCTCATCATAACAGATTTGAGATTGTTTAGCTGACCTCCACACGGTGGAGAAGGAAAACCGCCCCGTTTAAATCAAAGTGGTGATTTGAACTGAGTGCAGCAAAAAGACCAAAAAGTTCTCACATTACTGCAGGAACTGTCGTCTTTCCGCACATCAGCAACCCTGAATTACCTCTAATTGGCTCTGAAAGCTTTCGGTCTTTGGCTGATTAGATATAGCTCTTACAGCATTAAGTGCACGGTGCCATTCAGAGAGATTTAAATGGAAAATAGAAAAAGTTTGTCACAGCTGGAAGCGTCCTCAACAATCTCTGCGAATATGCCGCTTTGTTGACAAATGCTTTGTGCGATTAGCTCCCTGATGTGATTTAAAAACCGCTTTTTTACGGGCGGGGAGGGATTTATGAATCGTAGCGACGATAAAACAGACCACTAGGCGCCCCGAGTGATAGTGAAGGTGTCTGAAATGTATTCACCAACACAAAAGGGACATTTTAGCTTTCTTTGCACAGTTAGATATCAAGTTAAAAAAAAAAAAAAGGAGGGGGGGAGAGAGAGACTTCAGACTTTGTTAAAAAAAAATATATCAAATTTGACTCACATCATGCTTCTCGCTTCAAGTCAGAATGAAACATTTATTTCATTTTCAGAGCATTTTGCACCGTTACTGTGTGTTACGTCCCGAGGTGACAAAACACAGCAAGGGATCACTCAGACAGGCAAATTAATTGGAAGCAAGTTAACGGAAGACGGGCGATTATATGAGGAACAGAGGATGCTGACGGCGCTTTACAGCTCAGCTTGCTAATAACATGGTAATAGTTGTGTTAACAGTTCGATTATAAAGCGGTAATGATAAAGAGTTACAACAACATTAAACACAATATCTTCAGTTCTACCCTGAAACACAATGGAGATGAATTTTGGCATCATTTTGACTTCCAACAACAGATCAGATATTTTAAGGTATTGTGCTGATATAAAACTGTGAAAACGTCATATTATATTACCCAGAAATGTCACCATTTCACTATGTTTTAATCCAAATGTTGAGCATTTGAACACTGAACGTTTCATCGTAAGCAGGTAACTTCTCACTAAAACACTACGTACTGAACTATTACTAAATGTTTTTACCTTGTTTCTATCTTTAAACGTGTTCACACATTATTGTCATTTCATTTCAGCCACCTCATTAACCCATTGTCCATACCAAGCTGTTAAGTGGTATTAACAGTTTATAACCCTACTATTATCATGTTGTTACTGAGCTGAAACGTTAAACGCTTCTTGTTATTTCTGTGAAAATGTTTGTGACCATGTTCGCTTCTGTTATTTACTGCGTCCCCGTCTTTTTGCCTTAACGACAGCTTGCACGGACTCCTCGTACGTGAAGTATTTTGACTTGTGAGCTCAGATTTCTTTTTGACCAAACTGCATTTAACTTTGATTTTTAGGATAATGTTAACGAGCGGCTGGCAGCTCAGATAACTGGCATGTTTACACTGTGGGAGTCTTTTCAGGTTCCACCGTGTTGTCAGCTGACGACCCATTAACTCCCAGTCACGGTGACTTCATGTTAATCCTGGGTGGGCTTTTTTTTTTAAAAAATCCTCCTGCATTTTTTCCAAAAAGCAACAGTGGACGATCTCTCCAGAAGTCTCCCGTTGTGCGCCTGTGAACGGCTGGAATACAGCCGAGGCGAGGCGTTCGCTCACCGGCTTGATTAGGGCATTAATGCGATCCTGCGATGGCAGTGTGTGAAGATTATGTGCAAGCGAGTGAGAGAGACTCACTGTGAGTGTGAGAGCTGACTCACCAGTAATTGGTATTTGACACCGACTGACTCCTGCTGTATATAGTCATCTTTAATCAAGTTTTTGTCCTTTTGATGATAGATGAAGCACGGATTCCCACACCGGCACCTCTGCATTGTCAAGAGGCTGACAAGGTTCAAGATACTCCACACAAAAGCTATTGTTATCGTAATGAATAGGTGGTGGATATGCAATTTAGTTACACTGTAGAAATGGTAGGGCACCTCGGTGTGGATAGCTTTCAACTCCCACCTGTTCAGGTATGTCATCCATGCATCTCTGATGAAAAAAAAAAAAGATCCTCTAAAAGCTACAGCGGACATTCGGGCACTCTAAGTGTTGGATTTGCTGCACCTGTTATTCTAATGTGCATAATGTCTCGCGTTGGTGTTAACAGGCAGTTCACACTACTCTTCCATTTCTTTGTGTCAGGGCCCACACCACGCCGTGTGATCACAGGGAAATACATTGTTAAAGGGAGCAACTTTGATGTAACACATGCCCACACATCGCCTCATGAGGGAAGCGTTTTCAGGCACCTACCAATTTTCAAGGTATGAACGATTTCACGAGCGCTCCAGACGTGTCGAATGAGTCAGACAGACTCTCCGCAGGGACAAACATTATATCTGCACTTGACTTTATAAAAGATGTTTAAAAGCATCTAACCTCTCTAGAATATATCTAAAATGTTTGGCACTGAACTGTTTTAATTTTCGACTACTAACACGACTACTGACGGTGCTAAACATCTTGTATTTTTGTGTGCTGACTTTTGAAACCTGCATTAAAACTAGACCTTTGTTTTGTATTTTCTTAAGTCACGTTCTTACATTTTCCCAAATGTTTCCAACAATGTTCAAGCCGGGAGGAAAGTTTACTCAAGTTAACCACAGCGGTCGCTACTTTCAGAATACGGAAGTTGGCGCTCAAGGTGTTATTTTGTATAGAGAGAGTTTTTCCTTCCCCTGTAAAGTTACGCCCATGAAGAAAAGTACATTTCCCTTCCAGCTCCGTTTCTGACGGTGGAGATCACCTCCGTGGATCGCTGCTGCAGTCATGCTGATAAATGGAGTGAGGATAAATTCACCGTTTAATCCTCAAAGTCATAAAGTAACATCTTTCCTAAATCCAGTTCTGGATCATGGCAGCATCCTCAGTGATTCTGGGTGTTTATTCCTCCAGAAGGTCTGGCTCTTCCACCCGACTCTTTCCTCCAGAGCCGGCCAGCTCAGAGCAGCTGATCCGTCATCCAACACAACATTCAGTCTTACGTCTGACCTCTGATGGGATTCCATGATGTGCCTTTAAGAAAGTTTAGTGAATCCAACTTGAGCAAACTTCACACACAACTAAAAAAAAAAAAAAAAGAAGGTTCCCATACGACTCCTGTTATAATCCATCACAGACTCTTTAAAGTTTACACTGTAAGCATCTAACTTCGTCTCCACCTGGATTATCAGTAAAGCTTTTGAGGCTTAGTTTGGAAGAACCGAACCTCAATTTCACAAGCACTAAAACAACTGCTTCGCACCAGCTTTGTATCTCAGCGCTGTGTTTTATACAGCAGCGCAAACAAAACAACCTGAGAAAAATACCTGTCCTTCATTATCACAACACATCTAACAGGATACGTGACGCTGCACAACACCTTCTGATGTCTTTTGATTCCTTAAAGTCGACAGTATCGAAGCCACGGGAGCGAGATTCTGCCTGAATAATTGCTGGTGTGTGTCCAGGGGCCTTTCTCAGAAAGCAGGATTACCGAGTTAACTGAATATCTTTGATGAGTAAAACCCGGAACACCCTTCAAAGCTGGAACATGGTGTGAAGTAAAAAAGAAGCTGTTCTGGGTGTTACATGGTGTCCAGATAACTTTGTAATCCTGCTTAGTGAGAAAATGCCCCTGGACAGGCTGGCAAAGGCTGGGAAAAGTGAGCGAGACATGTTCTTTCTTTCCTTCAACAAAAAAACGGCAGACGTGCCCTTGAGCAAAGTGTTCTCGTGGCTTATGTTCCCCGGTGCTGAATGTAATGGGACTACTGTCTAAACGTGGACGCGCAGTCCTGCAAGTAGATTCCAGCTTAGAGAATCTGACACCAGAGTTAAAGCCAAAAGTCGGGCTCGTTGTGTTTGCGCAGGTTTTCTCAGGTGTTCCTCCGACAGAACGCAGCGAGAGACTCGCCCGAGTGCATAATCTACAAACAAAAGCCTCCCCGCTCACATTAAAATAACACGAGCACCGACAGCGACGTCGAGGTGAAGAACAGACGGTTCAGTATCTCTGGCCTCAGCGTTCAAAAGCCCACCTTCGCCGCTCTGAGCTCCTCCTGTGCAGCAACACAAACAACAACACATACATTTGAAAGGCAGTGAAACTCGGATTCCACGGGGCGGGCGGAGGACAATACGCTCAAGAGCCGCGGAACCGAGCAATCGTACGGAGAGTTCGCTGAAACAGTTATCAACTGTGCGCCTTTATCAGGGAGGACAAAAGGTTGAAGATGGGAGAAAGCGGGGCGTGACGTTGTCCGTACACCGTGCTGCCTTCAAATGATACATCTCTGTCACATCTCCACAAAACAAAAGGATCAACAGCAGCCAGTGTCGGTGGCTTTTTGTTCCACGGCTCCTTTCATGTGCAGACATTTCTTTCCACGGCGCTGCCTTGTTGATCAAGGCTGCACGGCTCTCCTCGGAGCTCCATTGAAGAGTTTCGCCTTCCTCTATCTGATGTGCCTCCGCTGCTCAATACACTTCTGCTGCACAGATCAAAGGCCAGCGGGGAATTCATCAAAAGGAATTATTCAGAAAAAAGAAAGACGAGACGAGGATCAAGATGTAGGAGATGTAGCTCCGAACAAATTAGATGGTTATCCGATATTGGTAGAGAGGACAAACAAAGGCAAAGCGGACACAACGAGCGTGAAATCAGGGGAGAAAACTCAGGATTGTGAAAAAAAGAAAAAAAAAAAAAAAGGACTCGACATAGGCGTGCATTTTGTTCAGTTTGCTATTGAATTTGGGAATGTAGAGCTGTTACAGCGCTGGACAGAAATGATTAGATTACATGGTACATGATATCTGCACATCGGGCCAAGAAAACCCTGAAACGATTGCCGTCTTCTGCCCTTAAAGTTCCACTTAAGCTCTCACAGACCATCACATGTTCCCTCCTCGGGCGCTCTTGACGACGAAGGCTGATGGATGCGATTCGACAGCAACAATAACAGCCGTCCTGTTAAGGTTGAAGCAGACTGACATTGGAAAACTAAAAAGCCCCGACTCGAATAGACCGCGGATGATTATCCAATCCAATAACATTCTTTCGATTCTGTCGCGTCCTTGTAGAGCTCTTTTTTTTTTTTTTTTTTTTTTTATTGCCCAGAAAAGCATCTTTGGAGACGACTTGTTTATTTCATCAATCACACTTATGCTCATTACACTCGCTCCGTACTGCAGACTGGAACAACAACCTTTCACACACATCAACGGTTTTTCTAAATTAACTTCTGGAGTCTTTACCCACCATTTGCTCTCTTGCTAACTATGGACAGAAGAGTTGAGTAACTGTTTTCCAGCGTTTTATGTTTGTGCCTCATAGCGATGGAAAGATTTTTAACCAACTGTTGATGAAGGCTGCGACTAATTATTCTGGTGGTTATTGTTTTGCTTTATAAATCTGATGCTCGGTCTATAAATGTGTTGCCTCACCAATGGTGCAAAAATCAAAAGATACTCTGTTATCTCTGACATGAATCATGACAACTTCTTCCAGTGAGGAGCTGGTAGAGTGCTGTTTTTGCTGAATTAATGTGTAAATTCTCTGTTATGAGTTCAGTTATTTGATTTAGTATCTGCTGTTTGTTAGTGACGGTGAAGAGAGACGGGAAAGAGAAAGGAGAGAGTGCCACAAAGACAGCCATCCTAAACATTTTCCCATTTCAAGTTCCAAAACCTTCATATTTCCAGACTTCCTGGTAGATTTCTCCGCCCATATTTGACTTCTGAGTTCATATAACTAGACATAATGTCTGTCAAGTGCATTTACTGAGGCCTCGCTGTCAGCTCCTCAGTCACAGATACTCAGACTCAGATACACTTTCTATAATGAGGCTACTGTAAAATGTAGTTGTAAGAATATGCCTGAGTCAGAAACAGAGTCCGCCCAGTGCCAAACGTGGGCATGAATTTGTGTTTGGCGAGTAAATCTCGTACGGCTCTCCGCCACGCTGACAGATTGTAACGAAAGTCAGTCAATAAAAAAACTGTGTTCAGCGTTCGGCGTCGTTTATCTCCGTAGATTTACGCTCCTCTCCTCTGCTGTCTGTCAGCGCCAGAGTTTGACACACTCAGAAGGACGTAATGGTGCATCTTAGAAAATAAATAAATGCCAACATGAACAGCAGCAACATGAACTTAACATTCAAATCGTGGACTTGGAGAACGGCGACACCTTTAATTCTCTCTCTCTTCTCTTTTGTTCTTACTGTGTAGGAACCAAACAAAAGACGCCGGCCTGGACTCGAACCCAGGCTGCCGCAGTCCAAACTCAGCTTTGATATGCGGCACACACACTCTGCCAGGTGAGCGACAGTACTTGCAGACCCTATTTCCATTTTTCTTTTTTTCTTTTTTTTTTGCCAGGCTGCTCCTGGCACAGGAATAATCACACTTATCTATCAGGATCTATTTACTGGTCCCTATTTTCGGTGCTGCGTCTCTTCGGCCGCTCGCCCAGATCTGGCTGCGAGGATTTCTGTCCAAGTACGCCCCGTGCCAGTCTCTCTCTCTGCTATTATGTCCACCCACGCCACAATCAGGTGTGTGTGTGTGTGTGTGTGTGTGTGTGTGTGTGTGTGGCAGCAACGTTAGGGAGCCCATTTGTGATTACTTTCAAGAAAAGTGCCACTCATCCCGCTTTATGATCTGCTTTTTAGCTCAAAGAGCTTATCACACAAAGGAAGCTGTCTTATTAGTGTGTGTGTGTGTGTGTGTGTGTGTGTGCATGACACCTGCCAATCTCATATCCATTGCTTATCTCAACCACGCGTACTTCACAGGACATAATTAAACACATTCTTTCTATCACAGGGGTCCACTTGTTCTGTCCTGAGCATAATCGTCCAACTTTCAAAAGAAAAAAACATGTTTAAATAAGAACTAGACCTACAGCAGGTGAGTCTAAAATTGATAACTCTGAACCTGAAAAACAGCCCAAAAAAGAAGCCATGTGACTGCCAAGTGAAGCCATAAATACGCATAATGGCTAACAGCAGAGGACATTTTAATTATCAATTAAAGGAGGAAGCCAAGAAGCTAAGAACATTTAACATCTCACAAGCAAAACAAATTCATCACAAAGTCGGAAGCATATTTCCTCAGGTTTCACAGATTAGATTTGTTTTTTAATCTATTTTTCCTCCCCACAAAAAAAAAAAAAACAAACCTGTGACTCATCATCTCTGGGTTGGCTGAGCGTCCGTATCGCGGAGATAGACGGGTGGGTTCCAACAATGGGGGTGGATTTGGCTCATTTCGTTTCAAAGCGAGCACGGGTCCATTCTAACGAGCGCTCTCCAGTAAAACACTAAGACGAGGGTAATGTGGCCAGCCAAGCACTGAGCCCTAATTACTGATATTTTCTGCCAGAACAAGAAGCAAGTGGCAAATAACCGGATTACAAAGCTCAAAACACAAATTAATAAGGGGGGTGGGGGTGATCAGGAGACGAACACCAATGTTAACTTTTCAGACGACGACATGGAGCTGAGATGGGGAGAGGAGCGGAGGGGGAAGAAGAAAACACAAAAAACCAGCAAAACATTCACAGAAATTAAATTAGAGGCTCTGAAATGGGGCCCAGAGATCAATGACAGATCATGAAGTGCTCCAAGTTGATGACTAACAAAAAGAGTTTATGCTAATCAGCATTAAATCTTCACAACCGCACATCTATTTCATGTATATTTGCTGCTATGGGTCTCTCTCAACTACTAATGGAGGACTAAACAACCAAAGTTACGTCGGACTGATCCGCGACGTGAAGAGAACTCAGAAATTTTTCGGATAATAAAGTGGATTTATCTTCACTCCTGTTTATCAACCCGACTGTAGCAGCGACGGTGACGCCATTGTCGGGTGTTTATGCTCTGTAATGTTGACTACCAACTGTTATTTCCTCTTCTCTTCTCTCTGTAGCGTCATTTAATTGAAGCAAATTTCCTTCCAGCTCCAGTTGAGTGTTTGACCTGAACGCAGACGGACAGATAACGCAGCCTTGGTGTGTGCGTCACGGCTTGCTAGCTTACGGCTAATATACGTCAAAGTAATCTTGGCTTCAAATAAATATCCCGCTGCCAAACCTGCAAGCGTGAGTCAGGCCAAAATGTTTATGGATGGTTTTTAGTCACTTAAATGCAAAAGTTCTTACATATTATAGCTCAAAGCCCTTCACGGTAATTTATTTATTGCAGTCGACGTCGAGTAAAACATCACTGTTCTGGAATCATGTTGAGCTCTCAGGCACACTTCTCGCTAATAATTCTCGCCGGTGATTCTGGTAAATGCAGCACATTTATCCCTTCAGGCCCACCTCCGCCTATGAATCCTCATTACACCTTCAGTCAGATGTCATAGCACTCAAACACGGAGCGTTCACTTCACACGCCGCACAGAAGAGCCTCCCTCTCTCTGAAGCCGCGCCGCCGTAGCCAAACAATTAGCTGACGAGTATCATGAGCTAATAGATTCATTACTTCACAGTCACTCTCAAACTTATGGTTTCCACACACACACAGCACTGAGCTCTGTGATCACCAGACATGACATCAAATGCTGTTCCACATCTGTAAATTCCAGCCCACTCTCCAGAGCCATTACGTTTCACAGCGGAGTCATTCTGCAGCGCACAGCACTGACGTACGAGGGCAGGAGGCCGGAGCTGGCGTCTTACCACAACCCAACATGAATGTTCCTGGGTTGTTTTTTTTTTTTTTGCGAGCCACAATATTTTCCAAACCTTAATAAAAACCACAGCCATAAAATGCCATACCCACAATCTTCCAGTCGTCTCAGCCGGAGCTGCTGTTTGCCAGCGACAGATGTGGTTCAGAGAGCAAGGGGACATTAAGAAAGAGGCGAGGAACGCAGTCCTGGATTTTGCAGAATCATCCTCCGTCAATGATCTGTCAGGCCACAGGGTTGGTTAAATCAATCATCTGTGATCAGACTATCACACAGGAAAGTGATTGTGTCTTACTGTAAGAGGTTTAAAAGCCAAATTAAGTCACCTTACAGTTCATTACGTTGTTGATGTCCCTTCTCAAAGTCAGGTCGTATTTTTTAACCTCTGTTCACGTGGTGTGAGATGTATGAGCTGCTCAGTTCTCCCTTCAGGATGTGACGCTGCTGCTTTCACCCAACAGTGACTCTGACTCCTACGACAGCTGCTCAATGGTCCAAAAAGCCCCAAAAAGAAGTCTGACGTCCGCTTATAAAATCACAGAGACCTTCTGCACGGCTCCTGTATAATGCGTCCCATAGAGCCTGCACACAGAGGAGCTGCCGACTTCTGATTCAGCCCTCCGCCAATTTGAACGGGGATAAAATGATTTAACGGCGCAGCTCTCCTTCCAAATATCATCTGACCGGACGGATCAAATTCTGAGGGTTCGCGACCGCTGTTGTAAGTCAAGGCAAGTTTAATCGTATCGCACAATTCAGACAGAAGGCGATTCAAAGTGCTTTACAGGGGCACCAAAATTAATCTGCTTTGGGATTTTCTCTCCTGGAGTTTTCCACGTGTAGTCAATATCCAGTCCGAGCAGCCGGCTCATCGCTGACTACCAAGTTAGCAAAATTATTTATTTATTTTACAGTTTTACTCCTAATGAGGTTTATGAATATCGAGGTCAATGCGAGCGAGCTGTGATGTATTCTTGACTTGGAGAACGCCGTGACCTCACATGACTCTCAAGCTGGCGAGACAGTGAGAACGACTGCACTCTTAACTCAACCCTCTTCATAAAAAACACACTTCTGATCTTTATAACAGAAAAATAAAGTTTATTGGTGTCATAAATGGAAGCAGTAACCGTTTCTCATCGCCGAATCCTGTTGATACAATATTTCACGGGCTGACGATGCGAGCGGCTCGTCCTCCTGGGACACATTAAGTGACCTCAAATAAACAACAAGCCCAGACAGAAAAAAAAAAAAAACATTTGTGGAGGGTCGAAAAAGCTACCGAGCAGAACAGAAAAAACAGAACAACTGAAAAAACAGAGCGTAAAAAACAGCCGACGGAAAACAGAGGCGGAAAATACCTCCACAGACAAACGATACAAGAAGCCAGAGGGACGAGAGCAGAGCAGCAGAACCGAGCAGGGTGAGGAGGAGGAGGAGGGTGAGGAAGAGGAGGAGGAGGAGGAGGAAGAGGAGGGGAGTGTTGGAAATGCAAAACGAGAGAGGAGACACACAGACGGCAGGACGGGGAGGGAGCTGCTGCTCTTTGTGCTCCGAAATGAAGAGAAATGAGAAGAAATGGATGCGGGCCTGGAGGGAGGGAGGGCAGAACACTGTGTACCAACACATTATAGTCTGAAATTACATAGGACACAATCTCTCCTCGCTCCCCGACACAATTCAATTCATACCCAGGATTCCTATTTGTCTCTCGCTCGCCCAGCGACAACTGAATTCATATCCACAAACCTTTCCCCCTCTCTCTCTCTCTCTCTCTCTCTCTCTCTCTCTCTCTCTCTCTCTCTCCCTCTCTCTCTCTCTCTGTCTTGGTGCAGTGATGACAGCTCCACCATATTAAGGGTGTGAGAATTGCTGTGACCGGGCATCTGCAGGTGGTGTGTGTGTGTGTGTGTGTGTGTGTGTGTGTGTGTGTGTGTGTGTGTGTGTGTGACCTCTCCGAATCTATTATCACTGCAGGTATCGGGAGATCACATCCAACCGTCTTGCAGGCTGACCAATCACTGCCAACACAAGCTGGTTTGTGTGTGTGCGTGTGTGTCTGTGTGTGTGTGTGCGCGCATGTATGTGGGTGTGTCTTTGATCCCAGGCTGTCCTTGCCATGCCCCCCATATCTCTCTCTCTCTCATACACCACACACAGGGCAGCCTGTTTTGGCAGTAACACACACACACACACGCACACACACACACTTGCACACACACACACACACACACACACACACACACACACACACGTAGTGAGGGCCCCCAGCTGTTTCCAGTCTCTCTTCTGTCGAACTGACAGACACTAAGCAGACGGATCTCCTCAACTCGAGCCGTCAGCCTCTCCTCCTCCTCCTCCTCCTCCTCCTCCTCCTCCTCCTCCTCCGCCCTCTGATTGACTCCCCCCTCTCTCCCTCTTTCTTTCTGCCCGTCTGTTTTCTGTCTTTGTCTTCCATCTCCATCTTTCCCTTCCTCCCTCCTTCCCCTCATGAAGTCTCCACCCTCCTCTCTCTCTCCCTCTCTCTCACCTCCTCCGGACCATCTGACATCCTCACATTCTCTCACTTCTTCTCTTGGCTCGGTGCAGTCGCTGGATGGCGGCGCACAGACGGGGACGAGATGGAAAATTAATAGTATTTTTTTCTGATTAGTTTTGACTGAAATTACCTTGTTTTGAACCAACTCAGTGTGTTTTGAGTGAATGTTTACGTGTGACATCTAGAATTAAAAAGAGGGGGAAAAAAACAAGGACGTGGCTTTGAAACTATATAACGAGCGTTCCCTGTTGCAGCCCGATGTGATGAAACTGCAGGTGAAATCTGCTGACCTGCTGCTGAGTCACCTTTGTGCGAGAAAAACGTAGATCTACAACAACTAGATGAAGTTTACAGGAGCTGAGCGACATGTTGAGGCTGCTGCGTCACCTTGTAGTAATTTAAGTCACAATTTAACTAATATACTTCAGCACAGTTTTGAGGTACTTCACTTGAGTTTTGTCATTTTTGTGCAACTCCATACTTCAAATGCAAATATTTGGCGGCTGTGGCTCAGAGGTAGAGCGTCCAGCGTCTTGTTATCGGGAGGTTGCTGGTTCGATCCCCCTGGCCTGCATGTTGAAGTGTCCTTGGGCAAGATACTGAACCCCATGAACTGGACAAAAGCATCTGCTAAGTGTAAATATTGTATTTTTGAATCCACTACATTTATTTGACAGCTGCAGTTATTATTTGCGGATGTGGTTTAAGATCAAATAATAAGAAACATTCAACAAATACATCATGATTTAATACTTCAGATTGAGATTAAACGTCATTAAAGTTTACATTCGCAGATTCACCAGGAGCACATTAATGTATCAGTAATTATAATCCAATAATATAATCTACATTATTCTGCATCATGAGAACTTCAACTCTTCTTGATACTGATACTTTTTTCTTTATACAAGTAAAACTTTACTTGTGACTTTTACTTGTGGCAGAATATTTCGACACTTCGGTAGATGAAGATAGCGCAATGTACGAGCATGCTAACGTTTGCTAATTAGTGCAAAACAGTACAGACGAGTCCAATGTCAATGAGCGCAAAGGCGCCAGGAAGAGTCGGGGAGGACCCGAGTTATTTGGATTAATTGTCTGAAGACCACGAGAGACGCTGCTGACACGGCTACAAAAAAAAATGTGTATATATATTTTCTTTGTCTGACAATATTTTAAGAGGTAAGTGGACCAGAAAATAATCCAATAAACTCTGTGTTACCTATTTACTCAACTGCTCACCGTGTCGGCCACATTTCTACACTCGGCGGCTGAATATCGCTGCGTTACTGTACATGCACAGACAGCAAAGTCAGAGAGAAACAAAGGCTCTCGTGCTGCCGATGTGCGATGAACATGTTAGAGACAGAAGAGCTGCTCTGCTGCTTCACTTGCACGAAGCCTCACGCCTCTTTATTATCTGTTTGTTGGCCTCTTGACTCCAACAATATGTCGCCACGTTCCGCTTCCAGTTTGACGGTCTTATCAGCCTCGGGGTTGACAAGCTAAACTGATGAAGTGGGCGGTGAAGCTGCTGCCCTATTTATGTTTTCCTTGGAAACGAGACTCCATATATATATATATAAAAAATAAAACAACAATGTTTTATTTTGCAAGCGCTACAGTGAGTTCAGCGGCTCTGAGGGGAGCGTGAGGAAGGAGAGAGCAGATTGGAGATTTACATGTTTGGTTTGTTTTTGTGTGTTTTAATTATACAGTTTGGGACAAAACTGCGTTCACCTAATTAAAAAGGTTCAGGGGAGATTTCCTCGGTTACCTCTGGTGGTAATGAGCAGATAGTTTCAGGGTGTTGTTTGTCTACATCCCTCCACCCCAACTCGGTGTTGGTGGATGGAATTTCTTAGGTGGTGCTCCCGGCGTTGAAGAATCACCTTTAAAATATTCAACAGGAGCCTCTCCCTGCGTCAGTGTGCTCATTACTCTGGATAACTCACTCTCCAAGAGTTTCACTGGGACCATTTCCTCACTGGAAAGAAGTCCCAGTAGGAGCTGTTCAAGTTGGAAAACGTTGATGCCGTTTTCTGTTAACGGAGTGACAAATTATGGCGACTTGACGAAATATGTTTTGGTTATTAGTGTTTTGTTTTTTTTGGACGATTTGAGCGGGTGTGTCTGTGGAGAGCAGTCGGACTTCTCTGCACATCCACCAGTTAACAAGCCAACAGGACAAAACATCCATCCGTCAGTGGTATCCAGCAGGCCGAAAGTATGTGGACAACCTCACCAAGATTTGTTAGTTTGCTTTTGGTCTCAGACTGTTTTTGACCCCTTCACTCAAATTATTGGAGAGGAAATGTATTCATTTTGTGTTCCCAAGCTTTTAAATAACATGCTGATTACAAACCGAATCAATGTGAAGAAACCTTTTTATTTTTGTATTATATATATTTTTTCAACATGGTGGTGCGACCTGTGTGATGTTTGATATCTAACGGTGTCTCAGACTAACTGTTGGTCTGGGGTCAGATAAAGTTGTAGGTCCATAAAGAGAGCTGACCTCTGTCCCATCCAGCACCTCCGGGATGAGCAGGATTGGACCCGGAGTGTATCGCCCAGCATCAGATCTGGACCTTAGTAATGCTCTTACGGCATGAGAGATCTTGTGGAGAGAGATTTAGATCCACAGATCTGGAGACAGCACCGAAGTGAAATGTGTCAATTAACACCTGGTAATCCAGCTAACGGACAGAATATTTCAGGTACCGCAATGTTCCCAAACTGACAACATGTAGTTAGTAACCATCACTCTCTCTCCTCGTTCGCCGCCTCCTCACAAGACTGTCGTACGTCCTCACCTTCCCTCAGGCTCATCAACTCTCTCGACTCTGCTTCCCCTCTCCTCCTCCTCCTCCTCCTCCTCCTCCTCTCTATTTCTGTCTCCCCTCCTCCTTTTGTCTCAGTTGTGCCCTCCCTCGCCCACGTTTCTTCACGGTCAGCCTCCTGCCCTCCTCCTCTGTCTGGGACCAGTTCGCCCCTGTTCTCCCCGGCTTTCTCTTTCATCTCCATCATTTCGTGCGCCCTTCTTCATCTCTCGCCCCTCCACGCCACTTTCCTTCCCTTTCATCTGGTCCCGGCCAAAACTCGACCGTCCTCACATCCGATGGCCCGTTGCGTGGCTCATTTCTTCTTCCTCAAAGCCCGGCTCCCTCTACATCCTCTCCGTCCGTCTGTATTCTACACTCGAGTTTTCCACAAGAGCAATCAGCTCTCGCTCTCACTCAGAGATGGTTCAATCTCAGATCCTTCTAGAAAGGTACTTGTCTGAAAAGCCTGAGGGTGGTGAACTCTCATGGCTTATAATTTCCTTCTATTGCTGCAGAAGGTTCGTAGTATTACATCGTCTTTGTTATTGAAATCAAGTGCTCTGAAAACCTCACAGTTTCCAGCACTGTTACACTATATTTGTGACGTCACCATCTGCAGCCTGTTTCAGACACGACGCCTCGCTGCATAAACGCGTCGGCAAGTCAACATGTGTATCTGAATGGCAGCTGAACGCAGACGGATCAACACGTAAACTTCACAAAGGGAAATTAAAAAGAGTATCTACTTCTGCCTTTATCAACAGCTCTGTAATATATGCATCACCCACACTTTCAGCTCGTGCACAAGGAAATTAAATTGAGTTTAATAAACCGCGAAACACTTTAAATGAGCCCATAAGAAGTCTGAATAAAAGGATTTTCTAATTTGTGATACACGCAGAGAGCACTTCCGACAAAAGTACTGGCTGTTACCCAAGCTGTGAGCGATCTGTACGTCTGGATATCCAGAAAAAACACAGCCACAAATGTGAGCGAACATGAACTGAGGTCCAGGTGATGATTCTAACAGTGGTGCTGGAAGTCAGTCCCAGTTGGGGCAGCTAGCGGTCAGTCTATATGTCTCTTGTGTTAAAGGGATATTCTGGTGTGAGTTTAATCCATGGTCTAACACACTGTGACACAGAGTGAGACCCCCCCCCCCATCGAGAGATAAAGTTTTCCGACCACTAGCTTATGCAGCTTTAGCAACCTCAGAAAAGACCACACAAGACCAATACACTGCAGTCTACGCCTCCAACCAAGAAACCGCCATCAAAAAGCCACAAATAAGGCTCAGAACAGCACCAAACTTCAGCAACAGTACAAACAGAGTCGCAGCACATCTGCTAGCTTAGCTGGATTTCTACTGAAACGAGAACACAACTCACCACTCTCCTGCAGCAGCTAGCTCGTTGTGGGGAAGCCCTGACGAGTCGATTACCGAGTCGCCAAGATGACTTATATCTAATAGTTTCAGAAAGTTTTGCATCACCGCAGACAGAAAATGGGAGCAGCGACACTCTGCAGGTCAAAGCAGTCACAGTCGATGACGGCGAGCAGATGAAGACGGGGAGATGCTCCCCAGACTGCCTTTTAAAATAGCTCCGTTTTGTGAGTTGTTGAGTTTGGGAGAAGTTTTCTAAACTTTCCCTGAACAATCATGGAGGAGGAGAGAACGTATAAAGTGGATCTGCCTGTGTGTCTCTGTTAGCTGACGCTACAGTCTGCAGAGACTTGTCAAGTCACCTTCGGCGTCATGATCAGAGTTTTTATATCGTGTGGACAATCGAGCAAAGTTTTCAGGGTGCCACACCCTCCTACTCGCCCGTACCTCCATGTGGTCAGCGGGTCCTTCAGCAATGTACAACACTTCTACATTTATTCATTTTTTAAAACTCACTGCTGTTGTTTTTTTTCCCCTCGGCAGCTCTGTTCCCCCTCAGACAACAGGTTTTTATCTCAGAGCACTCCGGTGCTTTAATGGTCTTGTCATGTCTGGATAAAGATGTCAGAAGAATTTACATAAAGGTCACCGTCGCCTCGCAAAAAGCCAGAATGGTCAGATAAAGGCACGGCGATGTTCTGTGTTAGAAACAGTGGAGCAGCGTTTTTTTTTCCCCTTCAGGCTATCAGCAGAGACGCTTCTGGAGACGAGACAAACCTCTTGAAATGTTTTGCATAGAGACGTCTGTCACGCCAGCGATGTCGTAAAAGAAGTCGTGTCATGAAAACGTGTGCATGTGTAGTGTAAGTAAAGCCTGTGGGAGAAGTCATTGGACTTTCTGAGCTGTTTTTAATGGACTGTTGATTCTAAACATGTATTTTTTTACTCTGCTGTCACCACTGAGAGTGAGGTGGTGGTCTTCTCCCCGTCCATTTCAGTCGGGCCCGGGTCTTGGGAGCCCAAAATAACTACCTGAGATGGCTGCTGAGTAGCAAGACTTGCTCAAGAGGACTTTGCTATCAGCAGCAACCTTTAAAAAGGCAGGGGAGGCAGTTCTGAAAAAAAGACAGCTGATTGTTGAGTCTTCAAAGGTCTTCAAATACCGAGCTGGGTTAGAATTTCAGGCCCATTTGACAGCCTTGGAGTAAGACTCAACATTCAACATGCCTTTCTCCAGAATCTCTCTGCAAGTTGCACAAAAAGAAATCAGCCCAAAAAAATGAACCAATTCCTCTGAGAGAGTTAAATTTCACTTCAGAAGTACTTCTGAGTCTTAGATAGAAAAGTCCAGTAAACTATTCCAGTTCAGAAGAGTTTACTGCTTTCAATAGCATCTACAGTATATGTTTTGCTATTCAGGACCTGAGGAGATGTTTTTTTTCTTTTTTTTTCTGAAGCTGCCACCTTATTTTTAACATCGCTGATAACACAAAGGCTGCTTTGACCTTTTCACTTCATCTGCAAAATGCCAGCGGCACGTTGATCACACTATCAGCGCGACGCTTCGAGTCCCAGAGAGTCGATGTTCTCGGCGTCTTGTAGTTTACGGTAATGAAGCGACGCCAGCGGTCGTCTGAAACGCAGGAATCTAATCTTTAAAAAACTCCTGCGTTACAGTCTGGGAAATGTCCAGCGGCACCCTTACACATGAATATATATATAGTAAGATATTTAAAGTCAGATGTTGATGTACGGTCGTCCTTCTTCCACTCAGCGTGTCATCCTGTTTTCCAACGTGTCACTGTCACAGCTTTTTAACTATTTATGTCTCTTTTCTTCGTCACTCTTCTGCCACTGATGTCGCTCTCGCTCCCCGTCACCATTTATTTTTTATACAAATACGTATATCCATCTGTATGTAAGTGTAAATCCTTTCTCTCCTCGACTATCACTCTCTTTGTCACTCTGGTTTCTGTCGTCGCTCCCCGTCTACTCCGGTCCTTTTTATCACGTCGTTTCTTTTTCCTCCCTGCGTGTCACTCGTCGCTGCGTCTCCATCTCCCTTTTTCCCACATTTTTATCTCTCCCTTTATGCCACTTCATTCCCGTCATTTGTCTCTTTTGAGTCTGTCTTAGACTGCTGAAGTGTGTGTGTGTGTGTGTACGTGTGTGTGCATCTACGCGTGCGTGTGATTGGTTGTGTGCCAAGGCTATATAAAAAGCGGCATACTGAGAAAATTAAAAAGAGATTTAACGGTTTTTGTGTGACAGATGGAAAATGAAGTGTATGTTGGTGCGTTAAAAAACAAACTCTTGGTTTTATTTTTGTGCCTGTGTGTGTGTGTGTGTGTGTGTGTGTGTGACAGAGACCAACAGTAAGGGCGAGAGAGCAGTTTGGTGATCAAGAGAGAGAGAGAGAGAGGGGGGGGAATAGCATCATGTCAAGATTTGAGCATGATAGAGAGGAAAGTACTTACTTGCGTGAGTGCAGGCATGCGTGTACATATCAGAGTGATCTACACGTGTGTGTGAATGTAGGTTATGGTATAATATGCATCTGTGCATTTGTGGAAGTGTGTGTGTCACATTACATAAAGACACACACACACAGAAACTGAGCTGTGTGTGTGTTTAATAACCGCCTCTCTCTCTCTCTACCTCTTACCGCGGCACTTCTGCGGCAATGCACGCTGGGTAAAAACAAAATATATCAACAAGTCAAACAAACCACCTGATTCCAGACGATTTCAACAGCACTTTTCCCACAATGGCACAAATTATCAGCAGCAGCGATCCAGCTAATGGCATTGACACAAACAAAAACAGGCCGGGTGAAAGAAGAAGAAACCTCAGTAAAGAGGGTGAAAATGACCCGCGGTGTGACGGCTGAAAGGTTCTGTCAGCATAATGCACATCAGTGTTACCCTGAACACACCACAGTCATGTTATAAAAGAAAAATATGATTACCTTTAATATGAAAGACCTGCAGCGCAGCTTCAGCAGGCTTAAAGGAGCCATTTGGGGGATATCAACAGAATTATGAACAGTGTAAATAAAAGCGAGGCTGGTGATGTTCTGCCAGTGACATTATGTACTGTGCTGCTGCAGAGATGTGCTGAAGTCAGAACGATAACTAGCTAGCTACCCGCGGCCCGTCCTGTCTCTTACTACGACAAGAGGTGATAGTTTGATATCCAGATCCAGCTGCACACCTTCACGAGCTTCACTGCCATGGTACGGCAACATTATGTAGAAACTGGCATTTTCTCAACTGACCCCTGATAAAAAACATCTGGCTCTTTATCTGATAAATGCTCCAACAATCTAACTGACCCTGCTGTTTGTCGCTGGGCAGGAAAACTGAAACACGGCGCTGAAACATGCTAGCACAAGTGTGAAGCATCATTAATGTGGAAAGAAAGAGCAGCAGAGCGGTGATGACACGACACTTCCTCCTGGTTAAATGGGAAATTATTGGGAAGTCAGAAAGTCTCCAGTAGCTGAATGTTTCAGATAAAATCCTGCTTCTGTCGAGATGAATCTTGGCTGTTTGAGTATCCACAGTAGGTGAACCTGCTGTTCTTCACGAGCATTTGTCCGATTGTGATCACAGGGTCGGTGGTTTGTGACTCCTTCAGTCGTGACGTGAGCTCCAATTACTCCCAATGTTCAGGCCAGGTACAGAGCTGTGTTCGCTCCAATAGAAAGGCACTAGACCACCGTATATAAGTGCAGTGCATTAACCGCCAAGAAATCCTCTTATCTATTAATGTATGCATAAAAGGCATCTAAAAGCAGCCGACCTGAATGAAGCGGGAGGTTGTTGGTTTTTTTTTTTTTTTTCTGTCTGGCTCAAGGACATTTTAATGTCTGATCCGGCTGTTGTGTCCGTTTCTCGACGCTTCACTGGGTCGGCTGGGAAATGCAGCTCCACTTGAGAAAGCGTAAGCGTAATAACAGCAGCCGATCTTTAAACCTCACCCGCTGATTACACCGATATTCAAGGCTCTTAGATAACAGCGAGCACATCAAAAGCATAGAGAGCAGGTTTCACACTCTCTGGGCAATTTGTCCACATTTAACAAGACAGGAGAACCTCTGTATTCCTTTCAACTTCCCCACAAAATATTGCATTAACATCTTTGATGCAAGTCATAAATTAACCAGGCGAGCGAGACAGATCCCCTCCACCTCCCCCCACCCCCCCGCCGTCTCACAGCTACCTCCACATTCAACCTATCAAGTCTCCCGGCGAGCTAAAATATAACACTAATTAGCTTCCACAACAAAGTCCCAAGACCTCAAAGGAAAAGCTAACAAGCTAGCAATTTTCTGAGCACGATGGCATTTCATTCTTAGCAGCATATGGCCTGACAGCGTGTGGAACTTTACCGTGTTTGTTCAGAGAGGCGGCGTGCACGTTTACAGACGCTGAAAACATGAGCTCGAATCTTTCAGGGGTAATTAGCTGAAAAAAAGGGGCTAATCTGAACCCAAATGCTAAACTGTAAAAGTTTCCACCAAAGCGACCGCAGAAAGCCTCAAAGGTGGGCTAGTTTTTGGCGCTAACAAGATCTGTTCCCGCGTCCTGTTGACTCTCAGAGCGCACGCCCGCCTCGCTTTGAAAGGTGAGGAGCTAATAAGACTTTTTTTTTCTCCACCCAACTGCAGCGCCGGCACTCTGCAGCACCTCTGTGGAATCCTACAGACGCGAGCCAATTAAAATTCACAGCGAGGCGGGGTGCGTGGTCATGCAGGATGCGAGCAAGTTGCCGGACAAATTCCTTTGTTGTGTCTGGGCGAGCTGTTGAGACATGATGCATAATCAATCAGCGCGCTGAGGAAGGGAAAACAAGGTGGACCTCGAGGGTTTAGAAGGAAGGAACAACCCTTCCTGTTTATTTGATCCGAGGTGTCACCGTCGGCTCGACCAATTAGTCGTATCTCAAATACGGATGTGTGCAGAGTTTGTTATCACCACATTCCAGCACTTTGGAATGATTTCTTATCAATTAAAGCACATTCAACTGTGTCTTTACATGTGCTGTAACTGACTGCTGGCTAAATAAACTGAACTAAACAAACACCACGCATCTATTTTGGCAACTGTAAATATCCGCCTGCCCGACTGTGTCACCGAGGACTGCACCGGGTCTCTCGGCACATCTCCACAGCGCCCGTGATGGATGCTGCACCTTTCATTGAGATGTAGGCAGCCAGTGGACTCTCTCTCTCTCTCACACACACACACACACACACACACACACACACACACACACACTTCCATGCCTCTGCCAAAGCAAACACCGGCACACACACGGACACGCTATCTTGGAAGCCCAGCTCTGGTTCACACATTCACATCTACATTAATAATGCTACACCTGCACTCACTTAAACTCCGCGCTGACAAATAGAACCGCATTAAACCACATGTCAGTGCTCTTGAGGAGATGCATGTGCACGACGAAACAACCTTTGCACGGCCTCAGAAAACACACAACACAAATACACACACACACGCACACATCTGCACGGTAAAGACAAGACAAATGAAGACTGCATCTCGTTTACTAGGCGGTGTAGACAGGCCCTTATAAAACATGCATGCCATGTATTCCCCGGCTATCTACCTCCACGTACACACTCCCGCGCTCACAACAATCCAAACGGAGGCTGCAGAAAGTACCGATCTGTGCTCTGCTGGCACGCTCCATCATCTTTCGACAGGCAATTATTTTATCACACTCCGCACGTAAACACAGGGAGGAAAAAAAAAAAAAAACATACGCACAGACTAATGTACGATCACATCTGATGTGAGGTGTGCGCGCCAACACACGCCGTTAATAATTCAAAGCCCTGGTTAAGAGGGGAGCGCTCCCTCCTTATTAAATTATTGAGAGGCAACATCTAGACTCTGTGCTGCTGACCTGAGGGACGGCCGGCAGGGAGGGTTGGAGGGGAGGTGAGGTGGGAGGAAGGAGGAGGAGGAGGAGGACAAGAAGCATGTGTGCGGTCGAGGAAGATGGAGAGGATGGCTGAGGAGGGAGGGAAGTTGAAACGAAAGTGCGAGAGAGAGTTAAATGAGAGACAATGGGCTCGTGATGTGATAGAGCGAAGGTGAACCTCAAATAAATCCTGAAAGCCTTTAAACTGGAGTCTGAATAGAATTTGAGACGGAGAGTGAAGCGAGCTGAACGCTGCAGCAGCTGTGTGCTGTATTTTCTGCTTTATTTACCAGCCTGTCTGCCTCTTTGTTGCTAAGGGCTGCAGAGCTGCCGCCTCACACTGTGTATTCATTTCAGAGCAATTACAGCCTGTAGCCGGCCGCTCTCCTGTAACATTCACGTTACCTGCATATCTGTCCGTCTGAAACAGAAACACTCAGAAACACGAGCGAAGATGATCAAAGAAACTGTCTCTGTGCAGGGATTTTTCTTTATTTCTAGTACCTCATTTATAATTTGTAGATTTCCAGATTTGTTTGACGTGCTGCTTGCAGAGGATTCATGCACTCAAATAAAGACTCAAGTATTTACATACAACTTAGTGAAGAAAGCTGTTTGCTGATGTCTTTTATGTAACTTTAAAGGAACAGCTCACCCAAAAATGAATATCCAGTCATTATCTACTCACCGATGGACAGGAAGATGAGGAGAACATTTCTGGATACAAAAACAGCACTGCAGCATTCTTAGAAACAACTTGCGCAAAAACTTTAAAAAACAAGTGAAACAAACATGAAATGGCTCCGTACAGCTAATCCAGAAGTCCACAAATCCCAAACCAATTGCCAAACTCTTGACTGTAGCTGCTGAGCTATAACGTTAGCTCGCACACCTGGGTGAACCTGACTGCGTGTTGAGGGCATAAATAGCATCGTCTCTGTATTAATTTGGGATTCAGCTCTGACGCAGACCTGGATAACACCTGCTGTATGATAAACTGTGCTCTATGTCTTTTCTCTTTCCTTTAATTTTTTAGTTTAGCAGCGACTGCAACTGTGTTAGCTAAGATCTCTAAATCTCTAGAGATCTCTAGATCTCTAAAAAATAATGTATTTTTCTCGAGGCTCCTGTATACTTGGATTACACCAAACAAGCTGTAAAGAAGCATTTTTGGGTGTTACATTAAGTCCCTCTCTACTTCCGCTGTGTTGGAGAACACTGAAATATAGTTTTGTGAAGCTCCAGAAATGTTTTTTGGACGATGGACTTCTCCTGACCTTCCAACCGCATGAGTATGAACTTTTGGGTGACATTTTTCATTTGACCCTCAGTCGACTGCCCATAGATTGTGTCTGGTGAAATGTTCAATTTGAACTGTTTGGAAAAACTGAAAAGGACAGAAAAATAAACAGTTATTCAGATTTTTTTCATGCTGCACAAAATCAGACTCTCTCTTGTAGAGCTTCAGTCTGCAGGGTTTGTCGATACTTGGCTGTGATTAGAGTCGAGATTTGTTATTATTAATATATTTTGTAATTTAATTTAAGACAGGTCAAGGCTTTGTGTGGTCCTGTTGCTCTGTTAAAAAATGTTGGGCTGCAATCGTTAAGTCTAAAAATGTCTTCACAATGATCTGCACAATTTCTCACAGCCCAATTTAATCGTGAAATGACTTATTTAGTTCGACCAACAGTCCAAAACCCAAAAATCATAACCGACAAAGAGAAGCAGCAAATCGCCACATTTAAGAAGCTGGAACCTGCAAACGTTTGAAATATTTATCAAATTCTAAATATATGTGGTAATGAATTTTGTCTTTCGATCAGCTGGATGATCTCTGTCGTGATGTTTCTTTCATTTCTCCCATCACTCATATCGAGCACACACACACACACCCTGACGCCCTCTGAGCACCTGTAAAGTGCAGGTCGGCTTGTCGTATCGATCCGTCTACTGCCTGTGAAACCATTCAGCTGATCTGTGACGGTGTCATTCAGCGGCACCGGATTATTCGTCGCCCTTCTCCGCCCTCTCCTCGCGTCCCCTGTACCACTCGGCGACCACGCTGCAGTGCTTCTGCATTAACGTACTGTACGTTTCTCCCCCCCGGAGACCTTTCACTTGCAATTAGCTGCTGTTTACTTCAAAGTCAGGGAGAATCCTTCAGAAAGGATGACTTGTGGTTTTGTGCCATCGCTGCTTCTCAGGACTGGATATTCATGTTTCCTGGCGCACTTTGCTGGAATCATTCATTTCAGGGCAGTTTTGCTTTTGCTTCTGGCTTCACACAGTTAAACGAACACCGCTGCAAACTACTTGTGACATTAGCTCGCGTGCTAGGTTGTCACATGAAACCCTCTTAACAGGCAGAATAGTGAATATTCCTCAGATACCAAGTGCAGCATCTCTGCTTCTTCCCTTTATAAAACATAAATAATCCCTTTGAGGACGCCGTAGACTGATGCAAGCTGATAGGCTGTTTACGTTACATATATACCATGTGAGCCACAAACCTGACAGCACACAAACAGCTCAGAGGCACTGGAGGATGAAAAACAGAATAAAGTGAGTTTTCTTAATGTGCACTAAGTTTGGCTGAAGCAGTATTTACCCTTCAGGATTTAATCTCACTGATCGTCGGTGCTGGTGGGGCGTTTTCTGCGTTAACGATGATGTGACAGACTCTCGTATCTGCCGCTGCATGCGAATTAAAAACAAATGCAGCTAATAGCATGTTCCGCTGAACACGGGTCTGCTATTAAGATGAAGAGCACAGAGGGGGAGCCGGGAAAGGAAAAAATAATAATAATAATAAAAAAGCAAGACACCAGTCATCTTCAATTAAACATGAAATGAAGTCTCATAAAACTTTGGAGCTCCAGTTGTTCGACGGATCGCTCCCTGAAGCAGAAAACTCAAAAATTATACACCCAACAAGGTGAAATAACAGACCGCTCAGCTGCACCTTTCAAGATCACTCCAGGCTGTCTGACGAAAAAAGACAGCATTCACAACTCCCGTCAACAAGAGAGGAAAACATGAAGGCAGATGAGAGAGGACGTCACAAAGCAAGAGGCCCGGAGATTTTATTAAGTGGAGGTTTGTTGTGTTACCGAGGAGACGGAGGGGTGGGACAGAAAGAGAGATGGAGATGGAAGACGGAGATACAGAAAGAAACTACTACTTTTTTTTTCCCTTCCCCAGACGTCAGCACCACATCCAGCAGCCACACCACCACAATTACAGCTCAGCATCCGCAGAATCTCCCCGTGGCCTCGAATACAAGAAAACACACAGGAAGCAAACATTCCCACACATAAACACGTCTGCCACCGCCAATCGGTCAAAAAAAAAAAAATCTACAATTTCCTTCACGTGTCGTATATCATCCGTGACTGCAGAGGATTCTAACCATGAAGACCAAACTTTCACATCGTCGCCCGAAGCTGCAAACAATTCCCACACAGGGTTTTCACTGGAGTCGTTTTCTCTCCATTGCCGTGAGAAAAATAACCCTTTTGGTGTCCTGTGAGTTTTTAAACTGCTTTTACGCCTGTTTTGTCGCCAAACATGATCCGCTGTTTGTTTGAAGAGAATAAGTGTTGGAGTATGAGTAATACTCCAATCAGAGCATTAAAAGCAGAACAACACGAGGAAGATGTTCTCTTGCATTTAGGTCAATTGTGAAAGGAGCTTATTACAACTCATGTCTATGTTTCTAGCTCACTAGCGACCTGTAGTGGCCATTTGTCCGTGTAGGGAGGAGGTCAGCACAGGACGTTCGCCCAGTAGACCGCTGTTCGTGTCAAGTGTGAAAGCTTACGTCATCTGTGAGTTATTTGAATTTATCAACATTACTAATTTACATTTAAAAGTCCCGTACGTAAGGCCGGTATGCTTCGATGAGTATTTTGAGCCAAAAAACAAAGATTTCTCCAAAAACTGACTCCCAAAGTCTTGTTGTGTAATCCAAACTGAGCCAATGTCAATCGACCTATTCAGTTGTTTGGGGTACGAGGATGTTTTTTATTATGTTAATTTTAATACACAGCAGTAACTCTGTTTGTAGGGCTTTGGCTTGTGGAACCAAAGGCTGGCCAGTTCAAGTCGCCCACGGACCACTCAGCACGGAGAGGTGCCAGTTCACCCACCGGGCACTGACCATGTTCCCCTGAGCAAGGCACCAAGCCACCAACTACTGATTCCATGGCAGCCCTCTCACTCTGTCATCTCTCCTAACATTAATGCATGTGTTGAAGTCCTGTTTGTGCATATGTGTGAGGGGTTTTTTGGTTTTCATAACGAGGATTTTAAGTATTTAACAGTAACATGAAAGTTGTTGAACATTTCTGAAGGAATTCTTCTGCTTTGACTGTTTAATAACATTTTGGTGGAACTGAAAAATAAAGCATTACAGGAATTCTGTCAACTGGCAGTCAGTGAGGCAACAAGGCCGGTGAAAAAAAAACACCTCCGTGTCCTTCACGTCCTGCAGGAGGCGAGAAGTTGAACGTGTCAGAAGCACTTGAAGGCTGACAACTCTGTTCCCACGTAATCTTTCGTTTGGCCTCACAAAACCTCCTGACAGTCACAACCCACCTTCAACATTACACCCCCACAACACATAAAAACAAACACAGACACACAACCACACCCACACACGTACAGGTCAATATTACCAACAGGGCACTAGAGTTCCTCACCATCTCAGAGGGGACCACTGGTTCTGGTCATTTTGAAGAAGCAAAAATAGGATAAAAAAGCTTTTTTTTTTTTAACCTTCTGACAATCACAACCCACCTTCAACATTACACATACTCAGGACAGACATGTTTTAAAGTCCCATGAATAAATATTTCACGATAACTCTCTGATAGTCAATAAAATCCACAGACCGAACAGCTCTGACACATCTCTGTCTTCACACTCTCCCGTCTCACCGTGATGTACATCACCTAAATTACAAACACCATAATTTCCCCCCCTGAGCTGCACACAGTACAACCCATAATTACAGGACGGCCACAGTAAGTCAGATCGTGAAAATCCCTGCATGGATTTCGAGACATTTGCGATCGGTATGAAAGCCTGTGTTTCCACTAATCCTATGTTTTTACATCCACCCTGGGATTTAGAGTGCTGTGTGTGTGGACTGTGGACCGCAGACAACGCGCCACTTCAGGACAAGGCGAGCTGAGAGCGGGGCAGCGGGCCAGGCTACACAACACATTAATAATCCATCCAAAAACTCATTTTCCCACAGTCCCCGCTGGCAGGACATTACTTTTGTGAATGGCTTGTTTGTGTCCTGTGTAGTCTGAATGTTACGTGTGTGTTTGTTAATGACTGTGTGTAGCTGAGATATTATGAATTCAGACATTAAAGAAAACATTAAGAGAAACATAACGAATGCTGAGATCACCAAAGTTTGTTTGTGTATAGAAATGATGCATATTGAAATGTAAGTTTTGTTGCGCCAACATGTTTGACAGTGTTCTCCACCAAAGCACTAAATAAAGAAATACATTATGAAAGAACAATGTTCCTTCCCCCAGCAGACATCCAGGGACGATCCATGCCGCGGTGCACTGAAGCTATTCTGGCAGCTCAACACCTCACGGAGACACTTCGTGCTGTTCTGCCTCTAATTTGTCACCTATCTGTACGTACCTGTGTCTGCCTGTGATCATTACCGGCTTGCTCATACAGCCAGGCTGTCATGTGCCACAGTTGCAGAGAGGAAAAGAAATGAAGAGAGAGAGAGTGAGGGAGGACGGGTGAGAGAGAGAGAGAGAGAGAAAAAAAAAGAGAGAGGGAGTCTGACAGGAGGAGAGACATAAATCTTATGTGCAGAGGATTAATGTCCTGGTCTAAGCAAAGGCTATTTTCCCCTCCCTGAATCGGGAGGTTAATCGTATTACCGGGGAAAACGATGGGTAATAGCACACGACGGTACCTCTGAAAAATAGACAAGGAGAAATACAACAAGAGGGGCGGAAGGTGTTGTCAGACGGAGGGGGAGGGAGGAGAGGAGGGAGACGCACCGAGTGGTTTGAGGCAGGATTGTTTGATGACAGAGGGAGGGGGAAGGGAACGTTCTGGACCGGTGGCCAGCCCTCGGCGCTGGCACGCAGGATGGCAAAGCGAAGTTGGAGAGGGACACAAACTGTGTTACACCAACAAACATGGGAAAAAAAGAAACAGTAAGAAGTCTTTCTTTACTTGTGAGGAACTTCCAACACCGACGTTCAGCACCGATGCAGAAAGTACATTCGGAGTGGTTGATGGGTTTGTGGTAGGACGGTCCTGAATACCAATTTTGGCAGACGCGTGGTCATCGTTGACTCATGACAGGAGGAGAGGAAAGGAGGGGAGAGATTAGCGTTAAGCTGCTCAGAGCACCTCGGAAGGGTCGAGCCTCTACTCGTCTACATCCAGATCGATTTATTAGTCGGCTGATATTATTATTGTCACAGATAAATCAGCGTCAGCGTATACATTGTCCAGTATTTCAAGATATCATGTATCATGTCTCCGTTGCGTATGTATCCTCTGTAGTATTTGATGGACGCATTTGTAGAATCATTAATAAATAGACATGTATGTATACATTACATCAGCCAATACATCTAATATTTTTACAGCCTGTAGCAGTCGGGCTCTACAGTCATCGCAGCTCGGTGCTCACGTGAGTCTTTTGTTTTTTTATCGGTGTTAAAATGCATCTTTTATATTAATGTTGGGTCGTAGTTACCATGCACAAGAATCGTAGAGAGCATTTGACAGAGGTCGGCCTTGGATTAAAAAAAATAATAATAATACTTTGAAACTGTTGGCATGTAATTAAATCATATTCCACTCTCGATCTGTTCTTCAAACCAGCTGTTGCTTCTCATTCTGTGCTCACAGATCTATGACTGTACAACAATAACCTTTCATTTTCTTCTTACTCTTCTGAACAAGACGGCTGTTGCCGCCGCCAGAAAGTAAATTGCATCAGCATTTTTCTAATTCTATCAAAGAGAAAGACCTTCAAGGGAGAAAATGTTTAGAACAGCTAAAACAAGCAGCGTTCCTGAGCTGACAACAGGTCGGATTACTCGCATGTTACCAGATGTCAGAGAACGTTGTACTTTTATCTTTTTTTGAACGGAGACTGAAATGACCTTGTTGTGATTCTCTCAACTTGACGGAGGGACCGGTCGAACTTGGTGTGGTGACGGGGTTACGGTGATTCATACATATTGATAAATAATAAATAGAGGTGCTACGTTTGGAGCTCTGGTGTCAAAAGCTGATGGAGCTCCATCATCGCGTGTCTTTTCTCTGACATCCTTCAAACTAGCAGTTCGACTCTTCCTTCTTTTCCTCGGCCGCCAGTGTACCGACAACACATTTTTGATCAGTACGTCACAGCACGGTGACACCTGGTTGATATGTGCGTGCTTTGGTTTGATCAGCGCACAAACGTTGTCGTTCTGCTCGCGTAGCTACAAATACTGTGATCAAACACACCGGTCCACCTTTACCTGACAGGATTTCAGTGTGCTCTGCATAAAGCTTACACACCGATCTGTGCTTCGTTGTGCTGCCTGGTTAGAAATCCACCCATCCGGGATGCATGTTAATGCAACATGCAAAGAGGGTCAGTGACAGAGAGAGATAAGAAAAAAAAAAAAAGTAACTAAGCAAAGTGAAACAGACAGAGACGGCAGAAAGAGAGAGAGAGATATAAGAGCAGATTGCGGCGGTTCAGGGGAGACAGCGGATTCATTTTCTCAAGCACCTTTTTCCTTTTTCGCTCCTTTAAACACTGTTTGACAAGGTATGGCGTGGCACTGTGTCATTATGAGTATAGCCTGATACTGCCGGTCCTCGGGGGGGACTCACGGTGTAATTAGCGAGCGCGGCGGCCGAGACACTATCACAGAGGATGATCTGCATGTGAGACACTGCCAGGGAGGGTTTAAAGGGCGGGCTTCCCGCTTCAATTACCTGCTCCGCCGCCGCTGCCTGGAACGCAGTCAGCTGAAAGAAATGACATTATCTGCTCCAAAGTAGTATTATTTCATGCCTTTTTATTTATGTCAGTGTCATCTTTTATCTCTTAGAGGCTGCTCCTTTCTTTGTAATTACTAGACAGGGAGGTGGAGGTGTGATGGATGTGCAGATAGATACGAGGGAGGGGTGGGAGGGTGAGCACCCTGAGAGCCAGGAGCATGGATGAGCGAGCATCGGAAATCCATCAGCCCGTCGGCCAGGTGGAAGCTTGAATACATGCCAATATCATCCGTGAGGGAATGAACGCCTCGTCCAACTCCGGCTTGAGTTTCTGGCGGGTGTCACTCACACCTTCCACATCAGACCTCAAGCTGCTGCGCTTTTCCTCCCAGCTGACAAAAGTGGCACTTGAGCCTCACTTACATCCTTAGTTACAAAAAAGAGATTCTGCTGTTTGTTGCTTATTTGGATCCGGTTACCTTGGCAACAGCAACTCTTTCTCCCTCGTGCCTTTGTTCAATCTTTGTCGAGCGCAAGGGTCATGCTGGTGCTAGTGTAGCTTCATCTCAGGCTCTGTATTCAGTCGCGTAGGTGAGACTCGCTGCTCTGTGGCAGACGTGGACAACCTGAGTCACATGACTTGGATGAGTCAGACTCACATCCGAGGACTTGAGACTCGCTTGGCATTGATGGAGACTCGACTTGACTTTAATTTGGAGTGCATGACATGATTTGCATGCCAGCCACATATCACCCGGTCCTACTTAGACTCGAGACTTGAAAGGACTCGACCTTTGCTAAATGACAAACTGGCAGAGGCTAACGCATGAGGCAGACATCATGAACGGGGCTGTTAGCTGGACACACTTGCCGTGCGGAGGCCGCATTTGAAGGCCAATTACGTCACAACGCCGTGCAAAGGCTGTCCCAATTCGAAGGCTCCTCCAAATGCAGCCTTCTTTTCCCTCTTTTTGGAGGATGCACCGCTACTATCCTTCATGGCCTCACGTATCCCAAGATTCTTTGCGCACCCGAAAAAGTAGAAAGAAATAGAGAAAATGGCGACGTCGCGTGGTGTAGATCGTCACTTTCGCGGGCCTGGGCAGCAGAAATCGCGACGTGAAGGCTCGACCGTCCCGTTTAACAACGGTTGACACAGTTAACAAGGTCTCTGCGAAGGACTCGCAAACCCTGAATTGAGACACAGCAGCCGAGTTTATGCAAAGTTCGACTTGACTTGGAATGGATTACGCATTTTATTGAGAGGACGTTGATGTAAAAGACAATCAGATGACTTATTCTGGAGCCATGTTACCTGTTAAGCTGTGTTGTTACCAGCTCACTAGCTCACCTGCACAGCATCCTAAAATTTACTGAAAGGCATCACCCACCCCGGCCTCAGTCTGTTCACCCTGCCGCTGTGTGGCAAAAGATAGAGACGTACAGACTACAGAGCAGATTCGTTCCTCAGGCTGAGAGACACGTCCATTCATCCTCAACACTCCACCATAAAAATAGTTTTCTTGTGTAGCATAAAGGGAGTGCAGCTCGCTTTTCATTGTACTGCCCTGTACTGTAGAGCGACACCTTGAACCTTATCCGTCCCCACAGTAACACATGATTTAAGACTCAAAGGTTCAGACTTGAGACTAACTCCTACCTGTTCTCTATAGTACACATCATTTCTATGGGATGCTACACGTTTGTCTTAATGGTTTCTTGGTTTCATACAAAAACAACTGGAGTGCAATCTTGTCTGACACTTAAGCTTCAGATGAAAAGGTTTGCAGATTACAACAGCAAACAGAAGCACACAGAGATCTTTATCCTCTCCTACTGAACTCCATCACATCTCCGCTGAATACGCTTCTGGATCCGAGTGTGACATATTTGTTTTATCCCGTAACTTGTAAACTGCACACGCTGTGCTCATGATTGTTTATTCATGCATCAGGATGATGTGAAGGCAAGCGAAATCCACCAGAGAGACAAAATATCCGATACTGGTGAGTCCATCTTTCTGGATTTGTTACTGTGTCATTCCTTTTCTTTTTGCTGGTAGAGATGTTCTCCCACAAGCAACCAAGCTTGACACCAGAATTTAATTTTGGGAGGAAAGAGTGACTCTGTTCTCCGTCGCTGCATCATTTTGAAATGGCCTGACAAGACAGCTGGATTCTTCCATTAAAATATTGCCTGGTGCAGCTTCAAGTTTCTCTCAATCGCTGGAATCCACTGGTGAATTCACAAAACATGCGGCGTGATAAAAATATCAGCTTTTATAACAGAATCACTTGGCTCGGCGCCTCCCTGCAACAGTATGAAATCTGCACAAACAACAGGCAGAGATGTAAAAGTTGAAACTTTATGGAAATGAGAGGCAACTTGTTGGATCCATTTCTGTTGAATTTATCAGCTGAAACAAAGAATTCAGGAAAAATGTCTCGTCGCGTTCTGCGGTCCATCCTTCACTGCAGATAAACGTGAATTTATTAAAAACGCCAGACTTTGCAATGGAGTCTGGTGTGAAACAAAACAGAGCGGCAGAGAAAAGGGAGGAGGCGACTGATGGGTCTGTTTTGTGTCATCATTAATGTGATGCGTGCCATCTGTTAACAACTACCAGCGGTGTCATGTAACTAAGTATAGTCGCAAACCGGACAAGAATCTCACTCCCTGGAGTTCAAGTCCAGTTTCTGATCCATACAACCAGCCTGTCTCAGACTTATGTGCTACAGATGTGATGATCATATAGAGTATGAATTATTACTGCAGATTAAACTGCACAACCTCAAACATCTACAGCAGTAAATACAATGTGCTCAATGCAATATTCATCTGCTTAAGTAAGAGTATGCACAAATACTCATTTAGCAGTAATATGGTCTTATAGCTTCTGGTTGCAGGGAGTATTTCTCTGAGGTACTTTCACTTTCGCTTCAGTAAAGGTTCCGAGTACGTCTTCCACCACCGCTGCTTATCAAACCTTTGTCAGATAAGCACAGCGGGAACACAGTAGTGGACTGTGTTGTCAATATCAGCAGGACAAGAAAACAGCGAAGGCATTTCCAAAAAGGTCCTGACCTCTGCGCTGACCTAAATCTCAGCAGATGGTTTCCATCACCGCTGCGGATTTCATGTTACAATGAAGGAAAAGCACAAATAGCCCGTCCGCCCCGCAGATTACATAATGTCAGCGCTCAGTCTTTTTAAAAAAAACAAAAACACATGGGGCCAAAGTTGTGAACGGTCTGACTACAACACATATGTGCTGCGTAGGTGGGAGCACGCTGTGTTTGTGTTTGTGTGTGTGTGTGTGTGTGTGTGTGTGTGTGTGTGTACCTGTCAGCGCACTATGGAGTGTGTTTCTGTGTGTGCATATGCGAGGATGCGGGCGGATGAGTCAGACGGCAGGTGAATCACTGCGGGCACACACACACACACACACAAAGACACACACAAGTGGAGTGTCAACGCTCGCCCGCAGAGAGGATGCCACATAACTCCTCCACCCAATTTAGCGCAGTTAACCCTCCGCCGACACGCCCCCGCACTCACACGCCGAAGCCTCCTTCAGCAGATCGTAATGAGGAGCATAATGAGATGTGTGTAAACAGGCGCAGAGGTTCGCCACCCCACAGGTCACACGGGAAGTTAACCTCCGCCGTCTGTTCCAAACCTGAGCTACGGACGACTTAGTGGACTCGCATGTGGATGAGTGAGCATGTGTGTGTGTGTGTGTGTGTGTGTGTGTGTGTGTGTGTGTCTCATACAGGCTACAGGTCAGGCATGTGTTGGTGTGTGTGTGTGTGTGTGTGTGTGTGTGTGTGTGTCCCGAGTTCGTTCAAATGCCATAAAAGGTCAGCTGCAGCCGCGGCCCAGGCTCATGCTCAGGCAGCAAACCATGACATGCATACACCTCCAACACACACACACACACACACACTAAATGAGAGTATGAGACGCAGACGACACAAAGACAGTGCACCCTTCATTTGCATACATATAGGCGCGACACAGATTTTAGTATGCCGGAGGCGTCCAGCATCGATGACGCCACCTCCCCCCCCTCTTCTCCTCGTCACCTGACCACCAAGGACACGCTGCTCTCTGCTTCCGTCTCCGAGTGATGCAAGCGAGAAGCGTAGCTGTGTGTTCAATAAAATAACAAAATCTGACCTTAAAAAAACAGCCGCTGCAACTTGTTCAGAACAGAAGGGAAACATCACTGAAGGCTCCCGAAAAAGTTGAGCTTGAATGCAAAAAAAAAAAAAGTTCACAGCAGAGGGAGGCAGAACTTCAAGACGTCAGCTTCATCCCTTAAATCATTTCACTGCTTCTTTATATGCTGGAATAACACGGCTTTCATGTAAAAATGATGTAGCACCAGGCTTATTTCTCACATTTGAAACATCACTTGAAGGGATTACACTCCGCCTCCGGTATCATTTTCTGACTACTCTAAAAAAAAAAATTTAAGGAGAGGTCGACTCCACTTGCGCTGCAGTCGTTGTGACTTTTTCATGACTTTCACAGCCGGTGTGATGAGAGAGTTAACAGTCGTGTGTCGCTGCTGTTCATCACTTCAGACGCCTGAATGAAACGCTGGACGTTCCCGTAAACCGCGGTTACGTTTAGATTCGCACAGATTCGTCCCGCACTGATATCGACCGCAGTCACATCGCTCGTACATGACCTGACTTTCATGCCTGCGGGGGGTCGGAGGGGGATGGCGGTGGCTGAACAGCTGGGCGAAGCGGCTGCGAAGGTCACTCTGGTGATCTGCTGCCCCATCTTTCATACCGCACCTTTAACCTCACCAGACCGACAGCCACCTGAAAACTCAGCCCAAAGACACATAAAGCTTGTGACATATGCGTTCATGCCTTCCTCCTCAAGAAGCCCCCCCGCCCAACTCTCCTCTCCACCAATCAGCTGTTAGTGAAGAAACAAGACCATGACCTCTCGCTGGCCTCCGCCCACTGCTCATCAAGCTCACAGGGGCGTCTGGCAGGGGGCTGGAGAGCTCACTCACCACCACAATTATGCACCCTGTCATTAAATAAATCCAACCATCTCTGGGCTAATAAAGGACTCGAATGAAACCACGTAACCACAACGCCCCCAGTTCGAGTCTCACAAAGACGCTTCTGTCGCCTCGTCCGTCTCTCCCAGCATGTTTGTGTCTTTAGTAAATATAAGGCAAGAACGACAAATGTTAATTGTTAAAAAAAAAGCAGACCTGATGTTATTAACTAAGTGTGAATGATGGTGTGTTTGTTTCCACTTTCAGACAAGAAAAATCCTCTCAGCGCTAATATTTGAGGGCGTTACTGATGTAAACAAACCAATTACAGCCTCAAACGCGCATCAACACTAAATCTTAAGTTTCTCTGTCATGAGCAATCAATCCCGAAAGGCCCCAAGGGCTCCCTCAATCATTCTGAGAGCGAACAAAATGTCTTCACCAAATAAATCAGCGTACAGCTGCCAGTGGGGCGACAGAGTTTCAGCAGGCAGGCGCCTCGGTGCAATTACAGCGCAGACCTTTAACTAAGGACCTTGTCTGGAAGAATAATGTAACGGAGCCGAACGAGAGAAAGATGGAGAGACAGATACCGCAGGGTGTGGTCACGGCAGAGCAGCCCAGGATGTGATGGAAAGGTGATATTAAAATGATGCAGGAAGACCAGAGATTAAAACCAGAGCGGCGTGTGTGTGTGTGTGTGTGTCGGGCTGTTGGGAATATAAAATATTCAAGATACGCGTGTATGATGGAGTGACGAGCCGACGACATCACATTAACCCTCATCATCTGTATTCCCCTTCAGCGTCCACGGATACAAACAGGAGAGCGATGATGGCGTGCAGGACGAAGAGGTGAGGGTCAAACTCAAACTCCTCCTCACCGCTCGCTGCTGCATCCCTCTCGTGAGCCTCATTTAAACCGACTCAGGCCACAATTTGACGCCTTTTTTCTGACCAGATGAGTGTTAAACGGCTCAATAATCACATGGCGAGGGAGGCAGTAATAATATGTTGATTGAGAATTCAGCAGGCGTCCTTGAAAGTGGAACTGAAGTGCATCTGGGAGGAAAATCTGAGTGTAAAATCTCCGCGATGACAATCAGCTCGCCGGTTTACCAACAAGTGCTCGATTTGACTTTCATTAAGATAATTTCAGCAGTTCAACGTCCCCAGCTGCCCCGATCCTTGCCTTTATCAACTGCCAGAAACACATTTCTACTTTTAATCTTCCATATCAGATAATTGCACTTGGTCCCATGAATTTATTTAATCTGAAAACGTTGCCTCGGCAGCCCCCGCGCAAAAAGAAAAAAAGAAAAAAAAAACACAGCTCGACAAGGTGTGAGCTTTTCCAAGTCATTGTTTCCGTAACAACACTGATTGAAAGGAATCAAATTTAATGCAATCAATCCCCTCGAGAAATCAGGAGGCCCACACGCTGAATGTTAAGTGTGACGAGGGAGCGTGGTCAAGGTGCAGGAGGGGAGGACTGATGGGGAGAGGTCGGGGTGAATGCCAAACACTGACGGCGACGTTGTTCTTTAAACAAAAAAAGGTTTATCGCAGAGAAACCGTGGACGTGAATACGTAAACGACGAAACATTGCAAAAAAAAGAGATACGAGCGTGTTAGCGCACCGTTGATTAACGATTCTTATCAGCGGCCGTCTCGTGTCTCAGCACTGTCACAATAAACTGCTCCGGACTCACATCAGACATGCAAACAAACATCTGACAAAGAGCAGGAGCGCAGAGTTTACAGCTGGGAGTCCAGAGCGCTTCGTGAGGCAGCGATGTGTAATGTGCCACAAACTCTGGGGACACACACATAAATACACACTCATGCAAAAATATGCATACAGACACATCCGAGCCACAGATGAAGAGATAAACAGGACAAAATGCACACGCACACACACACACACACAAACGGAGGTACAGAGTGAAATCAGAGTGGAATCACAGCCAACCTGAGCCTACAGGCTTATCTTCACCATGTGTCAGAAAGTCACACGCACACACACACACACACACCACACACACACACAAACACACACACACGCCACATACACACACACGCGCGCGCACTCAGAGATTTGCTGGCTGAAATCAAGCTGGCTTTGTGACTATAAGTCCTGAAAATTAGATAGCTTGCCGCTATTGCGCCCTATTGAGAGATCACACACACACACACAAACACACACAAACACACGTGTTCGCACACACACAGATTATAGAGACACCTAAATCTTCTCTTTCTCTTGTCCCTGCCTCACCGCACCCCTGGCATGTGCTACTGCCGACTTGATTACATTCATATGGCTCTGTCTGTGTGTGTGTGTGTGTGTGTGTGTGTGTGTGTGTGTGTGTGTGTGTGTGTGTGTGGCCTTATCCTCCGGATTTCCAGAATCACCGTTGCAATCTGTTGCATAGATGGATGGATGGATGGATGGAGGAAGGGAGGGGAAAGGATGGAAAACACACCACAGGAAAACTAATTACAGAACAGAAGGTCCTTGGGTTTAGAAACACACACACACACACACACACACACACACACACACACACAAACTCTGCCACTGTCTCCTTTTCTTTCTCTCTGTCAGACGGACGCCCGAACGTCCACTCGCTGCTCCACACATCCGATGAAGGATGGCTTCCCTCTGTCCTCTGCAACCTTTACCTCCATAAAAATAACTGCGGCTGATTGGACAATCATCGCGAACAGGTCTCCTCTCCCGTCGTAAAGGTGAAATACAATTGTTCACTTCATAAAAGCCAAGGATTCTCCCTGAAAACCAGACAACAGGGCTGGAGATTGTGAATATACTGTACACACACACACACACACACACACAAGAATGCAGCAAAGATAAAAAAACACATATTTGTCCGTGAAGACTGGAACAGTCCAATAAATCTAATTTGACCTTATCTTCTCACTGCAGAGACGATCTGTGCCACAAATACTTCCTGGAGGCTTCTCTGAGGACGCCAGCTGTGTCAGAGAGACACGACGTTGGCGGTGAATAAACGATACGGTGAGCGAGACGGGCCGACACTGCTGAGTGGCACCTTTTGAATTTACATCACCCTCGGATTAATCATCTGCCCGGCAGTGGACTCACTGTGAAATGACATAAAATAAGACGGCTGTTGTTTTATGTAACGTCGCGAGGCTGCGAGGCTGCTGTCAGATCTGAACCGAGGCAACAGTTTTTGTAAAAAAACAAAAAAAAAACAGTGCATCATGCAAATCCCTCACTGGAGTCTGCACCGACTCTGTTTGTGCTGCAGGGTGTCTGACCGATCCCAATACATCCACCCATGAATTCCAAATAAAAGGAAATCAGCACAAATCAGATGGTGATGAGCAGCCTGGTATGTATTAGGA
Organism: Acanthopagrus latus; assembly: GCF_904848185.1. NCBI lineage: Eukaryota > Metazoa > Chordata > Actinopteri > Spariformes > Sparidae > Acanthopagrus > Acanthopagrus latus. The sequence goes on along the minus strand of NC_051041.1, from coordinate 3,821,805 downwards.
ACGAGAACCAAAATGTTGTTTGTTTCCCAGCTATAATGAATCAAACGGGCCACATGATGCGTGCAGGGTGTGTCGAGGCTGTTGAGCAGCGAGAGATTAAAAAAAAACAACAACTGAATTCTCTTTAATTCAAAGCAAACACACAATGTAAATGTGTCACAATAGTTGAGGCCAGACTGTGTCGCTGAAACAAGCTGCGTGCAGCACATGCTCTCACGCGCTGCCAGCGAGTTCCACAACACACGGTGGATTTGTTTTAACTGTGTAAGGAAACCACGAGCGGCTCGGAGCGCGACTTAAAGTGTTGATGTTCAGATCGCCCGTTAAACTGACAGTCAATAATTCATTAGAAGGACTTTAAAGCAGTCGAGGACAACGAGTCTTCAAAGGTCCTGTTTTGTCCGAAATCAAGAGCTGATCACTTCACAGTCATCAAACGGAGAACGGCTTACAGCAGACAGTGTTTGCTTCATCAATTATTTAACTCATAAACTGAATAATATTGTTGGGGATTCATCTGCTCATCAGCTCATTATTAATTAACCAAGTCTGGATGGTGAGAAGCCTCCATGGATGATCCCATTACATTATAGCTTCATGACGCAGCTGTCCTGATTTGCCCCGAGTTACTTTTTTCTCATTAATGAGTTTTATCCTTCGTTTGTATTCAGCTTTGAGACGAATATTGTGGCATTCACCAGCTGAACGGACGTCGATCCGATGAAGGAAGGGTCAATAATCAACAGTGGAGGTTCTGTTCTGGAGTGACTGTTGGGTCGAGATAACGCTCATCCACAAAATTGTTGATTTTTCAAGTGAAGTTTTGAATTATGTAACTTTCCTTCAGTTTCCTCTGGCTGTAAACCCGGTGGGACCGGACCTGCTGCCTGTGTGTTCACCTGGCAGGGAGTCGAGCCCGTCTTTGTGTCATTAGGAGAATCCGGGCTTGTGTGTCGACTGCAGGCTAAGCTGTGTGTAAACACATCTAAATATCTCTAATGATGACTGCTGGTTTCCTCCAGGCTGCTCCGGGTGCATCTGACGCAAATCTTTTTCTTCCGAAACGCTGTGAGCTGTATTTTAACATCCGCAGATACAGACAGGACAGGATTGGAATCCAATTTCACTTAATACTCCACCTTTAGGAGTTGTCCTGGGAAATCAGGTTTTAATCCCTCCTGGTTGTGTGTTATGGCTTAGAGCCCCACAAAGTCAAGATCCAATCTGGAGTCGTCTGTCTGTTTGCTCGGGAGCTTTTCACATCAGGTGTAAGTGGAGCCTCCAGTGCCCAACACTGTCACACATTTTTAAAATATGATTTTTTTTTAATGCAGTCTGAGGTGAACTGTGTAACACCACATCACAGCGTCTTCATTAGTCGTTAGAGATGTTTCCAGCGACTAATTTCACCTCCAAGCAGAAGTTTAAACTCAGACAACACTGAATCTATGATGTCAGAAAGAGCCAGTGTTTCAGGAGGTCGCATCTTTGACAAATTCTAAGTCCTTATTTCTTGTAGCTAAACAAGAAAACATGCCAAACAAAAATCTATTTTCGTGACTCAGGCGGAGGCGTTCAGGGACGAGGTAATGTTTGAAATTAAAGTATCATCCAGTCGTATTTAACAACCCTTTTTCTCAGACGCACACACGGATTTCAGATTTCTATGGGTTTGAACAATAGTTGTGGAACTAGAATGGTACTCAGTAGAGCGCATACCTCCGCCCTCCAAGGCCAAACAGTCCACTTTTGATTCAATCAGGCCAAGTCCAATGTATAAAAAAAACAAAAAACAACATATTTAAACCTGCGAGATCCAGACTCACTCACAGATATCCTCCATCCAAGTTTCATGGAAATCCTTCCCGCAGGATTTGTGTAATCACGCAGACGAGTACACAACTCCACAAAATACACAACAAAGGTACGGTCGTGTTTAGAACAATGTTACATGTGTCTTAAACTGGCTGTTGTGTCAGCGAGGAGAAGCAACGTTTCATCGTTATTATTAAGCAGAACAGTTTACTAAAAAACTAAAAGACTCACTGCGCGGAGATCTTTCAGGATGATGTGTGATCATTCATCAATAACAATTCTGGCAATCAGAAAAACAATTAGAATAATAAGGAAAGATATTATGTTGCTCTAAACTCTCAAATCTGGGTATTTTGTCTTTCTTTTGTCTGTTCACTGATATCGTAGATCAAATAATTTTGGGTTTTTGAGTTTTAATCAGATGAAACGGGCCATTTCCAAACATCACTCTGGACTCTGGGAACTTGTAATGGCCACTTTAAACAATTTTCTGCCGTTTTATAAAGTCACAAAATGGATCGAGTGAACCGGTCATGACAACAATCTCCAGCTGCAGCCCTGATGAGATCCACGCCGATGTTTCGGCTCAAAACGTTCCTGCTGAGGTTCATTTTGTAATTTTCTCTGCCGTCTCCGACGAACGCCGGATTGCGGATGTGCAGGGTTGTGGAGTGTTTGTGTATCCTGTGGAGGATACGTGATGTGCTGTGCTGTGTGTTCTCTCTCTCTCTCTCTCTCTCTCTCTCTTTCCCCAGAGCCTCCCTCCATCCCTCATCTCCATCTGCCTAATCCTGGCCTATCACACACACACCTTGCAGAGAAATGATTCTCCCTGCAATCGCAATATGCACCCAATCTGCCCGGTGTGAGTGTGATTATGTGTGTGTGTGTGTGTGGTGCATCACAGAGGTGTGTGAGCATTTTTCTGTTTCCCAGCATGCCCTCCTCGTTGTGTGAACACTCGTTGTGGGCGAGCTCGTTTTATTTGGGGGTTTTGCTGAGAGACGGGACGCGACTGCACGTCTTTCTGAGGTGAACCGCAGACAATCACACTCCACGTTCACTCGCGCTCATTCTGGCCTCCTTCTTTCCTTCTCTGCCTCTCGTTTTCCTTTCTTTCTTTACGTCCGACTGTTCACACACACACACACACACACACACACACACACACGACCCTTTTTTTTCCCTCAGTCCTGCATCGTCTTGCATGGCCATTAGTTTGTCTGTGCCAGTTCGGCAGCCAATCATTCAGTCAGTTAGTAAGTCTGCCTCTCTGCCAGAAAGTCCATTATTTCATTTCTTCCTCTTTTCTCCAACACAACGCTGCTGCTTCTCCCTCTATCCATCTATAATGCTTCCAATTTCACACTTTCACTGTCAGAACATGCACTTAATTACTTCAGCAACACTTTAGCACACGCTCCCACACACACACACACCCACACACACACACACACTCATGTAACACACAGCATGACCAGCATCTATAATTCCAGCACTCGCCAATCAAACCGGCCCCCCGAGAGGACCGACATCACGAGGCCGGACTCCCGAACCCCGGGCTCCACGTGGCAGGATTTCCTGCGCGTGAAACGTATGTTGCGTGGGGGGTTTTTCGGTCACCAAGGCAACAGCGAGGGTGTCGTTTACAATAAGACGGGCAGCTGTAGCGCTGAGTAACAGCTGTTCATTTGCAGCCACATCTGGCGGCGGCTCTTCTCAGTCCACGCACACACGCATACGCAGCACAGGAAGGGGTCTCTGGAGGAGGGAAGGGGGTGTGTGTGTGTGTGTGTGTGTGTGTGTGTGTGTGTCACATGGCAACATATGTGCGTCCTCTCTCCCCTCCAGGCTCACCCGATGCCACATCTTACTGTACAGAGGGAAGCACAGAGCGTCAATTTAATTTTCAGAAAATATATCGACTGTTTTATTGTTTCGTCCTCCTCCCGCCCCGAATGAAAAAGTATAATTATGTAAAACATCCATTTACACACTCGGCTGGCGGTGCGCTGCGGAAAGCCGGGGGAACGATGAGGCATGTTTGCATTCGGAGGAGCAGCAGCTGAGAGATAAGTGCGTCTGAGCAAACCGAGTCTCGTCAAACAAGCGCGTACGAGGACCTGCTGCCAGACTCAAGCACAGGAATCAATAGTCCATAGCTGCGAGGTGCAGTCCGATACACAACACGCTCCATAATACCTCCGGGCCGCGGAGAACATCTGTTCACCGGACAGCTGTTCCATATACTTTTTATATATTGGAGAGTAAATTTCTCTGACAGCCTCATTCTGCCTCCAACTTTCTGTTTTATTATTTTCACTCGTGATTTAAGTTTGTTGGTACTTTTGTTTTTTTAGCTCCCGGTGCTTCAACTTTCCACAGAACACCTCTGCATTCCCGTTGTTTCAGTTTCATCACGTCTGGTCTCTTCTACCTTCATCTCATCGTTTGTCTTTATTGTTCTCTTCTGTCCACTCGTCTCATTCACTCATTAATTCATCATCTCTCACTCTCAGCGCATTCTTCTTTCCGAGTTTCGCATCCCGGCTCAAGTCCTGTCATCCCATCCCGTGAGTTTTTAACCTTTACTTCTTTTTTTTATTGATTTTTTATATTCTACGCCGAATATTTTTGCTTTGTCATGATGTCATAGATGCTTTTTTTTTTCCAGAGTTGAGGAACGTTTCAAAAGTATTAAACCTCGATGGACATGAACATGCTTTTCAGTTTTCACTGCAATACCGCGTGTGGCCACTGGGAACAATTAGAAGAAAGGCTGCGCGTCTAAATCTGGGTTCTAGATATCGTCTAGATCACATCCTGAAAAACGTCTCCGCCCTCACAGTTCAACATTCACTGAGCCCTGCATCTTACTTAATGTCCTCACTTCCATTGTTATGTCACGCTTCAGTTAAAAACATTAACAGTTGCGGACAAACCACTGGAATTTATTACATGTCCCGCAAAAAACAGCTTGCTGTCGTGCGAGCTAGCTGGCTAATCGAGCTAATGTTACCGTCTGTGAACTGGCTGGTCTCTGATGGATGTCACAATGTTTCTGCCGGCTTGTTAGCGCGCAGCCACAAATGGTGACAGATGATTGTGGCTTACATGAGAGCGGGCAAACACAATGACTCATCCAGTCATTACAGTATTGCCGCTGGGTTTTTGGTTCTGGTTTTGGACGGGCGGGTTCACAGGAGGGGCCGTCCTCCATTTTTACAGCTTAAATTGTTAATCTCTTGTGTTCTCAGATTCTCTTCGATGTTCTCTCTTCCTTTTATGTTCTCCAACATTCTCATATTTATTCTTATCTACACTTCTCCTGCGCTGCCTCTCCTTACATCTTACTTTTCACCTCCACATTCCCCATCACCTGATCTTTTCTCGTGTTCCCTCGGTTTTTTTTTCCCCCTCGTGTGAACATGCGATCCTCTGTAGTCTATCACTTACTGCCGGTTTTCATCTTCCCTCAGACATCGTCTCATCTCTCATGCTTTCACACGATTCCATCAGTAAACCGACTGGCTCGTCTCTTCTCAGCTGCCGCCTCCCCTCCCCTCTCCTCTTTCCCCAAAACTGTCATCCTCTCCCTCCGTCGCCTCTTCTCTCCAGCCTCCCCCCCGACGTCTTTCTGCCTCTCTTCTGCTCGTCGCCCTCATCGTCTCCTGCTGCCGCTGCAGCCTCTCATCCCTCTTTGTCTTTCATCTCCCTTTCCCTTCTGCCCAACGCGTCACTCTGCTACTTGAAGACAAAAGACGGAGACGAGAAGATGGTGACGTGTGCGTGTCCATCTCCATATCAATCCGCTTCACTCAAGTCCTCTCACACGAGATAACTGAAAAGAAGTGTTTCCGAAAATGGGACAGCCACCTGTTTTCAAGTGCTGATGCTCAAAACAAAGCGAGAGGGCGGAAATAAGGCGTGTATTGTCAGGATTACAGGTCAGGTGAGCTGTCCAATTTAAAGCCTAGATGCTCTGCACTAAATAATAATGCTAATGAGTAATTAGCATTATTATTTTACAGGTCCAGAAATGTCATAGCAAGTTAGCGGAATTAATAAAATGACACAATTCTTTAAAAAATTACCACAATAAATGCATCATTCAAAACAGATTAGAAATCATCCCAGTAATATTTTGCTGCCAGCAGTTAATAAAAAAAATCTGGTAATTTCTTTGAACACATTAACAGGAAACATCCAGCTGGTGGTTTTAATTTCCAACCTGTCTCTGTTGATCACGCCAGCTTAACTTCCAACTAGTTTCTGGCTAACTTCCCCTCAGCAGGACATTAAGGTGAAGTGAGCTGTTGCAGCTTTTAGCACCATTAAATCATGTAGGGGTGATTTTCAATATGTTGCTTCCACATGTGTTAGTTGGTTACAAACCCATACACTTCAGGGACCTGTAAAAGTAAGTGCAAGCCAAGAAATTCACTTTATTTGGTTAATAAAGTGTGTGTGTGTGTGTGTGTGTGTGTGTGTGTGTGTGTGTGTGTGTGTGTGTGTGTGTCATGTGCAGCTCTGTGTCTACAGAAGGCTTATGTGCAGTGACGTGCTGATGGGGGTCAAACAGCCACATTAACATTGTCGGACATTCTTACTAACATTTCATAAAACATGAGATGGCTTACGGGGCTGAGAGCATGACATCAGCTTAAAGCGTCACACGGTATTATCTCAACACATGCTTAGCAGCTGACAACCGAACGCACACACACACACACACACACAAACACACACTCACTTGCTAAAGAAACACAGGGGTTAACACAAATCGGACATTTCCAATTCCAAACTGAACCATGAGGTCAAGCCAATCCACTTACTCACAATCAAGGTCTGAGTAGATTCAAAAAGCTTGGAGCTCTGAAATGATGATGTTTTATTGCACTTCTCGATCAATTTTGTTTTCAAATCACATGGATAAATGGCGAAAAGCACACGGTGTGAGCCGGGTCATAAAATCTAATAGGATTTTTTCACTTGAACACTGGCAGTTAACATCGGTGCCTTTGGTGTCGGCACCTCCAACGCGAAGAGCAAGGACTCTCTCTTTAGAGCTGATTGTTACCGCCAGGAATCAACAACCACACACGTACGGAGAGAAATCCATCACACAGGAAGGAAAGATACCAATTTGTCCACTGACAGCGGCCCTCGATACACCAGAAGGTAACGCAGCGAGGAACTCTGCTTCTCTTTAAGCGAGAGAAAGAACTCGTCCACTATTTGATTCACTGTTGAATCACTCCACCACTCCAGAACTGGCACGCTCTCAAAAGTAATTCTGGGAAGTGTAGGGAGTCAATAATTAAAGTACATGAGTCGGGTTGAGGGAAAGAGGGTACAAGTAAATCAGTGTCCTTGATCATTACGGTTTTATGAAACATAAGAGCGGAAACGCCTGCCGGGGTGAAATCTTCCACAAAACCGGGCAACATAATGATGCAGGAGGTGGCTAAAAATAAGAGAGGAAGAGCCAAGTTGATGGAACCGCATCACATCCTACACTTGGCTGGTGAGGTGCCAGGTTGTGGTTTGTGTCAAGGCAAAGCCCGATTAAGATTTTAACAGCTTCCTCCTTTATTCTGGAACTGTCAGAATTTGTGGTCGGCGTTTCTAACAGCTAAACGATAAAGAGGACGACAGGAGCGATGATGGAATTCATGTTTGTGGTCGAGAGTCTAGACCTCAGCTGTGCCTCCAAATAACCGGTTTTAGGTTTGACGTTCTCTTTGTGTTATGAAAGGGTAAAATCAACCCAACACCTTCCAAAAATCCCTCGTATTTGCTCGGACATGAGCTCGCCAGCGGTTGCCAAGACGAGAGCCCAAAGAGCCAAAAGTGATGTCTTCAAATCGCTTCTGTTGTCCAACTCAGCCGTCCAAAACCAAAACGATGAACAGAAGCAGCAAAACCCCTCATGTTTAAGAAGCTGGAAACAGTAAAATGTTTCACAATTCTGCTTGGAAAAGACTAAAATGTTTGATTTGGTATTAAACATCTAAACCTTTGTGCCACCGTCCAAAATGTCTTGTCATTTGATGCCACATTTCAATACCTAAGGGGTTGAAACAGTGCTGGTGATTGGCTGCCTCGAGGCGTGCAGCACACATGTCTGTGTAATGCAATATTTTGTTAGAAAAAACTTGAAAACAAAATAAGTATCGTTCAGGAACTGGAACAGAAACATTATTAACACTAGCAGGTCAAACTGAGACAGGAGGAACACAAAGGAAACTGGATGAGAGCTGCTCAAGCCTGGACTGTCTCACACAACACTGGCCCTGACTAACACGGTTCTGTAGGTCTGGCACGATTTGAAAGCTCGTCTCCCCCCGTAACTCCCGTCCCCTACCGGCCGAAACTGCCCGACCAGCTGTGGCATGTGATTCTATCAGGGCTCGTGTTGGTGTAATGCCCCGCGTCACCTCCTGTCCTGTTGAAACAAGCGATGTCATCCACCCTGGCTACAGCAGGATTTCCTCTTACACACACACACACACACACACAGATATACACACTCCAGTAGACTGCAACCGGCTGTGGTGGATGTACAGCAGGAACAAGAGAGAGAAACATTCACACTTAGAACATAAATATCACACTGTGGAATATCTAAAATGCAGGTCACGTCTTTATAAAGAGAAGCTAAGGGCATGTTCATGACGTCGCTTCAAACCAGTCATCTGACTGTTGAAGCTGAGCCGACAACAGATCTGGTTTATTAGCCGACACGCCAACTGTTCCAGGAAACCATTCCTCATTTCCTCCTTCAGTCCGGCTGATGACCCTGAACCGTTACGTGTTCTGTCATCTTCAAGGGCACACGTGTTCATTCGATCACCCGTCGAACCGACTCTTGAGCCGCCTCGAATGACTTTTGGACAAACAGAGAGCAACTGAGGCGGCGGGAGATTACAGATCTGCAGGCGTTCAGCGGGATTCATATCTCGCTGACGAGGGTTCGGTCGACGCCTCGCATGTTTCCGCGCCGGCTGATAAGAAAGTTCCTCTCGTTGTTGTATCAGAACTGTAAATCCGCTCAACTCCAGTAACATTTACAGAGACAGTGTCTCTACTGCTGAAGTCCTAACGCCCTGCATTCAGCTTTCAAATAGATTTAAACCCAGAACACCACCCGAGGCCTCGCAGCCACTGACACATCCACCCCCTCACAGCGCTGAGAGATTGCTGCTCCGGCTGTCCCTCCATCTTCCCGCCTGTCTAACCCTGACACGGTGTCAGATAGGCAAGTTTGTCAGTCGTCCGTCTTGTACACGTCTGATGGAGCAGATACGCTTTGGTTTAAATCAGTGCAGCTCTCTACGCTGGCAGCTTAACTGCAAACCAAAGTGTCTCTTTAACGTCCTGTATGGAGAGCGGCGCTGCAGATGACAGCTGAGCACATTATCAGTTAGGAAAGGTCCGTCACACTTCCATCATCTGATTTTTACATGAAGATAAATAAACGTATCTGTTTATATACGAGGACTCAAAATGAAACATGGTGACTGCAAACACGTTTCTGATTAACCTGTTGATCATTTTCTCACTTCATGTATTAGTTGTTTGGTTTATAAATGTAAAAAAAAAAAAAAAAAAGGGGGAGAAATGTTTTTTTCCCCCACAAGATGATCAGTTTACTGTCATGACAGAAAATATTCACATTTAAAAGGGTAAATTCACCCAAAACTTTAAAATCCAGTCTTTATCTACTTCACCCAGAGCTGATAAAGCCGGTAAAACAGCATTCTGCATCTAAACAACTGTAGAAGATGGGAACCTGTTAGGTCGGCGTTATTCAAGTCTCCTGAATCAATTTGAAACAACTTTATTTACACCCCTGATGTGCGGTGAAGCTTGTGAACCTACTTCAGACGGGTTGTGTGCTCACACTTTTAGCTCAGAAGCTACACTGAAGACTTCCATCTCCAGATGTAGATGTAGATTTAGTTCAAAGTCAGTTTGGGATCTCAGGGCTTCTGGAGACTTGGATTACTCCAGACAGGCTGTTTGGAGTGATTCCAAGTTTATTATCAGGAGTTTTATTACCTTTAAAAACAAGTTCCCAGCTGTTTTAGCTGTACAGGTGAATTCTACAGCTCTGTTTTGTCGCGAAGCTCCAGAAATGTTTTGTCGGGCTGCGAAACTTCACATGGATATCTTAAAGAAATCCTCTGAGAAGCTGAAGTCACAGAAGTTAGACAGATTAATGAACCGCAGAAATGTTTGCCGATCGCTTTAATAGTTGACATCTAGAACTCCTTCCATGAGGGCATCGGTGTTTAAATCTACTGACAGTCGGATCGATTTCCTTAAAGCTGCCCTAAAGGACTTCGAAACTGCTTTTAAACCTTTCACTCACACAAGCAAAGAGCAGATCCCGGGCTGTCTAATCAGTCCTTATCTGCTGTGTATCTGTTTTAGTTCAACTGCATCGGCTGACCCGGCTGGCCTGACAGGCAGTTTCATCGAATCGCAGCCCCGCTCGGATGTTCAGGCACCATCAGTGTTTATCTTGCTCACCCGTTCCTTCAAATAACCGGTAATTTGCGGTATTGGAAATGTTTCATCCCATTCTCCGACTTAATATATCTTAAAACTACATAAGAGCAGACGATCAGCTGCTTAACCAGGCCTTAAATCTACATTCTGTCTGCTGAAAGAGGTTTTTTTTTTTTTTTTTTTTTTCCCCCCCCAATTAGTTTCAAAATCAAAATCCCCAGCTTTTGTTGCAGGGAGCTCACATCTCCTCCAAATTAAAGCTTGTGGTGTTTTTGGACAAAGCGTGGGCTCTCCAGGTTTAACACGCTTGAAATTTTACAATGCATTACATCAATATGAAAATAGCTGGAGGCAGAGTTTCCCCAGAGTTTCTCCCACATTATCTGATGTAATGCTCCCTGCACCCTTTGAGCTCGTCGCTGTGTTACTCACACTGTGGATTTGCGCTTGAGTGGGAGAGAAGCACGTCCCCTGTGATCACAGCCGACGAAGTGTTGAGTTCTGGGTTAGATGTTAGCTGTCGAACACATTCTGCAGTGACCCGGGACACGAAACAGCCCCGAGGCCACGTCTGGCTTGAGAGAGCGATCCCGTCGAGCCGGGGAAGGTCGTGAGGAAGTGAAATCAGAATTCGACGGCGGTGATCTTCATAGACAGCAAAAGAAAAAGTCCTCGGCGATTCTGAAATACCTGCTCACGCTGAAATCACACATGACTCATTGTGGAGGTGTGGAGCAGCTTTTCTGTCAGCTCGGTCTGTTCCACGAGAGCTGAAGGCATCGGAACAGTGATGGAGCCGACGTTCGTTTAAGAAAAACAAAAATTCAACACTTCCTCACTTTTCAACAAGATATGTTCTGTTTATTCACTGGTTGCTTCATTAGCACTGAACATCTTGCTGTTGCTGACAGCGAAGGCGAACTAAAGTAACTGAAATTAACCCAGAACAGAGCTGTTTACACTCTGTATTATTCATATGAGGTGTTTTGACAGTGCTGAAAATTAAATTACCCGTGTGGTTGATAATATAAAAGTAATTTGAATTAAGGTGAGAGCGAAAGACGATGCAGAACCCGACTTGGCACGACGACTTCGGCATTTGTGGGTGTGTGCGCACACTTGTAAATGAGACAAGTTGTGCGTTACAATCGAAAGGCATTTTGAATGTATTTCTGAGAGATAGCTCAGTTGTGGCTTCATTAGAGAGCTGCAGCTTCTTCACCTTCTACCACTGCAGCAGATAAACATCCACACTGCCGGCGCCGTACTGAAGGCTTTCCATGATGAATTGAGGCTTCGGAAACCTCAGAAAGTAACATGCTTTTGGATCTTATTTCCTTTTACTTGCGATATGGCAAAAGCTCACAGCGATATCCAACTTGAACTTATTGATCGTCAATTTGATACACTGCTGGCAGAGAGCACTGGATGTGTATCTCTGCGGAAACTCTATTAATATTCTCTGAGCGCAGCGCGGTCCACAGTTAAGGAGACACGCTCGGCAGAAGCTTGCCGTCTTCGGGTCGACATATATATGAATCGACAGCCTCAGTGAAGGAACTGAAGAAGACGTTTATGAGATAAACATCCATCAGCCGCACATATACACACGTCTGCAAAGCCATCTGACCTGTAGGCTTCAGTAAAAAAAGACCAGTGTGTCACAGCTTGTGTCACAATGACTGCGTCCATGTTGAAACGCTGACTTGTACACAATTGAAGGCTCAATAACGAGAAACTGCAAACGTCTAATTGTACCCTGAAAGCCTCCAGCTATAATCTACGCTTTTTCCTTATTGGCTGTAATACTCAGAGACTTTATTTGTGACCATGAGCGAGTTGACAAAACACGTATTTGTTTAACCAGAAAGTATAATTACACAATATTAGCCTGTCACTGCTTCCTGCGGAGAAATAAACAGAGTCAACAGATCAGAGCTGACATGTTTTGATATTTTGGAAAATCCCATTATGTGCAGCCTGCGACTGCTGGAACAGTGTCGGAGGCGAGATGAAGACGTTTTGAGTTTGTTGGCACATCTCCAGTTTTACTCATGCGGATCAGTTTCCTGGTCCTGCTGAGTACCGTACTGTCCTCTGTGGCTCCGGAGGGAGCTTTTCAAAGTTAGAGGAAGTGACCTTGATAATGTAATCAGGGTCGACTTGGCTCCCAGTCTTTAAAATTTATGAGAGAAAGTATGGTTTTTTCCAAGGACGTGGGTGTTTAGCAGGCACAGAGGGTCTGATGAACTGTGCTCTTAAGCTGCTTTATGAGAGCTGTGATATCAAAGGTCTTGCAGACAGGAAGCTGAGTGAAAGTCAGAAGTGGCCTCTGCAACTCTGATGGTTAAATTTTCTAGCGGCGCGGCTCGAGGGACGACAGTGTCAATCGGTCAGTCCAGCACTTGGATTCAGGCTGGAATACATGGTGAAATATCGGCGTCACTGCCATGAAAGTCGGTACAGATGTTCGTTTCCCCAACACGATGAATCCTACCAACTTTGGTGATCCTGTGTTCTTTCCTCCAGTTCCACCAACAGGTCGATTTCCTGACTTTTGGGAAAATATCTCAAGAGCTACTGGATGGATTCAAGTCTGCAACTAACAATTATTTTAATTGTTGATTATTTTCCCGATTGATCGTTCAGTTGTTCGGTCTGTAAAATGTCAGAAAATGTCAACCAGTAACAGCCCAAGATGACGTCCTAAAATGTCTTATTTGGTCCACAATGCATAGACATTCAGTTTATATTTTACACTAGGTAAAAGTTTGAAGTCTTCAGTATCCAAGGTAGATTTATTTTTTATTTCCTTGATCCAGTGAAGTATCTCAACATTCACTTGAAGGATTGGCACCAAATTTGGTACAAGCGTTCCTGCTCCCCTCAGGGTGAAATGTGATCTTTTCACATGCTAACACACTTAAAAATGGCAAAAAATGATTCATCAACATTTTCCTGATAAAGTCAGCATGATGTTTCTCCAATACTGCGTTGCCGGAGTGTCCCTTTAAGAATTATGGGTGTTAAATTCGACAGCACAATGAGTGCCACGTCTACTTCTACACAAGCTACATATATCTTTCTGATTGACAAAACAATCTTGCAGCAAGACCCATTTAGCAGCTGTTCCCGAGCAATCGATCGTATCACATGATCGTTCCCAGAAGATGGATTTTACCATCAAATTGTTGGTGTGTGGAGATCAATTCCTCTGAGCTCTTTAAGGATTTCTCACCAATGTTGCTTTCGAGGGTTTGATCGAAAATTCATCCTTTACCTTGAAATCAGTGTCAGGGAAAAAAAGCCCCATATCTTCACTTCATATGTGTTTTTACATAATATGTAAAAACAGCTCGTAACTGGAAGCAGACAGTCGAGAAATGATGCATCCAAAACTTGAGAGCTGTTCTTCATCAGTAAATATATGAGGATTTGTTCTTCATCAGTAAATAATTGAGGATTTGTTTTCAGATGTTTTTCTTTATTTATATCATTTTCAGACATAATTGAAAACACACTTATTGAATCGCTTGAATTTGGGGAGAAAACAATCCCAGACCTGCGCGCCTCACTCCGGCTGACTTCATCAGAGACCTCCCCGAACAATACAATCCCAATATTGTATCACAATGCTCGGGCCGACAAACAATAACAGCGCATATTTTTTTTCTGTTTTCTGCAAGATCTGCAGCTCGATATCACCCACTTTACTCCACATTTCATCTGATTATATCAGGACAGTAAAGAGCCGAGGCAATATCTCTCAGCACAGGAATCAATTATGCAAATAAACAAAACAAACCCGTCGTCCGCGGCCTCAGACGCTACACCGAGTACACTTTGAGGGATTATTCTAAACAAGGAGTCGTGCTGTGAACCCGTAGATTAAGCCATCATGCTTGTAATTAGCCAAACAATAAAGAATCCATTAAACTGGAGAGAACTGCACAACTGGAGCCAGAGATGGAGTGGAGAATGAAATACAGAGAAATCAGTCCTGGTCGCTGCACGTGTCGACATCACCAGCGACGTGGTCACTCTGGCTTCTGTCTGTATCTCTGCGACGCTCGAAACACGGAGGGCGTTTTTGTCGAGTGGGTTTAAAAGCAGACGAGCTGACGGGATAATGACTACTATTATGAAATGGCAGCTGACAAGAAAGCGAAACCTATTAGGGCATATTATTGAAAATGAGACTGTTAGCCATCATCAGGCCCCTTTACAGCCACAGAAATGGCCGCGTTTTAAAAAGAGACGCACACGCGCCTGCGCTTCAGAAATATTTACGTGTGAATATGAAAGAATGACTGTTGTGCAGGAAATTGAGATTTAATAACGTTGTGGAATAAGACCGGACATGTTCGCGCTCTCTCATTTTCTTGCCCTCAGCCAGTAAAACACACACACACACACACACACACACACACACACACACACACACACACACACACACACACACACACACACACACCCATCCTCGTCACCAACCATCTCTCCTTCCCCCGAAATTCCCTTTTTCTTTCTTTGCTTCGTCCTCGTCTCCTCGAATCTTTTGTCTCTCAGAGTCTCTCTGTTTTCGTCTCACATGTTGCTCGAGCTCCCACTCCCACCTGTTTCCGCCTCGCTCTCTCAATATCTCACTCCTCTCATCGCTTGTTTTCTCCTCCCTCATCTCTCCGGAATTTCATCACTTTGGCTCATTAACGAAAAGTTGTTGACACTTTTCCCGGAACTTTTTTCTCTCTTCTCTTCACCCGCCATCTCCAAGACGCCGCCCCCCCCTCCCGTTACCACCATTACCATTCCGACCTCTTTACCCGAGTCCTTCTGTTTATCCGGTCGCTTCCCGTAATAAGGCAGCGCCACATGCATCCACCTTGTTTTTCATACAACGCCGCTTTCGTGCTTGTTCTTTCTTCTTCCCGTCTTGTCTCTGCTCGTCACTCAGCGTCTTTCTCTTCCTCACTCCTACTTACCCACGCTACACTGCCTGCGCTTTTTTTTATTTATTTCATTTTTCCATCTCAGTGACGGCTCAGTTCCATAAACTTACTAGAAAAATGGGATTTCAGTCATGTTTTGCTTGCAGTATCTGACGTACTGTATTTGCGGTTGGAACTTTGTTTTGGCGAAGAGAGCGTTGCGACTTTGGAGCTGAGCGTTGAGTGTGTTTTACTGAAATAATACTTCGTCACTTGTTCTTGTTGGAACTTCGTGAACTAATGCTCGCCTAATTAAAGTTTCACAGCCTGCAGGTGCAACTTGAAAACAAGCTAAAACAGCTGGAGATATCAGGCATTGATCAGATATGAGGCTTAATAAACAGGTGTCTCCTCATTATCTCACACCTTATTTTAACACAAGCTACTTGTAGCTCCAAGAACTCAAGATCTTTAATTAAGCTGATAAGCCTTTGCTTTTATTGTGTATTATTTTAGGGAGATTCAGACTTTGACACTTACACCAGGAGGACTCATCAATCTGTCAGTCATGTTAATCTACAGAAGCACAGGTGCAGTTGGCTCATGAAGGTAAAGAACTGTTTCTATAATCAGCAACACAACATGTTCAGGGTTTAGCATGCCGGAAGTTTAGCTTCTCATGCTAACCTGCCAGCTCCAGACACGGTTCCTTCCCCATCCCCGGCCTGTAAACCTCCTCATCCTGCTGGTGGTGCAACAACCAACACACCCATGGTGCTCCGAGCCTCCAGTCCAGCTGATAGGACCGCTAGCTGCACTGCTCACCGAGCTAATCAGCTAACAACAGCTGCAGTTACGAGCATCGGCAGATGTGCTGCCTCCTATTTGTTCGAATCTGACAGATGGACAATTCTTACTTATTGAACCTTTAACTAGACAACAGCCAGTCAATACTGTGGCCTTCTGTACTAACATATTGCTAATTAGCTACAGCTGGTATGATTTGAAATCAATGTCAGCAGAGGGTCAAAATGAGAGGCCTGCTAACTGAATGTTTGGGACATTTGGACATTTTCTTTATGAATTAATATTTGTCCAATCCACTGGGCCAAAAAACCTACAGATACTGAAGTGCTATGTAAGACAAAACCAGTAATACAAACGGTTGTTGATTTTGCAGATGACGGACTTAAAAAAAAAAAAAAAGAAAAGAAAAGATCAAGAAGAAATACAATCTTTGAAAAGAGATTTGTTACTGTTGGATCTTAGTGAGTGTGGGTGTTCTGCCAACCTGGAGCGAGACACCAGCTGGAACCAGCCATCACAACCGAACTCTACTCGAGCTATCGGAAAATGTGGTATTCTTTTGAATTACTGCCGACGTCTCAGCAAACACGACTCTCTGAACAAGCACAGACTGAATATTAACTATGAGAGAAAAAAAGCCGGTTCGTGATGTTTCATTGCGAGAGAGGGAACGTGATATTTGAGGGCGCACAGTGTGATGTGGAGAAGCGGCTAACAAGGTGAAAAGGACATTCGTTTCTTATTTCACCGAGACTTCGGCGCTCCAGTCTGCCTCTCTGCCTCGGTCTGTCATTTCACGTCTGTCTCATTTCGTCTCCGCGGGCGACACGTTCCCTCGTTCCCGCACATTCCCACACACAGCGTCTCCTCTTCCTCCACCTCCAAACTCGACGACAGCTCGTGTATTTCATTAACAGTGAACTCCCCTGGATCTCCTCCTCAGCTGCCGCGGCGCTCGGCTCTGTTAACACATTTCTCACTCCTCTTTCTCCTCCTGCTGCTGTGATTTCTGTAGGATCACCTCCTCCTTTTTCTGCTGTGATCACATCCTTTGTTCTTGTTTCTAACATTTCACTCTTCACGTTTAATATACATATATTTACATTTATATACTGTATACTATAGGTTGGCTGATTATAGGCCAGGGCAGCTATCGGTAACTAGTAATTTAAAGGCCAATTTTACACATTGAAGTGTGCTACCTGGTCTTGGGGAGTCCTGTGGCGAAGTTGCATTGTGGGTAATGTAGGAACCAAGTTTGGAAGAATGTGTGGATTAAAAAAAATGTGATATCTGGCGCTGCTGCATCAATTTTAATTATTCATAGCAAAACTTTCCATAATCAGTCCACCAGTGTTTTTCGGACTACTTTTCAGAACCTGGAGCCTACATTACCCATAATGCAACTCAGCACAAAGGGAGTGACACCACTTTTAGTACTTCCCAAGACCTGTGAACACACCTCAGTGTATAAAATCAATAAACTTGTTATTGTTACTCTTTAAGTTACTGGTTACTTGGACGATCTCATCCTCTGAGCCTACGTCATGGACGAACTAGAATTAATTTTGTCAGTAGTCAGAATAAATCTATCATGTGCCATATAATTTACATTCTCTGTCAGATTTAATATCAGATACATCAAAGACACTGAGCTCACTTTGCATACTTGGGATCATATTGCTGATGTACATGTAGACTTCTGTGTAATCTGCCACCTGCTAGTCATGCATGTTTCTTTTGTGTTTTTTTGTGTGCAGAGATTTTAATTTCTGTGTTTTTATGTGCAGACAAAGCTTCAGTCTGCTCGGATGCCGATCGAGTTCATCGTGTCACAGCTTTCCAGCGCTGGCCAGATATTCTGCCCCTGGCGACTTCAGGGTCGACGTCTGGTTCAGGCTGGCAGGGGTTTTTTTTCGGGGGGGGGACACTGGCCCGTGTTTCATTCTGCATTGTTTTATTTTGCAAACTGAAAAACAGCCTCCACAGATACGATCGTGACTTTCAGTTTTGTCGTCTGCTCTCATATCAGCGCTGCACCTTGCTGCTCGGTGGCCGTCACGTGACGACTTAAAAAAAAAACTCACCACGAAGATGTAATCTCCCAAAAGCACCTTAAAAACTTTACTGCCACATCCGCGCCTCTTTATTGAGAGTGCTTTGTTAGCTGACACAGCAATAATCATCGTGAATTATTTACTTTGAAAGCACACAACAGACAGAATGAAATATCTGACCGTACACATCATCCGTCGTAAAATAAAAGCCTGGATGATGTCAGCATCCTCCTGACAGAGAAGTCTCTGCTTTGAGGATCAGGTTGGAAAGTTTGTGCAGATGAGATCTTCCCCTCCGTGGCTGACCTTGCAGAGGTGGCTCACGCTTTTATATTACTGTGTTTGTAATTCTCTTCCTATCTGATTCAGTCGCATTCATCTATCTTGTCTGCAATGACCCGAGAAACGCAGCACAAAGACTGTGAAAAAGAGATGTTCGTATTTTTCCTGACATCGGCCTCAGTGCAGCGGCTGCTTGTGCATTTTGAGGAGGTCCTCTTGAGAAAAACAAACAGCCTCAGGTTGTACTTTGTGTGTTTTTCTTTTTTTTTTTGTTTCGTTTTTTTTTTTAATCTAGCAGCTTAAATCAAGCAATAGTTTCTGCTGAAAGTCAAAGCGGGGATGTTCTTGTATCAGCGCAAAAAGAGGGATGATTTCAGGATGAATGGATGTGTGTTCACAGTACATGAGTTTCCCGTTCTTTCTCCCACCAACAGCGACTGTTTTTGAGATCTTAGTGACATTTAGAAACTGACGCCATTAGTTGCAAGGAAGGACATTTCAATAACAGCTATATTATCCATGACGTCATCATGAGTCCTTGCGATACAAACTGGATCACTTTTTTAAAGCTCCAATAATGGAGAAAGCGAGATTTTCAGGTTTATTTTTTACTATATCGCACGCGTAGGTGCTGTTCTATATTACTACATGCACACAGGAGCTGACCAATCAGAGCAGACTTGGCATTTGAGAAAGGGGGGGGCCTTAAAGAGACAGGAGCACCTCAAAGTCTGAGAGGAATAACACGTTTTTTTGATGTTAAAGCGTGGAAACACTTTCTAGTAGATGCTCAAAGCAAAAAAAAAGTGAAAGCAGGACACATATTTCCTCAAGTGATATAACTTCCTTGCCACACCTTCCTTCCTTCTTGAGCTTAGATTTAACGTACTCGTCAAAAGTGAACTTCCATCCACAGGCTGGGAACTGCATCCAAGTCCTGACTCTTTTATGTTTGCAATTCTGTCTTAAAAACTCACTATTATTGTATTTTGCACACTGATCATCCTTTCTGCCCCTACACAGACTTCATTCTGGTGGTTACATGTCTTTTAAACTTCAGCTACAAACAGATATATCAGCATGTTTCTGGGCTTTTTAGACTTTCAATCAACGAAAAAAAGTTCAGTTCATTATAAAAGTTGGAAGTGGGGATAAGTTTGACAGAAGCTTCAATTCTGCCCTTCAAGGGTTAACAAACTTTTTCAGCATCTGTCAAATGTGTTTACAGTTATCGCAGCATTGTCTTCTAATTAACCCAGCGCTGATTTCTTGATGTTAAAATGTCAAACAAAAGCACGATCCGCCCACCATCGTATCCAAACACACACAAATGTGACCACACTGACTAATTGGGGTTTAACGAAACAACAGTTTGTATCACAGTAACGACAGGGGTGGTTAATTTTAGCTCAAAAACATCATCCTTACCTCTGAAAACGCTTCTACAAGGAAAACATAAAGAACACTCACACCTCATTAAAATGAGCACCTGGGTGTCGTTATCACAGCCGAATCCAAGTGACAGGCGTCTTTAAACAGTTCCAGCATCAGCCAACCATGATCACAATCATCATCACTGCCTACACACAGCATGTGGGCGAGTGTGTGTGTGTGTGGGCGGGTGTGTGTGCGTGTGTGTGTGCGTGTGTGTGTGTGTGTGTGTGTGTCCTTAACCTTTTGCCACAGCTCAGCGTGACACACTAAATACAGATTCCACATCAGTGACAGCAGATTCCCAAAGAGCTCAGGAAGCGCTTTGCGACATGGGAAAACAGACAGGGCGTGTGTGTGTGTGTGTGTGTGTGCATGTGTGTGTGTGTGTGTGTGTGTGTGTGTGCGTGTGTGTGTGTGTGTGTGTGTCACTGTGAAACAAAGATCTCTTTTCCAGCTCGGGCGTCTTGTTCTGATTGCTAATTAGCTGCTTGTCAACAGTCATTCCTGTGTGCTCGCCTGTCACCGCTGTGGCACGCAAACACAATCACCGGGACGGACACACAAATCACGTAACGCGCAGGTAGACACACTTTTTAACGGATGCAGGTGAATGCACATGTACGGCGCAGCTGGAAACACAATGATAATGAAAAGAGACGCAAATGATCAACAACTCTGTTAATTTTTGTTGTTTTCTTTTCAAACTGTGGCTTCGTTGCTGCATAAAATGTGATAAAAAGTGAAACGTATCGCGAAAAATCATCTTAAATTGCATCATTTGTCCCGGAAACAGTCCAAAACTCAAAAATATACAATTGACAAGGTGTGAAACAGATCAATAAGAGGACAGGATTAATCCATTATGAGAATTATAGACAATGAATTTTCAGTCAATCAACTAATTGATCAATCAACAAATTGTTTCAGCAAATTCACCAAAAATTACACAAAACACTGAGTCCATCTGCGACACGCAGGGAGAGAAAAAAAAAAAGAAAGCCACGTCTCATTTCAGAGTTTCTGGTTTTCTTCTCCTGCTGCCTCCATCAACCACACACACACACACACACACACACACACACACACTCACACAAACACACACACAGCAGCCCCCGCTCGGCACGTACAGTGTGTTTAATGAGGTGCGGTATAGTCACCTGGCCTAATAGAACAGTCACAGTGTGTTATTCTGAGGTCCGCCGGAGCTTCCTCACTCACTAAACACTTTGCTCTGCTGTCGTCTGCAGGGTGTCAAATCACCCGGCAGACTCGGCACACGTGCCGATGCATTTTCACTGCAGCTGCTCGTGCTTCACTGCATTCAAAACAAAAGAGATTCCCAGCTGGTGTGTGTTGGAATCATTATGCAGGTTCAGCCAGGAAAAAAAAAAAAAAAACAAGAAAACAAAAGGAGACGCGGTCGGCCAAAGACTTTAAAACCTCTCTCTTAGGGATTTGGTGACACAGAAACTGATGAAGAACAGCAGTTTACTCAAACATGTTGTCTCAAAGCATGCTGGGAAACTCCACCTACCTACCCACAACAAGCTACTGTACCACAACTTACCAGTGATGCTACAGTTAGTTTAGTGACACCTTTACTGTCAGAAGTCTCACTTTCAACTACAGTGGATTAGTGCATTCCCAATATTCAGTACATCAAATGAAACAACGACGCTGTGAGCGACCTGTAAAAACATATATATGATGGCGTTTACAGTGAGTAACTGTAGAAAAGACTTTTGCAGCTGTAATATGTTGCTTGCTTTTCAGGGTTTTCAAAATGACCCGTTTGACTGCTGTGGAGACGCTGTAACGTTTTGTGATGTGGCGCGGTGAACGTTTAGGTCGTACAGAGATCACGGGCAGATCTGGGGAAAATTGGCGTCATTGTTACGAATAAAATCAACACGGACCAGTTGATGTTACATGCTTTGTACACAAGTCCTCCACCTCGACCTTTTTCTCTCCGAGAGGTTTTTGTGTCCAGAAATTACTTCTGACTCGGCTCCACAGAGAGAGAAGTCATTATTTCTACGACTGTAAAAAGGTTTTTTTTTTTTTTTTTTTTTGTCAAGAAAAGCAAACGTGAGTCGTTTTCGGCATTTGACCAGATGAGTAGAGCGATTTCTCTGAGGGCAGTTTTCAAACGTTTGGTTCACTCCATTGCCCATAACTGCACGGATGGATTCTCCCATCATCTTTGTAAAAATGTATACTGTGTAAATGTCAGAAGTGAGATTTCTTTTTCCTTTTTTTTTTTCTGCCAACAATCAACTGGACTGATGAAAGAAGGAAAGCAGTCGGTGGGTTTTGGATCAAGCATCCGCCTGCAGAACTGAAGCCCTCTCAGCGTCCTCCGTACTCTGCCTCCCACATTTCTCACTTCCGTAATTACTGGAGCAGAAAATACAAAAACGGAAAGAAGACTGTTACTTTTATGTAAATGTAAAGAAAGCTAACACCTCCAGCCAGGTGCTGCTGATGCCGCCAAGCAGCTTCCTCTGCAGGTAATTAAGAATCACATGATGTTATTTTAAACTCTGCAACCTTCAGATGTGCCACCTCTGTGCACGCCGGAAGAAGGGGAAGAAAAATGCACCTGCGGGGACGGTGGCCCACTTAAATCACAGCTGCAGTTCTGTTGTAACCTATTTTTTTTTTTAAATTTTTATGGAGTCTTTGCTTTGCTCAGTGTCGGACCGTAAACACTTACACTTAAAATGTCACAAGGTTCAGGACTCTGCTGTTTAGCCGAAGGGGTCACGTCTCCAGACGAGCCGCTCTGCAGCGCGTCACCAGCACGCAGCGAATCACCACCAGCCAGATCCAGCTGCTCAAATTCGTAGCAGCAAAATGTTCATTTTAACAACCTGTCCTCTTCAGGGGGACGGAATAAATAAAGGGCACATCTGCATAATGTTGCCCATTTCAAAATCGCTGATACGGAACTAAATATTCCATTTGAAATTCAATTTGGCTCACCTGTTCTTTTTTTTTTTTTTTTTTTTTTTCCCCAGGAAATCCATGAGTTTGTGTTCTTTAAAAAAAAATTGGCAAAAGTGTTTTGAATGAGACGTGACACACATGTTAGGAAGTGTCACACATCTCACTTTGTAACTAGACTGTTTGTAGCATTTATGTATACTGAATTCTCCTGTTTAATATTTCAATCATCCAGGAGTCGTTCAAATGTTTCCGTGAATATAAGCTGTAATATTCGGCTGTTATTAGGAGCATATAGTTACAGTGTTATTACAATATTACATATAAGTCAATATTATCTACACTGTAGTTAAAGTGCAGTAATAGGCACATATCTTACATCTGGCCAATTCTATTTGAAAATGTAAATACATATATAGTTGTCACACAGAGCTCAAAGATGCAGTGTGTGATATCTGATGAGGTTAGCATGCTAACCAGCTAGCTACTACATTATGTCCACATTACACTGGTGCTCCCAGCTTCCAGTCTGGGTAGAGGCGGCATATATGGCCACTAGCTGCTCAGCTACTTGAGCTAACTAGCTAACAGCTGCTACAGTTAGCGGTGGCTCTGGTGACAAGCTGCCGCCTGTTTGTTTGGAGTGTCAGTTCCACAGGTGACCAATTCTTACGTATTGCACCTTTAATGCCAATTTTTACATATTCATGAGTAAGAAATGTGATTATTTCCTCTATTCTTATCTAATTTGAATCTCTGTTTAGTTTGATATTTTTATAAACCTACCAGTGGGAGTTCATTTTGGTCAAGTGTTTGCATGAAAAGACGGTTTAATATCTTGTGTATTCTTCAATCAGCTCACTTTATAACGAGCCTTTAAGAAAACAGCTTGGTGGCTGGAAGAGGACACATTGTCTCTGTGCGCAGATGTGTACTGTATATATATATATTCTTCCTGTATTGAGACAAATGTCCTTGAATTTCACATAGCAGAAGCAGATTTATTCTCAAAGATTACTGAAAGTCTGAACACCATAAAGTTTTCAATGTTCTTTTCAGACGGCGGAAAACTGAGAAAACCTTGATTCTTTTAAACTCTCTCACCGTCTGAGCACAAATGCATCAGCCGGAAAAGGAATTTAATATCTGTTTTATGCTGCAGAGCTGAAAACTTTTACTGTTTTTCTGCAGTAAACATGCTGTCGGTTCACTTCTTCAGCTCTCACTTCTGACGCCTCATTGAGAAAAAGGGATGACAAGGTCACAAATCACCCTGTCGTGTTCGGTGCATTCCAGGAGTTCTTCTATAACGATGATGTACTCGCCGTCTCTCTTTCTGACTTTTACTTTACACCTTGCACATTCCTACATTTCCCAGAAGTTAGAGAATGTGCCCGAACATGCCTCAGAGTCCAACACTTTAAGTGGGAGCATGAAGGACCGAAGACGCTGACAGCTGCAGTCAAGAGAACGCCGATCTGGTGACGGCTGCAATGCATTCTGGTCAGCTGATGCATTTTGTTTGTTTTTAAGTGAATAATCTGGAGCTGCAGGAGCTCAGATGGGGGCTCCTCAGGCAGGTGGAGGGAAGAGAAACGCCGGGGTGGAAGCTGTAAGAACTAAACAAACAATAACAATGAAGCATTAATGATTTATGTTTATTTATCGAAGCGTTCGCAAGACTGTTTTCCTACAACCACGAAAATCTTTTATCGATATCCTCCGCTGGTTTCCGGTCACATACGCCCTCAAACAACCTCGCTCATTTCAACATTTCATAACACAAACGCCCACTTGCTTGTCGGGCTGACAGTAACCATGCGCCAAAATATTCAGACGGGCTGCTCTCATCAGAAAGATCAGAAGAATCTGTGAAAGCAGCTTATTGCAACCCATTGAGAAAGTTTCTTCCAGTGGCTGTAGCAGATTTTACAGCAGTGGCGTAAAGAGCAACAGAGTCCACAGAGGGAGGGAGGTCGAGTCGAAGTAGCTCAAGACTTTCACCCAGGAGGCCGCTGTTTGTGTCCCGAGTGAAGCTAAAAGTCAGCAGTGTAGTGAAGTTACATCACGTACACAACAAGTTACGTACGTGAAGCAGGAACAACTTAGATTTCCTGCTAAACCAAACCCAACATCAGGCGTACAACAAAGGTCCAGTTCGCCCGTCGCCAGCAGGGCCAACACTGTAACAGTCAAGTTGTTTTAGGGGCAATAATTGATGTTGTTTTAAATATTATTGTAAGACTTAAGTTACAGATGTTGACGATGAGTGACGAAGCCGTGGATTCTTGTTCCTGCAGGATCAGGCACAAATTTAAAACCTGCTGACATCAAAACATGAAGTTTAGCTTCAGATCAGATTTTTGTTTTACTGGTAGGAATATCTCACCAGAATATAATTTCATATATATCTTTAAATATATAAGAATGTATAGAGCTACTAATGTAATGAACCGGCTGTTCCGCCCTGCAGTGAGATTCAAATGTAGAGAATCTGGGACACGCACCGATGAAGGGATAAGACTAAGGCTAAGCGTATGTATGAGTATTATATATATTATATAATTATATAAAAACAAGAATTGTACATTGCGAATGTTAATCTCTACATCAGTCCTCCACTGGGAATTTAAAACAACAACCACAAACAAAACAGAAAATCTAAACAGAATTAAAGGATATGTGATAGTTGTTTCGTAACAGACTGGGTCGGATTTTTTTCTTTTTTTCTGGCTTTAAATCCTGAATAAATCTAAATAAACTTCCCTCTGTGTGAAGGGTTCTGACTGGTCCCGGGGCCACCGATGTTAAAAATGTATGCACCCCAGCGACGCCATATGGCACAAAGTACAATGAGGGCAGTTTAAACATTTAAATGCCCTCTGTGTGAAGGAGCACATGACTTCAGTTTGCGACCTGTGAGGCTGACATAAAGACTGGATTTAACCCTCCACTTGGCCGGATGATACAATCAGCAGGGACAAGGCTCAGTATGACTGTGTGTGTGTGTGTGTGTGTGTGTGTGTGTGTGTGTGTGTGTGTGTGTGTGTGTGCGGAAGCGTCAATGTCTGTCAGGGTCATCGGCGGCAGAGTCCGTTGAGTGCAGTGTGTGGTGAGATGACACATTAGCCCATATTTGTTCACGTCGGAGCTCTTTCAGACTGAGCAGACTGAGCGATTGTTGTGTCGTCTAAAGCCGAGCTGCCGCTTCAAGGCCACGAGGGGCTTTGCGGGGGCAACGGTGCGTTCAAAGACCCAAGAGCTTCAATAAAAACTTTTCAAAAACACACACACAGGATCTCTGCTGTTTTAAAAAGCGAGCTGACACTTCAGTACACTCCAGCAGAAGAGGTGAAAGCAGAGAAATGAATAGTGCCGATATGAAAAGTTTTGGGTCTTTGGCTGGAGCGTACGAGCAGGAACATCCGTATCTCGTTCGTTTAAAGCAGAGATATTTTTTCCTTGAAAATCAGGTGGCGGCAGGGCAGAAACATGCAAAGACGAGAGAAACCAACACACTCTGTTAGAGCTACTTGCAGAGGTGTAAAGATAACCGATACAAGCCTGTTACTCACCAGCTCACCCGCCCCATCACATCACACACCTGCTTCAGGCCATTCCCACACTGACAGGATTGACCGGCGCATCCTACACTGCCTTAAAATCTTTCCATCGCTCGTTTCAGCCTTCAGAACAAACAGCGGTGAAATATAAATAAAGCTGGACGTGCTGGTGGCATCTCGAACCTCGCCAACAGGCTGCAGGGTGAGAACAGCGGACCTCAAACTCCTCCAGTTCAAGGGGCAAAACTATAACCAATCAAGAGCGCCATTATAGATAATTAATAACTACATTCCCCCCCGAGACACTGAACCAGGAGGAGCAGCGTTTCATTGAGAAATGACACCCAACAGATCCTTGATTTCTTGGGTCTGTACTTGAACGTAAAAGATTATTCCCAAATCAAATATCCACCAATATACACCCCCTCAAAACGTATGTAACAGAGGTGGTGTATTTAACAGCTCAACAATAAAAAGAGTGCTTAAAATGTTGGTTCTCAATCAGTCAGGACCCCCGAGAGCGACACATTTCCAGGGTTCATCTGATGGTTGTGAAGACAGGAGAATACCGTCTGTACAGGTGGTATAATTCACCTTTAAATAGATTATACTGAGTGTTAGTATGTGCATGAAGTTCAACACACAGATGTTTTATTTTCACAGTGAGCGAGAGAACAAAACCGCTGCACGTCTGACGAGCAGGAAACGTCTCGACCTCGGTGCATGACGCGAATGAGCAGTTCACTTTTTCTTTTCAGACGAGAGCTGATCATTTTATCTACATCCAGTTCATTAAATAAAAAACAAATTAA
Source organism: Acanthopagrus latus (assembly GCF_904848185.1). Lineage (NCBI taxonomy): Eukaryota > Metazoa > Chordata > Actinopteri > Spariformes > Sparidae > Acanthopagrus > Acanthopagrus latus. The sequence goes on along the minus strand of NC_051041.1, from coordinate 3,794,647 downwards.
AAAAAAAAAAAAAAACAATAACCGACTGGCTCCATTCTGAGAGATTGTGAGCTAAACCTAATAAAGGCTTCATCATCATCTCGGAGTGAGTCATTAATCAATCAGCAGAGTTAGCCGGCAGCAGTCGGAAAAACTAAAATATTACTCATCCAAGTCAGAGGAGTGCGAACACATGGAGGAAAGCTTCTCTCGAGGCTCAATCCCAGCATGCATCTGCAGTCCACTGAGCTTGAGTCACCCCTATTATGAAGCCAACTACCTGCTCTCTACACCCCGCGCTGCTAATTCACAGGACGCTGGCAAAAAAACCAAAACAGCAACAGGTAGATGACTAAGGCATATGGATGGCTGTGGATCCGGAGCCTCTACAGTCTGTCTCAGTGGTTCAAAAATAAATATCCCGGCTGTTTATCTGGAACATTACAGATGAAGCTTAATCATCAACGTAGAGCGGAGCAGATTTTTCAGAAATGATGTTCGAGGAAAGGGGCCAGCGATGAGTGAGCCAGAGTTCAGGCCGTGTATTGGTGGCCCAGACTGGATAATAACCTGTAAGCAAGCAAAAAAATCAAGTTTGTTTTGTTGTTTGTGCTGCTGACACACACACACACACACACACACACACACACACACACAGGATGTGAGTGGGAACATTGGGCCGAGCCGCTCTGAGCGCTTCCTGAGCTGACAGGGGAGCAGCAAGATTGGGATTGTTGAGCCTTGAGCTGCAACTATTGCAGTATTTTTCTCATGAAGTCGTTGTTGTTTAGCCGAGGAACCGATTCCAGCAGCTCCAGAGGCCACGCGCTTTCAAAAGACACTTGCGATTGGATGAACAATCCGTCTCTCACCACTGATCAAGGAAACTTGAAAGCCAGTTCATAACTTTCTGCCAAAGCCAGCTGAGAGATGAGCAGGAGCATCAAAAGTCCATCAGTGCATCTTCTGTGTATGAAAAACTCTCCAGATCTGACGTGACCGACGCTGTAGCAGCTGCGCCAAACATCTGGAGAAGCCAGAGCCACACCTGAACATCACCCATAGCTGACTGGTCCAATCGGACCGGCGAGGTGGTTTCGAAAGACTACGTGATGACAAGATCCCACAAATCCAGCCGCCTCGCGAGGTAAACCAGAACATGCTGATGGTATTAGATTTCAAATCATATTAAACACAGAACAAACAAAAACCACTCTGAGCTCTTGGAAAGTAAACTACTCATCGATTAATGGTGAAAAAAGAAAATCCTCAGCAGACTAATCAATAATGAAAAATCAGGAGTCGCAGCCCTGGTTGGAAGCTACGTGGCATCGTTTCCTTCGTTAACGACCTCGACAGTTAACAGATTCTCAAGTTTGTTGCGGTTATTTTGTGAGAAAGAATCGAATTTCAGATGTTCGTTAGAGAAGAAAAGTTCTCGGTGTTAAACTTTCTATTTGACTAACTAAGCAGTTTGTGAAAAACAGGACCGAAACAACATGGACTTTTTTTTTTTTCCCTGAGCTTAATGAGCATCAAGCGAAGAAAAACTGAAATATAAAACAGAAAATAACCCGAGAGCCAGGCATGCAGATCTGATCGTTTGTGATCTGGGTTTCTGAGGCCCTGAGGGGGTAAAAAAAAAAAAAAAAAAAAAAAGGGTTTGGAGCTTCTGGTTTAGTGCGATCTTCAAACCCTCCGGCCACCTCACAAACAATTTGAACATTTTCAGACAGGCCTGGCATGCAAAACATTCAACGCAGCTGAATAGCGTGCGTTGCCTCGGTTAACTGGAATCAGGAGAGGTGGAGATAATCAGACAGCGCTTCTACAAATGGACACTTTTGAGTGAAGCTTTGAAATATTAATGGGGGCGATGAGGCCGACGGAGGCAGCCTTTAATCTATGCCAATGCAAATGGACCCCAAGGTCACTAACACAGCACTGCAGCAGCCTCTGGCCAGGATAGATTGACTAGGAAAAAGCCTGTGAAATGGGGTCTTTGGTACTCTGGCAGAGTACAGAGTGCACTGTCTAATACAATGGCCTCGAGCCCACAGCGGGCTGAGGCAGGAATTAGCTGGAGCCAGGGCCACATCAAAGTGTTCAGGGCACAGTGTGCGATTTTCAGCCGTCACCCCGCTGACCTGCTATTTTCTCTGGCGATGGGATTCACAAAAACAACCACAGGAATGTTGTTACGGAGGACGAGAGTGATAATGAGAGAGGACCGTGTGCCGCGGAACGTCCCTTTAACGCGCTGCCTTAATTTTCCTCATTATTATTTTTTTTTTTTCAGGGGACGAAGGTGAGGACGGGCCTGACAGCTGAGCCTGCTTCCACCAGGAGAAGTTAAAACAAACTCTGACTTAGGCTCAGTCGCATAGCAACAGCAGCACCTACATTTTACTGTGTCTGTTCAGGTGATACCAGCTTTGACCAGGGAGCTCCGCTGGACACAAGAGCTCCTCAGTGCTACAAACCCGCCGCCGACCGGAGCCCAGACAGTCAGAGGGACTCAGGTGCTTCGGTACATCTCAGCCAGACGACTGTGCCAACAGTCTGTCACGTCATTTGAATAATATAACTTTGAAGTTGGGTTCTATACCGGCTCCCAAATCTCCCCGAGTACGAAAGTCTAAGATCTGAAAAGAGAAATGCACACACGGGCTCCACGGGGTCTTTCCATCACATCTGTTGCAGAATCTGAAGTGACAATCAACACTCAGAGCTGGTTTCATTTCCACAGACAGGCTGATATTTTCTACTCAAAGTGCTCTCAAATCTGTAGAGCTGCGAGCTTTGTACTTCTAGATAAAAAAGGCTGTTTTTCCTCTCGTTCTGTTTTACTTTCCCCCCCCCACTGTGGAGTGTTAATGCCACAGCAGCAGTCGGGGTTAATTTTTGGGTCTGGGTCCATGTCAGTCGTCGTTCTGCTCCCAGTTAGCCGCAGGTTGTGTGATGATAAAAAGCACTAATTGTACACAGCGGACTGCCATTATTCTCTGCAGTTCTTGTTTCTGCTGCTGCTCCCTCTCTCTTCCTCTCCCTGTACATTTTCCTGCTGAGGTGGCCTTTCACTGCTGAATGAACACAAGCCCTGCACAGCGCTGTGCAGCTAATACCTACAATAATCTGTTTAACTCTTCGTAGTCCTGCGGCGTGAGCGCCGATTGCTCGAAACATTAATAGCGTGACAGAACTGTTCGCCTTCGCTGGCTTCAGACGGCAGATCCACATCTCTGCTAATCTGCCAAATCACTTTCTCCCTCTCATCTGATGAACTCACCCCACGTCCTCGCTCGCTCTTTCAAACGCCGTCTTTTCATTTAACTAACTGGCTCCATTTTTTAACACGCTCACTGTCGCTCCTTATGCTTTTACGCCGCTGGAATCTGCAGAGCCCCAATTAGTGGGGATGGGATGCTCTCCTCTGTCGTGGCCCTAATTTAGGATTTAGACTGATAAGCAGAATGCTTCTTTACATAAAAACCTTGCCTGGTGGAGCGGTAATGAATTACCCTCCAACCTCTGGGTTTCGTTTAACACAGTCACACGGGATAATGAAATGCGCCGAAATCACAGGTGCCCTAGATACTGTGCGGTGGTGTGAGGTTGAGCTTCACCTTGCTCGCTGCTAATGTGCGACAGAGAGAGCAACACCAGAAGCACTCGTCTGCTCCGAGAGCCTCTCCTGAAGTTTACACCATAAATGCTCTCCAAAGCACTCTCGCCACCACAGATTCAGACTCCTTGTATTAGGAAGAGGACAAAAGTCAGACTGCAACAACAGTGAAGTCAGGCTCATTAGATAAAATAAAGTGTCATCTCGCTGACAGAGAGAAGTGAGAGTGCGGAAAGCCCAGCAAGTACTGAACCACTGAGGCTGCAGGAATTGATATTTTTGACAACAATAGTTTACAGCCTGTCTGTGATATTGGTGGAGTGGAGGACAGTCGTGGACTTACAGGCAATAAGGCTGCCAAGAGTTTCAGACTGCGTTTCAACAATTTGTAAGCAGGACACGACTGGATATTTGGGACAAGGTATATCGGAAAGTATCCAGCTTTGTCTGTGGCAACAACAAAACAATTTTCAACAGGAAGTCTGGAGATCAACCAACCAAAACAGCCATTTTACTTGCAATCTTTCCATAACCCTAGCTTTTTTTATTGCCTAAACCTAGCCAGAGCATAAGCACACAGCCGGAACGTTTCAACATGTCTGTGGTCTGGAAAAAACGTACGTTGCCAACATTTGTTCGTTGCTTCTGGCGAGCGGGTCGACCACAATACTTGGGAAATGTATCAGTGTTATGAATCAATGAGACCGGCTCTCCTCATCGCCAGCTCGGTCTCTTCCTTCGAGAGGAAGTCACAACTTCACCAGGCGGCAGAAAGGAACCTGCACAGTGATTACATCTGAACCAGAAGAATCAGGATTGTCTCGTAACCGGCAAAAACACACTACGTCATGTAATGATCTCAGAGGCATCGTTTCACATTTTAGGGAATTTGTGTTTTTTCCGCTTTCTTGCAGAGTTAGAGGAGATGGGAGACAACATTTCCATACTTTTGAGCCAAATGTGAAATTACAGTCAGGAGACAGTTAGCTTGGCATCGACTCTGCAGATATAGAAGTTTGTATCTTTAGTATCTTTATGCTAAGCTAAGCTAACACTCTCCCGGCTGTAGCTTCAGATTCAAAGGATGAACATTAGTGTGGTGTCCATCTCGTCTAAATCATTATTTCTGCCTTCACGCCCATTTTCTGAATTGTCCTGAAATTTCGAGTCTTCTTTATAATCCTGAAATCGGGCAAAACAAACGTCTCTGAGACAGTGTGAGGTGTAATTCATCATACAGTGGACAGCAGACGCCCACTTTGTGCAGCTCAGCAGTGCTGCCGCTCGCCGGGCTCAGAGGCGAATCTGCTACCAATCCTCGTTTTAACAGCCGGCAAAGCATATTGACGGAAACTCAATTTTAAGTCCTTTAAGACTATTTTCCCTCCTCTTATCCTCTTATTTGTCTTACTCTCACCCTCCTCCTCCTCCTCCTTGCTGCTTGACCCTCCCCTTGTTTTCTCTCTGGTTCTGCTCCTCTCTTTCCCTCGTCTTCCCATCTGAATAAATAAATGCAGAGACGGGCAGAGGAAGAAAAGGCGAAAGATAGAGAGAGCGAGAGAGAGGAGGGGAAGAAACTAGGGCACTCCAACCTGGATGCATCGTCCAAAGCAATTTGCTCAGATGGAGAGCGAGGCAGAGAGGAGGAGGAAAACAAGGAGCTTAAGAGCATCTCTGCTAAAGAGGGGATGGCTTAGAGAAAACAAGCAAAGTGGACTGACAAGCTGAGCCACTGAGAGAGAGAGAGGGAGAGAGAGGGAGGGAGGCAGGGGAGGAGAAAGAGAGAGTGTTGGTGAAATGACAAAATGGACAGAGAGAGAGAGGCAACGCTGGAAAATTGGACTGGCGAGCATCAGAGACGGTGAGGCCAGAACCACCAATTTACCTCTTTACTGGCAAAAAACTCAGCGAGGGTTCAACAGAGAAACACTCAGAGCTGAAGGCTGAGGACGAATACAGTCAGGCACACTGAGACTGGTGCTGTATTCATCATGATTACCTTTCATTTATCATAGCAGACCCGATGTATCGGAGAGGACTGAAACAACGAGCGGACGGAGGGGAAATTAATTGGCTATTGTTCTGATAATCAATCATGTGTTTGAATAATCCATCACAGGAAAACACGGCGGATGGATTCAGCTCCTCTTTGTCTTTGTTTTCTCATCTCTGTAAATTGAATATCTTCGGGCTTTGGACTCAAAAAAAAAAAAAAAAAACAAATCTGAAGAAAGTGACCCGAGGCTCTGAGATACGGTGGAAGTCATTTTCTGAGATTTGCTTAAAAAAAAAAATAAATAAAAAAATGCAACAGACTAAACAATTAATCCGCAAATAATCAAGAGATTAATCTATAATGAGAGCCGTCGCGAGCTACAGAAAAACACTGCGGCAAAGATGGCTCAAATCAGTGTGAATGCCAGATAGGAAGCCGTTTGCCAGCGATGAAAGCAATCTGGCAGTCGGATTATAAACCGAAATGAGACGACGGGCGCCAGGAGCGAACGACGTGATGTTTGTGTCCGCTCAGATGGTCACCGTTTAGAAATTAGGGTGCCGGACACGAAGCTCATTTCTATTCCCGACGTCCCACATCAGGCCATTAGTGAGCTGATAAGTGTGATACCGGCGTGGCAGAGCTTCAGCTTGGCAGAATGATGTGTGTGGGGTTTTTTTTTTTCCCAAATTCATCTGTTTAAAGGATAAGTTCACCCAAAAAATTCGAACCCAGTCATTACTACACACTCCCGTGCCGATGGACAGTCAGGTAAAGCCAAACATCACTGCAACACCCTCCTGAATAACTCAAGTAGCTGCTGATTTGTTTTCCAACATAAAAGAACATGAAATGACTCCTTACAGCTCATCTGGTGTAATACAAGTCTCCAGAAGCCTCGAGATCCTGAATTGATTTTTATTTACACTCTCTGTGCTTTGTTCACCTCCTGCACCCTTTTTTTAAAACAGGGTAACAATTTTAGCTTCTCATCTACAGGAAAGAACTTAGCTTTCAAGGGTGTAAAAATAAAAAACATCTTTTCGAATCAATGTTGGTTCACGGGCGTCTCGAGACTTGAGGAACATCAATACGGAGCTTTTTATGGTCCCCATCTATTCCAGTTGTTCAGGAGAAGGCGGCGAACCTTCCCCCGACTTTCCATCAGCATGTGGGGGAGTAAATAATGAGTGTATTTTTTCATTTTCGGTTGAATTTACCCTTCAAGGAGTAAAGTTTCTTACCCTCACTTTAAAAAAAAAATAAAAAATCACCTTCATCTTCTTTGGAAAACCAGAAACACAAAAGAAAAATGCAAAAATCATTTGGCCAGGCGACTGAACTCGCCTGTGAATCAAACCCGCCACAGACGCAGCTTATTATTCCCAGCAGAGTATTTTCCGACGGGGGTCTTTAAGTGGTACATTGAAATTCAAGTCAACACGCAAAAACAGACGCGCCGCGTAAACAGGGAGAAAGCCTGAGACGTAAATAGTGTAGCATTTTGAAGACGCTGCTTACTCGCATCCAACCTAATCATTACTCCGGTGTGATTTTAGTGGTGCTTTAGCGGCGCCGAGGTTAAAAACGCTTTTCATTAACAATTCATAGCAGTGCGGTACGGAGCGCCATTATGGCCTTTTACAAATGGCACACACGCACAAAAAGGACGAGAGGGAGGGAGGACGAGAGCAGTGAAGGTGGGTCAGGTGAAGCTCCGAGAGGTAAATTAGTGTTCGCTTTCTAAAAGAGATTGAACGTAAAAGGAGAGGGAGGGGGGGCTGACAGGAAATCACTGGACCTCTCTGACGGATGATGATTCATTGAAATCAGGTGTACGGAGTGTCAAAATGTCAGCTTTTCCTGCGCCTGGATTTGCAGTGTGAGCCTCGCAGGACAAACACATTGATTTTTTAAGGTACTTCATTTGGCCCAAGTTTCCCCCAAAATCCATTAGGAGCGTGATAGATTAAGAATCGCACAAAGGAAGACTGAAGTGTAGTTATCTGACAAAGAAATGTGGCGTGGGGAGGAATAAAGATGAACTGGGGAAGTGGCAGCAGAGCGAATGAGGCGCCGGGCATGAAGATTAGTCGGTAGGCAGGTATTGAAAAGAGGCCACGGAGAGAAAGATAAAAAAGATGAACCGAGGCTGGAGTGAAGTGAAGTGAGAGGGGATGACGGTGAGATGGAAGTAGAGATCGAGAAGAGGGAAATAAGTGAAAAACAGATGAAGTCAGGGAGGCGGCGGCGGCGGCGGGTAAAGAGTGTGGGAGGATGGCGAGCGAAGAAAGGCAAAAATGAAGTTGGGAGGCGGCGGCAGAAAGTGAGACAATGAGGAGATGAGATGGATGAAAACAGAGGCTAAAATAGGTGGAGGGAGAGGGAGGGAGGGAGCACAGTGACATGAGGAGAAAGAGGAGGACGGGGGGGGCAGTGGCTCCTCAGAGATAGTCCATTAATAATCCATGGAGCCTTAAGTACTCCTATTGAGGGAGAAAATCGCTCCTGTGAGCCTGAAAGCAACCACCATGCTCACCCTCCCTCCTCTCCCTGCCCTCCGCTCTCATCCGTTTTTCCCCTTCAATCCCACTGCCTCTTTTTTTTTTTTTTTTTTTTTTCAAATGTGCTGCCTTTTGTTTGCTGCGTGTTTTGGTGGTAACACGAGTAATCATTGAGTCATACGGCTGCTTCAAATGTGAAGTAAATCTCCCTCTTACAGCCTCCCCACACACTCACACACACACACACACACACACACACATACTGTGCAATAACAGCAATCTTGCAGGTTCATTGCATGTCACACTGAGCGAGAATGGCTCTGATAAAAATCCTCGCTCGCAATTTGTGTCATCTCTGTTGAAAACATCATTTTCGAAGCGTGTCAAATCGTGCATTGATAGCCCCGCTCAGCGAAAATGCGACAAAACAAAAAGCCGGCGATTTGGCGACGAGGCTGGGACCTCTGAGCCCCGGAGGGTTTTCTTTCTTTGCCAGCGTCTTCATCACTGTCACCTCCATCCATAATCATATATGTTATTTGTTGTTTGCCAGTAACAATACAGAGGAACTAAGAGTCCACAGCTACCTTCTCTAGCAGTTTTGAGGATCGTTAGCATGTCAACGTGTGTTAGCATGCAAGTTACAAGATAATGAGAATGTCAACACACCAAATTAATGGACAACCAAGATGACATTACAACAGATGATAAAGCCTGGCATCGCTGTAACACTAATTCACAAATGTTTATTAGTCTAGACCCTCTCGTGTCTGCAGTGAGCCTTCATTATTAGAGTAAAGGTGGAAGGACGGTCAGGTCAGACAAGCTCAGGACTTTCACCCTGCAGACTGCTGTTTGTGTGAAACTGGTTGGAAACACTGAGATATTTTAGCTTAGTAACACCGAAGTTACATAACGATGAAGTTATTCTAAACCACAATGTTGTCAGGAATGGCATTACGCCATTTGCTGGAATGCTGCAACAGTCATGTTGTTTTGGGACTGACTGGCAATCGACTGTTCGATCGTTTAGGTACTAGGATGTGTTGAATCAGAGGAATGAAATGTGTTAGTTGGGCAGCGATTGTTCCATTTTACTTAGTGCAACAGAGAAAAGAAATCTCAGCCTGGTCACAATCTTCCTAAAACCACAGCTTAACTGTCGGCTTCATTTAAATGTGGCTCAGAAAGTGTTTGAGGCATGAAATAAGCAATGTACCTCCAGATTTGTATCTGTGCTGCCTTGTTTGACAGTTTAAGAGTCTGGACGCAATTGGATGGACCTATAACCAATCGGAGCAGCGACACGTGTGACTGACGCTCCTCTGTGAGTCATCCTAACAAAGCAATCCAATGCTAGATAACCACTTGTGATTGGCCCATCACAAACCAGCACTTGGGAATCTGTCTGAATGGGAGGGTGACCAGGCGTATCTGCCAGGACAAATGAAACATGAGCTTGCAGATTTATCTGGTTCCCAGAATTCAGCAGTCCAGCCATTTCAATCGGAAAATACAAGACAAAATACTCGTGGTAGGCAGGACTATAATCAGTTGGACATTTCGTCTGGGACAGTTGTTGATGTTTCAATCTGAACCGGAGTCGTTGACAATCCAACATCAGAGCCACGCAATTAGCTTGGCTTAAAACTGTGTTTACAGGGTCGGTCCGAGCAGCTTTATGGGAGGTCCGTGTGAAATTCCGACATCAGTGTGATCTCGGACCACTGCTCTGGAGTGACAACTAAAGATTTCACCACAATCGAAAAACTATTCAACTTTCATCTCACCGCTTTTGTTTTGCCGAGGCAGCGTCTAATTAAATGAGTTAAATCAGAGGACAGCTCGCACCTTAAGTCACACCTCGCGTTGAAATCCATCAGCGCAGCTCGCTATTTCCCTTCAATCCGGCCCATTTCTCACTCTTGTTCTTCCTCTGTGACTTTTTCTCTCTTCCTCTTTCCTCTCACACCATGATGTCTTGCTAATTGTCTTTGCCTATTAATGTTCCCTCTCCGCCTTTGTTTCATCACACAAACAGACTGAGGAAGACACAGAGAGGTGGAGAGAAAGAGAGCGGTAAAGGTATTTAAAGAAAAACAAAAAAAAACACAGAGACAAGCAGAGAAAGTAGATGAGCGAGGAGAGAAGATGGATAGAAGGAGGGTGAGCCGGTAAATCTCAGGACAGACAGAGACACAGCACTACGTTTTCATCCAGGTGACAGCGAAACTTTATGAAACCTTTTGAAATGTCTCAAAAAAATAACACGTGCATCATTTCCCCGCATGTCAGATAATAACTTTGAATCGAGGATATTGGACACGTTGTTATTGTTCTTTGACGTCAGCTAATGTTAGCCATATTTCATTTTCTCACTTGAAGGAGAGAAAAAAGAAAATCCACCTGGCAACCAACTGGAATCTTAATAGAGGGCTCATTATAAATAGAAGTGACTGTGTGTGGCATTCTGATATTTTTGTTTAAAAACATGTCTAGCTCTCGCTGTTAAATGTCCAAGGGGATCACGTGTTTCACACTGCCGGCTTGTTTGGATTAAAAGATCTTGTTGGCACGAGCGTCGTAGTCACCGTGGCAGAACAAAGAGGAGAGCTCCACCCACAGAAACTCAAACATCAGCAACAACAACAATCTGAGGGTTGAGACGCCACCGTGCCGCCCACAGCTCGACTGACAGGCGAAGTGAGGTGCAGACACACCGAGCACCAAAGCTGGAGATGAAATCAAATAAAAAAAAAAAAAAGGTTGAACTTCATGATGTGACAACTTCTCTTCTCTGAGATCTGCACAATTCAAACTATTCCTGTTTCGCCTTTGTTTACCAATTCAGCACCGCGTAATTCACGTAGAGGCCGAGATGTAACAAGAGACGGAGAAAATGGAAGTCAGGTTCATGTAAAGCCGTCGCTCTGCAAGTGTCTGACTGGTGACGATGATAAATTAATGAAATCACTGACAAACCGCTGCACGGCGAGCCAGCAGCAGACGGAGAGGCCGAGACAGACAAAGACAGAGAGGAGGAACGACGGAGGGAGCTAAAGACGACAGAATTAATGAGTGGAGAGGAGAGACGGAATGAGAATGAGGAAAGGAAAGAGAGGAAAGGTGAAAATTAAAGAAGCAAAGGGGGAGAGGGAGGGAGAGCAAGGGCCAGAGAGGGAGGCAGACAGGGAGACAGAGAGATAAAACACCAGGGATGGGAAAATTAATGACAGACACGGAACAGGGTGGGGTGATAAGGTGGAGTGGGAGAGGAGGATGAAAACGAGCGAATCGATGAAACAAAAAAAGGAGAGCGAGCGAGGGCTGTAAAGAGAAAGAAATATGAAGGGAAAGGGAGGTAAACAGGGTCAAAAGGCAGAGAGAGCCTGGAAGAGGGTGAGATAGAGATGGAGACGGAGAAAAGGAGAAAGCGGATGTGACAGGTGAAAGGAAAGAGGGAAAAACAGCATATAGAATGAGGATGAACAGAGTCAGGGGCCTGAGCCAGCCAGGCGGTGCCTGAGGCGATGCTATTGTCTGTGTGTGTGTGTGTGTGTGTGTGTGTGTGTGTGTGTGTGTGTGTGTGTGTGTGTGTGTTTACACTTGGGGGAAGGTATGTGCGGTGCCAGAAAGCGTACTTGGTGGACGGCTGCCCAGAGTTTGTCCCTCCTCCCTCTGGTTCTGTTCCATCCCTCTGTCACTCCGCCCCTCCAGCCCCTCGCCTCCATCTCTATTGTTACATCTGCATTTGGAGAAGTGTAATCCTGTTTAGATAAGCTGACTACAAAGCGCGGGCGTAATGACATCTGAAAAATGAGACGTCTATTTGGAAACGTCTTCGTTTTGTAGAGATTTTTTTTTTTTTTTTTTTTTTTTTTTTTTAGCAGCGGGATGTTTTTACCGAAAGGTGCGTTACGTAACTGCACCTTTATATGCAGCGAGGAACTCCAGCAAAACTAAACAACCACTAACATCTGGGGTGCAATCAGAAATCATTCATTCATCCAGCTCAAATGACTCTGCAGGAGTCACGGGTATGTTGGCGGTTAAATAGTTTCCATGCAACTAAAATAACACTTTGAGTAGAGTTTCCAAGAGAAAACTTCGCTGCACCTTTGCATTTTGTTTGGGTTTAGGCAACAAACCAACTTGGTTAGATAGAGAAAATACTGTGGTTCTGGTTGAAATAACTCCTAAAGACCAGGTACTAAATGTTTTTACATATAAAACCTAAAGCTACGACAAGGAACAATGATATGTTGTTGATTTTTTTGAGTGTTTCCACAGTCAAAGCCACAAAATACAATGTAAAAAATAAAATTATCCAAGGACAAATGTCTTCCTGCTTCTTTTTTAACTGGCTAACATACCACTGTAAACACAGGCCCTTCCATGCTTATGTAAACTGTTTCATTGTAGTGGGTTTATGTTACACTATGGGTCCACTATTTCTACCTGACTTCCTCCTTTGCTGCTGTAATAAATACTGCAGCCACTAGAAATAAACATAAATATGGGTTGTTAATAGCTGCTTCCAGGCCTACAGTGTATGTAGGTCACCACTTTCACTGGCTTCCATGACGCTTTCTAATGTATTTGCGCTTTCGTGACACAAAATGTGACACATTGTTTTGCCAGGAGACGTTGCATGGTCATGCCGGAGCTCTACGCACATCCTGTTTTAACACTGTGGCCTCATATAGACGAGCGGAGAGCCTTCATTTTTGGATAGCGTGTAGGTCTGAACATGGTCTTAAAAAAGTTTAATGTGTGGATTGTGTATTTTATATTGTTTTGAACAGGTCAAGACTTGAATACATTTGTTTTCAAGCCAAATCCTCACGTCAGTCTGACCTACAGCTGGCAGCAGTAGTAGCAAACAAAACTTACTATCCACCAGATAAATGAGATTCACTCTTCTCTCGCTTCAGTTTCTGACCTCAGCTGGAGACGTTACATCTCACGGAAAGGCACATGAATTCAACATTTACCGACTTATATCTCTCCCAGTGGGCAGAGTACATATGTTCTCGAAGTGCACAGATCGTTGCCAGCTTTGCTAATCTGTCTCATTCTGCATCAACCATTGGCCAAGCTGTGACTCAGTGGCTTGTAGTCAGGAACATACTGGAGTCTAACCAACTGTGAAATGACTTATCGCATATTTAACCAGAAACTCTTAGAGACTGCCGTCATCTCTGATCATATCTGCGTCCTTGGACGTATCCTAAAGTACCGGATCACACTCAGGCATGTTTGATGTAACCATTTAACCTCTGACTCGTGTCGGGCATTTGAGTCCAAACTGTGCAATGTCACAGCCTGATGCATTTCGCAGTTGGCTTGCATACTGTGTAGGGTGTTCTCAGCTCGAGCCAACATGGCTGCCACCGTGCAGCTCGAAGGCCCAGATACCTGCAGCAGGACAGCATCTCGACCTTGAGCTCCATCATGAGGCTCCTTTACATGAAGTTCTGTACGACTGGTTAAACAACTGAGGATCGTTATCAGAATATGTTGAATCCAGGTAATCCAGGTGGCGCTTTAATCATGCTGGTGTTGATAACAATGTAAAGGAATTCATACTGCGATTAGTTTGACGGGTACTGTGTTTCAATATGAGGATGAAAAATCTGAAAATGAATAAGTGTTTCTTTTCTGCACCCAACAATCATCTTTCAGTCAACCGTACAGCCCTTATCCATGAGGAGAAAAGAGAAAACATCCAAATTACTTTGCAAAAATGTGGTTACAAGCAAGAGAAAGCAAACTAATGTCAAGAAAGTGGCCCAAATTCACAAACTGAAGAAAGTCAGAGCACATCTGATGACGCCACGTTAGCAGAATTAGCACCTTTTTGTTCTCAGCTCTCCACAGAAAATAAATCCTCAAATCCAGCCCATGTAACACTCTCCCCCTCTGGGCTTCACAGTTCTATGTTCAAACTAAGAATTACAATCCCCGAACGGCCACACAGTTTTATGGAATAACACTAATCTGTGAATGCTATCGTGCCACCGTGCCAGTACTTGTAATGCCTCTGCTGCCCGTGGCCCGCGCATTGTGGCGCACACCGTGTCCTGAGGTCTCCTGCAATACCGTCTTTCTTCTCCACCTCAATCGCTTCCCTTCCCCATTTTCCCCCTGCAGCTTCCAAAAAAAAAGAAGAAGAAGAAAAAAAAAAACAACACTGGCACGCATTGCTGCCAAGCTCACATCCAGCCATGACAAACACAGCTCGCCGACATGCGCGGCGAGGCAGGCGAGGCAAGCAGACAGAGAGAACTACAGTGGAAACTGTGGAAAAAATAAAGATGGAGGGCTGCAGCCCGCAGGCCACTGGGGCTGTTAGTACATGTGGGAGTTCGGGTGGGGGAGGAGGGGGGAGGAGGGGGGGAGGAGGGGTCCCCTCTCCTCATATCACTCCCCTCTGTCGTCTCTAAAACATGCACCGATGCTCTCCACACGCAGCAGCAATGTGCAGCCGCACGATAAAGCGGCCAGCCGGGGACGAACAAGCTGCACACACAGAACGCCAACTCACACACACACACACGCCGATAGATATCTGTTTATCTGTACATGCTGTTTCCATTCTGCAAGTCACTCCTCTCTCTTCTCCCTCTCCTCCATCCTTCCTCCCTCACCCTCTCCTTTTCCATCTGCTCTGACGGAGCTGCCACTGTCTCCTTCTTTCTCCACTACACGCCAGCTGAGGAGATTCTCAAACGCGCCCCCGCGAAACTCACGAGCACGATGGGACTCCTGTTTGAGCTCTCAGCACGCCAGGCTGCCCGTGACATCACTGCGGGTTTGAATGCAGGTCATGACCCGTGGTGTGTGACATCCCCTTCCCTCCCTCTCCTCCTCTCTTTCTCTCTTCCTCTCTTAAACTCGTCATGACTTATGGATTTATTCCTGCTTCAATTTCAGAAAAACAGCTCCGTTTTATATCTCCCTCACAGCTCGGCGTCCCTGCATGCACACACACGAATGCCTTTCCTCCTACACCCACACACAGTAATCCACTTCACACACTCGCGCCTGACCCGTTTTTGACCTGCCCTGACCCCTATTTGTTTTATATTGTCGTCTCCCGGTTTTAAATCTTCCAGTCTGACTCCAAACAGCCGACCCCCCCCCTCCCCACCCACCCTCCCATATATCCTCTCTGGACAAAATGTCAATGAAGTGCTACTTGAAAGTGTGTGAAGGGGCGCCCACACTGAATCCCTCAACTAAATAGCGACAGAGAAATGGAGCTCCATCACTGCCCACGACCGACCCCGCTGATGAAGTGCATGTTATGTCGCGCCTGTTCCGCGGCGCCGAGGTAAAGCCGGCAGATAAAGCAGCGGTAATGGCAGCAGAGTGAGGTACGCAGTGTGTAGTGTCGGACGGCATTTTTCACAAAGTGACACGCGAGACCTCTCAGCTCGACTTGGGCAGCCGAGATAATTCTCCCCCTGTGATGTAGTGCACCTCCACGGCCCCTCACGTACACTCCTCGGCGGCCGATGGGTTCATCCATCATTCCTTAAAACAGTGAAAATCGCCGTGGTGGAGCAGCCTGAGGTGCCTCGGTTACTGCCAGGTAACATCCTTTCAAGTGTTACTCTTTAGACTTTGGTTAGAATTGCTTTTAGAAATCTGCTGCCACCACAGAAACGTCTTGGTCAAACTCGGGCTTTTGTTTTAGAAATGGTAAATGCGTCACTACAACAGCTATACTTTAGAATATTTCTGTAAAAAAAACTTATTGACATTGTTGTCAGATTGCAGTCGAGGCACATGGAGCCATCCTAGAGAACCAATGGGAAGGTGCGATGCTCCACATGTGATGTACGGTTGCCGCGGTGATGAAAACAACACTGGTGAGACCCTGAACACTCACTATCTGCGAATCGCTGGAGTAATTTACTGCTAATGCAAAACAGACGTTTCAGACAGCTCCAGTTTCACATTAAAAGCATTTTTCACTGAGGGACACGCTGACTTTTATTTTGAAGTAGACTAGCACAGGATATGCAATGTGGTCAATGAAAATAGCTCAACAACAGTTGTGAAATATGTCAGGGAGGTTTCATTCAGGGCGTTTCCTCTAACTTCTCAGTGAAGTAACCAACTCCGTTTCCCTCACTGATGTTATCAGTTTGCCTGTTTGCGTTGGGCTGACATCCCAAAAATATTGCCAAAATATGCGCTTTTGCTTTTAGCTTTGAAGAGAAATCCTCCGCCATCATCTCGTCCGTCAGTTCTCCTTGCTCCGGTCACGTGGTGAGTAAAGTGACCTCTGCTACTCTGTGATGAACAGAGTTCACTATTCTACAGTCCATCATCTGACCGACTGAAAAAAGAAGCAGAAAGAATGGAAAAAGTGTGATGTGGGGATCAAAGTTTAGCAGTTAAAGAATCAGCTTCATGTAAACATTGACCCGTTTTTACTGATAACAAACCGACAAAGTTAGTTTTCAAACCAGCATTTTGCAGAACTGTGAATGTTTTGAAACCTGCAGGAGGGAATTTCCCACACTGCCGGACCCAGAAATCAGCATGAAGTTGTTTGAGTGTTGACAACACGAGCACAGAAATAACATCACAAGGTATCGAGATTATTATTAGAGAGACCTGCTGCTGTTCCATCCAACTTCCCTCATGAATAAATAAAGAACACAGCTATTCTTCTTTTCTCCTAAAACCAGCGATGAACTGAGGTAAAATCTCTTGGTTTAATTGCTGCAGGCATCGTTAGCTGGTCTTACAAGTTACCAAACCAGGTGATTGATTTTAAAATGACCCAGTTTATTGGACCGGGCCTGGATGTTTCCATTGTAGTCCGATTGAAAGATTAACGCTGAAATATGGAGATTAAATTCCACTTGAATCACTTCCCACGGAGAGCTTATAGATGAAGACAAAACCCCAGTGGGATGTTGGATGGTTTCGGATCGTACTTGGACCGGAACGTAAAGCAACAGCTGCTGTGGCTACAAAAAAACAAGTTTAATAAACTAAAGATTATTCTGGAAAATTCTTGGGGTTTAGATGGTGTCACAGAAGCACAGCAATAAATCTTGTTGATGGTCAGAAGTGACGACTCGCTGACCATGAGAGGTTAAATAACATCCATTGTTCGTGTGCCTCAGAGCGCGATTGTTTCCTGGTTAGTATCTTGATGTGCCACCGGTTCCTCTACAAAGAGCGAGGTTATGACTCATAATCGTGTTTGTCCTTCATTGTGGCACTGGGATAAGAAAAACGAAAAATCCCGTTTATTGTGCAAGCAGATTCTATTCAATGTTTATAATAAGCTAGCTGGAGGAAAAGGTCAGGAAATCTCATCCTGAAGTGCAAGGCGGGAGGAAGCGGACGAAAACAATGCAGCTGAAGTAACGACAGATTCTTTTCCTGTTTTTTTTTTTTTTTTTTTTTTTTTTTTTTGCTTTTGTTGTCACGAAGCTGCTGAGAGAGCGAGAGAGGGAGAAGGAGTCACTCAGAATATCTCACGGTCAGCCTTGACGACCGCTCGGGCAAAGCATCACGGGTTATTTTCATTCATTACCACGGCAACTTGAGTATCTCACACATCTCCCAACCTCCATCGCTGGTGTGTTTTCCCTCTTGAGCCTTGTCTTCTGCTCCCCGGTGAATAAGGAAAGTAGCTCGGCTTCCCGGCCAAGAGGGCCGACCTTGGTGTGAACAATGGAGAGTTGCAGCGGTGGGGCCGGGGCGCTACGAGGAATCATTTCCACGTTATTAGATGCGGCGTTATCTCCACCAACACAACAAACCTACAATAATAGCGCACAAGCAGAAGGGCTGGGGGCTGTTGTTGTTGTTGTTGTTGTTGTTGTTGTTGTTGTTGTGTGTGTTTGCTGGTTTCTTTATGTACTATATTAAGTAAGTTCTCCTGTTGACAGCTCTGTGCATAAACGTCCCTCACACTGAAGTAAAACATCACTTGTAAAAGGCTTTTCAGCTGTCAGTGTGCGTGTGTGTGTGTGTGTGTGTGTGTGTGTGTGTGTGTGTGTGTGTGTGTGTGTGTTACAGTGCTCCCATTAGAATGTGAGAATTGGACGGCGGTGATTCATGCTGCCTATTTCTGGTTAAAGCCTCTTCTTCACCTCCCCCTCCTCCTCATCTGCTGCCGCTTCCCTCACCTCCTTTCTTTTTGTCTTTTCTTCTTCCGCTCCTTCTTGTGTCTTTCCTCTGCTTCCATCCTTCCCTTCTTAAGCTCTGCATCGCCAATCTTCCTCTGTTCTTCCATCTTTCTTCCTCCTTTTTCCCGATCCTCTCCATCCCTTTCATCCCAGTCCTCCTTGCATTCCCACCTCCTCCCCCCTCCCTCCCTCCTCTCACTCTCATCATAGCTCATGATTAATGGCTATTGTTTGACCTGTCGCCACCGAGTGTGTGCGCCAGCCTGCACTACCTGCATCTCTGTGTGTTTCTTCCCTCTACCAGACGCGTGCAGAGATCTGTGCGAGTGTCTCCGCGGCCGTACGCGTCTCTGTCGGCCTCATCGACCCACGCGACCCTCCGCTATCTCAACTGGCGCCAACTCGGGTTCCAGGCGACAATTAAATCGCCGCCCTGGAGGGCAGTCATCTGGCAGGAAACAAACGCACCTGCGACGGTCGGGGCTCTGCGGGGGGAATGACACATGCGCCCACCTGTCAGCCAGGTCTGGCAGGGTTTGATAGCCCAGGCGCCGCCGCCGCCTCACCGCCTGTCCATTATGTCCTGGCCTGCATTGTGCTTCTTAGCCGCAGTGAGTGTTGGCTTCTCGTCCAACGGGGGATTTGCACAAGTGAATCAATGTCTTAATTCTTCTACCTTTAATTACTCCACAAAAGGGTCTGTTAAAGGTGCATCTCTGTCCATTTCTCGGCCAGGCTTTAATATGTAATCAAACATCCCATTCACACCTGGAAGCTGCCCACCGTAGCCACAGCTTCCCTCCGCCCAGCTGCAGAGAGCTGCTTTGCTCAAAGGTAATTTGATGGTAATTGTTGAGGGCAGGCTTTTTGTCAAACTGCCAGTGCCTTTTAAACATTCGAGTCAATTAGAAGCGACCAAGAGGTGGATGGAAAGCCTCAGCTTCAGCCAGACTCGGAGCCCGGAGCCTTTTTAATGCAAACAGAGTTGCTCTGCAGAGTTGACACCAGTCTGAGTTTTTAGACCCCATGATGAAAGCTGTCTGTTACTGCAGGATGACCGATCACAACACATAGGAGGAAGTGTTTCGGGCTGTAAGGGCAGCTGACATTAGGTACCGGAGGCCTGACAAATCTAGAAAGTACCAGCAGGGAGTCAGCGGTGCTGTAGCTGTTACTGCACCATCAAAAATCAGTGCTGCTGTCGCTCTGAACACAAGGGAGGCATTATTACTGTATTTCTTATTTTCATGACTCTTTAAGGTTTATTCAATGGAAGTATTCAAAGGAGTGGAAAGAGACGGAGACGGATAAAGCCTGAACACATGAAAACCAATATCATCAACTGCTGGCAGGTAACATTTCTGCAAACCACTGATATGTTCACAAGTTACAACAGCAGAGAGATTTTCAGGGTACAGAAACCATCTCAACATAGAAATACACCCAGAGAGGTCACAGAAGTCTACAACACACTGAGCTGAAATGTTCCAAGAATAATTATTCTCATGTAGCCATACAGAAACAGAAATGGTTATCCATCAGTAAGCAGTATGCCATGATCGTTTCATGCAGCAGTTTGCACATACAGAGCACAGAAAGTAATGCAAATGCTTTGCGTCATGAGCAGAGCGGACGGCAAACTCTGCAGAAGGCGTTCAGAAAAGGACAAACTTCCGCCGAGATGTTTCCCTGCAACCTTAAATTGGATTATAAAAAGATGCTCTTACAGCACACACACACTGTTCATCTGTTTTGTTCACATCCAACTCACAGCTGTAACATCCTCACAGTCTTGTTGTAAACCTCACAAATGTTTTCAAGTAACCTTAATGGGAAGAACAAGCCTCCGACTGACCTGCAGGCAAACGATCAGAATCCCTGAAAAAGCCAAACGTTGTGATTTTATCTCCTGAATGTTTCATCTCCAAGAGCAGCGTGTCACGACGTCGAAATAAGGACAATACTGAAGTCATAACTATAAAATACCACACAGTAACTGTTATCATTATCATTATCAGCAACAATGACCCTGAAAACAGACATGACACTTGATCTTAATATCATAGGTTAATGTAAAATAAACTGTCACTTCCCTACAGCGGATTTCCTTAAAACCTTCAACGTGCCAGATTACTCAGTCACACTTACATTACATGTTCATGAACTGACTTTAATATCCTGAGGTGGAGGAGATGGAGATTCAGTACGTTTTCCAGTCGTGCTTGTGGTGACAAAACCAGGCGTTTTAAGACAAAACGTCATCTTTTCCCCAACCATAACCAAGAGGTTCTGAGCGTAAACCTGAGCGGACCATAAGCCCGGCGTTTTCACGACATACGTTTCCAAACTGAACTATCTGTGGTTTGCAGAAAGGTACACTGTCAACATTTATCCTGGCAATTGTGAAAAAAAAAAAAAAAAAAACTCGGCCTGTTTTTCACGAGTTTGTGATCACGAAGCAGCGACTGTTTTCTGCAGTATGGAAACAACGTGTCCGTCACATGTTCAGTAAAGTATGATTTTAATGTGTGACAGTCTGGTGACAATCATCCCCGTCCAACCTTCAAATAACAACACTGTCACTAATGTACTGTTCACTCTGCGCTGTGTAACAATCATGTGATATTTCTGCCTCCCTCGGACTGCTTCTGTTTCTGATCCAAACCAGGATCCTTTTGTGCGACCCTGAGATTATTTCCTTTTCCAATCCTCAAACCTGTTAATCACTGACAACCTCTCATGTTCACCTTGTGGCCCTCAGTTTTTACACGTAGGTTATTAAATTGTGATTGTTCTCCATCTCATTTCTCTTCTTTTTTTCAGGGCTACACTACGTATTACAGCAGGGTCCACTCTTAACGCTCGGGTCATGCAGTTCTAATAAATCGGAGCTGCTGTTAACACAAACTGTTGTAGTTACATTATTTCGCTGTGGTTGTGTGGCCTGCAGGTGTGAAGGTGTTGAATGTGTCTCTGTGAATAACCACCGACATTCAATCAATCTTTTTTTCTAGATAAACAAAATGTCAAACTGTATTTTATATGATAATTTGTCCATTTAAAAAAAAAAAAAAGCCCCGACACTTAATTACCACAGCACCTTCAGAGCCGCTGCAATTTTGCTCTTTAGGCTGCGAGCGCTTAAATTTCACTCCCGCTTTGTATGAACAAACAAGCCTTTGTGTGACATTTCCAACCAGTCGATAATTAGGTTTATTGTGATATTCTGGCTCGTATAAGCTGCTGCTGCTGCGTTTCAAAATAATGGGAACCTCTGCCTTAACACACAACCTCCAGCGCACCCGGGGCTCCGGCGGCCTCCGTCTCGCCTCTACGGAAATCAATTGAGCATGGCCTGATACTATTTAGAAAAAGCAGATGGCATGTCTAAATGCTAAGCAGGAACTAATTTGTTCATTTCAGACCAACAATGTCAACACCACATTACCCATTATGTCATTCATACTCACACAGTAACTGCGCTACTCCTACAGTCTACATCATGTAGTCGTCCTGCAGCTAACCACACGAGCAATTAGATCTGTGTTAGGAATAACGACTGTGACAGATTGAAATGCGGGTAACAAGCCGAGGCGTGAGGACCAATTGTACTCTGAAGACAGTCGAGCGGGCCGGCGGTCCACGTGAGAGACATGTGATCACTTCCAGGAAGTGCTAATTTGTTGATGTACAAGTCAAACGTCGTCTGAGCCGCGACGTTAAAGGTTAGGCAGACAATTTGTGGGTAAAACTCACTCTGATCCGTAGCTGAAGATACTTTTGTAAAAGTCCAAGCACTCTTTCTTTAAGTGACTTTATTTTCATGGCTCTCGTCTGCTCCATCTTGTTGCTGTGGAGAACAATATTTAGCTCACATGCGTGCCAAGTGTGCGGCAAATAAAGAACCTGGACTTGAAGAGACTCGAGCCTTCCCTTTCTTTAAAAACTTTCACCTTTTAACAAACTTTAGTTTGGATTTAGACAGTTTCAACAGAGTGTAAAGCAGCTTTAAACTACCCATGAGCACGTCGTCATTTAGAGGGCGTTGAACACCAAATACACTGAACTCAGATTCTTGATTCCACCCTGATGTCTTGTTAGTTTCCAGTAATCACTGTTTATGTTTTGCAGATTAACAACGTGTTTAAATCTCTGATGTAATGTTCGGTTGAATCGCTTCCCTTTCAGCACAACCTGACTACTAGTGAAGTTGGATCAAGCGATTCCTGAGAGAGATAGTTGATTGTTGAGTCTAATTCTTTAGGTTGGATAACTGTGGCTCAATAAAGAATTTCTTCAAATTGTCCGGTAAACAGAAACCTGCACGTCACCAATTCAGTTCTTACTGCGCTGTTATTTCCAGGACCGGCTGCTGCGGAGACGTGAGGGTAATGACTCTTCCTTCAAGAGCTCGAATCAAGGTGCTGTACCGCTAAATAAACAGCTTGATGCATTCGTCAGTGTGTGTTGTACCTTTTCAAAAACAGCCAAGTCAAAAATTTGTATTCACTTTCGGAACTTTTCTGAACAGTGTGTGTGGCTTTTAAAACCGTTTGGTATGCCCGACGTTCACCCTGTTTGTTTGTCTAATCTGAATAGGTCTGGTGATCACAGAGCTACACCTGCCGTGCACTCTGGCTCCAAATGAAAAGCAGTCACCCTGGCAAAGAGCGCTATACTGTGTGGGAGGTTTCTGAGCAGGCGGTGGAGCCGGAGGAGACTCCGCCGAACAAGTCAATTTAACTACGACCGCTCCAGTGCAGCCGCCAAAGCCGGGAGCAGACCTGAAGACCGCCCAACCCTTAAAGAGACCCGACACCCCGCATGAACACACCCGACTTCCACCAAACACCGAGAGAATTTACACCCAGAGAGGTCACAAACTGACACACTGAGCCGCGGGTAAGACTGCGATTAGAGGTTGTTTCATGAGGCAAATCCTTAAAATGCCCCATGAATGCTTATTCTCATGTAGCCATACAAAAATAGAAGTGTTTTTTGTTTTGTTTTTCTCCATCAATAAGCAATTTGTGCAGCGGTTTGCACAGATAACACACAGAAAGTAATGCAAATAGTCTGAATGAGCAGTGTGGACGGCAAACTCTGCAGAAAGCGTCTAGAAAAGGACAAACTTCCACTGAGATGCTTCTCTGGATTGGATTATTAAATGATGCTCTTACAGCACACACACACTGTTCATCTGTTTGTTCTCCATATTCACATCCAACTCACAGCTGTAACATCCTCACAGTCTTGTTGTAAACCTCACAAATGTTTTCAAGTAACCTTAACGGGAAGAACAAGCCTCCGACTGACCTGCAGGCAAACGATCAGAATCCCTGGAAATCCAAACAGTATGATTTCATCTCCATGACCAGGGTGTAACTGGTACAATCGATCATGACGCACAACTGAAGGAGATCACTGACGTCCACAAACACTATGATAAAAGCCATCATGTGCCCATTAAGTGGTGACACATCTCTGGATGATCACAGACAGAAGTATAAACCATTAACAGGCGAGCAAAAGCAGAAGATTCTCAGAACAGGAAATGAGAATTGGAACAAAAAGGTTGAGATTGATCGGAATCGTTTGCCTCCGAGATTTATAAATTCCTTTTATCGATGCAGTCATATTGTTCAAACGTCACTGTGCTTGAACGCTGCTGGAAACTTGAAAGAAGAGGAAAAATGGCCCGAAGCGCGACTTCAAGAACGATCCTGGAGAAAGATAATTGATTGTTGAGTCTCAGTCCCAGCTCGTCAAATACTGACCAGAACATCTAAATCAAAGCGCTGGTTTTGGGAATTAGATCGACAATGAATCATCTTTCTGCAGAAAATCTCCTTCCCTGAATTAAGCAAAATGCTGAAACATCTGCGCAACATGGGCTGAAATTAAAGAAATATCATGTGTTAGATAATCTACATGAGTGCCGCTGACTCTCGAACAAGCAGCACATCTGCTGGTGAAGGTAAATATCAGAAAGCTAAGCAGATTATTTCCTCTGATGAAGAAAACAGAAACAGATGCAGGACAAATATTCTCTCATTTCATCCCTGACTGGTTCAACAGTCACATACATATGTTTTTATGCACTGTGTTGTAACTCAGAGTTAATGAAACAGTCGTGGAAGCTTCTTCTCCCTCACAGGAAATTGATCAGAAGTCAATGAGGGAATCGATAAAGACTCGGTCCCATTAGCAGAATCGACGACGGCGTCCGTAATGACGAAATCAATGCAGTCGATCCGTGACTGAAGCCTCACGGTGGAACGAACCACTTATTTATTTTTATCTTTTTTCTTTCTGCACATTATGATCCAACTTTAACGATCCAGAAGCATTTAAACACAGAACAAACATGATTTTCTCTCGACCTGAACTCCCCTCGCGCTGGAATTAACTAAGGAAGAGTTGGTGGAAAATTAGTAACTTTGATGCGTTTTCAGTAGTGCTGAGTACGGACAACAGTGATGAAACAGAATCAGCAACTCTGAATGTGCAGCCGAGCAGACAGGCTTATTACTGCTGCTCAAAGTTGACTCCTGCGGCGTTTAAAGAGGCGACACACACGCACCACTGAAGAGACGGCAAGCGTAACGCAAGGAGCGAGCAAAAGTTCCCGATTTGTTGGAACAAAGTTTCTGATCAACGATTCTGTTTGTTGGACTTTGTTCCTCGTCGCCTAACAACTTCTCAGCAGATGTGAGCAGGATTAATGCCGAGTACGTCTCAGTGTGTGGACCAACCATCTGACTGTCATTTAGTCTCATTGAAATCACACCCGTCGGCCATTTTGTGAAGCACTTGGCCGAGTAACCTGACCAGGAGCTTTACCTTAACAGATATAGACGTTGATTTCACTGGTCCATTTAGCTCAACTGCTAATCGGTGCGTCAGAGGGCAAAAGACTCAAAGAGTTAGTTCGGTGCCTCGTGCCCAAGCATGTTAATGTTGTCAAAAAGGCTGAAAGTCAAGCTAGTCAGTTGGAAGCAAAATTAACGGAAATCGACTTCCCTGAAACAGAAGAGTGAGCGCCGGTGCATTCCTCTGGGACTTCCTGCTCCACCACCACCCTCACAAAGATTTTCATTTTTGTGTTCAGTCCTTAAACGCACCATAAGACATTTCTACACAAGACATCAGGAGCAAGGGTTCATGGGAGTTTCTGTCCCACCACTGCTGATAAAAAAAAATCTGTGGACATGACTCAGGGAGAACCCAGGCGGAATTTTATTCACGTTATCATTAAGTCACATTCGCTAACTTCCCTCCTCCCTCTCTGACTCGTTATAAGTTATAGCGACAGTACCAAACAAAACGCTCCATTACCTCGAGTGAAATTGCAGATTGCTCCGAGTTTGAACATTGTTGGAAACACTTGGGAGAAGAGAAGTAAATACCTCAACAAAATACACCAAAAAGGACGAGTCGTGTCTCGATACTTCAACACAGAGACACATTTAACACGTGTTATATCTTTGAAGCGGCCTAATTGCTCGCTATCATTTTACAGAACTGAGAGTAAAGTGCACATTTCGGTGCGCTCGCTCTCATCAGATAAAAGCTGAGTTCAGCAACAGGCCAATTTCCCTGAAACTCTTCTTCCTGCAATTTGTGGCTCACTAAGTGGCTTCAGAGTCTTTTTGTTATCTTCCCTGAAACCTCCCACAGCAGACGTGTGTTAAATGTGGAGAAGGAATAATTATTTGTGTGAGGAGGAGTGTTGAAGTAAAGGAATTATAAGGTGAGGTGAGTAACTGACAATGTTTTATTCTCCAAAAGAATCGTTTTTTTATCTCATTCTGTTAATTAGTCGCCGCTCCGAATATAACTGATGAATCAGAGAGTCTTTTTTTTTTTTCTTTTTTTTTCCCGAAACGCTGTTTAGCCGTGATCAAGTGTTACAGTCTCTCCTTTGACTTCCTCTTTGCCTCTTCATGATGAAAACTGCTCATTATCCCACTCAGAGTTTGCACAGATGAGGCAACCACTCACCGACCGAGAGCTGAACAAGAACCAAACTGTTTGTTTTAATTTCATGTTTTCTCTCGTTGCGGCTTTTGTTCTTCGGAGAGGGGCCGAGCTAACAATGGTTTAAAAAAAACTTCTCATATAGTTATGAGGACCACACACACACACACACACACACACACACACACACACACACACACACACACGGGGTGGTTGACAGTCTGGACCAGAGGCCTGGCGACTGCAGCAGCAGCAGCAGGGGTTTGTGACTAAGCTGCTGTTGCTTTGTTCATAAATCATCATACAACATTGTAATTAGTACACGCTGCGTTGGCTCTGATTGATAGCAGACAGGAACGCAATCATTCAGCGACACACACACACACACACACACACACACACAAACACACAATGCATATAGATTCAAATACAGATAGAGGCAGAGACACCATGTAATCTTCGGCTCCTTTGTTTCACATTGAGAGATATTTTATCAATAATAGATGCACGCAGTGTGTTTGTTTGTGTGTGTTTTTGTGTGTGTGTGTGTGTGTGTGTGTTGGTTGCGGCACGCCTGCGAGTCCTGAGGTGTCGCCTCCTAATTGAAAACTACGGCAACAAACAGAACGAGCGGCTGCTAAACAGACAGGCCTCATTAAAACGAGCGGGGAAGTTCTGCCTGTCGACGCAACGTGTTTGTGATTAGCATGACAACAACCTGGCGAGCTGAGGCGCGTCGCAGCTTGTAACCGAGTTATCGAAACAAAAACACACTCCATCACACACAAACACACACACGCAGCAGGTTATTGATCACAGCGAGGGCTGAGCTGCAGAGGGATGAGGTCAGGAGAGATACATTATCTTAATGCACTGCGTTCACTTAATGGTGCGCACAATTACGCACACACAGATTCCAGGATCGGAGCACGTATGGATCTGATGAACTGCACTGCAGTCAGCCAACACACCGCTTATCGATCTATACAGGCCAAACTGTAATGTTTAAGCTACGGCGATGGATCGATCAGTTGTCTTCTCTTAACATAACCCCCAAACTTTTTGGATAATCGTCAGTCATCATCTGCTCAGCTCCATGCTGAAGGTGGACTGAAGAAACTGGCCACAGCTCGTCCGACCCAACCCAGATTGATTTGAGAGGACGATACTCACACCCTTGACATGCAGTTGACGCGCGCACTAACACTTTTAGCTCAGCAGCTACCGTGAAGCTTTCATCGACAGGTCAGTATTGGTTTTTAGCGCTTCCTGAGCCGCATCGTCTTCACTTCACATTTAGGAGAATGACGCAGCGCACGCCGTTCAGCATCAAAGCTCCAGAAACGCTATCACCTAACCCTCCCATCAGCAGGAGGGGAGCAGATAATGACTGCTTGTTCTCAGTTTTTGGGGGGGTGAACTTTTCCTTTAAAATGTGCACATTCTCTGGTTTCTTTCTTCCTCAGCGACAGAAAACTGAATATGTTTGGATTGTGGATGAAAGAAGACGTTCAAGGACGTCATGTTGGGCTCTGGATAACACTGATCATCTTCTTTTATACCATTTTTCAGACATTTTATAGACTAAACAACATCAATAAATCAAGAAAATGTTCAACAGATGAATCCATAATGAAAATAATCTCCAGTGGCAGCCTCAGTTCAAGCACCTTTTCAGTTAGAATCAAAATTTCAGTTTCAAAATATTTGTCTAGGAATTTACACGTTCTCAACAGTATAGTCAAAATGCAACGGATTCAAATACCTGGACGCCATCGTGATTGGACACACAGGAAACAAGATGTATTAATATGCAGGGACAAAAAAAAAAAACGTTTTGGGAGACGTACTTGTTGGCAGTCTCGGCGAGAGTACGATGAGAAGATTGGTAACATGCTTGCACTCTGTGCACTGAATGTAGCCAGTTAGCCTAGCTTAGCTTAGCTTAGCATAAAAGCTGGAAACTGCCTGCCAGGTGTGTTTGCCGACATGCCTGCTCCCACCCGGCTGGTACCCCAGATGAGGAGGAGAGACACGGGGGGGGCAGATGACCCCCGTGTCTCTCCTCCTCATCTGGGGTACCAGCCGGGTGGGAGCAGGAGGGGTGGAGAGGATGGAGGCGGAGGGGGAGAAGCTTGTCAGGGTGATAGATTATACGTCGGCCCGTATGACAGATCACTGGGAGAAACGGCAGCAGGAGATCTCGCCAGGGAGCGGCATCTCATCTCACATTCAACAATAATATTTACATAGCCGGCCTGAAATGAGGGCATCAGCGGGGCCTGACAGAAAGGCAAATCCAACCAAATTAAGTGGACGAGCGAGAGACAGAGACGGAGAGAGAGAGAGAATGTCAAGCTATTCTCTTCTGCATACGTGAAAATGTTATTGAGCCTTCACCGAACCAGGAGAGACACGTCACGTGTCCTCTGTTCTGATTTACAATCACTTTCAGTCCATCGAGTGAAACCCGTGTTGTTGTGCAGTCAGCTCTTTGCTTCCTGTGTCCATTTCTGTGTGTTTGACATCACAAACTCACTGTTGGAAGTATGAAGACCTCGCTCGTTGACTTGAGGAGAGGAAAAAATAAAGAAAGAGAAAAGCAGGAGGAGGAGCGACAGAACGGGAAGCTAGTGAAGGTAACAGAGAGAGAGAGAGACAGAAGAGACAGAGAGAAAGTGAATAAAGTCGGTGAGGAGGAATCATCAGCCTGTGATGTTCTCTAATGAAACACATCACATCACATTTCACAAATCAAAAAACACCAGAGAAGGACTAAAAACGCCTCGAGCACTTATAAACACACACACACACACACACACACACACACACACACACACACACACACACACACACACACACACACACCTGCAGAATAAATGCAGTGCAGGCAGCACAAACAGGCCTCACTGACATTTAACTACAACACTCTGAAACCTGCACACACCCCAGAATGTGTTATGTGGAGGTTGCGTGTCAGACACAGTTGAGTCAGCTGGAGACCTTTTAAAAAGCCAAACTGAATTTTTTTTTTTTTTAAAAAGTGAATCTCAACAGTCACAGCCAGCCAGCTGCTATCATAGCTCGCATAATTACCAAGTCTGTCACAATAGCTTCTTCTTGCCGAAGAGATAATTACCACGAATGACATTTTTTTGCCACCGATACAGTGAAGATGTACAGTGACTGTTTACCACAGCGTGTGTGTTTACCTGCGACAGCACCTGTTACACAGCGTCTCCCTCTCTGTCCGTCTCCAGAGTGAGTGTGACTGACAGGAGACAGCAGAGGAAGAGAGAGGGCAGACTGTCACACAGGTAACACAGCGCTGACGCCATCTTTCTCCCAGGACGTATACAAGACAAATAAAAGTGGCCTATAAAATACTACATATATATAAAATGATAGAATTATCTAAATATGTCAACAAAAAGGATATTTATGTATGTATAAGTGGATTACATCATCAATTGAGACAGTTATTTGATCTAACAACAACTGAAATTGACAAAAATATTAATCAACAACTCACATGTCAATCGAAAAGTCTCGGACTTGCCGTTTTTCTCGGTTTAATATTCTTTCAAAATGACGTTTGTTTCTTCTTTATCTTTGAGTTTTGGGATTGTGAGTGAGACAAAACAAGCAATTTGGAGACATCACCTTGAGCTCTGGCAGATTTTAGTGACAAAACAATAAACTGATCACACAGAAAGATGCATGATGGGAAAAAAAAATCATTTGTTGCAGCCGCCAAAAGGAAGATTTGATTTCACCGAGGTGAGGATGTGACCACATGTGGTCGAGCAGATGAAACCAGTGTGTCTGCAGAGGCTTCCTCATTATAATATGTGATATTTTTTCAAGCATTATTTCTTATTTTCAGAATTATTACAGTAACACTAACCAAATCCTGACACATCGTTTTCACCAAAGGGGAAGCGAAACTATGAAAAACTGTACAAATGTGAAGACCTGAAGAATTAGACTAACTTGTTGTTGCCATCTTGATACGGAGGTCAAGAATATTTGAATTATAAAGCACTTGCAACTTCTTCCACCCATGTGTGAAAGAACTTTCAACTTTAAAACTGAATTTCAGACCTTTCAACACTTGTTCTTAAACTAATTTCAACAGCCTGAGAACAAACACGTGTCTCGACATCTTCGCTCGGGCCCCCGCGGAGAGCACGAGACTGAGGATTAACCAAAAGCCAGAAAGCAAAGAGCCGTATCAGTGTCAGGCTGAAGGAAAGGGGGGGAGACTATAGCACACAGCAGCAGTGAGAGACCAGGAACCATATCAGAGATAAAGAGAGGCTTAAGTAGAAGTGGGAAGAGGAACGAGGAGAGACAGAAGTGTGAGGTACGAGGTGAGAGGTCTCGGCGAAAGACAATCATTGAAATAAACATGACCCAACCCGGCCCGCGCCGCAGGGATAAGGTCAGCCGGCGAGGGAGGAAGTCCACGGAGGAGCGGGGAAGAGAAAATGGGATACAAACTAGAGAGAAAGAGGGAGAGAGAGGGAGAGAGAGGGAGAGAGAGGGAGCTCTACAGCGTCAGATTAATCCAGTGGACTGTGTGAGAGGGCAGGAGAGAGAAAACACACAAGGAAAGAGAGGAAGTTTGTCCACACTCATCCGTCCGTATGAAAACAACACATAAGTATTTATCTCTTTCCTGGGTGTTCGTCCGCCGTCAGCACCCGAACACCACAGATTCACTGAGTAAACACAAGGGTGTGGAAGTAAAATAACTTTTATTAAGTCTTAAATTCATGGCTCGCGGTAAAGTAAACTAGAATTACCACCTCAGGGCTTGAGCGCCTCCACAAACCAGTGGAGCTGCTGGTTCTGAGAATAATGCAGTTGTGAGAAATGTCACAACTGCATTATTTTAATGTATTTATGCGTAACATACTAGTGACCTTTGACCTTTCACCGCCAGATTCTAGCACTGAAATCCAGCTGCTTGTTGTGCCAGATTTGAAGACAGGTGTTGTTCAGGTTTGGCTTTCATGAGAAAGTGACGCCCTGAGCTCAGAGTGACCTTTGACCAGCAAAATCTAATCAGTGCTCCCCTCGGAGTGGAAGTGGGCGTCTTGGGTGGAAATTTTAAGTAAATCCCTCAGGGGCGTTTCAAAGCGTATTTCTTCTTCTTGGGAACTATTTCATCCATTTTTAACCGCAGGGTGCTCACCTCTGCCTCTGAGCTGCCGGCTGCCACGCTACAGATCCCACACAGACACCGAGGAACACCCGCTCGATCTGCATCCATATGAAATCTGGAGTTTTACGGACGACGAAACCAACAGGGAGCACAGCGGGGAGAGGGAGTTAAAAACAGGGGAGCGCTGCCAGGAATGCTAAAATTCCTTAAAGACTGGAAAACTAGAAAATATAAACATCTTGGATCTCTACAGTGTTTTTACAGTCTACTGGCAGCTCAATGCGCTTTATAACACACACTGTCATACACTGACGGCAGAGGTTTCCCATCAGGAGCGATTTGGGGTTCAGTGTCTTGCTCAAGGACACTTCGACATGCAGCTGGGGGAGCCGGGGAAACGAACACGCGACCTGCTGATTACCAGACGACCTGCTCTACCTCCCGAGCTGCAGCCGCCTCCATCTTATCCGATCTTATGTGGTCCAGCAGCGACTGGACTTCAGCTCTCGCTCCCCTGAACTCCGTTTGAAGAGTCACAGCACTGATTACATACATGAACGTCAATTTATTCGTCACGAGCGGCGCTGCTCCGCCGGAGAAAAACAGTCACTCAATTAATTAAAAAGGTTGTAAAGAGAGTCTGTTGTGGCTCTGGAGGTGTTGTCATCGGGTTTATAGCAGCCCGGGTCTGAGTGTGTGGGCAGACCGGAGGGAGAACGGGTCGAATGGAGGATGCTTGAATGAAAGTTGAGTTCGGGAAGCGAAAGGATCCACTGCTTTCTTTTTATCTTGACATCAGCCACCGTCTATTCAAGCATTTGTGCACTCGGAGCACAAACATGTTCCCTCGTATCATTCACACATGCTTCATTTTTATGTGCTTATTTGGAGACTAATTAAACGCATTTAATGCTCTTTATCAGTCTTTTGCCTCTTTTTTTTTGCAGTACAGCGGCCAAAAACTTCTCCTTACTCCTTACTGTTCAAAGAAAAAAAAAAAAAAGGAGAAAAAAAAAGCATTTGAATGTGGATTTGGACGGCAATTACTATGGCAACAGTTGAAGTTTCAAGATATTAAGGTCAGGCCTGTGAAGACCATCTTTGAAAAGTGGTGGTTTTTGATGTGGAAAAACACCAAAAAACTGAGCTTTGTGTGGAACATACTGAGAGAAATAGGCAAAAGCGAGGTCGAAAGCAAGAGATGAAACTGAAAGAGGAAAAAGAGAAGGAAAAAAAAAAACACAGGATCAAAGAGAGAGGAGCAGTTTCAAAGAGAGAGGGGAGAAAGAAGAAGAAGGAAGGCAGAGACGGTTACAGAGAAGTGGATTGAGATGGTGAGAGAAGAAGAAGTAGAGAGAACGAGAGAGAGAGGCGATAGCAGAAAGAGGATTGGGCATGAAAACCGGAGCCGCCGAAAGACAAGAAAGGGCAGATTGCCAATTTAGCTTTCACCGATAATCATTCCCACTAAGCCTTTCTTACAGCAGAGCGGGCGAAACATTCTGCCTCCATTTATATTGCTCTCATTTTTCCGTTTCGTCTCTCGGCTGGGGTCATTCTCACCTCCCCCCCACCTCCACCGACGCCAATAAGCTACAGCGACTATATCGAGGCTGCCGGTGTGGTGCTGAATATCAACAATGCCACCGATCGATGGCAGCCGAACCTCCACAGGGTGACAAACAAGCGGCGTGTGTCTCTTTGTGTACAAACCGGTGGGCGTTGAATGCGTGTCGAACACCTGGTAAATTAAAAGGTGAGGTACATATTCACCAGCTGACAGGAAAACAGTTTGAATAAGAGGTCTGGAGAGGGTTATATGTTAAAGCCTTTTTGTATCAATCATTCGATTTGAAATGGAATCAAAACACAACAACAAAAAGTTGGCATTGCCTGGGGTGTTTAAAGCCGTCCTAATCAATACTTTATATTGGCAATGGATCAAAAGACAATATGTGATGGTAAAGTGTTCAAATCTTCAGCTCTGCTCGGTGTTTTGGCAAACTTCACTGATTAAATTCACACTCAGCAATCTCTTGTTTTCACAATAAAGGCATTTTGCAGCTTAAGTGCGAGAAATGTCCCTAATTAGGTGGTGGTGACCAAAACAGAGCTAAAAATAAAAGAAAAAGGAGTGAATATTAAACTTACCTTCACCAGGTGACTACAAAACACGACTGGTCAAACAGTGTAAAAGTCATATTAACATTTCTAAAGCAGGATGTGAGTCGTATCATATTCACATTTTCAGGGTTATGAGCTGAATTGAGGCCAGCAGGCGCACAGACGTGGCAGCTGGGTGAAACAGCTGCTTGAACGTTTTGTAAGCACGAAACCGCAGCATATTTTTAAGCCGTGTTTGTGGCTGTTTCAACATTTGTAAGTGTGAAACCATTTACTATTTTCAAAAGGAGACATCAAGACAATTTCCAGCCATCTTTATGGCAACAAAATCAGGTGAGCTAAGAAAGAAACAACTGATCTACACACGTTTCAACATCTGTACGACATTTTCAAGGAGATGTTAAGTTCCAGCCGTGTTTGTGGCTTTTGAGCCTGAACCTAACTACACCATAAACCCAACGTGTTGCTGTTCGAGCTCTCAAAGCACTATTATGTTTTTGAATGAAATCTAGAGTTTGCAATAACCACGTTCAGCTGCTTCGTCTGCGATGAAACATGAGAAAGTGTCCTCGCTTTTGTAAGACGTGGTCAGTTCGGTCATATTCAGTGGGTTTGTATTGATGCCAGTTGCGCTCAGGTTAATACATGTTGTGTGCTATCTGGAGCTTTGTTTGAAGAGAGGACAACAACGGACCAACAGGCTCAGCTTTGGAACAGAGCAGATAAGTGAATTTCAAGATCAATAATTCAAAACAAGAGCATCTGGCCAGCTGACGCTTTAATAGTGCCACTGTGTTGACGACACACATCACTTACTCGGTTAAAAAGGGGGACTAGAAAAGTAAACATTTGCCTTTACCTTCAACCCCGGCTGTCACTAAAGAAGTTTCTCTTGATATTCACTGAAAAAGACAGACTTCTTTATTTGATCAGGGAGATTTTGGAGTGAGGAAAAGTGTCTGCAAAGGTTCAGAAGGAGACAGGTGGAGTGAAACGCGAGGGGAAGTTCAGCTGAGAGCTTTGAGGAAACCTGGAGTGATGAAGTGATTGAGTGGAAGAAGAGGAAGTGGAGGAGTCAAAAAAAGGGGGGGGGGGGGTGAGATGAGAGGATATGAATTGCCATGTGAGATGAGAGATGGAAAAAAAAAAAGAGGAGGGAAGATGATTGGCAAACAGGAGGAGAATACCGGGAAGAGCGGGAGCAGAGGGGTGATGAATGGCAAATGAAGGAGAGGAGGGCGATGATGGGGAGAAGAGAAGAGAAGAGAAGAGAAGAGAAGAGAAGAGAAGAGAAGAGAAGAGAAGAGAAGAGAAGAGAAGAGAAGAGAAGAGAAGAGAAGAGAAGAGAAGAATAATAAATGGAGGGGGGGCAGAGGATGGGGAGTCGAGGTGAGACAGAAGAGGAGAGGATTGACAGGAAAGGGAGGACAGAGGTGATGAATGGCATACAAAAGGAGAAAAAAGCAGCGAGGATGAGTGAAAAGGTAAAAAAAAAAAAAAAACAAGAGGAAATGAAATGACAAGGAGAGGAGAGAGAGGGAGTCAGAGAGGGAACGAGGGAAGAGTTTATAAGAAGGGGAGCAGAGTGATGACACGAAACAAGCCTGCAGCCTGAAGCTAATTTGTGTTGTGCTCTGGTGCCCATATATGGTGATGGAATGTGTGAAGGCAGCTACTGTGGTTACCTGCATTGATCTGAGATCAGACCACTGCAGCTGGCAGTCAACAACACACACACACACACACACACACACACACAGCCTGCATCATCCGAGACAAACAGACTGATCTGTGGTCAGATCAAGGACAGCAGGACAAACTAAATTAAGCAAACGGTGAAATCAAGGAGAGACACACACGAGCATTAAAACCACCGACACACTGAGGCAAAGGGTGAAGCAGCCGCGAGGCTAAAACTGTGACACCTTTTTCTGAGATCTCATCTCGAGCTTTTCAGTCGAACGGAAGAGACAAAACACAAAACACAACCCTGCGTCCTCCAGTCGAGAGCTCTAAGAGAACATCGTCGATTTGTGATGCTCACAATTCACCAAACGCAATTTTGAACGTGCGATTCAACCATCATATTTCAAAACTGAGTTACTGTTGTTGCTGTTTAAGATGCAGAGTCGCGGTGAGAACACAGACGGCAAAACAAGCAAAGTGAACGACTGATTTTTTTTTTTTTTTTAAAAACACCACCTTCACCTCCGTCATTACAGCAACAGATCAGCAAATTGTGATTTTATTTCAACTACTGCAGCCCTCAGTATTGATTGGCTATTATTCATTACATGTAGCCAGTCAGATTGGGTAAAAACTACAGAGTTGTGACCATGAATGTTTTATAAGAGCTACAGGTCTGGGTGGTATGGCGGCTTTGTTGTATTGACTTATTTTCAGACTCAATGCAGTTTGACACAGTGCTGTTTATCATGACACAAAGCGTTACCTTTCCCACACTCCTCCCAGCAGCTCCGCCTCACTCATTAACAAGTTCCTCTGCAATGCTGAGCTGTATTCAGATCAGCCTGTTAATTAGTCTATAGTGTGACCTGTACGTTGCACGTGTTACGCTGAAATCTGTCAGTGCCGAGAATGAAACTAGTGTTAGCACGTGTGAGATTTAGAGATGTGCTGCATGTGTGTGTTTTTTGTCTCAGGTGAGGGTTTGCGTTGTTGTTTGCGTGTCAGGTGAATCACACTGCATCACTTTACAGCATTTCACAGATGAGACATGTAACACCGTATGTAACACTCTCTCTGTCTCTTTGCTCATGCTATATACGGAATATTAATGAATACGTAAAAGATATTTAAAAAACTGACTGAAATTATCTCAAACTTCTGTTTTGTGGCCTGTGTTGCAAAACCATCAACCTCTGCAGCAACAGTGGTATGTGCAAAAAAAAAAGGGAAACATGCAGCTCTTCTATTTATATGATGTGATTTCTCACGTACATGTTTTGCAGATGTAAATTTTGTAGACGTAAAACACAGTCTGGTTTAATAAAAGGTGTTTGTGACATCTATAATCGACAAACACCAGAATATATACATATATCTTGTATCGACCTTCAGCTTGAAAATACTGAAATATGACTGAATTTTTTATTGCCACTGAAATAGGTTTAAATGCTTTAATGCTCAAAAACTACATCCGTTCTGGTTGTTCTAGCTCCTGTTTCTTTAAGCCCCCCCAAAAAATACCCAGTCTGCTCTGATTGGTCAGCTGATATATGCCTGAGCCAGCACTGTTCACCATGTCACCACCCTGCATCATGAATACAGGCATAAATTGTGCAAATGATGATGTCAAGAGGTCACCGCATTAAAGGAGGGACGAGCTGACGAGGCATTTGAGGAGCAGTGTTTTCTGTGGGAGAGGGGAGCTCCCGTTGGCGCAGACTTTCAACTTTCAATATCCTGTATAACACACCGAAGGAAAACACCGACCCACCCGGCAACCATTCCTCCAAGAACCCAGAAAGGAAAAGTGGAGAAACAGCTTTGGCGTCGGACGAAAAACCTGGATGTGAAACAGCGACGTAAAGCCAAACAAGAAACATTCCAACTCTCAGGTGGTGAACAGATTTTCCTCCTGTCGACTCGACGTGAGGATGACCCACTTTCCTGCAAGAAACATGCATCCTGTACACAAACATACAAGCCTGCATATAGAGGAGGACTCGCCTGCATATTGTAAATAATTCAAACTACTGTGTGGACTGACTGACTGACTGGGAGTGTGTGTTTGTGTAGTTCTGCATGCACACGTGTGTGTGTGTGTGTGTGTGTGTGTGTGTGTGTGTGTGTGTGTGTGTGTGTGTGTGTGTCCACGTGTTAACATCTGTTCCTGTGTGCGTTTACGAGACAGACTTGATTAATCTCACTTCTCATTAATCAGAAGTGACTCGCCGCTCTGCCTTTAATCTTCACTGCTGGTGTGAGCGTCTTCATAACACACAATCATTTATTGGATTATTTACCAGCTGCTGTCAGAACCCATTCTTGCTTAATTCCTCCTCTTTGTCCTGCCTCGCTCCAAATACGTCGCCGGGGCTAATTAATTCTCAATGCGGATGCCATTCTCTGTGCTACCTTCTTTTCATACCCACCGACCTGTTCAGTGCCGCTCGGAGGCCAGCGTCGCGGCTTGCTTCTCCTCGGCGCGCGTGTCACATGGAAACAGACAGAGGATTTAAATCATTTTGATCTATTCAGTTTTGTGACGGCTGACCGGCCTGCGTCACGACCGGCTGAGCGTGTCCCGAGCAGTCTCCTGGAGGTCAAACAATTCTGATGCCAAAAATGAGAAAGCTGCCATGTACGATCACATCTCATTTAATTAGCAATCTGTGGCGACAAAATGTCAGCAGCTATCACTTACGTGTGTATGTGTGTGTGTGTGTGTGTGTGTGTGTCCGGGACGGCAGTGTCTACACTTGTCTGTATTATGTTGGTGATGACGGACTGATTAAAGCTCATAATTAATCCCGTCTGTGGTGCTAAATTGGAAAATGACGCCCCTTTTTTTCCCTCATCGGGTGTGTTACACTAAGCACATGACAGGAGGAGCAGGAGGGTTCACATCTGTGTGACAATAATCCTTCTACTGGTGGCTTTGCTGCCAATCAGCTAACTAGCCGCGCAGACGTAGGAGACGAAGAGGAGGAAGAGGAGGAGGAGTCCGTGTCAGTCATCCTTTTGGCCCAGCGGCAAGGCAGCTGTGGGTGCAAAGCTGCCAGTCACGATTTTGAACATCATTTTTTCTTAACTTTTATTTGGGAGAACACAGTGCGAGGAGCCAGAGACGGGATAAAGTGGAGTGAAACTGGTGACGTCATAAAATCACTGCACCACAGCCTGAACTATGCGCTGGGCGATATAGTTTTATTACAGTATGATCGTGATATGAAACCATAACTCATATCAGATTCACTTGTCTTGTCCTTTTCCTGATTTTACAGGCTGCATTCCGATAAGGCAATGTGCGTTTCTGAACTTAACCAGACGGTTCTCCCTGTTCTAATGAGGCCCGAAACCCCAGAAATAAGTTTGTATTCTGCACCTCCAGTTCCTGCTTCTCAAAGACAGTGGGGGGGTTTCTGGTAAATGCCTGAAATAAATGCGGTGGTTGACAGAAACTAAGAGGTTTACACGTTTTATTTTAGATACCCCGAGTGTGAATTTAAAAGTGTTACAAAGCTAAATGAGACTACAGACCTCAACACACCAAGCACAAGCGACTCCTCTACTCGCTAGTCCGTCTGAATTTAGCTGGAAACTATTTGGATTTTCCAACTTGAACATTTCTTAAATCTAAGAATCTTGCTGAACAAAACATGTAAGAATCATAAAATTGTGTTTGCCACGTGTCTTCAAACCTCACAGGCTTTTTGTTGAGGTAAATGCTAGCATCTGGGTTAGCCTCCCAAAATATGGCAGCCTACACATAAACACACGATGTTAAGCATTCAGCCGTTTCACTGCGGCAGCCCACGACTTTAAACAGGTACACAGACGGTGAGTCAGCCGCTCTGTCACACTCCATCATCCACATATCCGCACAAATATTAAGTAAAGATCCCGGGCATGTGTGCCAACATATATAGTAAGACATACACACACACATGCATCCTGCCAACACCCACAGATCGCACTGCCAGAGGGAACAAAACGACAGTTGAGAGAGATGACATGGGAAAAGACTTTAAAAAAACAGCTTTCATCTGTTTTCTGCAAGAGGAGACTGTGACTGGATAGCTGTCAGGGGGCCGCCATTGAGTGGTTCCACCAGGCTGAGTGTGTGTGTGTGTGTGTGTGTGTGTGTGTGTGTGTGTGTGTGTGTGTGTGTGTGTGTGTGTGTGTGTGTGTGTGTGTGTGTGTGAGGAAAAATGCACATGTATGACCGACTTCGATCGGCCGCCCTAAATGCCTCGACGCTCACACTCTGGGAATAAAACATGAGCGCGAGAAGAGCGGAGGAGGAGAGCGAGGAGGAGAGGGCAGGGCGGAGGGAAGGTTGGGACCCTTCACGCTCCTCTCTTCAGGGCATTCAAATCCTCCCGTCCTCGCTCGCTCGCTCTCGCCGTTGCAGGAAGAAAGAGGCCAGTGCGCTGACACTCAACAGAGAGTGTGAGTTGTCACGGCGCACTAAGCTCAGCATCCACTAAAAGAGAGGGGGAAAAAAAACACAGAACCAGGAATAGCAGTAACAGGATGACAGTTCAGCCAGTCCTGTCA
The DNA here is from genome assembly GCF_904848185.1 of Acanthopagrus latus. Lineage (NCBI taxonomy): Eukaryota > Metazoa > Chordata > Actinopteri > Spariformes > Sparidae > Acanthopagrus > Acanthopagrus latus. The sequence continues at coordinate 3,754,860 of NC_051041.1, read as the reverse complement.
AGTCAAATGCTGAGTGGACCCAGAGCTCTGAACCGCTTCAGGTTACAGCCAGCAAATGGTTCCCCCCCTCCGCACCGCCTGGCTGCCTCCGGACCAACACGCGCCACGCTAATTGGCATTTAACCCATCATGCTCGGCGCGTTTTAGTTCTTACAAGCAATTACATAACGCTCACTATCATCTCAAACCAAGTGAGTTGTAATGGAGCAATGATAATCTGGTCGCTTTGATTGCCTCCCGTGTGAGCCAGTTTGAGCGGACAGACAATCAGCTGGGAACTTTATATCCAACGCATTTTTAATTTTACAGAAATGACACTTGAAATCCATCACGGCAGGAGTTTAACGCCGTACGACTCAATTTTCTAAAAATGCTAACGTTTGCTGTGCAGAAGTTTACTGCACGACGACTCAAAAATCACATTTTATTCTCACCACAGCGATCATCATTTTAAAAAGTAATCACTTCCTGTCAGGTAAGTATAGTTATATTTGTGTTAGTGTGTTTGGGTAACCACACATCAAAGTGTGTTTACAGGAAGCTGCAGGTAATCTGATAGCTGCCTCCAGTGATATCACATAGTGGGTGAGATGCATTGTGGGTAATGTAGGCTCCAGGTTTGGAAAAAGAAGGAGAATGTGTGGATAAAGAAAATGTGATGTCTCTGGTTCTGCTGTATTGATTCTTTAACTATCCACCTGGAGTCCAAGTTATCGGAGTACAATGTCAGACCAGCTTTTCATAACCTACAGCCTACATTACCCACAATGCAACTCGGCCACTGACAGTGCCTGGGGCGGCACCAGGACTTCCAACCATTCAAACAACTGAAGACTATGAAAACACACGTACATTTAATGGGGCTGTGATTCTTTTTAGGCAAACTTTCATCGATTTAATGACCAACTGTTGTCTAAATCATTCGATGAGTATCTTATTTGCAGTCGTTCTGTTTCAGTCATGCCAGTTTGGCCTGGAAGAGATCGTGCAGCGATATGAAACTTGCATGAGATAATTAACCCCAGGAAAGCTTCCCCCACCCTTGGGCTGTGCTGCAGGAAGTGCTGGACACACACACACACACACACACACACACACACACACACACACACACACACACACACACACACACACACACACACACACACACACACACACACACGCTCCGTTGTCGACAAAAACACAAATCAAACCCAGAGGACGAGAAACAAGCGAACACAGAAGCTGTGAAAATGATAATTCTGACTTTTTGCAGCTTCCTGCGTTGAAAAGGTTTCTCCGTTTGGCAACCAACCATCAGACATGTGTCCTTCTTTAAACTCCAAAACAAGGAAACTGTTTTCTGAGCAGCACTTGTTACGACCGCACCAGACAGGTCCAAAGAATGAACGACTAAAATAATGACTGAATGTTCGCTCCGGCCAGGTTCAAGTATCTCCACATTGATTTTTATACTGTGATAAAAAAGAATACAAAAATAATGGCCGCCTGGAAGTTGTGAAATCAATTTAAAAATGCATGGCGAGCTTTAAAAAGTCCATAAAACATGCACATCAACCAGTTTGGTGCCTTAATCTCATTATTTAATGGGGCGTCGGTCCACGAGGATTTTTTTTAAATCTTCACATCAACTTTAATGAGATTTTACTATCAGACGAGATATCTCATCATCAACCCAACAAAATATATCTTGTAGCATCAACTTTAACAAAGGTTTGTTTGAAACGGTGGATTTGTGTGAGAGAAAACATTTGGAGAGACATGTGGTGATTCACTCCACTGCTGGAGTCATCAATCGATTATTTTGGCTGTTTGCTGATTTGGTTCATTTCAACACAGCTTTAGCGTTTGGCTCCGTGACTATCAAAGCTTTTTGGCTTCCCCTCGCTCCGTCCTCCGTCCCTCCGGCCACAGTTTCACGCTGTTGTCGACTGCGAGGGACGAGTGATGTTCCGAACCAGCTCATTAACGCGCTCCCCTTCACGCAGCCTTTCATACCACAAAAAGCCTGATTTAATTCCGAACCTATTTAACATCTCAGTTTTCGGGCATGGCCACTTTGTACATCAGCGGTCGGAAAACCTAGACGCTTATAGCTTCGACACCCGCAGAGTCGAGAAAAAATGGCGTGCCGGGAAGAGGAGAGGACACACATGAAAGAGCAGCGCACATCTCATTAGCGTCTCTTTTCTCTCCGTCCAGCCAGGAATCCGGGCCGTCGGTCTGCCACCCATCAGGACGCTCCCTGGGTGGGTACAGTTGAAACATTTCACTTCCATCCCCAGATGCATCCCCGGGGATTAAGAAATCATCCTCACACTTCGAAAAAAAAAAAAAAAAAGACCCAACGCCTGGAAATAGACTCTGGGATGAGGGGGCGGATAGGTCAGAGGCCCAAGCACAAAAGTCATTTTCTATTTTCCAGTTCCAACTCTTTAGTTAATGGAGGTTTTTGAGGTAAGCACAAACACCGAGGGAGGGAGGGGGCGAGCTGCCGGCTGAGTGAGATTCACCTTCTTAGCCGCGGACTCCATCTTAAAATGACAGTACACGCTGTGGTTTTAATGACAGCAGGAGGAACAGTGGTGCGACATTTTTATTTTATTTTATTCACAGTTTTTGGCTGGAATAGTTTGGCAGATAATGACACCTGTGACACCTCACCGCCAGCGAAGAAGGAGCCTGAAAGCAGATGTAGACGCAAACAATTCACACTTCTTAAAAATAAGCTTTACAAATGTTTGATGAGGACAGAAATTAATTCAGTGCGTCTGTTCGACCTCAGACACACTTTCTTGTTTACAAAAATCCCCCCACAGCTCCTTTAATGAGCGCTCAAGTTTAACCTTTGTGTTGAAACGTGCTGCATGATGTACTCTGACTGCAGTGTATCTAAAAATTACGTCAGATAACTCAGCATTTTGAAATACCGATGCTCTTTCGACTTTACATTTCATATTCCAGTTTCCATCCACCTGACAGACACAGGGTTTCCCCCTTGGGACCAGATCAGGGTGGGTACTTCCTCTCACGGTGTGCATGCTGGGATACGCTCCAGCCGCTGCAGTCTTGAACACGATAAGCGGTTTAGAAAATGGATGGATGCATATTTTTTTAAGGCAACGCTGCAAGCAGATTAGCAGATTACTGCCATAATTGCCGAGCTCATAATAACACAGTTGCTCCTTTTGTTGGACAGAGACAGCGTCCTCCATTGTCTCCAACGTGATTTAACAGTTTTTGTCGACCGGCCTCTGTTCCACACAGTGTCCTCGGAGTAAGCCCTTTTACCTCACCAGTGAAGTAGATGAGGTCCTTGATCACAGAGGAGAAAACATTCAGGTGGCGACAGCCTTTGTCATTTCAGAACAGAACAGCCTGTAAAATATAATCTTTTCAAACATTTCCTCCCGAGAGTGGAGCAGGAGTTCACAAGTCTGGTGGTTTGACAGTTGTCATCTGCAAATGAAATTTTTGAGCCACCGAAGAGGACGTCGTGTCATTAACGATTTCTTGGGCTTCGACATGTGAGCGACTTAATCCCCCACCATGCCACTTGGCTCTGATCCCACAGAGGAGAAGAGAAGAGAAGAGAAGCTTTATTGGGAATAGATGTCAAAGATACGGGAGGAAAAGATGGTTTGGTGAAGGTGTGTGTGTGTGTGTGTGTGTGCGTGTGTGTGTGTGTGTGTGTGTGTGTGCGTCTGTCACAATAAGTCACATCCTCACCCGTCACACAGTCCAGCACAGCTTTGTGGCTGCAGCTAACAGAGGGAGCTTGTCATGAGATCTCACACACACACACACACACACACACACACACACACACACTCTGCTCCCCTCCTTCCAGTTTATTATTGCAGTATCACTAATGATTACACGACTGAGGCTCATTCCAAGAGTATGAATCATTTCAATCACACCATAAATGAGACTTTTGTTTTGGTAACATTTGAGCGAAGACGTCTGACGAGCCGACCTGAACCTCACGACACACGGCAGTTTCGAGGGTGACAGATGTTTCGGCGGTGGCTATTTACAAGCAGGAGCCTCGCTAATCTGTTTTGCACTTTCATTTTGGTCTAATTGAGGAGGCCTTGGACTGGATCCCTTCCTACAAACAAAAAAAAATAAAGAAAAGAACCAGCCAAAGATGCTCCTGGCTGACAGACGGGTTTGAGTATGTATCAAGAGCAGCGGGGAAGAGAAATAATGAAATGAGCTGTGAGAATAAAACCCACAGGGCCTATAGAAAAAGCACCAGGCAATATCTCAAGTCATTTGGCAATGATATACTATTAAAGCCGAAAATTGAAAATCCTGCCTTTGAAGGAATTCTGTAATTCTATCATGCAAATGAAAACGTCCATCGACAGCTGCCAAGAGACCAAATGTCCGGAATACTGAATACTTCCATGTCGAGAGAACATCAACCTTTTGTGTCAGGAAAAAAACTAAATTCTGTATTCACGAGAGAAAACGCCACTCCATGAATTGTGTGAGGAGAGTGCTGACCCCCGGCTTCAGATTAGAAACAGGAAGGTCGCGAGGTAAGAGAGCGGTTTTTAGGAGAGTGCCGAGGTAGCGAGGTGTCAAGATAAAGAAGAAAAAAGGGAGAAAGACAAAGCACTGCACTGCAGCTGTCACACCGAATCTCTCAATCAACAGCTGAATTAGTGCGGGATACGGAAGCAATTAATCAGGTTTAACAGCGACCGCCAGGAAGAGGTGGAGGGAGGGAGGAGGGGCAACCTGTCTGCACATCTGTGTTTGTGTGCTGTGTAGCTGAGAGGAAGGTAAACCGTGGGTAAACTAGGACACAGTGAGTCACCAGATATGTAAAATATTCCCACGTGAGGTAAAAGAGACGTCTCCGCGTAATTTGGCTTTCAGTTTGTTGCTGAAAGACTCGATCAGTTTCCAACACCTGAGCAGCTAGACAACAACCCCGGTGCGTGGCAGCTGATCCTCTTGTAGCCGCCTGAAAATCAATGATGATGACATGACAATACACAAACAAACAATCTTTGGCTTTCAGATTGTGGGTTCAACAAAAGAAGCGATATGAAAACATTGGGCTCTAAGAAATTGTGATTTCGACGATATTTTTGACTTTTACAGACTAAAGTGTCGCCAGCACGGCGCTTGACCATTTGAGTCACCCACAAGGCACCTTAAACCTGGACTGTCTTCTAATACATGAAACCTATTAAGTGTTTCCCACACGTACACTTTACTAGACAGGTGTATGAAACAAGTTTCCCTCCACGTCTCCGTCTCAAAAAGGTTGATGACCCCTGGACTAAACAATGAATGAATCATTGAAGTCATCAGCAGATTAACTGTTATAAAACACACTTGTACACACTCCGGCTTGCCTCGCCCCTTTCTGTTTCTGTTTCTGTGTGTCTGCTCTGCTGAAAAAAAACAACTTCGCATTGTGGATTTCTTTCACCGGTAATTCCTTTTGACAATAGCAGCTGCAGCGCGTGCAGAGGAAGCTTGTTGTTAATGATGTAGCCTCTGGAAAAACAACTGACACCAGCGTGGCAATGTACGGAATGACACTGCACCAACCAGGTGCACTTACAGGCTTTTATGACACAATGGCTTAAGTAGGCCTACAATAAATCAGTGTGTTTTCAAGAGGGATGTAACACCAGAGAACATCTCTCTCTCTGCAGCCTGTGTGATTGTCAGTAGAGAGAATGAGTGGAGAGGGGAGCATGTTGACTGGTTAGTTGATCACGGATGGTTCACTGTTCCCTCAGATGGATAAAACTATTTTAAATTATAAAATTTCTGCTGCCAAATGTCCTTGGGCAGCCTTTATTCTACCCGAGTAAAGTCAACGTGTGGGAAACACTGGCCCTGGAAGCTGGAAGAACAGGTGGATAAAATAGTTTTTCCACCAATTTAGCATTCCATTCCTCTCAAACTATCAAACTCACGCTGCAGTCCAAAAATGATGAGAACGGATGCCAGAGATGTCCTCCTTTTTATTCACCGTGTTCTTCCTCCTTGTCAAAAACCTGAAGCCTTCAGTACCGACAACGCAGCTCCAATCTTTACTCAGTGAATCAGGTCTGAGCAGCTCACTTCTTTCCAACTCCACAGCCAAAAATGTTGTTTTTATTCCTGTTTCAGTCAACTAGAGTCACTATTTTGATGACTCGAGATTTGACTTGGACTTGGAGGTCAAAGACTCGTGACTTGAGGCATGATCACTGAAATGACTTGGGACTAGACTTTCCCGAGAGAAATGAATGGACATCGCTTAAGACTTCGACCAAACAACTTGTCGCATGTATGCAAATTGCTGCCAAAGAACCAGAGATATCCTTACCAACTTTCACATTCTTCTTCCTTGTCAAAACCAGGTGCCTACATCACCCAGAATGCAACTCCAATGCTGACAGTTTGGACAGCTGGAGATTCAGGTGGGGTAGCAGCTCATAGAAGCCTCATGAGCTCACTTCTTTACCCAAGATGGGGTTTATACAACTGTCCAAGAACAGACTTGGTTGTGTTAATTTGGTGGAGCTCCCCTTTCAGTTTTTGACAAAAGTATAACATAAAAATTAAGGATTGTGACAAATGTCACAGCCGGTTGTGTCAATTGTCCTCTGTTCTATATTCTTGTGAAATGAGTCTGGTGGTTCTCGTGTCAGTCCCTAGCCTCTGGACCAGAACATGCATCAAGGCAGACAGGAACCCTTGTCTTTATTGTTAATATCAAATGTAGACAAGCCTTTCCCAACAGTCTGTTTCCTGTCAGTCACATGACACCCGCAGGAAGACGAGGTATTCAGCCAGGAAACAATCCCTGAAAAAAAAAAAAAAACCAAGCAGCCTGACAAACTTAATTCACACGTCTATGTCTTCTTTACACGTGGTTGCTCTGTTTGCCAGGACGGCATTCATAACCACGGTGCCTGTATATCAGAATATGAAGAAAAAAAACATGATCTAATTACACATGGCAAGCATTTCAGAATGATTGGGGACAGCGTACGAGACAGAGGCGGTAGTAAATGGGCTGTAACTCTAAATGACGCCGGTATTCTTTTTTAATGTGCGCGTGACTCGCATTCAAATGTGCTGCTGCGTGAACAGTGGCCGCTTGTGAACAGGGTAAGGAGGAGAGCTGTTGGCTTGCGTTATGCAAATGAGGAGCAGCACTGTCAGAGCGGACGCAGTCGATCAAGGCGATCGCTATCGACACGCGCATGCACACGTACGTGCACCGAGAGGCGATGCAGTCAATTTAGGAGATGATATTGAAGCAGCCAAGGACGCTAAGAGAGGTGAGAGAAGAGCCAGACTGTTAGCTGCACTCAGATCCTGTCTTTGGCCCCGTTTCATTTTAACATTTCATCGATACAGACAGAGTCCCTCTCTCTCTGCTGACCTCCACAACCTGTTGCTAACAGTCTCCAGGCTGCGCAGAGCAGGACGGTTATTTATGGACGGGGGAGCAGAGATAAATCGATGCTCTCTCCATTCTTTCCCAATTCCATTTGCATTACTTCGGTGAGGTGTTGAGTTTCTTCATTCACTCGGAAGAAGACGTTACCTTTTCTCCGTGTTTTGTTGCTTTGTGTTATGAGTTATGAAATTCAGATAAGGTAGAGCCGGTTAGTATTTTGTGGTCGAAGACAAAAAGGATTCTGAGGCGGGGTCAGACAAAGGCCACTTGGTTCTCAACGGGGCTGGATGGTAAAAAATAAAGTTTTAGCTGAAGATAAATAATGACAAAGAAAATCTGCTACGAAAGGCTTCAATGGAAAATGGGTCTCGGAATAGCAATGCAGGCACATTTTAAAGACAATTGACAATAGCCTGGCCTTTTCTAGTACTAGCACTTGATACAGGGCAGGAAATTAACTTTATTTTTATCTTACTGGCTTTCTGTGACCTGTACGTCCCCCAGGAGCAGGAAGAGCTTTCACTTTTCACTTTCTGACAGAAACCGTTAATGGGGATTTAAGGGTGGTTACACAAACGCCACTAAAAATGAACTTTTGACAGCATGGTACTTCAAAATTTACAGTTATATGTTCACAGTTTAATGCAATCAAATACACATTGGCAATGAATTTAATCCTACTTCCTCTTGTGAAGCTGATCCTATTCAGATTTGAGTTTTGGACAGCCCAGTCCAGTTAAACACAGACTAACACCAGGAGTGATCTGGTGACCTTGACAGTGAGGCCATTTTAACCTTTAACAGCCAGGTGATAGCTAATCACTTTGTGTCAGGAGGTTACACAATCCTCCAAATCCACAAACCAGCTTGACTTTTGCTTGAAAAAGGTCACGATCTTATTCTATTTTTAAAAAAACGGCTGCTTTTGCCGGCTGTGCTTGATGGCTAGTCTGGAATGTGTATTTGTAAAGATCAATCGATGACTGGTTCAATGCACTGACAGTTGCTATTTACAGATTTAAGTTCTTGGGGGTATTTTCCACACTTTGACTCGGCGGTGTTTTTCTATCATGTTGGCTTCCAGCAGGTTTGAGGGAGGCAAACTCAAATGCTCCTCGCCAAAAATAAAGTTTCTCACATCTGTCCCGAGTAAACTATCTTCCCAAAGTAAAATCAGTGAGGGCAGCGTAATTAGCTCAATTCAGTTCTTCCCCCATGAGTAAGCCCTCTCCTCAAGGGAATCAATTAAGGATCCCTGAAACCTCTCCGACGCTCTCGGAGTCATTTTGTACCAGTCGGTTGATTGTCTTCTTGCACAAAAGTGAAAGCACAGCTGCAGGCGGCCGGTGAGCTGGCTGTGTCGCCTTTGAAGGGCTTCTTCTGTCGCAAACACTGCCTTTTGATTCGGATGAACTGAAATCGATTTTGGATTTCGAGTCAAAATTGCGACACCTCGCCTTGCATATCATCTCGCTCTATTATCTTTGCACCTGGCGCCCTATGTGAATTTCACCGCCATCAGCGCTGCTGCGGTAAAGGCTCTCCAACAGGTTTCATTATTCCCAACATGATCCGAGTTTTGGTTCTTGAGTTTTCCTTGAGTTTTCTCAGTAGGAAAAAATCCCCAGCTAAAGGCTCCGTTAGTGAAGGGAACAGTATTCGTGTGGTCATTAATTGCCCACATGGGCACAAGGAGAAATGTCACAAAGGCACGTCACAGCCTGACCCACGGCTGTACTCCCACACAGACGGTGAAAGTAATTTCCATTTTGTCACAGCAGACTGTATCTGGAGAGGAAACAGTGACTGAACAGAAGGATCGGATGGACGGCGTGGACGAGGCGAGCTCGGGACAGACTGGAGACAGAGTAGGAAAGCTTGTCTAAACATTTTCACACATTTTCACCCCCCTCTCGCTCTCTCTTACCCCCTCCAGCTCCCTCTCTCTCTAAACAATGAGGCTGAGAAGAACTAAGCGGCAGCGGAGTGGACGGAGGGCGGAAAAGGGAGGGTGGGGGTGTGTGTGAGGGGGGAGTGGGGAGTGTGCTGGCACCCTTTTTAATTCCACCAAAAGCTGTTTCAACAAAGGGTCCCTCGCTTGGGAGCCGCCACGGAGCGGCAGCCTGCCAGGCCAGCTGAAAATAGGGTCGTGAGCAAAAGAATGAGAGCGAAAGAGAGGGCGAGAGAATAAGACTGACGGAGAAAGAATGGGCGAATAAAAGAATAGGAAAATGAAAGACTGAGCCGGGTATGAAAGGCTGGCTCTAAGTTGCATGGCTGTAAAAGTCAAACTTGGCAGGGTGGCCACATTGATCTTGTGTGTGCGCGCGTGGAAGGCGGGAAAGGCTCGTGTGTCCGTTTGTGAGTGATCTGCGAAAGCATTGACGACGAGGTGAGAGCTGAAAGCAGAAACCTGGCCATCCTTGGACCGGCTCCATTGTGATTCATGGCCCCGTTCCTGTTTCTACGCTCCGTAATCCCTCTTCTCACGGACACCTGTTTGCTGAGGAATCACTAAGGAGTGCCAAGGTGTTAGCCATGATACGGTTTATTTCTAGAAATGTGATCTGGAATTTGCTTAGTAACCGTTTTCCTCTGAAGTGGAATTAAAAAAAAGTGGGGGGGGGAAAACGCTGACCAAGTGGAGGCACATTCTCGCCGGCTCTTGGCAGACAGAGTGATGAATAAAAACCTGCCTCCTGGAGTCTCTGCAAGCCGGACTGATGGAGCTTCTGACAGCAACCCAGAGTCCAACCTCTCCCACCTAATTACTACACTCTCTCCTTTTCTTTTTTTTTCTTTTTTTTAAAAGGTCCACACAAAGACATACACACAGCGCACAACAAAGGGATGTGAAATTGTCTCCTCCACAAAAGCCAAATCCATGACAACCTGTTCCCAATCTCCGGGTGACCAACTGCACCAGTGTCTACCTCAGCCTGTGAGCGCTGCTTGAAAAAAAAAAAAAAAAAAAAAAGCATCAACAATTCTCCAACTGTACACAACAAGCAAACAGCATTATGCAAGACTCTGCAATACAAAGTCAGCAGTCCATCCTTCAGCAGCCCACAACCATGGTGGGAAATCATTAACATTTGAATCCCCGATCAATAAGAAAGACCCAGGGGCCAAAATTAAGAGAGAAAACCAATTCAAACATTAATGCAGACAAACACACCACAGCGTATGTGATGCAACACCGTGTTCAGATCTGTCAGTCAATGAGTGAACAGGGCTGAGCAGGAAGACGTTCCCTCCTCGCTGCAGCAGGACTCAGTTTTGTGCTTTTCTGGGTGAGAGTCTCCACCACACATGGCAGCCCCGACAATGACAAACAAATCGGCCTAAACACTAACAGCCCCCAGCATTTGAGTTGGTGTGAGTCATTAATACGCTCTCAGTGAGCATCAGCGGTCTGCTCTCGAGGGGATGATTATCACCCCATGCCTCAGCAGGAGGAGCCATCAACATACGAGTGTAAGGCCAACAAGCCTCGCGCTGCAGGTCAGGACCCGAAAAAACGGCTCATTTCTGGTCTTCCACATGACAGCAGCTTGTTTTTTTTTAACTACAGCGGGTCTTAAATTAAGAGGCTCATCATTTCATGCTCACATTCTGCTTGGACGGCTTATTGAACCTCTTCACCACTGCTTTTTCTTCTGTGATTGCAATTGTATTTTAATTATTGCATCGTGTCTGCCTTTACAGCACTCTAAAGTTAAGAGTGTAATTCATAAAATGTGGCCTGAGGGAAGTTCCAAAACCATGTGGGCAGAGTGATGACCAGAGTAACCTACGGAGGCTGCTCTTTACAAGCTAGCTGTTAGCCAATTAGCTTATGGCTCAATTGGCCATGGAGCCAGTGGCCCGAGAGTTTGTCTAGACCGGATTCGTTGGATTCAGGAGCCTGACATGAGACTGAACACAGCTGGACACCAGGACCAGGACCAGGACCAGGACCAGGACCAGGACCGAGCGCAGCGTCCAAGAGCAACACTGGTCCCTTTGACAATAGGGTTGCAGTATGGAGGCGATTTACAGAGGCTCGGACCAGAAATATGACTTTGGGGAGGCGTGAAGCGGGACTGTTTTGGTGAATTACATTTCATTTATATCAAGTTAGAATTAGTTAACAGGGTAATTAAGCTCATCTTTGTTCGGTAAAATAGAGAAACTTGAATTCAGACGGTGTATTTTGTGTTCTGTCTCTTTATTAAGGAAAATAGAAGCAAGAGTATTTAATTTCTTGACATTTCAGGGGTTCATTTCTTCATTTTGTTTTCCCAACTATTGTACTGTTGCCTCTTGGCAATACAGAGTGGATTTATTAGACATGATGGGCTGGGGTTAGCTGGGCTAGCTGCTAACTTCACAGTGCTGAGATGCCTTTGATATGACTTCAACACTGTTTCTCCTCTAAGTCGATTGATAATGTCAGTTCATTTTTTAAAAATTCTGGCCATATTGTACAAATTACTGCTTTAATGGCTTTTAAATACAGAATACAAAGTCTCTTATTAAGCTCACAACCCAAAAAATAAAAGGCTTTCTAGGCTGAAACATATCATTAAGCCCTTACAAATGGACGCTTGTGAAGCACCAGCTGCCTCACATGGTCATTGACATTTCAACCCAGTCATGATACCTATGATCAACTCTCAAGGCAACAATGACAACCCCTCACTCAACCCTCTCCACACCAACACACACACACGATCACTTGACACACTCCTTGACATTTAGTCTATCTGCCATCAGCCACAGTGGAAGCGGGACCTCTGCACAACGGGCTGGATTTTTAAAGATGGTGGAGACTTTAAATCATTTTCTACCCCGCGGTCAGGAGACTGCGCGGGGTTAAAGCAGGATTTATGCAAAGTGAGAAAAATCTGTTCATTAAATTGAGAAAATTACAGGCATTTTTATTCAAACTGCCCTTTTGCTTTTGAAATAACGGGAGATTTTCAGCCTCAAGGCTTGTTCTAATAATTAATCAACTAAAGCATCCTGCAAAGACAAAAAAAAAATAATTCAAATGATTGTGCTCCTGCCCCACAGGCCAAAAGCACACAACTGGGCAGCTCACAGATGAATGCCTTGAAGTCGCTCGTTGTGAAGTCGCTCGTTGTGAAGCTGCGGATGCTTTCAGAAATTACAGCAGTCAAACCCGATGTTCCTCATGATTTTGTAATTTAAAATGCAGCAGATGCTACACCAGTGGATATTCAATTAATGCGAAATTTGTCTTCTTTTTTTTTTTTCGCCTGCAACCACTCAAGTCGGGGACTAAAAGCAGTTGGTTGATTCGGGCTCAAAGGCAGCGAGGCAGGTGGGTGCCTGACTGCTCCGGCTCCCAGATGGATGAAAACCCGGCACGGATCCATACCGGAGCTGCGGCGCCGGCTACACAACTATGTAAACAGCAACATGGTGCAGCAACGCGAGGCTGCTGATGAGTCATTAATAAGAGCTCTCGATAATCAGGCCGCGCTGCTCTGAGGGCGATAATCATCGGCCGCCTGCTCTCCAAGTGATAAGCTAATCAGCCCTTCGTCTCCACCGAGCCGTCGAGGGGACTCATCATCATTGACATTTCGGTGCAGGATCGGGCCCAAAGAGACGAGCCCGGGGAGGGGGGGGCACACCTGAAGTGACTTAATTATCATTGCCGTGGAATGATACCCTCTCAACTCTATTCTGCCTGATTCAGTGAAGGTTAAGCACAGCTCTTCCAACATCACGGTTAAAGTTTCACCGCGGCCGTTGACCCCTTTTTTTCCACCGTTCTTGTTTATTTTTCCGCAGCATATAAAACATGCTGATCGTCGAGCTGCGGACACAACCTGGTCTCGAACTGTTTGCACAACACATCAGGAGAAACTTGGTGGATGGAGCTTCTGCTTGTGCACTCAGTTTCGGTAACTCACCGCCTAAGTAGCCCAAATGCGAGTGTGGAGTTTTTTCCTCTTCCTGCGAGGAGACAGTTGTGTTGTTGCACGTTCAAATTAATTCATAACCTGTGGGGATACTGTCGTGACAATCTGACAGCTTTCTAACGGCGCTGGCCCGATGTAGCAGAGTCTCAGCTGAGTATCTGTCATCCTCACACCAACCGGCGCTGCGTGGCTTACAGCACCGAGGTCTCCGGCACTGGAGTCCTCATTTCCGCGCCTTTACACCGGGGCTTTCCCTGTTCCTGTGGCTTACATCTCCCTAATTATGCACCCAGATAAAGAACGTCATCGCAAGGCCAATTCCCATCATCTTCCTCCTGCCGTGCAAACTCAAGTTACCAAATCAAAAAATTCCCATTGTCACCTATTAAGCAACAGATGCTACGGAGAAACGCGAAGTGCTAACCCCGTGGCTCACAGCCCTGAAATAACTCGCCCTCCCATTAGCTCTGATCTCGTCTCCGAGGCGTGACGACACACGAGGCGACTCGTCGAGCGGCTCCATAATGACCCATCTTCTTCTTTTCCTCGGTGACGGCTCTGACAGATGATACTAGTTACACCCAGGTGAGAACAACAGGCTGACAGATTCGTGCTGACAGAGTGGGTTCACAGATTTTTATGCCGATCGCTGTAGCCTGACTGCCTGCTGTTATGAATTTTGTAGCCGGTCCCAGATGGGGAGGGAGAAGGGGAAAAAAAAAAAAAAAAAAACGACTGTGGCAATTGTTTCTGCTGGGAGTTAGAGCATGTCTGCGTTACCCAGCGGTGCATTTCAGTGCGGTTATTATAGCTTGTGGTTACAGTTATCTCTGAATCTATCACTGTGATGTCCTTATAGGAGCATAAATTGTTGCCATGGCAATCACCACCAAGTTTATTGATACTTCCTTTTTATTTATGTGTAATAATCCCACAGTATTCCATTTAAGTGTCTCCATTAGTGAGTTCTGAGAAATGTTATTCCTGGCATCGACGATAACTTAGCGTCAGAACAGTTCGTTATGTTCTTTTTAAACTTTATGGCGACGAACCCGCGGAGCCGCGACGGAGATGCTGAGCACAGTGTGCTTCCTGTGCCGCTCAAAATAAGCGAACGTGCATAAATGCGGGTATTTTTATCTCTTAAGGTGACTCTGTTACATTAGCACATTGTCTTGCATTGTGCTTGCATCACTTGACGGTAAGTTTACAGCTGTGCTACACTCGCCTCAGCAGGGTCAACTCATCTGCTAACGTGTGATCACCCCAGATACGTCTGCACCAGTGCACACCGGCCGATATGCAAATGAAAACCACAGCCTGGGCTATTTTTAACTTTTATTTTCTATTTGCTGCATCCATACTTTACTCACTGAAAAGCTCCAAATCTTTCGCTGTAGATGTGTCTAATTTCTGGTCAAATGAAGGGTCTAGTTTGAGAAAAAAAACTTGATTTTTGAGCTTACATTGGGATTGCAGGTCAGGTCAAAGGTCATCACAAAGGGTCACTGTTAAGACTGAGGCTCAAAAATCTACTTTCTTACAAATTGGACTTTTAATATAAGACACAACAACCCTGAAAGTAACGTTTTAGCGAGATACAGTGACAGGTTTTTGGTTTTTTTTTTACATTTTCACTAATATGATATTTTGAGTGTTCGTAATGTTTATTTATGTTAAAAGTAAAAATCTTAAATATGTGCCTCCATTAACCCTCCATCTATTTTGTGCTTTGCAGGCTGCTGAAGTCGACCCCAGCCGTCACTGGCCGAGAGGCGAGCTGCACCCTGGACAGGTTGCCGGTTCATCACAGGGCAACATTGCACTCTGACATCGACCCCTTCGTGCAATTTAGAGCCACAAGTTGACCGAACTGGCGCATCTTTGGACTGTGGGAGGAACCTGGCAGGAACCCTTCACAGACTGATGGGGAGCGTAGGAGCTCCACACAGAGAGGCTCCAACCAACCAACCAATACACCAACCAACCGGATGCCAGGTTTGAACCAAGAGGCTGATTTTTTAAGGGGGGGTGACCACCAGACCACAGAGCCTCCTTTACAACCAGCATGTCAGTAAATGTGTCATAATTCTCATTAACATGCATCATCCAGGTACAGATGTAAGCTGTTTCTACTGTAACACTTGTGCAGTTATGGTGTGTGATCACTGTTCTGGATATTCATTAGCGCCTCTCAGCTGAGGAGCAGCGGCCGAGCACGTCTCCTCTCCTGCAGACACCGTGTTTCCCATCAACACCCTGTTGCTCCGCACAATGGGGACCCGTTTCTGCCATTATTCTAATGGTTAGTGATCAGACCTGTGATTGCGCCCAGACACTTTCCAACAGGTAAACACAGATTACAGGTCAGCCGCGCTGGGAGGGTTTGTAGAGGCTCAGGGGGGGATTAGGTTTCCTCAACAGTCACCTGCCGTCTGAAGCTGCGAGGAATTAGGACAAAAACCACAAACCAGGAGAGCCACACCTCGCGGTATCATGGCGTAGCGACACCGCAAGCACAGATTTCACAGTGTGCCTCGACAATAAACTTTTAGTTCAGGTCTCAGTGTCCACCCGACGGCAGCCAGGGCGGACATGACAGCGAAACATGCGGGAGAGGCGCTGGAGGCGCGGCTGGAGACCGCCCGCACTCCGGGCGCACGGTGCCTGGAGTGCAGGAGAACCGAGCGGGCTCCGGTCACAACACCGCTCGGCTCGGTTTTTCTGTTCTTACCTTGAGCTGCGAGGAGGATCGCTGCCGCCACCAGCCAAGTGTTCCTCACCGGAGAGACCGGACAGCGTGCTGCGTAATCTCTCGCCATTCTTCTAAACAGGAGACAAGGTGGACGTAAATATCCACAACAGCGCTGTGACGGGCAGCCGCGCTCCTAGTTATTCCTTCTGCGATCGGCCGAGAAAACTTGGGAGTTCAGTTCAGACCGCCCGGGTTGAAATCAGCCAAGTTGCGGTTTGTTCTTTTCCCCGCTGCCTCTGCGCGTCCGTCCCCCTGGACCGTGTTTAGTTTCTGTCTCTCCCGTCCTCGCAGTGTGTTAATGACAGGAAGAGTCAAACCCCTCCCCGTGTGGGCCGGCCGCAGTGCGCACAGGTAGCCCGCGGCTGCTGCTGCTGCTGCTGCTGCTGTGGTGGCGGTGGTGGTGGTGGTGCGTCTTGGCCGCGGCGAAGAGGAGCGAAATGGAAACAAAGTGCGGACGGACGGAGTGTGAGAGAGAGCCGGCGGAGCTCCGTGCGTCTGATGCGGGAGGGCTGAGCGGGGACTATCAGAGTGATGTCAGCAGAGCGTCACCAAGAGGACCTGAGCCGTAATACCGACAGTCCTCTCAGCTCAGCTGCACCGCCCGGGCGAGGCGCAGTCTGCAGGGCGGAGGAGCGGCAGAGCTGCATACCTGCGCTGAAGGGTGTGTTCTGCTGACACCTGCCGCCCGGTGTGTGTGTGTGTGTGTGTGTGTGTGTGTGTGTGTGTGTGTGTGTGTGTGTGTGTGTGTGTGTGTGTGTGTGTGTGCGTGTGATCAGAGGAGGGGAAATAAAATATGCAGCGACAAAAATGACTTTTTATTTTTTATTTCCAGCGATCAGCAACATTATGTCACAGATAATGAAAATAATCACCGATAGTTTGACTGAATTGGTGCATTTTAATATCAATAATAAGTTCAGTGATGGAATGTAACTAAGTATATCTACTCAAGGCCTGTAAACAAGGACAATGTTGAGTATTTCCATTTTCTGCTACTTTACTCTCCAATTACACAACAATTTGAAGGCAAATGTTGTGTTTTATACTCCACTACATTCATTTAATAAGTTAAGTTACTCGTTACTTTGAGGATTACCTGCTGCATCAGAGCCAGAGCAGCACATTTCTTTAAAATAATAATCTAATTTATTAATCTAAATAAATGCTGAACACTGGATCTGATAATCAGAGAATCATTTATTCTTACTTGTTCTGATACGTAAGTACATGAATACGAGATACTTCCCCAAGTTTATATTAACAAGATATCTTTTCTCCTTTTTGCTCTGACTTCAGGGTACTTTTTACAGATCTGGAGGTACTTGAACTTCCCTTGAGTATTTCAATATCACACTTTTTAGACTCCACTAAATAATGATGCTGTAACTTTTCAATCCACTACATTTCTCTCATTTTAGAAGAAGAAACTTTAATTTAATTTTTTTTTCATGTTGATTATATTTAGTTTAAATAACCTAAATCTGCTACAACAAGAAACCAGAGCTGTGAGATAAATGTAGTGAAGCAAGATGTAAAATAATATTTAAATCAAAAGTATATTAAAGTAAAAGTTTGCGGTAACAAGATGGGATTACTTCAGTAAAGACTCAGACTTGTACTTCAGGACAGCACTGATGTGAAATATCACGCAGCGTTACAGATCAAACCACCAGTTAATGAGGCTGATGCTGCATCGCATTATTTATTCTAAAGAGTGGAGAGTAATATCTTCAAATCACTTCATTTATGCACAGCAGCATGTTTGCAGACTGAGGAGGAGGAGGATGATGAGGAAGACGAGGATGAGGAGGAGGAGGATGGATCTCGAGGCTCGGCGTGCAGGTGGAGACATGATAACTGTTCTAACTGAATCTGATGATGACTGACTGAAGCTTAAACCAGCGTGTTACCTGTGACGTACAGCAGAGGAAGAGGA
Source organism: Acanthopagrus latus (assembly GCF_904848185.1). Taxonomy (NCBI): domain Eukaryota; kingdom Metazoa; phylum Chordata; class Actinopteri; order Spariformes; family Sparidae; genus Acanthopagrus; species Acanthopagrus latus. The sequence goes on along the minus strand of NC_051041.1, from coordinate 3,736,804 downwards.
GAAGGATTCACCTAAAGCCACATTATGTAGGATTTGGTATTTTGTGTGGTTTGGCGCCCCCTACAGGTTCAGAGTGCAACGACACTGTCTTAAACACAGATCCCAGGTCTGTAACAATCTGTCAGACGTGATGTCGGTGCAAACTACAGGTAAAAATCATGACGTCATCACAATATGTGTTGAAAACCTGCATGTTAAATTAATCGTGTATACAACAATCATGTTGTACAATCATGTACCATCAAAATGATTTGAAGATGTTATTCTAAGGTTAAAAATACACAATAAAAAATGGAATAAATACATAAAAATGACCCAAGACCCAAGACTTTGGACAGTAACTCTACTTCACTGTTGTTGTTTTTAACTTTCCCTCGAGTAAAACATCTGAATTTTTCCTTCCAGACTGATTACCAATTCAAATGTGTAACGATTACTCATTAAGTCACATCGAGGGAATCATTTGAAACTGTCGGAATCAAAACCAAAGCCAAAATAACGTCTTAAAATCGCTTACTTAGTCCGACCAGCAGCCAAGGCATCAGAGAAATGCAGTGACAGCAAATCATTTCTATCATTTATTATAAAAAATAATTGATTTCTGTCAGCCGACGAAGCGATGGATGTAGTGAAAACGTCAGAACTATAAATATAATAGAAGTGGAGAGCTGCGAGGGGTTCAGTGTGGCGCTGTGTGGCGGTCTGCAGAGACCACAGCACACAAACACTATCACAAACACCATCTCAGTTGGATCTACGAACATCAGCGGCTTCACGGCTCCAGCTTTCTAGGAAAAGAAATCCCCCTTCAGTGGCTGGAAAAGGACAATTAGTCGGCTGTAAATGTTCTAACTCACTCACACAGATTTCCACTGACAGAATCAGGATGTATGAACCAAAACGTTCCTGCAAAACCACTGATACATCGAAACACGACAGCGCTGTGTTTATAATCTGGTTAGGTTTAGGTGGTCAGGGAAACATCAGGCTTCAGCTCAAATTACCTGTTTTGCTCACCACAAATATGGTGGAAGATGTCGTGACTTTTCCATCAAAATGTCGCCTCAAACACGGCTGTAGATCGTCCAGAGGTCTCCTGAAAAACTATCCAGCGTTCTCACACTCAGAAAATGTTAAAACACAGTCTTGAACTGCGGTCACTGGTTTGGCAGTTCTCTCGCCTGTGACTCAGCCACCGTCCGCCTCCACCTCCTGATGTGAACGTCAGCTCACGAACACGTAACGTGAACGTGACATGACACATTTTGTAGAGACGTCAGCACAGGACAAATGTGAACCTGGCTGACCGTATTGTGGTTGATGATACGTGATGTAAAACAGATTCAGATTAGTTCAAACTGCATAAATAATGCATAAGCTACCTTCTGAAGAGTATGATTGCATCTGGGTTATTTTGGTTTCTGCAGACGAACAATATGACCTTAACTCTGACAGCGGCTGTGGAAACGAGTCTATTTTCTGCAAAGATCTTTGAACGTCTTTTAATCCATATCCTGACCTACCCAAGCGATGATGTATTCCATCTATTACACCAAAAAAAAAAAAAAGTACAAGAGAGTTGCACGCAAGAAACTGCACACATAAATTCAGGTTTGCAGCACACAAGAAAAAGCCTCCGGGCGCTCGAGGGGGGGTGGATGGGAGTTTAAGTCTCTCAAGATGGATGCTGTCATTTACTTTGTTGTCCCCCCCTCCACGTAAACACTGACGCTGAGAGCTTTAAAGACAGAAATGTTTCAAATGTGGATAAGTTGGAGGGAAACAAACAGACCGCTCTCCCGTCTGTTCGGGACGATAAGAGGACATCTTTGAAGTCAGTTGCGGCAGAATTTAAGTTTCTGCTGAAACGAGTTCCAGCAGCAGATTCACTGGGAAAATACTTTGTTCACTTCCAGCGCAGTGTAAAGGCGAGCTCAATTAACTGTGTGACTGAGTCACCGGGTGTAAACACAACACACACCGCTGTGGGAACGGTTCCCTCCGCCCTCACCACACACACTCACAGTATTATAATTATTATAATGAGTTTTTATTGTTTTACGGTGATTTAACACGAACCAGCACTCAATATAATATTCTTAATTCATGCTAGTAAATCGTGGAGATTATTTTTTACACCCACACTCGCTGAGCTTTATGCATTAAGATGGGACGGCAGGACATTAATTCAGCAGATAGCTTCTCCCTGAGAATCTTTAAAGGGTCAGTTCAACTTGTATTATCGTACTTTAATTGTGAGGAGGAACTGTGCTGGAGTCTGATTTCTCCTGCCTGCCCCGGTTCAGTGTGGGTGGAAAACTGCTTGTGGTTGCATCAGCATTGGACAACAACAATTATAAAAAAAAAATCAATAACCATCATAATTGCATGCACTTGTAATCCTCGAGGTTTCGTTAAATCAAACCCAGTGTTTGATACAATTGAAGTTCAGTCAGTTTAACAGGAAAACAGAAAAGTTGACCGAGGTTCCTCCAGACACCGAGATTTCTCAACTTTTATCGAACCACGGAGCGAAAAAAGGAGGATCAGTTGTCTGCCAGTGCACAACTACTGTAAAAAGACACACTAGTTGTTGTTGTTGTTGTTTGTTTGTTGCCTAAATTGCTGCTTAAAGTGTGTTGGCTATGCTATTAATCCACAATTGCTGTTACCATGGTTACCACAGGTGTTACCACGTCATGTCAGCACTGTCGAGTTAAAGATTACAACATTAAGTAACCGGGTTAGTCGGACTAACCAGGTTGAACAGGTCACCTGAGAACGATCTGTGGTGACTCCTGGTGAACACGCAGCGAGGAAAGAATGTGGTTTTAAAATTATAATTATTTTTATTATCATGATACATTAATTCATTTCACAGCACAGCAGATGTATGCATCAGAACAGCGTTTTTAATTAATTCTGACCTCGTCAAATTCATTTATTGGCTTTTTTTTGTCTTTCAAAAATAGAAATAATACAGAACAAAATAATGAAAAAGAATGTGCAGATGGTCAGGTGTGAGTGCAGCTGTCAGCGTCGGGTCCATCAGCTATTGTTTAGCCCTCAGACACAAATGTGGGAAGTCGCTCTCATGACACGGTGCGTACCTGTTGGCGGTACAGCAAGTCGGCTCCAGGTTTGTTTGTTCTGCTGTCAGTCTGCCGCTGGTGTCGGCAATTGTCTATAATTGTTCAATTTTCCTCGTTATAAAACCTTCTGTTGTGTGAGAACAGAAACAATCACTGCAACTGAGTGTTCAAGGTTATAAAACCGTGACGTTTTAAACCACAGTTAATAGTGAAATCGGTAAATTGCTGCAGTCTCCAGGCTTTATCGTGCACATGCAAACTGCACAGGCTAATTAGAAACTTGCTCATGTGTACGAACGGCCAAGAAGTCGATGTTCACCAGGAGAAATCTAGCTGAGGGAAATCTAGTGTCTCTAATCTCCTGTGCTGATTACAGAAAACTGATGGCGGGTTTCTCTTTCAGATGATGTTTATGAAATCTGCTTACTGAAGAAAGCAGACTGTAACACGCAGGTCAACTAACTGCAGGTTACTCACACATATCTGAGGACAAATAACAGGCTAGTATCTGAGATAAAACGTCAACAAAGCGTTCAGATATCACATCCACAGTTTGGAGACATCAGGGTGATTTACAGACGTGATTATGGACAAAAAAACTGATATTTTTGACGTCTTCAGCCGTGATTGAGGCGACCAAAAAGGGTGTTTTGATCCCAAATATGATCGTTTCCTAACCCAAGTCAGCTCGCTCACAATCTAAAATTGAAAACTGAAACCAAAGAAAAGTAAAGTTTCACATAACCCTGTTTTTTGGTTGTTTTTTTGGGTTTTTTTTGCAGAAACATATATTTCACAAATGTATCCCGGCGATTGAGATGCAAATAACAGTAAAATAAACTGTTTGGCTGGATGTGCTTTTTTTTTTTTTATGTGGGTGGGCTCAACCTTTTGCAACAGACTCATTTGAGCAGATGCTTCGAGCCAAAACAACTTGCATTTGGGAAACAATTTCAGTGAATCTTGTTTCTCAAGAACATCTTGACATGTGAACAAGAAGAGCCGGGGGTCAAACCACCCGACCTCACAAATAATGTCCAACCAGCTCCCGCAGAGCTGCAGCCTCCTTCAACACCAACACAAAGGAAGATACTAGTTGCCTGTCTTTTCCCGCATCGGACCCCGCCAGTGCTGAAATGTAGTCTCAGTCTTGCATCAGACCTTCAATAAGTCACATCCGAATCATTCTCAATCTATCAACATGTTCAAAGATCCTGTACTACAGTTTATATTGATGCAGCGATGCTTCTCGCTCCAGCTCCAGCAGGCCAACAATCCCACTCATTCCAAACCCAGCAATCACTGTCACTGCCAAAGCATCTCTTCATCTCCCCATTCAAAGAAACAAGCCGTAACATTTACAGTGTAATGCTCTCACTGCTCAAGTATCATGATTTTTTTGCTTTGAGGCAAACCAAACAGCCACCTATTTTACTGCGGAAAATTGATGAAAGCAGCCTCACGCCTCCCTCCACCCTCGCCATTCAAAACATTTCACTGAGGAATGACACACGTCCTCCCTCTGCCTCGAAAGAAAAAAAAAAACAGAAAAAAAAAAAAAGAACCTTCCCCACGGTGCTTCCACCATTTTGCTGGGTGGTGGACCCGGCCACCCACACCTCCATTATCACCTCATTAGTGGGCTGCAAACTGGCCCACCCTCCATTTTGGCTCCAGCCTCAATCAGCCCATTAATCACAGAAGAGCAGGGAAACCTTCTGTCCTCTGAAGGCTCACGATGTATTCTGCTGGCCCCCGCGGTGTGTGTGTGTGTGTGTGTGTGTGTGTGTGTGTGTGTGTGTGTGTGTGTGTGTGTGTGTGTGTCCGTGGCCATGCTGCTGCATATAAATGATCCGGCTACATCCTGCCATCTGTTGACTGCTAAAAGTAACTGCCTCCACGCCGACACACCAAAGTCCATGAAGCTTTTCTGCCTGTCTGTTCTTCATCTGTATCCAAAATACTATAATTATGTGACTCGAGGTATATGTCAGACGGAGAACAGATGGAACAAATTATGTAATTATCACAACACATCCTCAATTAAACAACCAAAGAGGTTGTCAGTGCTTCCCAGAATCAAAGAAAATAAGTGGTTTCTCATCTGCCACTCGTGTGGCTGAGATGTGATTCAGCGGAAGGCGACGCAGCGTTGGGGAAAATATCGTCTTCATGAGGTCGTCGAGAAGAAGAATTTTAAAGTTGGTAGGAGAAAGGATGGACACCCTGGTCCTGACAAGTGCTGACACACCTCTCATAGCAACACACTTCAACATTGTCTTCATATCAGTGCTGCTCGTCAGGAAGATGAAAACATGGGTCGCTATGAGGTGCAAGAAGTTGCCGTTCCCAGTCGAACAGTTTGACTGCCACCTGGTGACTTTTTGCAAGTTAATAATCACCAAACGTGAAGATTTCAACAAGAGTTCAACAAACGAATAACACCCTTCAGTGATTCAACAATGAAGAAGGAAAGATAGAAAGTCGATGTCTAACAACGTTTGGGTTCCCAAATCTGTCCCCAGCACGCCGTCTTCCCAGGCAATGAATCAAAGAATGATCTGTGGCGATGTTACCACTTCAGTTCAGTTCAGTTCATCCCTCCTGAGTAAACCCTCTTCCCAAGCCAATCAATAAAGGATCTCTGAAACATCCCCGGCACTGCCTTGGAATCGATGATCCAAATAGAAAGCTCATTTCGATCGAGATTCGCTTTAGAATCTAAATCGTGACGCCTGCGTTTGAGGTGCAACTCTTTTCAAGACAACTTAAAGCTCCGGGTTTGTGAGGTGGTTGTACTCTGAGTCTCATCACCGACTCATCCAGTAATCTCGCTTTGGGCGGGTGACCGACTCGACCAACCAACCCAAGGCGCCAGTATTTGGACGGGTTGGGAATGAGACTCAAAAATGAGCTTATCTTACAAATAGGAGGTTTAAATGGGGTTTTTCCTCAACTATCATCTGTCCAGTGCTTTGGCTTGTGATCATCATGTTAGTGTTGAGATTCATTTTGCACTAATTATCTTGTGTTGCCTCTTCCAGGTCACCTTAACCTGGATTTTCACTCTCCACAAATATCTCATAAAACTATCAGATATTTTGACATCTGATACAACATGTATGTTCTGTACACACGCGTCATCTAGTGGATATCTATCCATCCTAGGAGAGGGATCCCTCCTCTGTTGCTCTTCCTGAGCTTTGCTTGATTCTTTTTTTTTTAAATCCATATCGAGTTGTTTCCTCACTTGAATCGAGGGTGTCACACTCTGCAAAAATCCCCTGAGGCGATGTGATTTGTGATTCTGGGTTGTATAAATAAAACTGACTCGACTCGACTTGCTGACTTTTAGCTCAAAACATCTTCTTCGTCTCTCTTTTGTTTGTTTTCTTTGGTCCCTTTTCGTTAACGTGACGAGTGAACTCTTGCCTGAGAACAGAAATCTCTCAGATTTGAAAGAATTGTTCATTGGACAGTTCTGATACTCTGTCATCCTCCCGGCTAACAGATTCTGGCAGCGAGGTGCCGATGAATCTGATTCCAACCATCCAACCACTGTTACTGACGCTGAGCACGATAAACTTGACTCTTTGATATATTTCACTGTCTGCGGTGGTAAAACGACCCAAAAAACACATGAGCATCATTCCGAGACCGACCTGTCTCGTTATCCACAGTGATGCTCGACAAATTGCTGGTCATTGAAAATCAATGTGGATATAGACTTTTGCATATGTTTAAATGTTGCTTGTGGCAGGTTGCCATTACATCCTCAGTCCTACTGTAACAGCGTCGTAGTCTGAAGGTTCAGATTTGTGTTCATAATGAGCTGCTGTTGTTTATTTATCAGACTTAAAGATCGCCTGGAGTGGCGAAGCATCACCAGCAGGTCGGAGCTTCATGTAACCCAGAAAAACTGGTTTGTTCTCTCAGCGCTTGACGTTGAACGCTCTTCTGCATTTTCTAATTTGCTACGGGTGTATTTATAGAGGATCACAGGGGCCAGATATACTGCCTTCACATGGATTTCCACAACACTTTTATTACACATGTTCTGCTTAACCTTTAAAATAAAATAAAAAAATAAAAGAACACTTCACATATATTTGAAACCATCACACGGCTGGCAGATAATCTCTTCTGGCAACGGAATGCAAAAAAGACCACATAAATGCAATTTGGGGCGAATTTGTGTGACATAAATAATGAGTAAGCCCTGGCTCCAGGCCTGTTTGGCCCTGTGGAGGAAACTGAGGAAATTAATTCCTGCTGCTGTAATGATGTTGTAAACAAAATCAGAATCACTTTGTATCACTTCAGATGCCAAGTACTGTATATGCAGGGGAATTTATCCTGGTAGCGTTGATGCAGAGATTCACCCCGGACTGCTTATTTAAACATAATTACAGCACTGATAAATATACATTATACTGACATACTGGGCGCAAATTGGCTATTTAGAATTCAAAACAGTGGGCACACGATACGCAACCTATATCAGATCTCTCTGTTTAATTCAAGGAAACAGGGCAGAGGAACATGATAGTTTCCTTTACAGTTCCTTTAAAGTCTCAAGTCAGCAGACTTTTAAGAGGCTTTGAATAATTCAGCCCATAATTCATGTATTTCCACCTTGTACTTCCTTGCTTCTGGCGGCTGCAGGAGTTGAAACCGGTGGTTCACAACCTGGGGGTCAAGAATCCTCCCGAGGGAGATGTAGATAAATCTGACAGGTCGCAAAATGATTAACGGACGAAAGAGACACATTCCTGCAGCACGAAATTCTATTTACTGGAATCTTTCAGTTTAAGGCCGTCGAACCCTCTGAAATATCTGAATCAAACAATCATTAAAGGGAATTTTCAGTTCTTCGGTTGAACTGCTCACAGCTCGGGCGAGAAGGTCACGAGTTCAGATCCCTTTTGAACATTTGGGAGCTACTGGTTTAAACATTAGAGAAGTTCTTCAGAGGGGGAGAAAAAAAAATCAGCGGAGGTAAAGAACACTCCTGTCTTCTTCTTAAATTGGTACAGATCGCGTCTGAGTGAACCCACAATCCTCCTGTGCTGAACGGCGCTGCAGACGTGAGGATTTCTGACGGCACGTCCGGTTCCGTCGGTAGATGTTTCGCTTCCGTCCGTCTCGCGCGCACACAAATCATCAGTTCATCCCTCTCCTTATATTCAGCTTTTCTTCCTCTGGCCTTGGCTCTTCAATCGCATCTCCTCTCCTCCTGCCTTCACCTCTCCCCTTCCGCCATCCATCGCTCCAACCCTCCATCTATCCACCCTTTGATCTCCATCCCCCCCTTCTGCCTCTCCGTCCCTCCCTCTGTCATGGCAGAGAGCAACATAAATCAGCTCAGTACGTCGGTGACAGCTGGCCGGCCCCGACATCCACTGAGTTATTCACATCGCTACGATGCACCGTTGGATCCAAATGAACTCGCATTACCGCCGACACCGCCGACTCTTCACACTCGCACACACACGTATCTGCACTGAACACCTCAGAGCAAACACACACACACAAATACACACACAGAGTCTGTTTAGCTGCATTAATAAAGCTGGAAGCAGGCCTGTAACAGAGCTCTCTCTCTCTCTCTTCTTGCTTCCCCACAACCAGCCCATGAATTTTATATGCAGCGCTCCCACTGCTCTGCTCTCCTCATCTCGTTCTCGGAGCTATAAGCCAACAAGGACTCACACACAGCACACGTACACATGTGCTCTCGCCCACCCACTGTTGGTATGTTTGATTTGTGTGGATATAGATTGGTATGTTTTTATAGTGGGAGAGAAGGTGGTGGGGGAGGGGATGGGTGGATGGATGGATGGATGGATGGAGGGGCACGGTTCTTTAAGAAGACGGAGCAGAGGGGCTGTCTCCCGGTAGATAATCTTTCAGTCTTTAAACACAGTGGAACTGAGGGCGAGAGGTGCCTGTCAGTCACTGTTAGGAGTCCCAACTGAGGGAACCCTGGTTATGGGTTTTGTTGAGGGAGGGGTTGGTTACATGAGGGGGGTCAGCGTGGACCAATACGCTTTGAGAGAGGACTGTTTCTCGGAGGGACAGCTCAGTCTTTAGAACAGAGGCAAAGACAGAAGAAGGCTCTTCTCCACCGTGCACCAGCTCAGATTTACACTCCAAACAAACAAAACAGACATTCAGCCAAATCTGCGGAGCGCTGGAGACAACCGGAGGACCACAGGCCCAAACAGAAGTAGCTGCATTGAAGGCTGACTGTTCTGCATCGCTTCACGTCAGCTGTGTTCAGGCTGAAAAGCTGCACGTGAACACACGACAAGCTTATAGCACCGAGTTTGTAAGTTGTACGTCTGCGTGCAAAACCAGGAGACTGAAGACTGTAGAAATACAAGCTGCTGTCACGATCCCGCAGCAGGGTGCTGGAGAAGAGAAGGAGGTGAAGAAGGAGGAAGAAAAACTGCAGGAAATACGTGAAATCCAAGGAAATCACCAGGATAGAATATTAGCGGTTAACGTTGCTGCAAACCACAGACAAGCCCAAGGTTCATATTTGTGCCAAACGTGGCAGATCACGTTCACATTATATGTTTATTACCCAGCTCTCACATCAGGAGGTGGAGGGGATGGTGCTGGTGTTATTACAGCCAACAAGGCTGCACCACTGGATACTCGATGTTAGACCAGAACATGCACGCTGCATTGTGACGAGAGAGAATTAGCAGAAACATACTGAGCTCGCATCTATTCTGGGTTGGTGAAATCAGCGACAGGCAGCTTTTTCCCTTTTCTTTTTCCATTTCTCTTCTCGTGCACCGATTCACTTTTAAAGCCTAATCAGACACTGATTGGCCTTTATTCTGTCCATCAAGCGATCGCAACCAGACACAAATTTTGTTTTTAAATCTGGATTTTGAATATTTCACGTGCTCGGTTAACTGATCTGTTTTATTTTCTGCCAGTCCCTCTCCCCTTATTTCAGTGCCAGGGATAAAACTTTGGTGGTTATTAATTTAATAACCAGCCTGCAACTTGTTATGTTCACACATATTAGGTCTAAAAATGAGGTCTGCTGAGTTCATCAAAATATTGTTGGAATCGCAATCTGGCCAAGTGAAGTGCCAAGTCAAATAAAGGTAAAATGAGCGACAAAGGAGCTTTAATATTCAGGTTCTGTAGCGCTGCAGAGTTTGGCCCGAGTTCGGCCGTGTAGCTGCATCCAAGCAGCCTTCAAACTTCTCTGTGCAGCTCCGACAAACAGACAGGACGAACACGTCCAGCGCAGCTCTCCAAACAGCTTGTACAACATGTTCCTAGTGTTGTGTAGCCAAACTGTAGCGAGGTTTCACACAGACTTCTCAGTTCCACCAGAGACACGTGGAGCAGTTTGATGGACACGTCTGTACTTTCTGAAGCCGTCCGATAGTTCGGCAGCAGGTTGACACGACACGGCAGCGGCTTACAGCTGCACGCTCCGTGATCCTTCAAACTTCAGGGGTTGTTTTGACGAACACACGTGTGGGTGGACAGCAACTCCTGTTTTCTTTCACTTTGATAAAAACATATTCCTACGTGATCGCTCCTCGGTTGTCTCAGACTGACTGGTCAGAGTTGGGGAGGGGAGCAGGGTGATTAAGGGGATAAGGCAGATGGTACGCTTCAAATCCACAGCCGGGAGTAAAGAGGAATGTGCTGTGCCAAGTTTTTGTGGTAGTTTTTCTGTAGCGGGGAGTCGATCGCTTTCATGTCGCCCGGTTTAATGCTGCCTGCGAGTCATCCCGGTAAGCTGCGAGTCGAGACTTCTGAAGTGGTAAATACGACGTGTCACACATTCAAGTGCATTTAGTTGGAAGGACAGATTCTCGAGCAGCATTAGCGAACCGCAGCCTCGGCGTCTCTTATCAGCAGAAAGAGGGCGACATCTAAGCACCCCGAAATGTGACAAGTGATGAGTTAAGTGAAATTTAAAAAGTATCAGTTCACAAGATTTGGCTGGAATTCTAAATACTAACTACAAAGAATGAAACATATTAAAGGGACACTGATCTGAAAAGCTGCTCAACTTTGTGTTTTGTGTTTTCCTTAAACTGTGAGCCGAGGGCTCTCTTCATTAGCAGGAAACACACAGACGAGCAGAGTGATTAAATAGGTTATTAATACTTAACGACGGCAAAACGGATTGCAATAAGAAAATAGTTGCACTGGCAAATTCAAACCAGGAAGCGGCTGCGTGTGTTGAGTTTTTAATGGTCTCACCCAATAAAAAGCAAAGGAAAAGATGTAGTTCCTAAATATTTGTTTCCATTGAGTGCTAATAATAAAAACAGCTGTATTTTTGTAAATTTGGATATGTTGTTTTTGCACGAGCAACATGTTTTGTTGTTTAATTTGGAGAGCTGAAGCTCGCCTGACTGTTCGCTTCACAACTCAAACGCTCCGTCAGAAACAGCGGCGGAAACCATTAAAGGGTTAATGGGAACATGGAGCGTGTGACCGAGTCTGTATGAAATGACATTTGCAAATAACTACTTTGGTTCAATTTATAACCTGGTTTGAGCAACGGCTGACATTTTCCACAAAGCGCCACAGTGTCGGGTAGAAAAGCTGGTAGTTTGGCATCCAAGGGACTCAGTAATGGACTTTCAAATACCTTCCCGCGGCGGCGTCATCCTCAGATTTCTGTTAATGAACACAGTGACCCGTCAACCGTGTCTGTCAGCGCAGATCTCAGTACAGATGCTTAGTGAGAGGGGAAGAGTTTAGTCTTGGTAATGATTAAGAGGAAGAGGGAGTGAAAGAAAGACAGAAAAAAGGACTTAAAAGTGGAGAGGATACAAAATGAGAGAGGGGGCTCAGCTGTGTGGTGAGTGGTTTTGAGGAGAGTGAGACGTCTCACTTTTTTCTTTTTCCTTTTTCAGAAATTGGTTAGTGCGTTTCTTCCCCGCAGGATTGTTCTGTTTATTAAAAGCTGCACCTCCACAGCAGTTGGTTGAGCGCAAAATTTTCTGTCACTCGGGAAACAACACTTTCGCGATGAAAGTCGACTCCAGGCGCCGGAGAGAGAGAGAGAGAGAGAGAGGCGGCACGTCGCAGGGAGCTGGAGGAAAAAAATACAGCAAACGTGTCTGCGTGAGCTGAACCGGAGCGTCATTAATGGTTGTAATAACAACTGAGTTCAGATCTGACCTGCAGAGAAGCTTCGTTCAGCGGGATCCCCCTCCACCCTCGTGCTCCGAGCAAAGCCACATCAGGTTGAACATCATCGCTGCCATCAGTCAAACTCAAGTGAGGGTGAAGCGGAGGGCCGGACGTATCGCGCTCAGCATCGCGCCCGGTGGGACGAGGGTTAAAAGGAAACTCGTTCTAAAATGATGTCCTACCTCTGCTGCGGGGTGAGGTCAAGCTGCTCAGATTAGGCTGAATGCGTGCGGCCTCGTGCGTGTGATGGTGTCGGCGAGCCAGACAGCAGAAACAAGTGATTACCTGCATCCAGGCCCTGTTGTAAAATGTCGCCCCTCTGAGAAAACGGCTCTGTGTTGTGTGACCTGAACACTCTGACATCATATGCTGGTCTTGTAATGTTTATTTTTTTTTTTTCCCCTAGAATGAGTTGATACTGGATTCCTTTCTCTGTTTCCTTCTGTAGCTTTCCCCGCACAGAACCTCCTGTGTCTCTAAATCTCAAACAACCCGAGCTGCATTATTTCTCAGTCTCAATTTGAAGTGTTTTTATAACTGAAGTCCAACCTGAGGAGCCTCAAAAGTACAGAACCAGAGATGAAATCAACCCTACATCATTATTATTGTTAGAAATCAACACAATACTTAAATATGTCAAGTGTAACTACATCTTTTTCTTAATATATTTTGTGTAAGTTTTATTTGTGAACACTTCACTTCCAGGAGAGAGACGTCAGACGGTGACTGAACAAAACATGAATGAAACTTTAATACAACTTTAATACGTCCCTGAAGATTTTCACTCAAGTCGCATTGGATAGATTTTCATCCGTGAAGACAGCAACTCCCACGATGCAACACTACTTATGTGTTGTGTTGCGTTGTGTTTTGATTTAAGCGACCAGCAGCGGCACAAAAACACACAGTAATACAACATATTCCTGAAATTAAAACTTCAAATGTGAACATGTGTTAACACTAGGATAACTGTTAATAAAGGAAATCCTAATCAGATAATTATGAGCTGCTGGATGATTGTGGCAGTGAACTCCTTCGCCACTTGTCATAATCGTTAAGTAATGAGGGAACACTTAGTAACTACTCAGTATGATGCCTTACTTTAATTGAAGGGGCAGTAAAAGAGTATATAATGATCAGCAGGAGTAATTCATGAGTCGTGGCTGTTTGTGCCACTCGGCTGCTGATTAGGAGTCAATCAGGGGCGATTCAGTGTCGTTAAATAAAGTGTTTTGTAGGAAACGTTCACGAGGTGTGACTCCTGGGCCAGGAGAGCAAACTCAAAGTTTTCAACAAAACGTGCTCTAGCGAATAAGCAGCACATGGTTGTAATCTCCAGAGACGGGACAGGTGACGAGGCTGACCGCAGTTGTTCACAACTGTCTCGTAAATTTTGATTCACGGAATTGGAAATGAAGGATCTCGTCATAGGAATGAGCTCAGAAACAAATGGGCAGCTGATGGTTAGGGAAGTACTGGACACAAAAGAAAGTACATTTGCATTCGAAAAACAAGTGCCAGAAAACAAGTAAGACTCGGGGAAATGTGGAATGAGATGTGGCAAATGAGACATTTTTGATACGGTCTGAAAAACACAGGATTTTTTTTCTCTCTTAACTTTGAGAAACATCATATTCAAGTCAGGTCCAAGATGAAAAATCAGGTGTCGTCGCCGGGTTGGATCACCTGCAGTGAGGAGGCCGACTCCCGCTGGTGACAGGTGCAGTAAACACCTCTCAAGTAAGTCTCACATGAATCAAACATGCCTGCCTCAACCTGCGCGTCACAGTCTGGAGATGGGACATGAAAAGGTTCCCGCTCCCGCTCGTCGAATATAAAACTATAGTGATAACATAACAAGAGCAGGAAGTCGTCGCTCGCTGATCTCAAGCAGAGACTTTCAAAGGCAGACTAGAATAGACTCCCTTATATTAAAATAATGTCCTTTGATCATTTCCCACTCAGGATAATCAGAATAATGTCTGGCTGTGGTTCTGAAGTGGTCGAAATCACATATGGAAATACAGAAACCAGCCCAGCCTCTCTGAAAATCACACTGAAAGTCAATTATACACAGTTTGATTGACCGCCTCAATCCACAACAGCCGCTTGATTTTTACCCCCCGAGGAAACATAATGACACAATTATATACAGCCGTTCTCTGGTCGCAGCGACGGGTCAGCTCATAACAAAGGCTACACGCTGCTCTTTTCAACCCGGCTGTAGTTCTATTTTTGCTGCTGATGTTGCCTTCAGCTCCAACTTTTTTCTTCCTTCCTACTTTTCCCAAACTGAAACTGCCGCGAGGATATCTGCTCCTCCGGCTCTCTTCGTCTCCCCAGGCCTCTGAATGCAGCTGTGGAAGAGAGAGCCAACCTGTCTGGAGGAGTAAACACCCGGAGTCACGTCAGATCCTGCTCAGGCATTTACTGATTACTTTGTAACTTGGATAGTGGATTTATCTCCCACCTGTCGAGACACCTGACTGCAGCAGCGATCCATCGCGCTGACGTCTGTTTTACTGCTGTTGACTGGAGCTGGAGGGGAAAATGTACTTTACTTCATGATCATAAGGTTACTGAGAGGTGATGAAAGAGAACCGAAGTCTTCTAACTTCTAATAGACAGTAAAATAATCCGGCATCTTGGAGCGAACACAAGTGATCCTTCGGTCAAACCATCATGGCTGATGACAATCCAGCAGTGCGACTTCAGACACAAACGTTCAAACGAGGATGACGTAATTTTCACACGTCAAAAAGGGACAAAAAAACACAAGACACACACAGAAACGAAGGTAAAAAAAGGAACAAACACATGAACAAACAACCTGTTCTATCCTTCAGGTACGGAGACGCGCTGCATGACGGGATTTGTCCCCCAAACACGAAGCGACCTCAGCCTGCTGTCTCTTCTCAGGCTGCAGCTTCACTCTGTCAGAGCTCAGGTCTGTCCCGCTGGAGCTGAACTCCAGTCCATCGTGCATTTAAACTACTGTTCTTTCCTCTCACCTTAAGCTCTGTGGCTCCTCAGTATGAGTAGGGTTAGTTCCTCTGCTATAGAAGCTTTCATACACCGTCGCCTCTGCAATAACACGCTCGGTGCAGGACTCAGGACGGAAATGTTGAATTTGAAAACCTGAGCGCCCTGCTGGTCTTTAAGTGTGTTTCAATGCAGGCACAGAAACACATTTTGCTCTAATGGCAGAGGTTTCCTCCAGCCGGCCTTTTTAAAGGGCGACGGTTTTGTGCCCGATGCATTATGTCCTGTGTGACCTGTGATATCTTAGAGGTGACCTGGAACACTTCCAGCAGTTAGCATCTAATAGCTCGCTCCTGCTGGAAATCCTTTTAAAACGCTCTCACCCACTCGCTCCCACTCTGTTTTCGGAGCGTCTGTGTTTTCAGCCGGCCCTTTAAGTTTCTGTTGCTTCAGCTTCTGTATTTCTGTTGAAAAAGATCAATTTTTTTTTTTTTTTCAACTTACGACTCTTTTACACCGCGTCCCTCGAGCCTCGGTTGCAATACTTCCACATCTTAACGTCTCCTCAAGTAAACATCCTTGATGGTGAACAGATGTTGATGTGACAGCTGTTTAAATATAGCACAAAAATGAAAAATGTACAGTCGGTGCAACGTGTGAAGGCACCCTGGGCGGCTGCCTACAGTGTTCAGCATAATCAGCAAAGTGAATGTCTGCAGGCTCAATCAAAAACATTTTCCTGAAGCTTAATTTGACTGTGGTGTTTAAAAAGTCACGGTGGGAAAAATCTCACACTGTTCACGTTGAACAGCAGACAGTCGCGGAGTGATGCAACACTTGAAAACATGCATTTGCGTGCGGATGGATTTGCTTTGCTGTATCCAGTAAAACATCTTGTGAGCTGGTTTCTTCTTTGTCTTTCACACTTCAATAGGAGCCGACGAGCCTGAAAAAATATGGCAGAGCTCGTTCAAAAAAAATCAACAGAGAAAACTGTAAAACACGAGTCGTCGCCACTGGAATTGCTTTTTTATTTAATATATTAATCAAATCAGATGCTTAGACTAAGTAGCTACAAAACATATTTTACAACTTTTAAAGCAATGTTGGTTCAAAGACGGGGGTCAACAAACCACTGGAGGCGGTGGAAAGACTAATCTTAAAGGGTAATTCTGTTTTGTTTTGTCCTTTAACCCGAGCCCTCAGTGGATCAGCCCAGCCGACAGCGTTATAGTGGGCGACTCTCGTCGAAAATGCTTGTTTTTTTGCCGCCGACAGCTTCGGATTCTTATTCTAAGAGCTTGAAAACATTATGCAAAGGATCGTTTTTAGATGTCCCGGGTCAAACCAGAAGCAGCCGGTACATCAGTCTCTTCCAAGCCACCAGACTCCGTCGACAGAAACAGTGATTTCACCTCGGAGAACGTGGTTGCTGGTCTACCGGCACCTCGATTGGTTAGTCTGCTGCTTTAAAGGGTTAGTTTGAATCCGTACGAGACCAAAAGATAACTACAGGTCACAGGATCACTACAAGATAATCACAGGATGATTAACATGATTTCTCTCTGCTTCCTTTTGCTAATAAAACGTTCCGTCTCTACACTTCAGACGTCCGCAATCATTCGTATGAAACGATGTAGGAAGATGAAAATGACTCATGGGTTCGGCCGCTTTATGCTCAATTCCATCCATCTGTTTTTTATGCATATTTTGAAATATCTGCCTAAAACAAAACCTGCGCGGAAGAGTTTCGACTTCGCTGAGGTGAAAAAGTCACCGTTCTGAAGCAGAGAAGATGCAGTAAAGGCTGATGTAACAGATGTTTCAAATGCAGCAATGTTGCGGTGGCTGCTCCCCCGCAGACGTGGCGTTCGTGTCAGGTTGGTAAAAAAAAAAAAGTACGTACGGCTCGTTGGGAAGCGGAAACGAAATTCCACGATGCCTCACAAAAATACACTGCGCAGTTTGTAAGCATGAAACAACAAAGATATTTTAAATGAGATATTTTGGAACATGATATTTGGACATTTTCTGGCTGTGTTTGTGGAGACAAAACCAGGTATTCTAAGCTAAAACCTGATCTGTTCCTGTCTCTAACTGTTGTTTGTGTCTAACCAGAACATAAGCATGGTGTTGTTATAACACGAAACAGATCATTTCACATATAGCGGATGATTTTGTCCATATGCTGATGGCAGTGGCTGCCATGCAAGGTGCTGACCAGCACACCAGGAGCAGTCAAGGGTTCAGTATCTTGCCCAAGGACACTACGACATGCAGGTCAGGGGAATCAAACCAGCAACCACTACATAAAGAATCATTAAGTTTCCTTATAAACATGTTTTGTGGAAACAGGCTCTGCTAATGTTTGTTCTGGCTGCCGTGTTGAAAACAACTGTAGACGCATTAAAGGAGCGACGAGCGGTTCACCTCAAAATGTCACAAGATAATCACCGCCCAGCTCCTCCAGCCCTGCGCTCCTGCTGCAGATCCCCGGGCCTCCCCTGCTCTGAAGCAAGGCCATGTGAGAGATGGTCCCTGTGGCCAGGGGGGGCCGGGGGGAGTCAGATTGATTAAACAAGCTGCCGGCATAATGTGATCATGTATCAGTCAGCCCACACGTTTAGCTCCGTAATTCGTTCTCCACGGCAGCCTGTCTCCTCTCCGGCTTTGGCCTTTTGAAGTTGAGATCTCACAAATGCCCCCGTCCCCCCTCCCTCCCTCCCTCCCTCCCTCAGCCTCCGTCCTCCTCCTCATCCGTCCGTCCATTCTTCCCGCTCCGTCATCCCATGCGTCCCTCTGTCCATCCCGGCCTCTGGCACTCCCTCGCCCTTAATAACTGCTCTCACCCCGTCCATCTTGACCTCCAGCGCTCCTCCGACCTCGATAACTCCCCCCGTCCCCATCCCATCCCTCCCTCTCACCCAGCTTCCTCCCATCATTAGGCATTTTACCGCGCTGCCTTCCCCTCCTCTATCAGCTGGCTGTGTAGCAGAGTGTTGCTTTGCTAATGGCACTCCAAGGGAGCGCAGAGATATTACTGTTGGCTTTAATTAAAGACATTAAAGGACTGGAAAGACACAGAGCCCCCGGGATGATGTGTTCTCTTCTCACACCTCCCGAAATACCTCTCTCTCTCTCTCTCACTCTCTCTCTCTCGTCTCTTCCCTCTCCATCACTTTTTTCCCTCTCTTCCCTTCTTTGCTGTTGCTCACTCGATTCCTTTCTTCTCACGTTGAATCACCATCTCCCCCCTTTTCCTCCTCCCACGCCGACTCTTACTCTCACTTCCTTCCCGTTTCCTCTGAAGTACGTTTCTTTTCCTCGCTCATCCCTCCGTATTCTTTATTTCTCTCCATCTCTTCTTCCCTCGGTGTCTGCGTCTCTTTCTTCCCCTCTCGAGCGTCTTCTCCTCCCCTGCCTCCGTCTCGCCGCCCGGTGTGACTTGTGAACCTTCATTAGTTCTCATGCCTGGAACTTTGTTTACCATTAATTACTCTTTTCCTTGTGACTTTGATTCACTTCACAGGACTGTTGAGGTTTTGGCAGAAAACCTGCGCAGCTCGATTTTTTTTTTCTGCTGGCAGAAGGCGGATCTGAGAACTTAAATTTAGATACTGAACGTAGAAACAAGAGCAGATTTTAATAATGATCTCGTACTGTACATGTTCTATGTTTGTTTGCTGTACCTGCTTATAACAGTCTCCTTTACTTATTTCAGTGTGTGTGTGTGTGTGTGTGTGTGTGTGTGTGTGTGTGTGTGTGTGTGTGTGTGTGTGTGCCTTTTTCTGTGTCTTGTCAGATTTTGACGTTGCAAGTAAGGCTGCAGCTACATTTCTCTTTCATTATCGATTAATTGTTTTCTTTCAGTCAACTATTCAGTCAATTGCTGGACATCACATCGCACTTTCTAATGTTTCCTCCAACATTGCCCGGTGGCCAATCGAAGTATTGCATCAAAAAAACTGTGTCCAACCCAAAACAGTTCTTCCCATAATGAGCACTGTAAAGGAGACGGCTGTTAAACTCTCGACAGAACACCTCGAACTGCAAAACAAGGTTAACTATGACTTGACGGAGGTTTAGATTTGTGGAGCTGAAGCCGAGTAGTGCAGCGTGATGGTATCTTACGCACACAATGAAACCAGGGCTGAACCCAAAAGCACGACTCTGAGACCAGGCCGAGGTCGACGGAGAGCGGAGAGGAGGAAAAGCTCAGCTAATAGGAGCTCAAGCGAGAGAGAGCGGAAGTCCTAAAGACAGGGATCAGAGCGGGCTGAAGTCAGGCAGGCAGAGAAAAGGATAAAAACTTTGGTCCTTTTTTCTTTTTGCCACCTGGATTCAAACCAGGGGGGACTGAACTCATCTGAGACACGCTGCGCTCCACTTTCACCGTCAACAAGTGAAGGTGCACATCCGTCCTCGACACACAACCCAAACACGGAAAATTAGCAGAACACGATGCAGACAGAGATGAAAGTGTTGATCAGCTGAAGGTGACAGAACACACGCCTGCCACTCTGTCTGTGGGAACACAGCAGATTCGATTTGGAGTGTATTGCCGGCTTCAGTGTGTGTAAATGAAATAGATAATGGAGAATAACTGAGGCATGTGTGTGTGTTTGTATGTGTCTGTGTGTGTGTGTGAGAGAGAGAGAGGAGAGTCGGTGGAAGTTTGTGACTGAAAGCCCACATCTACTTATTAATACAAGCACGCACGCACAAAAACTCTAAGGGAGTTGCATTCAAGTCTGGTGCACTGCTGGACACACACACACACACACACACACACAAACACACATACACAAACACACACACACACACACACAGGAAAGTTGTGCACTTGAAGGCGTTGATTAGTCTGGCTGGTGGTGCTTCCCTGCATCTCCATTTAGTCATTATTGAAGGCACATCTGCTCTCGATGAGCAGGCTCCTGTTTATAACCCCATCTACGTACAATGCAACCACACACACACACACATACACACACACACACACACACACACACACACACACACACACACACAGGATGGCACAAACACCTTGATATACCTGAAAGCAAGCACGTATGCCCGGACACACACACACACACACACACACACACATCCCCGCAAGCTCACTCGTGTGCTTGCCAACGTCTACACACACACACACACACACACACACACACACACATATACACAGATACACATGGACTCGCGACAACACACACCTCAAGGAGAATCACAATGGGAGAGAGGCACTTTCCGATCATCTCACATCAGCTCAACACTCCTCCATAAATAGAAAAACCGGCTCAGCACCGCGGGGAAGGAAACAACATTTGGAGAACAGATTAAAGTGGGGGGGGGGTGTTGTGTGTGTCGGGGGTGGAGGTGTGTGTGTGTGTGTGTGTGTGCGTGCGTGTGTGTGGTATTGTTTCATGAAGCTGTGAATCACCTCGTGTGTGTTCATCAGAAGAGGTTCCTGGGTCAAGGATGGATGAAACAGCGGGTCCACTTTCATTTCCTGATACACTTCATACAGCTGTGTGTGGGTCTGCAGATGTGTGTTTAGATGGATCAAACCACTTGTACCAGTCTTATCACCAGTGTGTGTGTGTGTGTGTGTGTGTGTGTGAGGGAATGAGGAAGACTGAGTCACCCTCTGGCTTGCCATCCTTATCCCTGGCACCCTGCTCCCTGTTTAGCCCCACGGCAGTGACGATGAGAAGTCCTCTCGATTCAATCAAACAGACGACATGAAGGGAAACAGAAAAAAAAAAAAAACACAGAAAACAATTAACTTTGACAGAGAAAGGAGCGACGGGGGGGAAGCCGGCGAGTTTAGGTGGAATTGGAGAGGGGACTGAGGGAGTAAATAAGAAAGACAGACAGAGAGAGAGAGAGTTGAAGTAGACAGATTGAAAGGGAAGATGAAACAGTCGGACTCGTACGGTTGAATCCTGTAATGACAGAAATGTGAGTTCGTAATTCACCTGCTCACCAAAAGCTAATTTAATGTACTGTGATTGCTTTTTATTTGGTCACAGATCCCTCTGCTACATTTGGGGGATAAAGGTGCACATGAGGAAAAGTGCGAAATTGCATGAATTATTAAAATCACACGAAGCATTATGATTCTTCGCACGCAATCACACAAATGTTCCTCAGAGCTGCAGTTTACGAAGAACACCTGCAGCTCCTTAAAAAAGCCGTCTGAGTGGGAGCTGTAATCCTCTTTTTCATCGCTATCTGCACCCAGAACGCGAGTTAAAGTACAATATCTGGGGCCAGATGCGTGAAACTTTGTGTAAATCACGACTAAAACTGTCAGCGTGCATTTTTCACGACAGATTTTCACAGACCTGCCGGCGCCTGACGCTGTTTTTATAAATCTCAATCACTGTAGAAGGCGGCAGTACTTTCCTCGCTCCACCACTCACCAACATATAAAATACACCACAATAATATTCAAACAAGCTGACTCCAGTTCCTCCTTTGACAGCAGCCATGTTTGTAATCGGCCGATGGTCCGACAACACGATCGTTCGAGCAGTTAAAGGAACAAATGAACTTCAGCTAATCTGGTGGAAATGGATGCAACCAGTGCAAAAATCTATCCGAACAAAAGTTAATTACAATTCAAGGGAAGCAAATATTTCTGGCTCGTGTCCCTGTGAGAACTGGTCTCATCTGCAGAGCCCTCCATCAATGTGCTGACAATCACCTAAAATGACATTCACCACAAGCTTGAACAGGCTGAGTCTGAAACTGCATTACAGAAGCTCTCTGTGTCAGTAATAACATTTAGTCGATGCACGATGATCTTTACAGCCAGAGATTTCTGTCAGCAACTTTATGTTACTCTGTGCTTCAGGTACAAAGAAAAACCCATTTGGTTGGTTCATGTTCTGGTTGTTTCACCACACAGGAGGCTGGAAATGTCTTGATAAAAGCACCTGGGTTTGAAGACACAACTGTCCTGAGGTCTGTTTGAAAGTGTCCAGTGGTGTGACTCTTACGAATGTTGAAACACAGTCTGAAAGTGCGATCACTCAACCCAGTTACCAGAATACACGTTAGCTAAGTGTGTTTCTGCAAAACCAGACAAGTTCAAACTTTGTGTTTCTTTGTGTCGCAACTTTACGGTTGTTAAGCTTAAATTTTGCATTTCTCTCTCTTTGTTTTAGTTCAGGCACAGAAACCACCTGGTTGGAGTTGGGAGAAAATAATCATTTGGCTTAAAATATGTTTCGGTCACACAAAACACCTGGAAATGTCCCCACAGACTTGTGGCTTGTATCAAGGCCTCTGTTCTCTTCACCTACTGCAGGTAAAGTCACATCTCAAGTGGCACCTTGTGTCATTTCTGTTGGAGTGTATCTGTTTTTGTCGATATGCTTTCATTTCACTGCCTGCAGGATTTTTATCTGGTCCAAAGAGTGACCCGTGCCTTCCCTGCTACGCTTCAGAGAGTGAAATGTCAGATTAACTGTGAAACAGCAGCTGCAGATATGTGGATCTCTCACTTTCTGACCCTCTAGTTAAGGTAAATCCAACAGACGTTTGGGAGGATGTCGAACATCACTGATATCTTCATGCTGCACCGTGTCAAATTTCCAGGTTTCCTGAGGTAAAAAGACCAAACCAACAAACTCCAAAGTAATACTAATGCCGTCCTGAGAAGGGTAAGTTATATTAAAAAAAAAAAAACTAGGATGGCAGAGATCTAAGATGAGGGACCAGTTGAAGATGTTTCATTTAACATGAAAGGCAGCATAGAATATTCATAAGAAATGTAGTTTTCTTTTTATGTAGCTGTTGGTTTGACAGGATTTCTTCCACACAGAGGAAGTATCACTTAAAGTCAATACCACCTGTCAGTGTCTCCAGTTAGACTGTGTGAGTGATTTGGAGCTTTTTATCCACAGCAAATTACCATCCAAGTGTGTCCAAGTCAATTTAAGAACGTTGGGAAAACAGCACATCAGAAGGATCGTTTCAGAAATCAGCGCTGCGAGACAGCTTAATTGTTTCCAATCACCAAGAACAAGCTGACAATGGTGTCACTCCTCAAGAGAAACCTGCAGGTTTAAAAGCACGGTATCCACGCTGTCTCCGCAGCACTGGTGCAGAGACGTCTTGGTAACTCACACATCCAGACCGTGTGACGACAAAGTGCACGAGGTCCTCGTATGTAAAGGGAAGGTGAACACCTGCGTGGTGAAGATTTAGCAGAGGAAAGCTGAGGACAGCAATAGTTCAGATGCAGTGCAGCCTTCATTTTCCTCTTTGGAAGTTACAGCCAACTTCTGATACAAAGAGACTCTTCAGGCGGCGCTTCAGTGGCATCTCAGCTCGCGCTCTTTCATCTCCCGACACTCGGCTGCTGACTGACACAACCTAGGAGGAACATACAGTGTGAGGAGAGCGCTGATGGGGCTCAGCTGCCGTTTGTTGTCTCATTAGGTTGCCTCTTGTGTCTCTGCCTCCCGACCACAGCTTTTACTCTGGCACCAGAGAAAACAGACTCTCCCGATCGGTCCCCATCATCTGAGATCCGAGATGTATGATGTGTGCGCCTAATGATTCGCAGTTTCTTTTACTCCTCTCCTCTCACTGAACTGGCAATAAAAAAAAGTTTTTTTGCTTTAACGTTTCGTTGTGAATTCAGACCGCACAGGGTGGAAAAAAATGACACCATGGTCGGTCTATAAATCTCCGCCGTGCTCGTTTTTTAAACTTAAAGAGACAAAGGTCGTACGACGGCACAAAGGAAGCTCATCTGCCATCTCCAACAGGAAGAGGCATTGTTTTCCTCAGTCGCTAACCCCAGCTGACGATGAAACAACTGGAATAACTGTGGAAACGCTGCACTGCGAAACGGAGGAAGAGTGATAGAAAAACTGAGGTAGAATAAGAGAGAACAGACGGCGTTCACTCAGTGGAGACCGCCGGTGTTGTGTCGAAGTCTGTTCCCCCGCTGAGGACGTGTGTTTCCTCCTACCGCAGGGACTTCAGTCGCTCTTTCCCACTCGATCAGTAAGTAACAAAACCTGCCAACTTATCAGCACAAACAGGGTTTCACTCTGCCAATCACAGCTCTGAGATCAGGTTCTCATTCTTCTGGATGCTTTTCTTGCTCAGCCAGGCTGCGAGCTGTGCTGCTAACGCTGTTGCTCCAACTGTAAATCCACAGCAAAGACCATTTTGTCATTGGATTATTTTAGCAACGACTCTACAAAGACTTCAGCAGGTTTTAAAAATGTTCTAAAATACAGGTGTTACTAAAGATTTCTATTATCGAAGGTGTTATTTAGTTAGAATAGACGCTGAACAAACCTAATCAATGTTCACTCCTAACCAGCGAGGAGTTTATATCAGAAACTGATCAAAGTTGAGCGTTCACTTTCAATTATGGAAACAAAAGCAGGATCTCACCACCGTCACCTTCAATAAAAGAGTCTGGGACAATCTGCTGGTTGCCTCAAGTCTCCAAATCCAACATTCAGTTTGTCCTGACGAGATATTTAAGCTCATGATTCAATTAAATGTTTGGCACTAATGGCGACGCCACTGTTAGACTACTGGGCCTTGATACATAAAGATCAGCAGCTCATTGGTTTTATGCCCTGACAACAGTCATTCACATTATCATATATAGGCCATATTATCAAGTCTGATCCAACTGCCATATCTTTTTGTGGGGGCGATGTACAACAGTAAGGCCGTGTGCTCAGATCTGAATGATTTATTATACTGGAAAACAACAAGAAGCAAAAACAACCCTCGCTGCAAAGAGCCGGTCAGAATTCAGACCTTCTAATCCAGCTGGATTTTTGCTAATCAGGAACCTCAGGCTGGAGTTGTGAAGCCTCCCTCTTTTTTGTTCTTGGGTTTGTTCCCAGTTGACTGATGAAATATTGTTATTAAATAAGTTTGGTGGCAAATTACTGGATTCTGTTTTTATTAAAGTTGGACTTTTGGGGGATTCTGGGTTTTATTTGTCTGAAGAGCCAAAAACTGAACATACTTTAACTGTATAAAGTTTGTTAGTGGTCCATTATACATCATCTTACACTATGTTAAAGTGCTCAAGGGCATTAAAAATGTATGAAACTCGCGGCTCTGTTCCTTAATGTCACGGATTAAACTCGAGGCGCCACGGACCAGAGAAGAAGTCGGTCCACAGCTGCTCCCGTGAAGCCCATCCCTGCTATTACCAGCTTGTTTACGACGAGCATTGATTATGAGGCCCGCTGCTTCCTCTGCTTACCGTAACAATTTCAGAAAGACGGCTGTGGGCTTACAGTATCTGCACTCTGCCAGAGTACCGCACTCTGAGAACGCACATCTGCTTCGTAATCAGTTCTGCACTGTAAAGATGTGCCGTAGTATGAACCTGCGGCGGCGAGACGGAGAAAGGGAGTCGAGGTATTGATTTCATTTAGCTCCGCCGCCGCTCGGACTTGTAAACAGGTGTCTGCTGATTCTATTGTCGAGTTGCTCCGCGCTTTCTCGGTAATGCAGGGGGAGAGTAATGCAAGGAGACACGTCAAGGTCATCGTCTCTCCGAGCTGCTGCCACACCGGTGAATCCTCGCCGCCTCGCCGTCCCAGCGGCCAGCTGTGCGGCGCTGGTTGCATCGTCCAGGTGTGAGTGAACGTGGAGTGGCGGCATGAATGTGAAACAGGCCGTGGCTGATGAAGAACATGTGGGCCTTGAAAAACACTCCTAGGTGAATAAAATGTTAAAGGTGCCTTTTTAAACATCAATGCATCATTGTCGAGGTAATTAATAACGTTTGGTGTAATTACCATAAACGCAGGAGGCCACAGTGGAGACGCCTGAACGCCTCTCACACCGGCAGCACTTTGGCTTTGTTTCATACGGAAAAGACAGATTACCTGCAATTACTTCATGTTTTAAAGAGGATCTTTGTTTTGCGAGGCAAAGATTTTAAATACGGCTGCATTGTTTTCATTACTAATTAATCAATTACGTTTGAACTGATCTATTGATCTTTCAAGTCTGTTGTTTTGTCTAACGGTCCAGAATTGTTAATTTCACAATCATTTAAAACACAGAACAGCAGCAAGTCGTCACATCTGAGAAACTTAAGCTGCAAACATTACTCACGTTGTCCTCGCTGTATGATGATTAATCAGTCATAGCAAAGATGATTAATTGATCCATAATTATTTCAGCACTAAAAGATAATAGCAATCACAGTAAGGGGTTTTTCCTCAGTGAAAAACGTGCAGAACTTAACATGTTTACAGCTTCCTGCCACAAGAGAAGGTTCTAGTTTCTGTAGCAATCGACCTGCAGTATGTAAAATTTGGCCCAATGTTCCCACATTTCTAAGACTTTTTCAAAATGACTTCTTGTGTTCCTACAGTTCCCTTTAATTTAATTGTTAGGGGTAGGGGTTAAGGAAACCCTAATCCTAAGGACATGTGGGAACATAGACCAAGGGGGCTCACAGCTAACGAAGCTAATGCTAATGCAGCCAACAGCTAAACACAACACAAGTTTACAGCAAAAACGAAAAGAGAAAACTTCAACTTCAGTACTTCAGCTGTGTCCAGCTAGTCAGCCAAAACCACTTTGAATGCTAATACCTTGAATTAGCACGAATAGATGATCAAGTAAAGAAACAACATTTTGGTCGCGGGTTGTTTCACAGTCATACGTTGAGCTCAGAACGATGGAGCTCTTTTCCGTTTCATACAGAACCTTCCTCCTACTGTGTGCCATGCAGTAAACCTGATGGATGGGAAATGTTTTAGAAAGTCTTATTCATTCACACTCATGTCTCAGTGTTTGTGCATTATATCAATTCTTATATTTGTCTTTGGTGCACTTTCCTTCTGTGTTGCTGTGATTTGTCTTGTTTAGTTCTCGGCCGCTGCTTCTTCCACCGAGCTCATATACTTCTCTCTTCTTTTTTTTCCAAAGACCCTGCAGATGTCAAGGCGACTGCAGGCACAGAACTATGTACAGTAGTATATAAAATCACTATCCATAATTAATATTCCCCGAAGAAAGCAGCGCAGCAGTGCACTTTGTAATCTGTTCTACATAGTTAAGTCGAGAGTTAATAAAGAGTCGCAGATGCTGCAAAAGAAATTGCGAGAAAAGCGAGTTATTGATTTCTCTTCAGCAGCAGCTGCTGTGAATCACAAACAGGTGTCGGATAAAAATGTTTCTTTATTATTCGGCCTCCTTTGTCTGCAGTGCGGGGGAAGAGAAATGGGAGGTGACACATCAGTGTCATCAACTGTCAACTCCAACTGAGTTATAAACAAAATCAGGTTTTGATATTGTTTAATATGCTACCACAGGAGACGGCAGACTTGAAATTAAATTCTTTATCCGCAGCCACACTTTTTTTTTTCGACCAAAACAAAAACAGCCCGTCAATCTGCAGCCGAGACTTTGCTCAAATCCTGAGCAACAAACATTTGAGTCTTTCATCAGCGGAACAGAGCGCAAATTAGGATCAATGGATAAAAAGACGTATACAGCAGCATTTAAAAGGTAAAAGGTGATTTGCATTCTTGTGTTCTAAAGAAAAACAGGGCAGATAAATGACATTTATTTGCCAACTGCAGCGTCTGATGAGACGCAGTGTGCTCAAATAAAAGGCATCTATAATTCATGACACACAGACAGAACTGTGGGTAAAATGAACAGATCTGTGTGTGTTTTTTTTTTTATTCGTGGCGGGATTCAAATTAAAAAACAAAAGAGAGGTTTTCTTTTGTGGTGTTTCTGACAGGTTGAGAACTTGGCGGCAGCGTTCTCCGTACAGATATGAATATTGCTGTGTTGCGCTCAGATTTGATAAATCCCTACTTTATTTTAATTTCTTCCTGTTGAGTGCTTGGGACTAAAAAACATGGGAGACTGTGTTCATGGTTGTAGTTAAAGGCGTCTCTGGGGAAGCTGCGATGTGCGATGCAGCGACCCGAGTTAATGGAAACGAAACCGTGCTTAACAGGAACAAGGAGCTGACAGCGAGGGGCCATTTCAGCGTGTGGAAGCACCATAACTATCTACCTACTCAGGTATTTCGGTCCCGCTCCTTCATGGCAAAGTGCTGGAAAAAGCCTGTCAAAACAAAATCTTAAAGTAATACTCCCGCCTTCCCTCTCGAATGGAAAGGTGGCATTAAAAAAAAAAAACAAAAAAAAAACAGCCTAGCTTTGCTCTGGAGCTGCTGTCAGCTTGCATTCATCGTGGCGTACAAAGGATTCGAATGGTGCCCCACTTCCTCAGCACAAAAGTATTAAAATGTCCACAGAAACCTCTCCACCTCTCTACTTCACTGCCCATCTGTGTGCTCAGTATTTATTGGCAAAATATGACTGAAAACACCACTTTGCACTCCATTTTTTTTTTTTTCGATCCTTGTGCACAAACGACTGGAGCTCACAGGAGAGCTCGCCCACCTCCAGCGCCTGCCGGTCGGAGCTGCCACGACCGAGCTGAGTCATCGGCGAGTCTAACGCGTCTAAATTTGAGTCACAGTTTACTGATCGGCCTGAAGATATCTTAACAGAATAGTTATAACAACACAGCTTGTGTTGTGCTCGACCGATACGGCTCCATCAGGGCCGATACAGGCATCAGATATTAGAAATCCAAGAGACTGAAACTGATATCTGAGGAAATTAACCAGAAGAGGAAGACATATATACGTATAATTTACTGTTTTTAGTACAATATTGAGGTGCTTTACTTTAGTATTTCTATTTTCTGTGACTGTATACTGATACATGTGGTTACTTTGCAGATTCAGATTATTCAGTGTTTACAGGGTATTTGTTGTAAAGTGTTACGAAACAGATTGTTGTGTGAGAAGATGCTGCACCAGAGCCAAAGCGGCACATTTTTAAATGAGCAAATAAGAAAAATCACAGATAACCATAATTGGAAAACGCTGAATATCGACACCAGAGCCGATGATCAGTTCACCCCCAGTGTGGACAAATATGTTCAATGACTCAATAACGACACCAGCACATAAACTAAATACACTCATGAAGAACAAAATGTAAATGCAGCTCGTGATGGAGTTTTATGGCAGTTAAGCTTCCCCCTCCTGCCTTCAGTAATCTGCAGAACCAGGTGAAACACATCCGCGAGTCTCCGCTGTGTCAGAGGTCCACGGAGTTGGAGCTCAACCCGACATGCATGAATTCATTTGGAAAAGGAGAACCCATCCAAAAGGTATTCAGTAACAGTCAGGTCAAATTCTGAAAGCGACCTGATCCAGAACACAGTGGACAGGAACACACACACACACACACACACAGAAAACACTGAGACCTGCAGCAGCCACAAATTAACAAGCAATTTCCCTGCTCAGCTCACACTCGCCGCCTCACCTTAAAAAACACATTTCTGTCTTTAAGGACGGCGGCGCACCACATGGTCACACCTGTCAGGAGACCAGGGACTCAAGCACAAACTCAGAAACTGCACCGTGAAAAGGGAAATGAAGATATCTTCTTGTTGTTGCAGATTGTAGCCTTGATATCTGCACTATTCTCCGTTTTCAGTTTGGGTTTTTGTTTTTGTTTTTTGTTTCCAGTGCGCTTCAACGCTTTGTGTCTCAACCCAGAGAAGGAAACAAGGAAAAGAAAAGCAGGCCGACTAATAAATGCGATCAGATTTCATTATCGCGCAGTGATTTGCTATCAGCCTTTGCACCGGGATTAACCGTGGGAGTAACAGCAAAACCTGTTTGTCTTCTGCTGACAGCGTGCACACACACACACACACACACACACACACACAGACTTAGAACAGGAATTGAGCTGTTGATTGTCGGCGCATTTTCATGCACAGTCTGAAAAAAAACCCAACCGCGTTCTCACCCACACGGTCCCATACAGAACCACGAGGAGGTAAAAATAGCCTTTCGCAACCGTAATAGCACAAACAGCCAATTAACTGGTATTGTGTTGAGATGCTTGTAGCACTCCAGAGGCTGCAGGACCCACCGGTGAGAATACAGAGCCGTGAGCTAAAACAGCCATCAGCTGTAGTTTTGGATGCAGAGTGGAGATAAAGGACTGAACGCCCCGCTGGATCCCCCAAACTGTTAGTGAGAGAAAATAATCAATCTGGAGCATTCGGAGCGAGTTGGGACACTTTGAGTGGCGTCATTTTTCATTTTGGTCGACCCCACCAAAACCTGCCGAAGTGCCGCTGGACAACCTCCAGAGGACTGACGTAAACCTCTCGCTCTCTGTTTTTATTTTGCTTTTAAGAGAGCGATAAAACGTCAGCGAACAAATAAGCAGCTCGGCGTCGTGGGGCTGCGTTGGTGTGTGATGCTGTTTCAGGTTCCCATGAGAACTGGAAGACTTTAGTCTGAGCGGATCCATTTTTAATGATTATGAGATGCCTAACGTATGAGTAAAGTGATGTACAAGGCACTCACGCGTGCACATCTTTAATTGGCCGGTGAATCGAGCAAAAACACCTCAACGAACACACAGAGAGGTTTTATTAATAACCTGGAACAGGTAGATGAGACTCGGCTGCGTCACTCCTGTTGTAGTCGTCGTGTTCCTTGCCGGGCACGATGACATTTGCAGAAGGAGCCACTTGATAACAAATGTGAAATGTTTCATTTTGCTGCCGTTTCTCCACAAAATGTCACCGTCAGCATCAAACCTCGGCCTCACGACATCCAGCAACTCAAGATGGAGGCTGCCAGGCTCGCTGCGGTTCTGCTGTTCACTCACATGTGGAGATTCCAGCTGTCTCGCTCTCTCACCGTCGGCTGTTCTGGTATTTCAGCCCAAAACAAACCAGAATCAATATATCAGTAAACATTCATATAAAGGAGGAAGGGAAACATCAGCTGGTGAGCTGTTCGAGGATTTAAAAATGGATGTGCTGATCTCAGGCATCACCTGTGTAATTCAGAATCAGGATGAAGAAATCTGAGCTTTCAGGAAAAATTGATGTTGATGTGAGTAAAATGGTCCAGTCAGAACCTGGTGATTCACTGAATACAGCCTTTCATAACACCTGAAGACATTTTTCATCCTTCTGTTGATTATAATTCATACAGAAAGACATTCACAAAACATGTAATATTTGACACTAGATAGATAGTTAGGTTAACGCTGTGATATGATATTATGGGACACCTTATTAGCTGATCATAATCATACAGAATAATAGCATATCGGCACACTATCAATCATTATGAAGCAGGTGTTGATTATTAATTCTGCATGATCATATCACTATAATAACCTCTTCATTCCTGCTTATTGATCGTGTATAATAACGTCATTCTCTCCAAATAACACATAACAATAATAAGAATAAATCAAAATAACTCTATATAAAGTCTTTTCTAACTTGAGTTATGTTTGTTAAAGTTAAGCGTGTTAGTCAATTAATCAATAGCTGAGTAGTTGTAGAATATGATCATGCAGAGTAAAGCATTAATAAGTTACTTACAAAGAGCCAATGTGCTTTTAATATCCAGGCTAATAAGCAATTTTCACTAGCAATATCAAAATTGCAGGTGCTGCAGTTTTTAAAATGACGGTAAAATGTCTAAAAGTTCTGTATGATGAGTGCTGTCAGCCTGCAGTAGGGCAGGTGGATCAGACTGTGCGAGACGACAGACAGGAAGTGCAGTGGACGAGGTTTTAATCTGGATAACGGCGATAAAAGCATCAGGCAAACACAGAAGCAACGTCGGGGAGACGGGAACAGCGAGATAAGAGAAAGTAAGCAGACCATCAGGAAATGGAAAACTAAACAGATGAGTCGATAAAGACTGAACAAAAGACTGGACTCACATGAAAGCTGAACCGATGAGGGGATGAGGAGCAGGTGGAGTCAGGCGGAGGAACACAGGTGGGGGAAATGAACAGAGGTGATGAAGTGAAGGTGTGAAGGGGGAGAGCTCACAGGTAACAAGGCCGAGCCAATCAAACTCATTCAAGACAGGTGTGGAGGGAAAAATCAGGCAGAACGTAGAAAACACACAAACAGACACACAATGAAACTAAAATTATAAGACAAACATGTTGTTCAGCGACGATCCCAACAAACGTCACATCATCATGACTAAGAGTTTATTTCAGGGGAAAACAAAAACTGAGATCCAGAAACGATCGTCCCCACTAATCATGACCGCAATCACACATCTGTGATTCTGATTATTTTCATGACGTCGTGCTCGTCGTGTATTTACAGCCATACAGTCTCTCACATGTCGGGTTTGAAGTTAAGCGATATTCTTTGATTCACAGCAGTTTCTTTAGCAGTAGATAAAAGAGAAAAGTTTGACTGAGTTCTGACCGTGTCCACAGTGACAAACTCATCCCGCGGTGCTGCGCTATTTTTGCTCCTACTTACGCACCTCCTGCTGCGGCAGTTAGCAGTTTCTTTGCACACAGTTGCTGCAGTCCAAACAACAGGGGAGGTAAACAGAAGAGGAAGAGCTGCCCATCTCTTCATCACTCTTTATTAGGTGTTTATTTCATTCAAAGTAAAAGAAAATAGCACGATGTGTTGTTGAAATATTGCATTTACAATGACATGTCAGATAGAAAAGCTGCAGGTCGTCACATCTAAGCAGCTGAGACCAGGGGACGCCTCTTTGCTTCCTACAGTATGTTTTTCAAACAATACTTGTCTCCTAATGTTGTGAATCATTGCGATCGACCGGTGATTCAGAAAATTACGTTTCAGCGCTCCGCAGAAGAAAAGACGGACACAGTCGTCTCTCAGTTTGACCTCGTTCACTGTCACGGTACTTTGTCATTTCATCGAGTTTCTCCCAGAAGAAGAACGCCTCACTGTTCCCAAACTCCGGATGACACTGACCACTGGTGCTGCCGTCTTTATTATTGACTTCTCAAGTTGTCACAAACGGAAAAAAAAAAATAAAGGAAAAAAAAAATAAAAACCTTCTCTCTTCCCTGTACTTTCACTGGAAAGTCAATTGAGCTGCGTGAGGACAGTTTGCTTTGATATCACGGTGGGAACTGCTGATTGTTTGGTTTACCACCTGTGGTCTGAAGCTTGGAGAAGATTGCCAGCCCCCCGCAGAGAAGCACTGCTGAGTGAGTGATGGCTGTGTGTGTGTGTGTGAGTGTGTGTGAGTGTGTGTGTCAGAAAATATCCATGTATGTGTCTGCGAGGAGCACGCCGTATGAAGGAAAGAGGTTTTCTGTATGTATGTATGCAATTGTGTGTTTCCAGCTTAAAGTTGAGAGTGTTTGTTTGTGGGAGAACTCGCACGTACATCAAGGAGACAAAATTTTAAGGTGTGTGTGTGTGTGTGTGTGTCTGATCTGTGCAGGTGTGTGTGTGCGCATACATGCTTTTTTGAGGAGTGCCAGAAATCTTCCATCACGGCGCGGCGGGCGAGGAGGCGATAGAGAGAGACTTCGAATGGGCAACAAAAGCAATAACAGCACAATCTTTGTAGTTTATGGGTCTGAAATTGAATTTGTGCTTCAAAGCTGTTCACCTGCCGTGTCACAGCGGGTCACGTCATTCCAGCTCCGCTGGTGTTTTAATCTCCGGAACCTCCGGCGAACTCGAGCTCACCTGCCTCGCCGGCTGACCCCAAAATGGCTGCTGCGAAGCCATTAAACTGTCTCATCCAATTACGGAGCCACTTTATCTGACACGCGCGGCCATATTCAGCAGCAGCCGGTCACTACCTGCACAGTGACGTGTGTTAATACACTGAGATTCCTCCTCAGCAGCAGCTATCATCACGCTTTAATGCCTCTAATGAGTGTGTGTGTGTTGAGAGTGTGTGTGTGTGTGTGTGTGTGTGTTTCTG
The DNA here is from genome assembly GCF_904848185.1 of Acanthopagrus latus. Lineage (NCBI taxonomy): Eukaryota > Metazoa > Chordata > Actinopteri > Spariformes > Sparidae > Acanthopagrus > Acanthopagrus latus. The sequence goes on along the minus strand of NC_051041.1, from coordinate 3,702,715 downwards.
CTTCTTTGTCACATTTTCTTCTTCTCTTTTCGCTTATTTGTCTCAATTCCTGTCTGAGAGGGAGCCTCGCTCTGGTGATCAATTCAGTTCAGTCAGTTCTCTTTAGTTTCAGCTCAGGACAGTTTCATTTACTTCATTTTCATTCAAGTCGACGTGAAATCGATCTCCAAACCCGTCGACCATCATCCGACGACGACCACCGGCCTTTAACCTTTAGGCCACGGCCGACGTTCAGGGACTCTGAAGACAGCTGATCTCTGGATCAGGCGTTCTGTCGGTATAATGTTCACACTTTACGTTTCTGCAGACCACAGATAACGTCCAATTAGTAACAAGGTGACATATCACGTTCACATAATAAGCTCATTAGCCACCGCAGGCTGCCACGTGGGTGAGCGGACACGGATTCACACGACTGGATATTTCTACGGACACCTGGTGATATTTTCCAGATTGCCTTCATTTTAAGCCAAACCATGAAGCTTTCCCGACCACAACCGAGTGGTTTCTGTGCCCAAACCCAACCAGAGCATAAGAGCAACATAAAGAAACGTTTATTTTTAACTCACCTGTGGATTTTTTAGAAACATACTCGGCTAACAGTCTTTTTAGCGATTTGTGATCACTGATTTTTTTCATGATATTTTCACTACAAGAAGTCGAAAGCAGCTTGTCAAGTGACTGATCACAACCCAAACCTACACACATCGTTTCTTAATCCTTCTCCCCAAACCCGGCCCAGCTCACCGGGCCTCCGGTGGCTTCGGGGCCGGACTCCTCGCTCTAATCTGGATCTGCCTCCTTCAAGCACTCGGTCGTCGTCTGATTAGCATCCGAGCCGTCAACACTCCCAGTCGACGCTCGTCAAATAAATATTTTTAGACTGATTTTAATTTGACCCGCCGAATAATATCAGGCAATATCAGGTCGCACATGAGCCTAAAATAGTCGCCCCCTGGAGCCCGGAGTTAAGTTAATCTGATTCATGTGGGAACAACAAACAAGCAGGAGACGCCTTGATGCCTGAGGAGTCGCCCGCAATCTCAGAGATTTATTCAGACAGCAACACACGAGATGAACGGAGAATTTATTTATTTTTTTTTCTCATCAGCTAAAAACATAATATCACATTTTCACGGGCTGAGAAACATCCAGTTGTTTTGTCCGTCATGTGACTTCAATCAATTTCGAGCTTGTTGCATTTTGTCGAGCTGAAACTCGACAAAAGAGCCGCTACAATCATCCAATGTCCATATCAGTGCTGATTTCACAAAAAGAAACGGAAACAATTTAAAAACTGAAACATAATAGTGCTGAAAAATAGCAGACAGAGGAACCTAATCGCTCTGTTTCAACATAGATCTTAAATGATTCCAGTTATTGTCGTCATAATCTTTTATTGGCAGCACAATTTTCAGAGCGAAGTGTCTGAAAGGGGCTTTTGTGTCTCTCCATCTTTATTACTACACTATTTCTCTCCCAGCATGTTTTAATTTTTTTTGTCTCAGAGTTTATCTTTTCTCTCGTTTCTCCTCTTCTGCCTTTTTTTTTTTTTATTTCTCAGCCTCTCTGTCTCCTTTGTCTCGTTTCCTCAATTCAATTGTCTCTCTTCCTCTCTCGGTCGCTCCTCTCCTGTGGCGATCTGTCCCCTCCAACTAGCTCCGAGAGAAAATGGAAAAATTTGAATGCATTCAATTAGTCCGTCATCCGACTCTCTCGCGTCTCCTCTCCCTCCCTCCACCTTCCCCCCCGCTTTCTTTCTTCTCTCCGCTTGACTTCTTCCACAAGAATATCCTTTAGCTATCGCCGCATAAAAGGTAGTCCAACTGTCTGATATGATAGTTGTATCAGTCAGACGCTGCCGCTCACCTACCACTGAAATGGTTTTGACAGTAATTGATGCCTCCACAAAGGCAGTCGGGGAACAGCATTGCCATTGTTTGCCACGTGCAATTGCACCATTAGGGAGAACCTCATCTGCGCTTTAACTTCCCTCATGAATCGCTGAAAACAGACTCAAATTTGGGGAAAACAACCCGAGCATTGTTGAGCGGTCCCCATTTTTCCCGATGCCTGAGTGCTCTCCGAGTGCCAGCGCACTTGTTTTGTTTTGTTGGCATCACGCAGCGCCGTCGGTGCGTCTCTCGTCCATCCTGACTTAATGGGACGCTGGAGGATGGAGGGATGGAGGGATGGAGGGATGGAGGGATGGAGGGATGTAGGGAGGGGACGGTGGGATGAGCGTCCACTAACCAGAGACGACCTGATCACGCTCCTGTCTGCTTTGTTTATTCCAAAATAGCTCTCCCTGCCTTTTTCTCCCAGCCTCCTGCTCTGTTTGCTTCCGTCTGTCATGTGGAGGTGCAGGGATGTTTCAGGCACACTGTCCCCCCCCAACACACATGAAATTGTTACATATCGCTCACTGTTTCTGTCTTTATTCACTTCCTCGCGTTGAAGATCTGGCTTTTATTTTGTAAAAGATTGTGTCTTTTTCAAACGGTGGCACTTTGAGTGCTGTCGTGACCTCTACGTTCGCAGCAGATGTCTCCAGCGTCACAGCGAAACCGTTGGAATATAAGCAGGATTCTGTGCTTCTGTCCGGCATAAACACACTGCTTATCTGAACGGATAAATCTCTGACTTCCAGCTCTGCTTTTTGATGCTATCAGTCACCTGAAGGAAATACAAGGACTGTACTGCCAGGCACAAACAGACGAGGATGAATGAGGAGGAGGAGGAGGAGAATATGTTTGTGTTGGAGACAAATAAAGAAAATGACAGTTAAAGTTAACAATTTTATGCTCAGGTGGTTGAGACCCAGTGGAGCTCAATTTAAATCCTCCACAAAGAGAAACAGCACATTATGCAGGTGTAATGACAAGACGCACAGCATGCATACACGACTGCGGAGTTCAATCTTTGAAAAAGAAAACTGCCGGCGAATTTTTTTTTTTTTTTTTTTGCAGAGCTCCCGGGGTACGCGCTGTTTATTTCAGGAAGTATTCGACACTTTCTTGCCGAGAGTTAGGTGAGAAGAAAGATACCAACCTCGTGTCTTTGTGAGAAACGCGTGCTTTCATGAGCTACAGTTTGTAAGGCCCTGACACACCCAGCCGACAGTCAAACCAATCGCCTGAATAAGTTAAAACTTCGCGTTTCTTCATGCAACTTTGGGAATGTTTCCATTCATTCCTCTGTTTCTCTCTCGTCTTAATGCCGTGCTTGGATTTAGGCACAAAAACCACTTGGTGAACGTCAGGAAAACATCACGGTTTGTCTGAGAACACCTGTTTTGGTCACCTTTTTTTTTGTCGATTTAGCCTATTGTGTGTTTGTACATGTGTATGATGTTTTAAAAGTGATTTTTCTTTATGGAAAAATGAGACAAAACAAGTAAAATCCAGTCTCAGTTCATGTGCGAGCCGTCTCTCCGAGGTTTCCTGCTCCGTCTTCATGTTCTGTATGCTAATCACTCGTCGTGATAATTATCTGATGCTGTCGTCTCCTCCCATTAAAGAACAAAACAAAACAAACACTGAACGTGCCGAGCTGCGAGCTGGAAACACGTACGTGACATGTCAGCGTATTAATCTGACTCCTTTATCTAAATCCTTCCTCAGAACACGTGTTGCCGCCGCCGCTGCTGCTGCGAATACTAAAATACATCTTGTCCCTCCGAGCAGACGGAGCCGAGTTGTTTGCAGCACCGAAACATTTCTGCTTCAAAACTTGTGCAGCGATTCCAGAGTCCGAGCGGCTCATCCTGCAGCAGACTGACAGATAATTGCCACAGAGACTTGGTTTGCCCCCACAGCTATCAGGCTGCACCTCAACAGGGCTGAAACAGACGCCACTAACCAACCACAGCCGGCCGCACTGCACACAGACTGGGATTGTTCCATTATGTTCACTCAGTTTTTGACTCTCTCCGTCTATTTCATCTGTCCGCTCAACTCTCTCCAGCTCCAGCTCTCTCGGAGTCACCAATCTATCCATCCATCCATCCATCTAACAAATTACTTTTTAATGATAGAAAGTAAGGAAGCGGATGATCTTAATGAATGACGATCAGCTCTGGCACAGCTGAAGCAGAGCTGTGAGTCGATGACGCCAGGCTTGTAAAAAGGAGCATCTCTAGGTGTCTCAGCGACAGGAAGTCCAGAGACCAGGTCGGCTGAGCTGTCGCCTCCTTAATGTTTGGATATGACTGAAACAAACAAGAGCAGGGAACAACCGGAGGACTGGGAATGTTTCTGTTCTGATTTAGCGAGCTATAAAAACTGTCCAACAGGTTTTAGTTTCCAATTTACTCATTCGTGAGCACACAGGCTGAAATGTGAGCGACACAGCTTCTGCCGAACAACTCGTTCCTCTGTCACAATCTGATTGTTTCGGTCCAGTAATATTTGGAAATTCTAGAAGAGCCGCACAATTAATGAGTTGAATCCTGTTCAAGTCAGCCGGGAGCTGAACCGGAGGTTAGGGAAGTTTCTCGTGCCTCCACAATGAAAGACGCTCCGCCTCTGCTGCTTTATCCAGATTTCTCTTTCTCTACTAGTAAATCAGCTGACAGTCATTTGTTTAGAAAATAATCAGAGAGAATGAGGCGTTAAGAAATACTTTATAATGACTAACAAAGAGCCGACATGCTGCAAGTTCATATGTGAAGTGTCTGTTTCAAAATGTCAAAAATGACGAGTTTTGTGTGTCTTTCTTTTCTGAGGCTTAAATTCAAGGTTCCGATCTAGTTGTGGTTTAAGGTTAAGTGCGCACTGATGAAAGTATTGGTGTCTGAAGCAGACGGGCAGGTTGGTGTCAAGAAAAATAGATTAAAAAAGAAAAACATTTCATTTAAAAGAAGTCGTTGGATGAATTGAGCGAGGCAGATCGATGATACCAGAGTGTATCTGAGGGAAGATTTGCCCTTTAAATTATTAATTCTTCTTACCATGTTTAGCCTTGGGTTTCTTTGTCTTGCTAATTTGCTGATGCCCAGCCCTCCTCCTCTTGTTTCTGCCTCACAGGGAAGCAGCTCTCTGAATCCGGGCCTCTGGTGAGAGACTCTCGGGATGTGGCGAGCGGCGCCGCAAACTCTCCTGAGGATCTGCTGCTGCTGCCGGAGCTTCCTGTTGGATCGACGCGCTGAAGGAAACTGAACCGTCTATCTGTCGCTTTCATGTCGACACTCTTTAGTGTTGCTCATCGAAGCAGGACCGCCAGATATTTTTCTTATTAAGGCTTTTTCATTTTTATTTGATATGAGCAGTAATGAGATGACAGGAAACCGACAGACAGATAAAGGTCACGAGATGGGACTGAATAAAAGATGCTGCATGGTTTTCATGTATTGTTTTTAAAATTCAGACTCTATGACTGATATTAATTCGTCAGTCACAAACTGAACACTTGATCATTTAATCTAGATGCTGTGTTAAGATACGGTGGAGTGGCGACTCCAGAGCAGCGAAGGAGTTAAAACACACTCAATTAAAACCGTCAGATGACCGAAAGCACTTTTATCTAAAGTTGAAACTGCCTCGTCCTCCTCCTCCTCCTCCTCCTCCTCCTCCTCCTCCTCCTCCTCCTCCTCGTCCTCCTCCTCCTCCTCCTCCTCCTCCTCCTCCTCCTCCTCCTCTCAGCCTTGTTAAGTGGTTTTACTGTTTGGCTGCCGTCCCAAGAGAATCAGGTCATTTCCGCTTTCCTCAAAATCCCAACTGAGGTAAAACAGAGTCGGATTGCCTGTCAGCCTTGACTTTTTGTGGCCGCTGGCGCAGATTATAAAGCCTCCGGTTCAAGTTATTCGTGTGCTCACGGTCACAGGATTTCTATCAGTCTTACACGATGTTTGTGTTTCTTCCCGGCTGTTGTTCCACGATGTGCATACTGTATCTGCATGTGAGGCGAGATTCGGCCTCCAGCACAGTTCAGCGTTAAAAACCTGAGATAACTGTCAATCAAAGCACAGGCGCCCCCGAAACACACACACACCAGTTTAAACTTTAATGCGTTTTTAATGGAACAATCATTTTTAGAATCGCCACCAGACACACATCCGAGTGAAAGTGAAATTGCAGCAATTGAAACCATAAATTCAGGTCAAAACTTTGCTTTGTTTCTCCAGAAACTTTTCTCATTTTCTTTCGGAGGCTTTGGGAGCGACGGCAGAGAGAGCGCGACGCTTTTCAGCACAACAACATTTAACTTAAGCAACCATGTCAACAGCAAATTTCCACATATACGCTGAATCTGTTGAGCAAAATAAGAAACATCATTGCTGCCTCGATTTCATTCAGCGCGAGGATATTTGAGAGACGGAAATCCCAAAACCAATCACCAGAATAAATGTCAGTGCAACTTTTTCTGCAAACCACAGAGTCTGAACGCTGGAAATCTGAATTTCTTTAGGTCCAGTTTTCTATTTTATGTTGGGACGATGCTGTGCTTATGGTCTGATCCGCATAAAAAATAATAATAATAATAATTTAAAAAACACTTGGGCATGGAGAGGAGAATATCTTCTTTTGGCTGAAGATATCTGTAAAGTTTGTTGCCACAAACGCAGCTTGAGACGTTTGGACATCTTGTTAAAAATATCCACTTCTGTGGCCACGAGCCCGGCTGAAGAGCGTCCCAGAGATCTCCTCAAAAAATATCCGGCAGTGTCACGCTTACAAATGTTGAAGTCACTGGTTTGGCAGCTCTCTCATCTGCAGAAGTTGGTGCTTGCTAATGTTAATCTTGACCAGAATCCTTTCCACCCCAGAGGATCCAAACGTGAGGAGAAAAACGCTGCTTTGTTGCACGAGCAGAGATCTTGTTGAGAATACAAGCGGGATCCTGGTGCAGAGGACACTGACAGCTGATGAGTTTGGTGAAAAAGAGGTTTGTTTATGGCAAACAGGAAACGGATGAGAGGAGCGATGATGAGGAGAGAGGCGGCAGCAGGTGAGGCAGAGTGATGGCGGAGGCTGGCGAGGCGTGAGCGAGGAAGACACGAGGAAGATTGGGGATGACAAAGGCGGCGTGATGCCTGGAAGGTTGCAGGCAGGCTGACAGGTGAGTAGATGAGCCTGAGGCACGAAGAAAACAAGCATTAAGTACAAGGAAACACAAGGAGGAAATAAAAAACACTGCAAGTAGACAATAAGATCTGGCCCTGACATGTGTTCACCGCGGAGGTGAAACAACAGATGAGAACATGTGCTGTAGGCTGACGAACTGAGGAGAGGCTGGTGTGCAGAGAGGGAGAAACAAATGAGCTGATCTCAGACAGGTGTGCACAATAAACAGAAGAAACAGGCCACACACACACAACACAACACAACACAACACAAGCAGGGGGTACTGGGAACACTGGGAGAGGGGAAACGCAGGGTAACACATGGAAACATCAGGAGAGCGATGGCTGTGAGAGACGACAGGAAAAACAAACACCAAAGACTTCAGGAAACACTGTGCAAACACTTTTACTATAAACATGCTGCAACTCGTGCATATTTTACACTACACCACATAAACTGTTCTGTTATGTTAAACTCCCATAGTAGTTTCTGCGTTAATTCATCAATCTGCCGTTAATTTGAATGCAAAATGTAACAGCTGTAGAAAAATGGCGCCGTCTGGATTGAGGAGGAAGTATTCGTTTTGTTGCCATTTGACAAAATATTCTCGACAAACCAGGTCCGCCTGCTGTTCTGGGCAGGATGGGGATGGTTTTTTTTGTTAGAGGGGCACAAACATTCCTGGAAAATTAGACAAATCCCTCATTCAGACCCGGGATGCATGAGACTTAAAACAGTGTTTACAATTTCAACAATTTTAATTGGGAAGTAAACTGCTGAGACACTATTTCTGCTTTTCCCTTCAGTACAAAATCATTGCAAGAAATCTGTCACTGTATTATTGATGCAGACCACAGGGGGGTCCAGACCCCTGTCACCCCCCCCCCAGAACCGCCACTGGTTCTGGGGCTCGATATAAAAATAGGTCCTGTCCTGATTTGTCAGGAAAAGTATTCGTGTCCTCACCGAAGTTCAGCCGTAGTTCACACTGTTACAATTAAAACTTCAGTGTCCACTTTCGGTTTATTCCCTCACGACTTGACTTTCCTCTTCACTGCTGTTTTTTTTTTTTTTTTGCAGACATGTAGGTTGTTTTCAAAAGTCTGGAAATATCACAAACTATCGATAGTGAACACTTTCTGGCAGTATTGATTCTCTTCTGTTTACACATGGCCCACACCCACCCACCTCCTCCAGAGACAAACAGACTTAAATCTGATATCTAGATAAAGATTTTCCCCTGTGGTATCGAACATCATAACAAATATTGATATTTTTCAAGGTAGTGTGTCGAAATTCCAGTATCATGACAACCAATATTACACATGTATGTAAAAGAAATCTGTGAAAAGTGGAAAATGTTTGAATTCCTCTTCTGTCTTCTTCACCCTGTGTTAATGTCAGAGGAAAATGGCGGCTGTGACCAATAAACTGCAGAATGTGTGTTGGGGTTGTGTGGACCTCCGGACTGTGTTGGCACCAAGAGTCTTAAAGGTCGAGTTTGAAAGAAAAGTTGATTTATGAGTCTCATTATCAGCTCGTCAAATAAAATCTGAACGTGTCGGTATTTGACGAGTCGGGAACGAGACTGAAAAATCTACTTTTCTTACAAATACGACCTTTAAAAGTAGCAAAAACATCCTGTATTTTTTTTGTAAAGCTACGTTATCACAAAATGATAACGATGTAAAACACGTGTGTTAGATCAGTATTTCAAGAAAATAAACCCCCCAAAAAAACTGTTTCTGAATAACACGTTCTCCTTCTTGTTCATTAAAGATCTTTGCCAGGAAAAGAAATCAAACACACTGCTGCTAATAATAGAAAAATGTAAAAGTCCTTTGTGAACTCGCTGTAGATTAAACTGCTGTTGGACTTTAAGCATTTAATTGGCGGTAGAGCAGTAAATGTGATATGTGACCCACTTTCCCTGTAGAAACACCATCATTTGTTTAATTATATTTCACTGCATTAATCATTTTTGCGAGGCTGCTGGATATCTGTAATGTCTCTCTGTTGTTTATCTTTGTCTGTCTTCACGCTGACAGCACACGACCGGACTGAACTTTTCTCAGCTGTGAAACGAATTTTTAAAAATGAAAATAGAATCTGCTGGACGATCTGGACCGAGGCCGTCGCTCCTCTCCCGGGCAGAGTCTGTGCATAAAACACCGCGTGGCACAAGATGAAAGACCAATTAATTCAGAGCTTTTGGGGGCCCGTGTCGTAGCTCGGGGCCCCCTTAAATCGTAACCCACTTCCAGGCCACTTATAGAGCCGGCGGTGCCGACGCCAAGTCAAAGCGAAATGATTAATGACGTTATTAAACAGTTTAGAGAGGTTGTGTGTTCTTCTAGCTGGAGCCAATTTGGAGTGATTTGTGAGGTGAAACAATGTAGTGGAATGAAGTGGAGCGTGTTCGGCTGTGTGTGTGTGTGTTTTTGTGTGTGTGGGGGTGGAAAAGTGGAGTGTGTGTTGTGCTGCTTTGTGCTTGGTGAGTGTGTGACAGTGTGTGCACAGAGCCCAGTGTCTTGAAAGTGTGTGTGTGTGTGTGTGTGTGTGTCGTGAGTGAGTGAGTGAAGCGTACGTGTGGGGAAAGATGACTTGAGTGTATGTTTGACCGCCGTGGGTGGCTAGGTGTGTGTGTGTGTGTGTGTGTGTGTGTGTGTGTGTGTGTGTGTGTGTGTGTGTGTGTGTGTGTGTGTGTGGCAGAGAAAGAGAGAGAGAGAGAGAGAGAGAGAGAGAGAGAGAGACATGCAAAGGTCAAACTGGGGACAGGTGGAAATAAGCCAATAAGCCAGAATCTCATTTCCTGTGAGCTGAAGGGGAGAAAGAGTGAGAGATGGACGGAGAAAAGACGGAGGAGGCGGAGGAAGAGAGAGAGAGAGAGAAAGGAGAAAAAGAAGAATGTCATCGATCGAGTTTGGGATGCAGGAGGCAGAATAGAAAAGGTGAACGAAAAGGCAACCGGGGGAAAAGAGAGAAAATGTCCAAATGGGAGAAAAAGAAGAGGAGGGGGGGATGACGAGGCAGAGAGAGGTGAAAAGAGGAGAAATAAGGAGAGGAAAGGGAGGAATAATAGGGGAGGAGAGGTAACGATGAGAGGGCAAAAAGAGGTGAGAAGAATTAAGGAGCGGATAATAATAGAGGACAGGAGAGGAAGGAAGAAAGGGAACAAGGAAAGGAGAGAGGGAACAGGGATGGGAGGTGAAAGGAAGGAAGATGGGAAAGACTGAGAGGACAAGTAAGGAGAGGAGGGAGAGAATATGGTGAAAGAGTGAAAGAGAAAAGATGAGAGGAGGAGATGAGATGGAAGCAGACGAGACGGGACGGGATGAGAGGGAAGAGGCAGAGGAGAGAGAGAAGGGGAAGAGGAGAGGAAACATGGAGAGGAAACATGGAGAGGAGAGGAAACATGGAGAGGAGAGGAAACATGGAGAGGAGAGGAAACATGGAGAGGAAACATGGAGAGGAGAGGAAACATGGAGAGGAGAGGAAACATGGAGAGGAGAGGAAACATGGAGAGGAAACATGGAGAGGAAACATGGAGAGGAAACACGGAGAGGAGAAATTAGGAGACAGGAGGCACGGAGATGAGTGCAGACTGAAAGAGAGGAGAGGAAAATGTGGAAGCGAGAGGATCGACAGCTGCTCCTGAGATCCTATTAGAGCTCAGAAAGACTGTAACACACACACACACACACACGCACACACACACACACGTTAACATTTCCTACATTTGCGTGAGCAGAGATTCACTCTGAACACACCATCACGCCTCATCGTGCAGCTACACACACATTTCTGTCCTCCAGCTTTGCACGATCAGAAAGAAAAACCACCACTGTTTGGAAACGCTGACGACACACACACACACACACACACACACACACACACACACACAGGTATAAAGCACAAGATGGAAGCGTGCAGGTGAGCTGAAGCTGCTTCACTGTCTGTGTAATGTGATCTGAATGGGAGGAAGTTGAGCTCTGTGATCTATTAAAAACCATTCAGATAACCACCACCAGAACCAGAACCAGAACCAGAACCAGAACCAGAACCCTCCACCTGAGCTCCACCTCCCACCGCTGACTCCTCTCACGCTCATGAGCATTCAGAGTAACGCCTCCCTGTGCTCCCTGAGAGGAGTCATGATCTCCTCTGTGGGTGTAATGTGCAGGGAGTGGCTCATCACTGTCCTCTGTCAGGGGGTCCTGCTGCACTGGACCGGGCCGACACTGCCCCCTGCTGGCCCACCGGGAAACAGCACCGGCAACAACAACAACAAAAAACCAACCCTCCACCAGGAGTGAGAGCATCAGTTGGCATTTGTAATCTTTGTTTTCCATCTCGTGTTGGTTTAAGGTTTGAGCTGAACAACATCAGAGGAGCGCAGGAGGACTTCCCGCCCCGCTTTGTGTGTTTGTCCTGCGATTGTCTCGAGATCCGGGCTGCTGGTGCCGAGCCGGGGCCTCGCTCAGGTGACCCGGTCGTTCTTTTAAAGGGGCACGCCACTGATTTCACACACTGTTTTGGGGGGTTCTAGTTCAGCTGTTTACTGTTTTATTTTGTAAGTTTCACCCAACCCTGGTGTGTCATGTTGTTCCACTTCCTGTCTTGGTGTTTCTTCCTGCTTTTGTCTTTGGCCCTTTTTTAGTTTTCCTCTGTTCCTGATTAGTCTCCTGTGTATTTAGTCTGTGTTTTCTCTCTTTTAGTTGTCGGTTCGTCTGCTGGTGTTTCATCTGTATTCCTGCCTGCGCTCCGCGTCTGTTTGTTCTCAGGTTAGATTTTGGATTTATGCTTTGTTTTTGTTGGATTTGCCTCAGCCTGTTTCCTCTGTTGCCTGGTGGTTTTGTTTTCTGGATCCATATTTCATGTTTTTAAAAGCTCACTCTGTGCTTTTACAATCCCGCCTGTTTGGAGTCTTGCATTCGGGTCCTTTTTGAACAATCTTACACAGGCTGGCGATGTCGTGAGGGTTTGAGATTCAGTATTTTTTATTATTTCCTCTCATCAGAAACTGGCGTGTGGTGAAAGAAAACGATTTGGGAGGGAGGAAGAATCTAATGACTGTACGACGTTATCGCACCTGAGTAGGTTTTCTATACTTGAGCATTCATTTTTGACTTTTCCTCCCTCCAGCTGAACACAAACTTTTCCCTCTTCACATTTTCAACACAGGCTCATTACTCGTTGTGGACTATTTATAGTTTTTGCGTCACTGCGCGCCGCCTTCCCGTCATCACAAGACTGATTTCATCCCATCAGGCGTGTTACTGTCTAATATCTGCAGAGACCCTGCAGCCCTCTGCCTGGATTTTCTTAATTTCTCACTTTGTTGCTGCTCGGGACGCTTTACCAACCCAAAATGTTGTTAATTTGCTTTGGGAATCATCAACTATCAGCTATCTTTGTGGTGCGTTCAAGGAACAGCTGGGACAAATACCCCTGACTCAACCTTTAAGTTTGATAGTCTTCGAATTATTTTAAGCTTCAGTCAGAAATGTCAGGTACAAATGTCCTTCAGAGGTCTTTTTTTTTTTTACACCAGTATCTGTACTTCTGCTGGAGGAATGAATGTGTGGACTCTCACACCTTTGCTGAGATGCATAACGGATATAAAATTGTATGACTCAGTATTTTTGGAGCTTGACCAATTTAGAGGAACTTGTGACCTCCAGGTGTTTCAGGTGCACGAAGCTAAAAGTTGACTGACCTTAAAAAAACCATCCGGTGTACTTAGAGATGAAGCCTCCACAGTGCAGCCTCATCACGCACATAAAGAAAATAGAGCAAGAAAAACGACATGAGCCAACAGACGGCGTTGTATATTTTATACTATACACACTAAATATTCCACTCTATACTCACTCAACCCTCGTGTGTGCTGCCATTGTTGTGACTTCAGACCTCGTGACGTCGGGGTGGATGGATTTGGAGTTTTACAACTGGGAGCTCTGACTTCGCGTGACGTCTCATTGCACTTTTTCTGGCAGGAGGTTGGAAATATTTGAGCTCTGAGTCGTCTTGATCGCAGCGTTGGTCCGTGTGTTTTCCCTCTCTCAGTTGTCAGATCGAATGCGCCTGCTGCTGTTTCATCTGCAGCCTTGCCTTCGTCCTCGTTCCTCACCGGTAAGTTTCTCCTTTGTTTTTCTTTGGGTTTTTTTGTGTGATTTGTCTCAGTCCGCTCCTTCTGCTGTTGTTGCCTGTCAGTTTTCATTGTTTAAATCTCGCTCTGTGTTTTTTTTTACAACCTGCTTGTTTGGAGTCTTGTGTTTGGGTCCTTTTTTGCAAAACCTTAATGTCCTGATGATGTCATTTGTATGTATTTTGTGTTGTCAACACTGAGAGACCGCAGAAATGACATCATGTGCCTTTAAGCTGTTGTTCCTTAAATCCTTGGACATTTCTGAAGTTTTTCTCTGTAGATAATTTTGAGAAATGTTACTGGATGTTAATAATAATCAGATTACGATAACTGACGATGTCCAGGACACTTGATTGATCAGTCTGGTGACGTGACGCGATCTCTCTTCCATCAGAGCCAAACAGCAGAATCTCAGATCACCAAACCCAGACTCAGGAGAGCCGGCTTATTGCTGCAGCGCTCTGATGACAGATAGGGAAGAACTGACCCCTGTGTGTGTGTGTGTGTGTGTGTGTGTGTGTGTGTGTGTGTGTGTGTGTGTGTGCCAAAGAGCTGCCTGATGGGTAATATGGGCTTTACAGTTTCCAGCCCTTCTGCTTTCATGTCGCTCTGACCTCTCTTTTTTTACAGTCATGGAAGACAAGATGGAGACGCCCTCGCACATTACTGGTGTGTGTCCTGTGCCTGTTACCCATCACACACACACACACACACACACACACACACACACACACACACAAAATTTGCTTTCCACCCTGTGTCTCAGTCCGCACATCATCAGGGAGAAGAAGGTGCCGGCTGTTATTACAGGATGCAGCGCTGAGTGGCTTCCTGCCCCCCCAAAAAAAATAAAAAGAGAAGAGAGAGAGGAATGTTGCTATGGAAACAGTTTGGACAAATGTAATTGTCTCCCTCCACCTTTGCAGGTCAAGGCAGCGGGCATTTCAGCTCCATAATCTCTCCGTCTCCTCGATATCTACCCACTGGCCTGTGAGTGTATAATGGCTTTCCTGAAGTCGTGAGTAGCAAATATGCTGCATCATATACAGCTGATTTCAAAACCTTTTGTGTGGGCTGTGTGTGTGTGTGTGTGTGTGTGTGTGTCTGTATATACTCATATCTTATTTTGCCCTGAAATGAGATACTGCATCAGCTCTGGAGAAAAATCGACAGGCAGACTTTCTGAGAAAGAAAACACAGAAATTGTTATTCTGAGACTCGATCCTGCAGCTCTCACATGAAAACCTTTTTTACATTTGCACTTTTGTCACCCGTCCAACACCAGCAGAGTCCAAAATACACTCAGGAACACATTAACATTTTGAACATTTTGTTACTAAAAGGTAACCCAGCTGTACTGTTCTCACTTCTTCTCTCTTACTGCCTGTGTGTGTCATGATCGAAAAATGTGGCCATGGAGAAACCTTTTATAACAGGAGCGAACGCAGGAGCGAGTTTGAGAATGTTTCCAGGTGTTTGTGTCCGTCTGTGGGCAGATTTTTGTAATCATGCAAGTTGCGGCCACAAAATTTGACTGGCTTGAGATCAAAATGAAGGCCGGTCCTTCTCTCATCTCAACTTCTATCAGTAAAGCCATGAAAAGCTCCAACCTTCATCCATCCATCCTTTGTCGTACACTGATCCAGGATCAGGTCAGAGTAGCAGCAGGCTCAGTTGGGTGTTCCAGATGTCCGTCAGCGCGGTCCAGCTCCTCCTGGGGGGGATCCTGAGGCGTTCCCGGGCCAGATGAGATACATAATCCCCGGGGTCTCAGGAGACATCCTCATCAGAGGCCCGAACCACACGAACCCTCCACAGGAAACTCATTTCAGCTGCTGGTATCAGACATCTTGTTCTTTCTGTCACTAACCATGCCCATGGAGAGGCCAGATTAAAAAAAAAATCATTCTAAAAAACAAAATAAAGGTTGAGCGAGCCTGCCAGAAGGAGGGAAAAGCCTCCGGCCCACATTTGTTTGTGACCCAGTTCCATTCAGCATCTACTGAAGAGCAGCTGGTGTTTCACCTCGTCCGTCTGTGGACAGATTTCTGTCAGCACTACGACGTCACACCCGTTTAAAAACGCAGTCACTAAACTTCTCAGGTGTATGTTTGTGATCAAAAAGAAGGATGAGTTTAAAGATGAGTGCAATAATGTGGTTGTCGTGGGTCGAAGGTACGTAGACGCACTTTAATTTAATGTTTCTTACATGATGAACTCTTCTTCAGACTCATCATCATCATCTATGTCATCTACATTAAAACATCCATGTATATCTACGATCGCGTGTCGGCAGGTTAATTTACCAACGAACAAAACTCTGCTCATATCGTCTCCTCTGCAAACCATCAAACCAGAAACGCTGTGAGCAGTAATTCTGTGAACAAAAGTAACTTCACGCATGGAGAAGCCAGATAAGACGAATCCATTATGAAGTGCAGAGACGATGGGAGATAATGGGCTTCAATTATGAGGATGTTGTCTTTGCGTGTTGATTCACATTCTGCTGTGATCATTTCAAAGAAGAAATAATAACCAGATACATCACACCAGTGACGTGGCTTTTTTTCTTCTTTTTTTTTCGCCCCCTCCAACAACACAAAAGACTGGAGGAAAAACAAAATGCAAATTCAGAACATTTCTAATATCAAAGTTTCATCAATCACGAGCGGAGCTGGAGGAATCTATAATAAATGAGATGTGTTTTACATCACAGCGTCTGTGGGGAAGATGCAGCTGTGGAGATAAAACAAGAGAAGCGTTTTTTGGTGAAGAGTCTTTATTTTTCTTCCCTGATAACTTTGAAGCAGATTTCAGAGAATTATGACAACAAGTTTAATTCTGTACAACCAACACCCAAAAAGAAAAAGAAAACAAGATCCAACTGTGCTGCTTTTCTGCATTTCAGTGTGATTATTAAAGTGAAGGCAGTGAGAAAGTCCTGTGAACTGAGAGATTATGAAATATGATACGATTTACAAAACGTTTCTGAACTCGTCACTCGAGTCCTGTGTTTTAACAGTAAGTCACCAGTATGAAGCCGTGAGCGAGCAGACGGCACGAATGAAATACTGAAACGATGAGGCGACCGCGAAACGATCAAACATGTCGGCTGCAAGCTTGATTTCATCTGTAAAAGGCTGTAAAAGTCGTTTACAGGGAAGAAGCGACGCAAAACATATCTGCACATCGTCTGTTCACACTCGTGTTCGTTCGTTTGTCAGCAGGGAAACAAAAACTACTGAACGGATCTCCATGAAACTCGGATGGCAGATGTGTCCGGGCCAAGAATAGATCCTAGCAGAAGGAATTTTTTCTCACCGTTTTAAACATTGTGATATGCATCTTTTTCTGCATTCTTCCTTAATTTAGCTCCCGATAAACGAGGTGGCTGGAATCTGTGAGCGAGAACAACTTGATGCGGCTCAGTTTGATATTGGATGAGGTTCGACTGAGTATGTAAGGGGACCGTTGGGCCTCTGCGTTGTGCATCATTATCTGCTGTATGTGTTCGGCCTTGATTGTCAACCCACTATTTCAGATGATGGATGATACAAGTAGTTGATGATTTTCCCTCTTGGTCCATAGTTATTCCTCAATAAAACCTCATTTGTGCTGACAAGATGAGATGACCTCAAAGCACGATAAGAGACGACATCTTTAACAAAAAGGCACAAATATTACATTTGCAGTTCTGAAACAGAAGCAGCAATTTCTCCAGAAGCTCGAATATTTTGGGGCGTTTTTTGCTTCAATAAATAACGATCGAAATAACTGTGGATTACTTTTCTGTCAATTTTTCTAATCCACTAAAATCGGCGAAGGGTCTCAGCTCACCGTTTCCCTCAGGTTGGTCTGAAACTGCCCGTCTGCTTTGCTTCACAATCATGGCGGGAGTGAAAACTTTGAGGTAGAAGCAGCAGCGTGACACACTGAACGTTCCTCACAGCCGCGTCGTGAATCCAACACGATCCCGTGATTTGCAGCCTCGATATCACACAAGCACCATAGATTTAGAGGTTGTTTAAAGTTTGTGTCGCGCAGACAATTTTACTTTCTCACCAATCAATAAAGTGTACCAGCCTCTCAGCGGCTGCATTGTTTCTTTACAAGCAGAGAACGTGCACACGGAGCGATGTGAGGTTAGCACCAAAAGACAAACAGGCATTTAAATATCTTTAGAGCCCAAAATCTAAAGAGACAAAAACAATATGCAACACTGACATCTTTACCTGCAAACAAGACACACAAAATCAAAACAACTGGCTGAAGATCAACAAAGAAAACTTTTTTTTTTTTGTTCTTTTTACATTTCCATAAACCACTGCTCACCAGAACCAAACAGGTCCTGAGGATCTGTATTATAGTATCAAGCTATCATGTTAAATCCTATATAACTGATATGGTTTTACTGCAGTGAGGTGACGAAGCCTCACGGTTTTAAAAACAAAGTGTTATTTTTGCAGCGAAATGTCGTCAAACTGTCACAGAATCATCGAGTGTGACTGGAGCCTTCAGAGGAGCAACACGGCGTTTATTAAAAAAAAGGAACAGTTCACCCAAAAACTCAGTCATCATCTACTCACCCTCACGCTGAGTTCACGCTGGGTTCATTTTGCCTCCGCTGCGCTCAGATGCTGCGAAGCTCCAGTAATGTTTCGTGGAGAAACTTCACCTGACTTTCCATCAGCACGAGGGTGAGCAGATAATGACTGAACCCTTCAAATCCATTAAACTGAATGTTATTGGGTTTTAAAATGAATCCGCTGAACTGAAAATGATCCGACCCCAAACGTTTTTTTGTCCTGACAGCTACTTAAGCGACGATCTAGTTAGCACAGCGGCGGCAGTCAGTCTGCGAGCTTCAGTGAAGCCAAAGAAGAAATTATTATTTTATTGCTCAAGAATCATTTTCTCCCACTTTCTTTTCTCGAAAAAAAAACAAAAAAACTGCAGGTCTGCCACAGTGGTATAATCAAAGTGAAGTTTGGAAGCACCAGTCCTGACAGAGGCTATTTTAACACCACTCTTATCTGAACTGCTCTAAATGTGAATATCATCAAGCTTATACGAGTGGTGCAGAAGATGAGCTGCTCAAAACTGCTGTTTCAGGATCCAAACAGGCCGGTTTTGTCCATGTGATGCGAGCAAAAGTCAAACATTTTGGGATTAAATAACAGAAAAAAAAGGTGCTTAAGAGGAGAGTTTCCCACACTATGATTTTATTCTACTCAAGCAGCACCTGAGCAAACACACTGTGGAGAAGCCGAGTCAGGTCCGGCACATTTCACACAGGACAAAACCGTCAGCTGTGGCCCAAGAGCTCGGCAGAGCTGAAGAGACTCGAGGCGGAGACTGATCTGAAGAGGAGACCTTGAAAAAAAAAATAAAAAAAATCATCAACATTCAACCCGCCAGTCAGAGACGGTGACATCATTTCACCCGATTATCCCGTTACATCAGCGGGTGATATTTCATGACATTTCACTGGTTAATGAGTCCTCCAAAGCCGGCAGCAGACACTCTCAGACATCTTCAAACAAACACGGTCCCAACTGTACATATTCCTCCTGCCAGCAGCTGCGCTCTGCTGAAGTGCCTTGAAACATCTGATTATCGTCCCCAGAGCACCTCTGATCAGCGGCAACAATAGAAGTCTGCTGACACATTTTCCTGGCGTTTAATTGTCTTGAAACATCACACGCCCACTGCCAGACAGCTGCTGCCACACAGGAGAGCTGCACGGAAACATTTCATCGCCGTTATCGCTGAGGTGGGAAAACACCAGCCCAGCACTGATTTATTTTGAAGGTGGAGGGAGGGTTTCTTTGGGAGGGGGGGGCAATCACACCATCAGTAAATGTTCACTGAAGGTCCTGTCCTGCCCTGAAAAATTGGCCCGATTTAGAGAACAGTGAAGCGGCTGCACTGAGACGTCTAATACAGTGCCATCGCCCGTACAGAGTCCCGCCGCCGCAGCCCGATCTGAAACATTTCATTAATCTTCCTGAATGTTGCCTCCTGGTCAACGACAGCCGTGGTGGGAGTGTACTTAGGAACATTTCATCATGTTCCCCCGCCGCGATCGCGGCTCTCCAGGCAGTCAACGCCATAATGAAATCCGACCAAAGACATTTCATTACACCTCCGACGAAACCCGAGCCCTGAAACTCAGAGGGCGAGAGGCTTGTCAAGCTGCTGTGCGACTGTTGGGTCACACATCCTCAAAATTTGGAAGACCCGGGTGTGAAAAACTGAAGAAAACTCTTTCCCATTTTCTCTTGAGGTAAGAAAAAAGCTCTGCGTGCTTGAGTAGAGCAGCCCAGTGACCATTAGAAGAAGTAGCCTGTCTTCAATGAAAAGCTGATTTCAAGTGTGACTGAAGGGAAATAAACATGTTAGAGGGAGAATTGTGGTAACTGGAGTGAACCTGGTTTCTCTCCTGTCAGCGACATCCGCAGTGGAAGTCGGCGTTGGGGTCCTTCAGGAGCTTCTTGCGGTCGACGTGCAGACAGTCTATGTGGTACCAGGCGTCGCACACGTCGCACTGGATCCACTGCACCGTGTCCTGCTGAGGCAGCCGGCACCGCGGCGCCGCACACGGCTCCACCGCCCCGACGGCCACCTCCTCGTCTTCCTCATCGTCGTCGTCCTCATCGTCGGAGGAGGAAGAGGAGGAGCCGGAGGAGGACGAGGCAGAGGATGTGGAGGAGGAAGATGAGGAGGATGGAGAGGGCAGGGAAGGCCGGGGAGGGGGAGGGTGTTTTCTGGGGCGGCCTCGTCGTTTGCTGCGAGAGAAAGAAAGAAAGAAAGAACAGAAGGACGTTCAGACGGCGGAAAGAATGAAGACGCAGAGTATTAAGGAGGATTTATTGTGTAAATAATTCAGAAAATCTTCACTCCACATATGATGAACTTTTATCAAACAATGACTTGTTTTGATGCAACACTTCCTGCTCATTTGTACTTAGTGGGATTATGAACTGTAAACACAAAACTGTGACTTTGGTGACTCTCAGATGACTTCAGAATAATCTGAGAAAATCACCTTGATACTCTACAAATAAATCAAAGCCTTGGTTGGCAGGAGAGACAGGTTTGTGTAAAGCTCTTTACCTTGCTGGATGATGGAATCTGTTGAACTGAACTCTGCCTCGGTCTTCTGTACGGACCCTCACTGAAGGTGAGGCCAAGCTGTAGTTCTCCCCTCCGACCACCAGAGGGGAGAAAACCGGAGAGCTGAGAGCTCTCCGCCGGCCTCTCTGCGCCATCGGAGAAATGTGCGCAGGTCTCTGTTGGCGGAAAGCGGCGATGTTGCCGTGCATCACCGTCTGGACCTGGTGCACCGGCTGCACCTCCTGCTTGTGAACAGCAGGGCTGGTGAACGACGCCTGCAGGATGTGGTGGTTCAGTCTACTGTTGGTCATGGCACCGTGGAAACTGCCGATGGTCCTGATGCCGACGGGGAAGGGCTTGGCCTCCAGAGGCCGCCGGACGTCGCTGTGGCTCTTGGGCTGCAGCGGCAGAGGAGGAGAACTGAAACCCTCCGACTCAGACTTGTAGAGCCGCCGCCGCTTCTTCCCTCTCGCTCTCTGTCCATCATCCACACCTCCTGCTGGAGCTGAACGACATTGGAATAAGATTACAGATGATGGAGAGGTGATCACGACTAGACTCCAGCACATTTACAGAAGCCTGCATTTGTCTGAGTTTAGTTTGTTTGAACTAAAAGCAGTCACAGTTTGTAAAACAAGACAGTGCTGATCAAATATCAACCACAGTCATGTACATCGTCGATTTCAGAGATTTTGTAGCGATTGATTTTTTTTTTTTTTTTGACATTTTGCTGAAACTCACCTCCTCGACTTCTGGGCTCGTCCGAGCTGTCGTCCTCGAGGAGCACCGTGTGCGCAGACTTCCTCCTGCTCCTGGACGTCGACTGCAGAGACTTTGTTGAAGGCACTGAAACTGCGGAGGCGAATGATGGAGGTGTGGAGGGAGGGAGCAGAGAGGCGAGGCCCACAGCCAGGGGCGGCGAGGAGGAGGAGCCGGGGTCCGAGGCGGTTCCCTCGTGGCTGTGGCTCCTCTGGAAGGTCCAGGCGCTGCCCTTCATCTTACTCAGGCTGCCGATGGAGTTGAGGATGACGGTGGCCCGGTTGATGGAGAGCTTGGACAGGTCCAGGTTGGCGGCCTCCTTGCGGTCCGGATTGGTGCGGATCCGGTTCTGCAAGTCCGAGGAGAAGGTGCCCGCCTAGGAGACAAGACACAAGTATAATTAAATTAGAACTTTATACTGAAAAGCCCAAATATAATAATCCACTGGGAGCAGATGTTTGATGCTCGTTCAGCAGGATTACTTTTCTGAGTCATTAAAAAAAAAGTTTACAGCAAACTTTCTCACAACACATGAATGAGAAAGTTATCAATGAAGTACAAAATCTGACATTGCAGTTATTGAAATACTGAATGTTCACATGCCACCTGGTGGACACATGAAACAAAGTGCTTCACTGTCACATGGATGCACAACATGCTGTTACATGTCATGTTACAGCATGAGAGGGAGGGACAGTGAAGGTAAGAACAGCAGTATTTTACATTTCCAGAGTTGGATTAAAACACATTTAGTGCTCCAATGAGTGTTTACAGCAGCAGCACAGCAATCTAGAAAAATACAAAATATCACTGCTGATGTTAATTTTTACCCGGAGGCACAACTGTGAGAGGTTCATCAACTAAAACTTATTAAAGTTTGAACAACCGTGCGTCGTCTGCTGGCCGAGCAAATACAGTAAAGTTTGTCTTTAGAGAAAATGTCGCTGCTGTTTTCAATGAGCGTCTAAACTCATTATCTCAACTCTGTAGTGCAACGGAGTCGATGGAGCTGCAACACGCATTTGAAAGAAAATGAATCACTGAATATTTTGACAATGGATTAATTGTTTCAGCCCTTTCCAAACCAAAAATGTCAAATATTGTCTTCTTAAATGTAATAATTTGCCGCGTTTCCTTGTCATTTAAGATGGTTGTTGGGTTTTGAATGTTTGTTGGACAAAAGCAGCAATATGAAGAGGTCACTATAGCAACGTGTGATGAGCATTACTCATAAGTATCTGACATCTTGTCCACTAAACGACTGACTGGTTGATTGTGAGATTAATGAACAGATAAATCGATAATGAAACAGCTGCAGCATCAGTGGCACTAACCTTTAAGAGAGCAGGAAGATAAAGTCCAGACTTACACAGTCTGTCGATAACTTATGAGAAAGTGCAGTTTATAAAATGTATTTATGTGTTTGATGCAGTTTATGAAGCACCATCATAAACGACTGCGACTACTCTCGCTGAGTCTCTGTTTAAGAATAACAGCAAAGATTACCTTTGGAATCGTGATGGCATCAAAGTCGAGCGGCCGAACTTTGACCTTCTGGAAGAGGAAGTAAAACTCGGGGCTCCCAGAAGCCAACTGACCACCGAAGGTCAGCGTGTCACCGTCTGAGAGCTCCCATTGGACGCCGGGCTGCAGGCGGACCTCATTGACCCAAGTGCCTGCGAACACAAGAGGAAGAGGAGGCGAAGATTTAACGGCAGTTAGTTACTGAATTTTAATGGTTAAGAGACTCTTATTCTGAAATGCAATCAGTGATCCACACGATCAGTCCAGGCGAACACACATAAACAAGTAACAGCTTTCAATGCAATGTCACCTTCTCGCAGAACTTTTTAAAATGAGAACGTCTGTCAAAAAAAAAAAAAAAAAAAAAAAAAAAAGAACAACTCGAGCGAGCAGAGCGTCAAAATAAAGTCATTTGTCGACTATCAGTGTGTTTACAGCTTCCAGAATTGAGGCAAAATGTAAAACAGTCTGTGAAATGGACCTAGAATACAGGAGCTGCAAGGCTACAAGGCAATCAAACGGCCATGACAGCGCAGCACAAAATGAGAAACGCACGGTGAATACTAAAATGTAATTTTAATAGCAGGAGTGAAAAATGTGTGAAACAGACTGTGAAATTACTTGAAAAATTAGACAGTGAGGGCGCAGTTTAGATTCGCAGCCTGTCAGACACAGTCGGCTGGCCTTAAGAGAAGACTTTCACTCTCAATCTCCTCCCTGCTCACCTTGTTCCGCTTCCTGTACACTTCAGGTCTCACTAAAAGCCATTAGCAGGCTGAGGTAGTGAGACGTAGCATCTCCGCCCGCCCCGTGCAAACACCTTCCAACAGACATCGTATCCATCTTAACTTCTCGTTAATCTCCTCTAAACATTTGGCTCATCATCACTCCTCTTTAAATCATTCAGTCTGATCTGTTCCACGACCAGCTGAGACTAAATGAAACAGACTTTATGTGTTGTATTGTCACCAGAGCTTGTTGGCTTGTTGGCTGATTTTACTGTCTCTTTATTTCATTCAAGTGGAGCAACTAACAAGTTTCTGCACTGCCGATTAGTTTCTTGATTAATCAGCAAAGTGTTTGGTTTACAAACGTACCATCAGCAGTCGAATCTAAAGAGATTTCATCTATAATCACATAAAACAATTTTAAAGCAAAATGTAATGACAATCAAGTCAGTGGAACTAGGAAATGTTCAACATTTTTTTGTTTGAAAAATGACTTAATGAGTTATCGATTATGAAAACAGTTGTCAGTTAATATTCTGTCAACTAATCATAGAATTGTTTCGGCTCCACTTTTAAGCATAAAGTTGTTTTGGTGTAAACAAAATGTGTAAAATAAACTTCTCAGTTTCTCACGCTGACAACAGTCAACTATCACATTCATTTTTGCTTGTTTTTAATTCTCAGAGTATAATAGTAGAATATATTGTGTGTTTTCTTTACTCTTCTGAGACAGAAGTCTGAGCATCTGCACCATCTTTATTTATAATATCTTTTGGTGGACAAAACAAGACATTTGAGGACTTCCTTGGAGACCTTAGTCCTACATCATGTTCCTTTAATCATCCACCTGAACGCACGCTGGCTGGTTTTTGCCTCGTCTTTCTTTTTTCTCTCCACCAGCAACGTTCTCTACTTTCTTCGTCAGCAGTAACTTTTCAAAAATTGACCGGACAAACTTCTTGAGGTTTGAAAAATTGTGCAAATCAAACGCTTTGTTCTTCACCAGACTTCAAACTAACTGGACACTTTCTGTTTTTGTTTTTGGAGGAACTGTCACAGACCATCATCAGAACTGGAAGGTGATGTTTTTCCTCCCACAGCTCCACAGATCAGGAGCACTGAAGTTGAAATACGTTCCTCTTTTCTTTTCATCAGTGTGGAGCTGCCATCACGCTTTCACACAGAACGTATAAAATCGGGGTCAAAGATCGGGAGAAGTTAAGATGGTCCTTAATTACTTCCTTATCACCACAATCAAACTCCAATCTCAGTGATTTAGTTTCGTAGTAAATCAAACTGGGAGGACGACACGCTTCAACCGGCTGAGAGAGTCCTGCGACTCTAAATTGGATTTAAAAAAAAAAAAAGAAGTCCAGAGTGGAGAGATAAATGAAAAGTTTTTAAAGTGGAGAGATGCATTTAGTGCAGTGTGTGTGTGTGTGTGTGTGTGTGTGTGTGTGTGTGTGTGTGTGTGTGTGTGTGTGTGTGTGTTAATCTGAGGTTTCACCCCGTCTGCTTATCTACAGCTGTGTGCAGGCGGTTCATATCTGTATGTGCTGGTTTGTGGGAGTCAGCTGCTGTCTGACCGCAGGTGTTCGTTTTAGTGTTTCTGTCAGTTATTCAGCGTGTGTGTGTGTGTGTGTGTGTGTGTGTGTCCTGTCAATCAGAATGTGTGCGGGCCCAGTTCATCTTCAAATCATTTCTTTTTCTGTTTACAAGCGAAGTGTGTATTCATCCGTCTTTAACAGGAATATTTGTACGAGTGTGTCGACGTGCGAGTGTGTTTCCCTGCAGAGGAACTAATATTTCCTGTAATCAGGGTGTAACTTCACCTCATCCCTTCTTCCACAATGACTGTAGAGGTGCGAGTAAGTCTCATTTTGTGTGTGTGTGACTCTCACCATGACTGCTCCTGTCCTTGATGTGCACCCTCCAGCCCTCCTCCTGCGGCGCTGCGTCACCTCCGCCGGCCTCCTTCTCAGCGTGCAGCTCCGCGTGGATCCGCGACACAGACGTGGAGTCCAACGTGACGTCGCAGAGCTCCGCCGCCCGGCCCAGGCGGAACACGGAGTGGCTGAGCGCCGGCCTGAACGTGTACAGGTCCCTCGCAGAGTCGCCGGCCGACGAACCGATCCGCAGCAGCTGGAAGCACGGCTGCACCCCTGACAGCATGACTGAAAGGTCTGATTGTCTGCCACCGCCGAGCCCTTATCTGTGACAGGACCCCTGAGTTACAGGAGGCTGCGATCCATGGTGAGATACAACTCTTTACTGGAGGTTAGAAGTTAAACTGAAGGCATCTGACCAAAGACTGCTGACTGCTAACATTAAAAGATAAAATATTCTGCCGGTAAGCAGCGAGTGTGAAGGTCACAGGCAGGTGCAGCAGCAGCTCTGAGCAACAGATGTTTGCATTAGTGTGAGGAGCTGATGGCTTGTTGTGTCCCGAATACATGAATAAATAATGAGGCTATAGAGCACTGTATGAGCTGCTGAAGTGTGGAAATGAGCTTCTGCACACTATTATGAGCTCAAACTCAAACAGGCCAAATCCCCCCGCGGAGCGAGAGGCTGTAAGCCGGAGGATTTGAGAATGAAGAGCTTCAGTGATGTGTGGACAGGCCGTGTGTCGCCGGGCCACCGATTCAAAAAGGTGAGGTAAACATTAAAAAAACCAAGGGAAAAAGTAAAACTGCCAACAAACTTGACAGCTGTGACTTTTACAGTCCTGATGTGTGATAGTTTGAGGTCTGAACAGCTGTCATCTGAGACTGTGTGTGTGTGTGAGAGTGTGTGAGATTAAAATCCAAAAGCTCTCGACATCAGTTGACATCAGCCGTCTCACAGGTGGAGAGTCTGACAGGGTGCAGCAGCTGAGGACTGTCTGATCTGCAAGAAAAATCAAACAAAAAAAACTGTTTCTCACTTCTTATTGTGCTGCAAACTCATCTCACTGTGTAAATATATACATGTACCTGACACTTAACTTAAAAAAGCACCAAAAAAAAACAAGTGTAATCGTTTAATTGCATGTCAGAGTGAAAGAGAAACAGGAGGTTGATCTCCAGCAGGCCAGAAACACTGTCAGCCGCTGCTAGCTGCACCGCATGCCGGACATCAGCTGCATGCAGACCGACTCACTAATCATGGGATCAGCACACAAAGCAAGACACAAAACAGCGGCACAAGTGAACATCTCGTCCAGTAAAAGCCAACAATATCTGCACGTATCTTCCTGTAACCTGCTCATTTACTCCAGCAACGCGTTAGCTGGAGTTAACAGGAGAGGAAACGGAGCGGAGAGACGTCGCAGTCCTGATTCTTAGCTTGTCAGTCACACTCAGGACTAAGCTAGCTGTCGTCAGTTCCTCGTACACAGTCTGAAAGTCAAAGCTGCCACTTACACCAACAGCAGCGGTGGAAACTCTCCCGGCCCGCTGAGCGGCTCTGCCGGCGGCTTTTACTCCTTCAGGCGGATCGACTTTTTGCTTTCTGCAGCTTTTTGTCGCCGTTGTTCGTCAGGCTTCGGTGCGGCTTTTCTCCTCCTTTCCTCCAGGAGGAAGTCCTTTGAAATTTGGCGCGCCACTCCTGGGGCTTCCTAGCGCTAGAAGCTACGTCACGTCCTGCTCCGCCCCGATTGGCTGACGGCCAAGGCGCTTTCAGCGGGAGCCGGAGAGACAGGCCTGCAGCCCGGAGGACCAGAGACAGAGTAGAGACAGAGTAGAGACAGAATAGAGACAGGCCTGCAGCCCGGAGGACCAGAGACAGAGTAGAGACAGAGTAGAGACAGAATAGAGACAGGCCTGCAGCCCGGAGGACCAGAGACAGAGTAGAGACAGAGTAGAGACAGAATAGAGACAGGCCTGCAGCCCGGAGGACCAGAGACAGAGTAGAGACAGAGTAAAGACAGAGTAGAGACAGGCCTGCAGCCCGGAGGACCAGAGACAGAGTAGAGACAGAGTAGAGACAGAATAGAGACAGGCCTGCAGCCCGGAGGACCAGAGACAGAGTAGAGACAGGCCTGCAGCCCGGAGGACCAGAGACAGAGTAGAGACAGAGTAGAGACAGAATAGAGACAGGCCTGCAGCCCGGAGGACCAGAGACAGAGTAGAGACAGAGTAGAGACAGAGTAGAGACAGGCCTGCAGCCCGGAGGACCAGAGACAGAGTAGAGACAGAGTAGAGACAGAATAGAGACAGACCTGCAGCCCGGAGGACCAGAGACAGAGTAGAGACAGAGTAAAGACAGAGTAGAGACAGAGTAGAGACAGAGTAGAGACAGAATAGAGACAGGCCTGCAGCCCGGAGGACCAGAGACAGAGTAGAGACAGAGTAGAGACAGAATAGAGACAGAAATCATAATCATAATGTAAATATCAACTTAAATACTGATGCAACAATAAAAGGTCTTGATTCACTCTCTGTTGAAAAGTCATTTTAATTGGAATTATTCATTCATTACAGAAAAAGAGAAGCTTTACAAAAGTCTGTGCAGGATGCCAAAAGGTCTTACATGATACCAGTATATAAATAATCATTGATTTATTTCTTCAAGCAAACGACAGGGAGGGCGTGTGGCTGCTCGTTCATGGCAGTGACGTGAAGTATCATTACAGTCAATGATTACACAGCTTTGGAAAAAAAAACAAAAAAACATCAAACATCTCAACTATTAAGATATGAAACATTAAAATGAGCAACAACCAGAAACAACACAGACTTTCATGCAAACAAACAAAAAGTTAATTAAACCTCAAAAAACCACGTTATGAAAACTGCTGTCATACCAGATGAGTCGCTCACCTGCGATACTGAATTGTACTAAATATAAACGTATTGTTACAAACATTGTTAAAAAAATATAGGGGCATAATATTCTGTGAAATTATAATAAACATAAAAAATAACCTTCTGTTTCTAACAATAATAATAATAACAAGTGTGTAAAACTGTCACCATGATACTATGAGAACCTGATATATTCAGAGGCGGTTAATCGTACCGTCTCAACCCGACCTTGAACGCAACACAGACAACTTTTTCCCCAAAACAAAATAGATGAACTGAAAAATGACTGAAGCGTGTTGCTGCCATGCCAGGAAATCAAAAACAGATCCAAACTGACCATCAGAACCATTAAATCCTCACGTACGTAAGGCTGTAATTACTTCAACACAGTCGTTAAATAACTCATAACTTTCTTTGCGTGTTTGCGGGATGAACAGCAGTAATATTGACGGTGACAATACTTCTCCTGCCTGAGACATTAAACAAACGTCGGGAATCTAATCGAGCCTCTCGAGCCGTCCGGACTGAGGTTTCCCAAAACCATCTGACAGACAAGGGAAGTGTGAGGCTACGTGTGAATTAATAAATCATTAGTTAATGCAAATAACATGAATGAATCCACGTGAAATAAACGTTCGATGAGACAATGAGACACTGCATGTTAGTTTTGAAACTTTTAAATTAACATCAGCTTCGAGGTTAAGAATGAAGTCAGTGCAGATTATATCAGAAGTGATGGTGTCGAAATCAAAATGGTGTTACTTTTAAGGATACGGTTCATGTACTGACATGACAGTTGTGACTAAAATGTTATTTTTGGACTCCTGGAATGTGTGTTTCATATGGAGGGTGAGAACCAGATGAGCGTCAGTGACATTTTGGGTGAAAATGAGTTACATGTGTGGATGAAGCAAAAGTTGTTGATGTGTTAGGGCCAAAAAGATGAATGTAAGTGAAAATATATTTTCAATAAATGTCAAAAAGTTGTTCATTATATTATTTATGTTGTTATCTGCATGTTTGTGAAGTTTCAATATTAACGATTGAATTCCACATTATGAAAACTGACCTCGGAGCCTGTTGTTTCAATCCGTCAAGAATAAAAAACATAACGGAGCGTTTCTTTTGTTTTCAGAAACCAAAGGCTCATTTAAAACATTTAATAATCTGGTGTGATGAGAGTGTGTTGATAATGAGCTTGATTAGACAGTATAAGGATTTAATATAAATATCATCTGATCTAATTACTGGCTCCAAATTTCACAGATATCGAAAAACGGCCAATGATTTTCCTGATATTTGCATCCCACAACGAAACTAAAGAAACAATAACCTTTGTACTCGGCTCATACGAATGAACATTTCTCAAAAACAAAGAACATCTACATACATAAGTAGTTAAAATAACTGATGAAGTGTTAAGAAATATTTTGTTTGGGTTTTTTGTTTTTGTTAGGGTGCGTTTAAGAGCCAGGACGATGATGGGAAACCGGAGCTCTGGACGGACTCTGTGAGAGGCCGGCTGTACAGAAAAGTGCAATTCATGTAACTACTATGATTATTAGCTTCTATCAGCATCACGGCTGCCGTCCCACAAGCAATCTACAGGTCAGCATGCTGCAGTTACACTAACTCTTAGGTATACACTGGGACAGCAGATATAGGCTATAATATCAGAGTAAGGAGAAATACGAAGCACATAAGTAGCGAGAGACATTTTCTTTTTTTTTGTTTTTTTGTTTTGGTGCTTAAATGTGATGCTACAAAAAAGTTCTCACGATGACATTTAATCAGGCATTCGTCCAAAAAAGGTGTGTGTTTTTTCACCAAATGCACTTTGTTCCAGTTGGAGATGACTGATTATATGAAATGTGTTTTTAGGAAGGTTTTTTTTTTTTTCTGTATAAAAAACATTCTCAGGTGCTGTGAGTGTCGCGGTGGGGGGGACGGAGGTGTGGAGCGATTTTCAAGCAGATTGCGCCGCTGATCTGGGGTCAGTTTGTTCAAAAGAATACACACCTGGTTTCAAACTGTGTGTTCAATATTCATGATAAAACAAAGTTCTTAGTGTAGAGCGACAGAGGCCGGTGGTTTTCAATTATCTTCTCCAATTATCCATCATAGATAAAACCAAATCCGATCACTGGATTGCACTCGAGTGAAGTAAAGTTAATTGATCTTCGCTGCAGCTGACACTTCCTCTGATATTTCGTCTATTATAATCAGAGGTATTAGCAAACTGCGGGCATCGTTTCGTGGTTTTTCATTATATTCTTTTGGAATTACAGAGGATAGTAGATTAACAGAGGGAGCGAATCCAGCAGAACTGAGAGATTCGTTTTATTAAATCTGCCTCTACAAACACGGGGATCAGCACTTCTGTTCTGTGTGAAAAACGGCTCTGATGTGCGGCGAAACAGAAAACATCAGACGAGGTCGAACGACAGAAAGTGAAATCCTTCCACAAAGACTTCATCAGCTGCGACTGCCTGAACTTCATCATTACTGTTCCAGCATAACGAGCGCTCAGCTGATACCTCAACCTTTTACTTTTTGATATTTAAGCACATGTAATATCAAGACTTTTACTCAACATTCACTTTTACTGCTGCATTACTGTCACTCCAGATACGCAGCAGGACACTTTTTATTATTTTATATGTGGCGATAAAGAAACTAAAACTAGGTTAACTCTGTTTTAACCACCTGACAGGACTGCATTATCTTATTTGGATTTAACTGCAGGTAACAGTGGCTCAGAAGCCACTTTGCCACTGTTTTATTAATACGACTGTAGTTCTGTTCATGCATGACCTGATCTCGTATTTAATGCCACAGTTGCATGAACTGAGATAGACGCAGTGCCTGAACCTTATAAATCTGCAAAAAACAAAGTGAAAGTGTCCAGCTGCAGTGCTGTTCAACAATCATTACGATGGTCCAATAAAAACACCTACGCAGCGATATCAGATTAACCAGTCGTGTCTGAACTTTGTCTCTTGGAGGCTGAAACAGGAATTTATTGGTCGCCTGTTGTATTTTATTGAATTGTTAAGTGGCCAAATAGCACCAGGATCCCGAGGTCCCTTAACTGACTCACTTCCTGCACAAAGTGTCGCTCTGCCCTCCGTTAAAGCTGTTGTCATATTTTTCTACTGAAATATGTGTTAAACAGCTCCATATTTCAAACCTAATCACTGTTAAAGACCGATTGGTGATGCAGTCAAAGAGAAAAGAAAAGTATCCCGGCCCACTCCCTCCAATCAGAGCAGAGAGCTCCATAAAGAGGCGGTTCCGTCTGCTCGTGAACACACGAGGAGTCGGATCCTGTTTGTCGATTATCTCTGCATGTTCATGTGGTGACGCAGAGAGGACGGCTAACAGCGAAACAGACAGGAAGTTAGCTAAAATGTCACTTTAGAGCCGAGTCAGTAGAGGCGAGCAGCCTTTGTGCAAAGCTCGGCTAAATACGTTAGCGTCAAACTTTTATTTATGATGCTAATGTTTTGATTTGATGTGCACACATTTTTCTGACGTCATTGTATAAGTTGCTGACTTCCTGCTTTGTTGGCCAAGTCTATAAATAATTATCCATGTTTCAGTACAGGTAAATGTCTGATAACGAACCCGACAGGTGACTACAGGTACTCCAACGCAGCTGAATGAAACTCTGATGGAAGGACTTCACACCTCCTCATGTTATCATGAGCTGGACTGAAGGTCTCTCCAGCCCGACGTGTTAGCTTTCTACCTACTGTGGGTGAGTGGTTAAAGGAGCAATGCAGCGGTTTAATAGTATAAAATCTTGCATAAGCCTTGCAGTAAGAAACGTATTAGTATTTTTGCACTATACACATGCAGACCACATATTATTGTATATTTACAACAGTGAAAAAAAAGGGTGAGCGGTGTCGAGGTGTGCTATGTCAGATTCCTCTACGCGCCTGACAGGATGTTAGTGATGTCTCAGTGCTATTATCGTTAATATTGCTTTAGATTTTAACTGAAAGTCATTGATCATCAATTAGTCATTAGTCCACTTAACCTTCGTTATTAGAGCTTAACTGAATCAACCTGATATTTACATCATACACAAAGTCAGTTAAGGAGGCTTCATGTGGTGTTAATATATATATCGGATTAAGTCGAGAAGTCCCTGCACGAGCAAAAGCAGCGGCCGATAAAGGAGCCGTACAAAATCAATACTTGGATGGCATACAAGAAGGGTATGCAGGTCATCCCACACACTCAGGGTTCTTATATTTAACCTCAGCGGTAAATAAAGAATCAATCCAAACTACATGTTCCTGAAGAGGACGGGAGCTAGTTCAGCTAGTCATTTTTTTGCAGATCAATATATCGTATTTACAATAGCTGCTACTTGTTTTTCTACCCTTTTTAAATACAATGTGAACCTTTTTTTTTGTATCAAAAGGATCCCACGTGTTGAATTTTGTGCTTTTTCTTGTCCGGACACCAAACTTTTGTGTCCACCCGACTGCTTTTTTTAATGACGCCCATCGAGGGCGGAGGTCCAACTTTTATCACCGACTTTCCAATTTGACATCAGTTCAGTTACAGCTCGAGGTAGCCAGGCTGCTAACAGCTGTCGATGGAGGCGATAACAGTGACGTCTGCGTGGGGTTATTGTTACATGTTCGGATGAGGACGCTGCTGTGATTCCCTAAAGGTGTGAAAATGCTGCTCAGGACCTGTGGAGGACACACATGAACTGACGGAGTTTCCTCAGCGGTTCGAGACGTCTCGGTCTCATTATGTGAAAAGTCTTTGGTGTAAATCTGTTTCCTGCGACCTGAATTAGCCCGCAGGCTTCTTCCACGGCAAGAAACAGGAACTAATTAGTCGAACGCAGTTGTTCTGGCCGCGGGAGCTTAAACTAATTGACTGTTCGTGCTTCTTTTTAAGCGCGTTTGAACTCGAGCGTCTCCTCGCTCTCATCTGTATCTCAGGTCAATTACTCGTGTTTTTTCTCGTCCTTTCTTTTATTCTACCAGGAAATGTGTTTATTGTGGTAAAGGCTGTAATTAAATGACACACTGCTGATTTACAGGCCTTCTTGTTTTAAAACAAGAACAAAAAGGTTAAACAAAAAAAAAAAAAAAAGCAGGACTGTGGATTTGTTATCTACGGTCATTTAGAAGCATCCTGAACACATCACTACGACATCCTGTGACGCCTGGGGGCATTTTTTTTTTTTTTTTTTTTAACTTCGCACATATATTAGAGTAAACAAATCGACAATGTGAACTATTGGTTATCAGGACTGGAATGCCTTCGAGTCAATAAGAGGCGTTTCATTGTCACAGAGGAGCTTTAAGCTGAAATATTCAGCCTGGTCGGCAGAATGAAATGTTGGCGTTTTAGGTTTCTGCGAACCACAGGACACATTACTGTGTGCGTGACATGCAGATCACATCACGACTTTGGTGTCAGCAGGTGGAGGGACGGTGTGACAGCTGGGCGAGACAGCTGCCATGTTGGACTTCACTCATCGAGGCGGCGTTTCATTATTTGTGAGCATGAAACAACCAGATATTTCTAAGGAGCTGATGGCATTTCATTGTTTCGACCTTTTCCTTTATCCTCATGTGATCTGACTCGTCTTGTCTTGTCTTGACTTGTGATTATTAAAGAAGAATAAAGTGTAAACAAATGTTAACATTTCCGTGGTTTGCAGAAACGTACCCTGCTAACATTTACACTGGTGATTAGGTTGAAATGTCTGTAAACATCTGACCATCCTTACATCATGTCGTGCTCTGTTAATTAGCATCAGTATTACAGGACTGTTTCTTTAGCCACGGACCACGAGCAGCAGCACATGTATGAACTCATCGGTTTTCTGGGTTGTTGATAATAATTTAATCAGTATTTCTGGATTTTAATACTGAGAATGTCGTCCTCTTTCTCATTTCCTTGTTTTTTTCTGAAAGGAATCACGCCTCTATGCACCAAAGCTCTAATATAATCAGCCCCCGTCAACATCCACCCACACACACACTCATTTTGTCGCAGGCCGCATCGTTATCACAGATTGATCCGACTGCGCCTTTCCAGTCACTTCATTTTTGGCAAACAACTGGGCCACAATAATCAAGAGCTCCGTCCGTTGGATGGTGGCTGAGACGAAAATAGGAGGCTTTAAATCATGCAAGTCATTTTATCTGCTCCCTCGAATAGTTCCCTGTTCCATCGCCGTCGTCTCTTTTATCGCCGCTCGTCACTCTGCGGTGTCCGTGAGTCTGTCCTTCCGCGAGGAGACCAAGAATCCAATTATGTTCTCGGGAGCCGCGCCGAAAGTCCAAGAAGTGTTGCAGAGTATTCTTCCAATTTGATGTTCCTCCGACAGGGCCTGCGATCAAATAAGGACACGTGAGTGTAGCGTCTGCAGGGAGCTGTCGATCTGGTGGGTGTTTCATCATTAGCCCGTGTGAGATGAGGTGGAAGGGTTTGGTTTTTGTTGGGGTTGATGCCTTCAAGAGCGGCAGATCTGACACCAAAAGATATGAGAGAAAGGAGGAGAGGTTGCTTTCCATCTACAGAGCTCGTGTCAGCGTCCAGAAAGAATCCGTCATGGGGGATTTTTTCTCATGGATGGCGGTGAATGGAGTGCTGAGACGAGCTCCTCTGTGCGAGGGGCGGAGACGCTTTCTGACATACTTGTACTGGTGATAATAGAGTCCGTGCGCGGGTGCGAAGGAATACAATCATCAGCGTTCGTGTGACGCTGTGAGAGACAAAAGTGCTGTCAGAGGCGACACATCGGGATTCGCCTCGACACCGGAGAAGTTCTTTGCTTGCTGTTGTTCGTAGCTTCGTTCTGAGGAAATAACGTCTGATTCCTCCGAGCGCGCTGACTCC
Source organism: Acanthopagrus latus (assembly GCF_904848185.1). NCBI lineage: Eukaryota > Metazoa > Chordata > Actinopteri > Spariformes > Sparidae > Acanthopagrus > Acanthopagrus latus. The sequence goes on along the minus strand of NC_051041.1, from coordinate 3,667,704 downwards.
GACTGTCAAACTGTCAAACCCCTGTACAGTTTTTTCCTGACAACCTTTTCGACGGGACCCATGAAATACTTTTGATCCCATTTAGGTGTTTTCCCAAAAAGTGCTGAGAGTGTTTTTACCCTTCTCACGTCATCGTAGCTTCTCTGGCCCAATGAAGCTGGCATGCAGTCGGTCTACTCTAACGTCAGCATATTTCCTGTAGATCTGCACTATGATATCTACTTTAATGTTTAATTTAAATGCATGCATTTTTTCCATATGCACAGAATTGCTTTGTTCTTCTTTTGAGAGCTCCGTGGTGGTGGGGGGACGGGACTCTTCTGCATCTCATTTAGTGCAGCAAATTTTGTATTGCGTGTTTTTTTTAGGCAACTGTCTTTTTTATTTTATTTTTTCTTTGAGGTTGAAGTGACATCCAGATCCAGGCATAAATATTTTGTCTGTGAGGTTGTGTCAAATGCAGTGATCGAGGACTTTGGGTGGTGTTCGGATATTATCAGGGGAAACACAGAGCCAGATGTTGTGGATGTCAATACTGTATGAGGACAACGAGGAGGGGAAAAAACAAAAACAAAAAAAACACCCGGTTGCATCCTATCAGGTGCTCTGAGCCGATTCCTCCTTCTGCACAGCTTCTCCACCCTCGGCTCCTCCGTCCGTCTGGGCTGAATCCGACCCAGCGGTGCCCCTGGAGGTCGCTCCCGGTGACGCGGCGCCGCACAAACTGCCATCAGGCGTGGCAGCTGCGAGTGAGCGAGGATTGGAGGCAGGGCTGGCGCTCATGACGGAGTCAGGGGTCCGGGTGGCGCTGAGGTCGCCGTGGGGAGCCAAGGTGGCCTCCACGCTGTCGGAGTGAACCTCTTCGGTCACAGCTGTCGGGGAGACGGCGTTCAGGAGGGGCTTGTGGGAGGCGTAGGTCATCGCAGCATCGGTGTCGCTGTCCAGTGGGAGGCCAGACTGGGTGAACTCCACCCCAGAGTCGCTCATCTCCAGGAAATTGTCAGAGGAGAGAGTGTGGTAGCGGCCCGGTTTGGACACCTCGAGGCCCTTCAGAGAAAAGAAAGAGGGAAGGAAGAAGGAGGAAAATTGAGGAGTGAGAGCAGAAAAGTACAAAAGAGAATTGAAGGATGAATGTTTTCCCCCAACAGAAAAGAAGAGATGGAGGACGTAGATTCAGGAAGGGAAGCAGAGGAGAGCGGTATAAATTGAGGTCAGTGTGAATAATTTATCTCCATGTTTCAGGGAACATATTTATAGATTTACCCTCAACTGACATGCAGCCACCACCACTTCATTGTGTTGCTGTATATTCAATAACCTGCAGGAATTTATTTAAGTAGGTTGAAAGTCCGTCCTGAAGATGCAGACTTCAGATCATGGGTTATGGATGAGGGGCAACACCGGCCTGATCTATTAAACATGGAGACCACATTTCATTATTTAGAGAGAATATATGTTCCAGAACAATTCTGCTCTCTGCTGAAGTCTAGAGGCTTTCGTAGTGATTTTCCCTCAGACAGCCTGAGACACGTTTGCTCTCACATGTGTTGAAGTAACCCAGCAATCATTTGGAGTTTTACTGGTCAACAGACATCTAGATTAGAGCTCGGCTGTACTGCGAGTGGACATTCAGGCAAAACTGGAGGCGAGGCCGAGCATGTGGTTCTAAAAATATATAGATTCATGAGCACCACACAGAGCAGACGACCAGTAACTGAGTCGACGATGACGTGACATCATCTCACCCTAAATGTAAGATAAAAACGTTATTGTCTTTCTGACACAATTTGTAGCATTATACATCTATCAGTCAATATTTTATTGGCTATACTGGATCTTCCTAAGTCCAAAAACAGTCCTAAGGAAGTGACTTCATGCTTGTCTCAGCACCTCTCTCCACTCTGTTCATGTTAATTCAGAAATTAAGTCTGCCAACATAAACTTGGGACACAGACGCTCCATCCAGAATTGTAACTTTAAATATATGTGACAAAAAGTAAGGAAAAGATCAATATGTTCCCTGTAAACGTGAGATTGTTCCTGCAGAAGTTCTCATCAAACAACTCAAAGAACTCCTGCACAGCTTTACTTTCTCAGCTTCCTATAAACTTGAATCTGATCCGCTCCAGCGCACTGCGTCAGGTTGATTGCCTTTTAATTACACTTGACTGTGAGTTGACTTTATGCAGCAGGTAGCTTCTGCCAAGAAATCTCAAACTCCAGGATAGTTAATGATCTTCGTTTCTTTTTTTTTTCCTCAGTATAACTTCCCTGACAGTACAAAGGTGTTCTGTAATCAGCTTTAAGACGTCGCTCAGCTGCTGCAGCTCGTTCTCATCATCAAGATCACGACTTCCACGCTCAGGTTTTATTGCTGTAATGATAATAATTGACCCGTTAGCCTGATTTCAACTCCAAGACCAAACAACCTTCTGCAGCGACGAGCGACTCATTCATGTTTCGCTGCGTTTCAGAAACTGTCTGCAGAACCAAAGTGGCGTTTTGCTGATTAGTTTTTAATCACATGCTTGTTAGGTTGCGTTGATAATATAACATTAAGTAAGAGATAATGCTCGTGTTCATTATCGGGAATCAATGGCTGACATGGAGGCCAGGCGGACAGATTCCTCCACGGAGTCCATTAATTTCTGATTATGGACGCCTCACAGGGCATTTTCAAGACAATCAGTTCATATTTTTGTGTGTTTATGATCAAAATATAAACATGAGTGTTTGACTGAAACCTGTAATAATCATTACGATCCCAAACGTCTCATGGAATACAACAGTTGTACTCGAGGAAACAGGACGAACGGCACGGCGCATAGAAACCTTCTGCACAGCTATTAGCCAATAAGATAACGTTATGCAAACAGGATTAAAAGGCAGTAACTATGTGTGTTGTTGACAAACTGTACATATAAAATGTTTAACATGAAGACTAATATCAAGATTTCTGCAAACAAGTGATGAGTCGTGTGTTCTGTCAGCCAATCAGAATCAAGTATTCAGATTTCAGCCTTTTTTGCCTCTGTGTGTTCCATCACTGACCTTGATCGTGACCTCCGTGCCGTCCGGGGTTTTATCACATATGGACTGTGTTATAGATTCCTCAGTGAACCTGGTGTAAGCCTCATGGACCACCTGCAGACCCACAAACACACAAACACACACAGGAGATACGTCACACTGTGGCCACAACAACTGAATCTCCCAGCAGCTAATTAGTCAATAAACTGACATCAACACTGACAGAGAGGACATAAAACAAACACACACACTCACACACGAGGCACGTGTAACTGCACAGGAAGCTCTTAAACACACATGTAAGATAAAGAAGAGGAAGCTTGTGTGACATGACCGCGAGACAAGCTGCTTTATTTTGTCCTCATGGAGGGGATGGATGCAGGTTGAGAGGCAGCAGAGCCGAACGGGCTGTCATCTTTCAAAATATGTTGGTTCCACTGAACTGCAAGAAAAACTGCAGCACAGAGAGAAAGAAGACAGACGGAGGCATGAAGGACGCTGTCTGGAGGGTTAAAGAGGAAGAGGAGAAGAAGAAAGGCCGAGATGGAAATGTTGAAAAAGAGGGAAAAGTGAGTGGGAGTGACAGGTCTGAGAGGAGCAGACAGAGAAGGATGGAGGACGTTTTACATTTAAGAGAAACTGGGTTTTAGTCGGCTTTGCCAACAGAAGTGAACACACTGACCTGATTTCTGCTCACACACATTTTCCCTTTTTTTTCCCACCACTGCATGTGAACAGGTAGCCGAGAGTACTGATTCTCATGTGATGTGGAAACAGCTTAGAGAGAACGGGGTCTTAATCAGAAGAAGAAGTGCAAAAAACAAAGTATTTTGGCTCCATGCTAACACTTTAGCATACCATGTTCAGTGATGCAGAGTAAATATTAGCATTGTGCATTTCTCACACTTTTATTGTTATTTTATTGTTATTTCTCTCTGTGAACGTCCAGTTTAAGCTTTGGCACCTGGTAAGAGTTCAGGGAAAGATCATGTCTTGGAGTGGTTCACCTGGTCAAACCAACACCCGTCACCACAAACAGCTCGAAAACATCCCAACGTCTTATTCAGAATATAAACAAAGACCGCTGCAAAAATGTCCTGGTTCTGTCAGATAAAACCGGAAGCACTGAGTGGTCTCTTGGCTTATAAAACTGTTAATATTATGTGTATGAATCGTACAAATGTAATGTATCTGTGGTTTTTTTGTCAGGTGTCCATTAGCCAATCACAGCTCACATTTGGTGAGAGGCGGGCAGATTTTTTGTTTTGTTTCCTGAATCTAAACCTTTGTACGTCTCCTAAAGTGACTTCTAATGCCTCACTGATACTGTTGACTGTTATTGATTTTATCTGGACTAAATATTTCATGAAATTGACGTGTGTGTTTGCAGGAAGCACCACAGTGAGTCATCTTCTGGTCAGGGAGGGACGCGATGACGAGAAAGTACAAAACAGATGAGAGAGAGAGAAAGTGAGAGGAAGAGTGAGGAGCAGAGATTAAGAGAGAGGAAGACAAAAGCGAGATACGAAGGAGCAACACGGATGATGAACAGGAGGCGGGGAGAGCGATGGAGAGTAAGATCGATGGGAAACAGAGAGCGAGAGGAAGAAGAGGGAGAACGAGTCAGCTGGTCTGATTGATTTGAGTTTCATGTCGGTCTCTTGGGTTACGCCCCGAGAGGTCGCCGACATCCTCTCCTACATGACGTCTGTGTTCTCAGATCCATGAGGAAATCCATAACGTGTCAGAGCGACCGACATGAAGGGCAGCTGCTGTCCTCTCAACCCCCTCCGTCAATACACAAACACACACCACGAGTTCCAACACACACACACACGTGGAAATTTAAGGCACACTGTGGGCTTTTACACACACACACACACACACACACACACTGATCGATACGTAGCCATAAACACGGACACGCACAAACACACACCCAAACAATACATGTACACACAGACACACACACAACAAGTGAGAGACGCACAGAGGACCTGCTGGTTTAACATTTAGTGTTTACTCATCATTACAACACGAGGCTCGTCGTCGTGGCAGCAGTAACTTTAGCTACCTAAGCTAGCTTAGTTAGCGAGCCTCTTGTCTGCACGCTACCATAGCTCCGATACAAAACGGCTCACAACAAAGTTTGTGGAGTAACCAGGAAACAGACGTCTCAGAATATTTTTTGAGGGGCTTGGAGCTGCACGAGCTGAGTGCTACGAGTTCCATTATCTTCAACTGAAGGCGTAAACTCACACCAAAACAATCTGGATCAATAAATATAACTACAGGTAAGAGGAAAAATATGTATGACTCAGATAATGTAGTGAACTGTCCCTTTAAATAGTTGCACATGCAGCCTGGAAAGTAAATTACAAGATCCAAGTATTTGACCACACCTTATTAAAATATAAGCCAATATATATATATATAAATATACACAATATAAAATAAGCAGATAATAACTTGAAGAATATTGGTAATATACTAAAATGAAAGTAACAGCCGGCCATTTTCATCCAAAGTCACATTCACAGTGGGAAACTATAAACGTTGGTCGTCATTCTGATGTTTCCCAATCAATCAGCAGCTGGAAAAGACGACAGATCGTGAAAATCCGTTGGCACATTCAGCCTTGTTTCAAGGTGCAACAACAAATTTGATTAAACTCGTTAGCTAATGTTAGCATTTAACAACTTCCTGGCTAACACGAGTGTTTGTTTACTTCCTGTCTCTGAGACGTGTGCCTTTCCTGATCATATTTGGAAGCTAATCAGTTATCAAACCTCTTGCTTTAGCTTGAAATATGGTCCGATGTCCCTCCAGATTAAACTATGCAGAGTCTTTACTGCTGCGAATCAGTCAGGAAGCAGTGAAATGATCACAGTTTCAAACTGCAACACATTCGAGCTCCCCACTCAGTGACGGTGTGATGTCAGAGGAAAATGGCCGCAGCGTGAATATGGTGGATGGTGTGTTTGTTGACTCTAGTGGGAATGAATGTAAAACCAGCAGGCCACAGGAGGGGGAACGTCTCAGTGTCATGTCACGTGTTTTATCTAATTGTTGACATCACTTAAAAACTACGAGATGAACAACGAACCAGACAAACACAGACGGACACAACAAACACTGACAGCACACCCACTGACTGTCTGGGCGAGTAGTTGATTACACAGTGACAATTCTCTGAAAAAACAGTCAAGAATTAATTAAAAGCTCATACAGGTTAATCACTACTGCCCTTAACACCAACACTGGCACAGATACCCACACACACACATCGGATAGTTACCTTGTGAATCAAACCCACACGATTAAACAACAACCGGAGGTCGGAAATATGTGCATGTGTGTGCGCTCAGCGGGCAGAATCACCACATACTGCGGGTTAAATACAGCAGTGAAAGCTGCGCGTCCGCAGTTATCATAACGCCGCTGTTTATGAGTAACTGCAGGGCGACATCTGAGCCGTCCATCAGCGAGAGGAAGAGACAGAGGGGGAGGAACGAGGGAGGGAAGAGTGAGAGAGACGAAGCAGAGGAATGAGAAAGAAAGTCACGCCAACGTCAGCGTGACTTTCTCTGATATCGCTGCTCGGCTGCAGTTGCACACAGAGGAGATATAAAGCTCCTCGTCGGGTCACTCAGCGTCTACACTTCGGTTTAAAATCTTTATTTTCTTAAAGCAGGTGAAAAGAATCGGCCTCCTTTTATCTTGTTTCCACACACTGGAATGGAGCCTGGCAGAGATTCTTCACTTGTCTTAAGAAACAGTGATTTTAAGAGTAAATATCAGATTAATTTGCTTGTTAATTGTTTTTGCATGTTGCACTGCAACCTGGTTCAAAACTGCATCTGAAATCCTGGAAGACTGATCCGGACTGAGCCTCTCAAACAAGGAGTTATTCTCATGTGCTCTGAATCATTGATATTGATCTTTACATCTTAAAACAACGTTATGTCGCTATTTCAGCTTCAAAATCATCTTAAAAACAGGGTGAATGGTGTCTCTGTCTCAGCCATTCGAACCACTGTGACCTGTTTCAGCATCTCGCATCATATTTGACCCTCTGATAGAAAAATACATACAGGGATCATCATGGAAAACTCAGTCGGTCACTTGAATATTGAAAAGTCTTTCAGGATCGCAGAGACAGATCGTCCCAGGTTGCTGTGTCAGATCCACTTCAGGTAATTAATCGACTCTTTGACAAATTAGATCTCGATCAACTTCTGCTTCTCCGTTAAGACTGACAGCAGTTTCTCCTCCGTGTCCAGGAAGTGTTTAGTCTGCAGGTGCTCAGTTCTATTTCACTGATTTTTATCTCAAAAGCACCACAATTCCCAAAAAAAACTACTGAACACGCGTTTCTGAAACTGCCACCAATAACGTTGTCACGTAACAACAAGTTGATCGAGGAACTTATTCACATCTTTCTAGACACCAATATGAAGAAGGAGGCGCAGAGAAAAGAGGCCAGAACACATTTCTCTCACCGAGAAGAGGATCCGTTTGAGGCTCCTTAAGAGGGAGAAAATGCAACGCACAGGCAACAGCGTTAGCTGGGCCACCAATCAGAGACATCCAGCTGTTAGCATGAAGGCCTCATTTGAATTCACTCAACACAAACATTAATCATTTCAGATCGCCCACATACATACATTACCGCTGGAGGCTGAATGAGGCAGATGGAAGTTCAATTAGAAAACAAAATTAGCTTCAGTCGAAGCCTATTGTTGTAACTTACCAACATTTATCCAACAGCTTGTGTTTGCAAAGGTGTTGTTCCTGAATGTAGTGAGACAAAATGACGACTCTGAAAATAAAAGCTACTGCTGCTAACAGCATCGCAAATACTCTGTGAACACCTGAGAGTTGTTCATTATGCATTAAGAGTCCAAATATATGAACTTAAGACGGCGTAGTTAACACACAGAAACATGTGAACTGTGGCAGAGAACTAGTGAACGACAAACACAATGTCAGAATTATCTCAGTTTCAGCACAATTTGTATTTAACTTTCATTAAATTGATCTGGAAATCAGTGTTATACCTGCTCTGTCTTTAAATTGGACTGATATCCCTCAGCGGAGCAATCGGCCTGACGTCAAGGCGTTTTCTATGGCGACTCATCTGTTTGTAATGGGTTTTTAATTAGTCCATAAATTCAGTGGGTTAACAAATCCCCAGCTGGGAATGCTGAGTGGAGGGTTGTGGTGAAAAAATGGATTAACTGTCAACTCCTCTGAATCATCCAATCAGTCAGTTAATCAATATTGAACAGGTGCTTAGGAAAGCAAAGACTGTAAATAGCCAGATGCAACCAAACACATTTTTTCTCGTTCTATTTTTGTTCTGAAGGGACTCGCGGTTATTTCTGATGTAAGAGTTTTATTTAAAATGTGATGTTTGGGGAGTTTGTGTGCAGTAAAAAAGAGACTCTGGGAGCAGAACTGTGAGTTTTCTTCAGCCGTGTTTATGTCCTGTCTGGTTTGGCTGTCAGCATGTGTACCAGGTCCAGCACCACGGGTCAGGAAGTGGACCAGCTGACCATCCGGACTCCCACAGCAGGAAACCCGAACCTCCCTCAGCCAACACACACACACACACACAGAAACACACAGCGAACTCTGCGATCCTACAATGTTCCTCCATCGCAGAGAAATGAGGATGGCTCTGTCGGGTGTTACCTGTCTGAACGCCTCCCCGTCTCTCTTCCCGGCCTGCTGAGCAAGCAGCATCAGTTTCTTGCTCTTCTCGTTCCTCTTGTGTATTGTGTAGACGCAGGACAGCAGGCACACCACCAGCATGAAGGCGATCAGGCCCAGCATGGACAGGACGGCTACAGTCAGGGCAGGCAGCTTCGTGGCTGAGACGGAGACAAGAAGAATGGAAACAACCACCGAGAGAAACAATTAGTCACCTGTGACTGCAGGAATCAGCTACTCTGATGTCTGGGTACCTCATCCATCAGAGATTTATGTTCCTGGATGTTTTAGAACCTCCACTAAACAAGTTATAGCCATTTATTATAAAAGTATCCTCTTCCAAATGTCTTAAAAGAAGGTTTCCTCTCCTCTGAAGCTGTATTTAACAAGATCTGCAGCACTTATTTTATTGTGTTTGCAGGACCAAGTAACTTCAGGAACTAATAAAATCTAGTTGCAAATGAAGTGAAAACTTGTGCAAATATTTGTTTAAACTTACAGATGTTTTCTTCAGGGTCATACATCATTTATTTGTATTAATTTAATTGCTGTAAACATTCTGCAAAAACTACTTAAATGAAAACATGTTTTAATTCATTCTTTGGGTTTCTTGGATGATCAGTACGAACTTCAACCCAGTCAATTATTGATAAATAATCACAAAAATGATCAAATTTACCTCAAAGGACCAAACTTACAAAAATCTGCAGCTAGATAAGTATTCGGTGTGATGTTTTCCTTTTTTTTTTCAAGAAATTCCATGACATGAACTGGGGAAAGTTCTGATTTGTGGGTGAGTTGGAACAGAATGGCCCAAATGTGTCTTTTTCTCTTACGTTGCACCTCTATGTGGACGTGAGCCACAGGAAACCCAGCCAGGTCCGTCACTTTGAAGACGCCCGTGTCGGACACGTGGACCTTCTTAAAGATGAGCTGGGATCCCTCCACGGTCAGCCTGCCCTCCAGCTGAGGGTCCAGTGGCGTCACCAGAACCCCCTGGTTCAGCACGCTCCGGTCCTGATTGTCTGATTTGGACCTGTAGACGATGTTAAAGTTGGAGTGGTGCAGGTAGAGTTTTATCTTCAGGTTGTCTCCGGTGGTGGGATGCAGGAAGGTCTGATGGCCTGTGGAGAATCAGAGGTGGACATGTCAGCAGCTGAAAGACCGGCATGGTTTTCATACAGAGACCCGTTCTAACGAGAGGATGCAGCCTGATGACTTTGGTTATCTCTTGACCTTTCCTCTAGCGCCAGCAGCTGGTTGACTTTATTGATTTTGAGTGAAATGTATCAACTATCATCGGATGGATTGCCATGAAATTTGGCCCAGACGCTCAGGAAGGATGAGTTATCAATGTTAACGATCATTCTACTTTTCATCCATCACCATCATCGCGTCAAAACTTCCATTTGTTTTAAGTATTAAAAGGATAATTCACCCCAAATTCAAAAATGCATATCTAGATATCTGGTTGAAAAAGTGGCAAACATCCTGACCAGGTCACTCCAGATAATCCACAGACCTTACACCCGCCATCCATAACACTGCGCAGGTGTTAAAGATGGAGGGGACATGACATCATCATTCTAACTCTCTGAATGCCAGGTGCTAGTTCTATTGAAGTCTATGGGAGCTGGTTGCAAGGGCAGACTGTATCACCGTGCAGAAGGGAAAAGTGCATCTTCTCTGTGGAAGCTCGCAAACTAACCTAATCAAGCTGGCTGATGTTACAGTTCAGCCGAGGAGGACGCCATTAATGTTTACATCCCGCGCTGTCACGAGCATGAGCAGATGCACACTTCCTTCCGCGTGGTAAAAAGAAAATAGTTCTGACATGAAACTGCTCGCCACAAACTCAGATATCTGTCCAAACTTGGCAACTCACACCAGAACAATGCGATGAATAAATAGCACAACAGGCACAGTAAGAGCTGTTTGATTTTGGGTTGAACAATCCTAAATAGGAAACACTCACTCTGCACGTAAGACCAGAAAGCACACAACAAATGACAGATATCACAGGAGCTTGATGGACAGAGAGGATGCACAGATCCCGGCTCACCTCTGACGTTCAGACAGTTCCTCCTCCTCACTTTGCCCTCACGGTCCAGCACCGTGAAGCTCCCCTCGTCCTTCATCCTCACCGCGTGCAGCGTCACCTTCTTCTCCGACACGACGAGGCGTCCCACGTATTCCTCCGCTGACACCGCCGTCTGGTTATACAGCACCACGGGCGGAGGCTCTGTTGCATGCTGAATCTCAGTCTGATTGGGATGAACCAGAATGGGTCTACGCGTGGTCGGAAAGTCAAACAGCAGAGAACAGAAGTTACCAAACTAACACGCTGGCAGTGAGTGTAAATCTTGTTCTCAGTCAGTCTCACACTCTCACTGGCTGTACCTGAACTCCAGGGTGATGGGGCCCTCGATGTGGTTGAGGTGTATGTAGTAAGTTTCTCCGTAGTTCACCACTTGCTCCACAGCACAGTCTGATCGATAAGATGAGAAGAAGCAACGGTAAAGAGGAGGATCTCTGTGACAAACTTTGTCATGATGCAAGGAGGCGGTTCACTGGGCTGCATACTGCAGAGACAAATCCCCAAAAATTAACAGAAATACAAACTAGATGAAGTAGAAACTGGGGTGAGGCTCAGCAAACACAGACAGGGTTGCAAAAAGAAACACAAGGGTGGAAAACACAGTGACATCAGGAATAGCAGAACTGACAGAGAGGAAAAAAGAAAATTAAAGACACAAGGGGGGGAGGAATAATGAAGGACAGGTGAAACTAATCTACTAAAAAAGATGGGGGAAAAAAACAAAGACAGGAAATGGAAATCAACACGAGACACATGAGGATGAATCCTACAAAATAAAACAGGAAACAAAGACCAAAACCAAGACATACACTCATCAGCAAAGTTGTGTGTCTGAAACACTTTTGAGGTCAGAAGTTGGAAAATATGAACTAGGTAATTTTTGACTTTCGACTTTGACTAGAATGCAGCATGAACTCGAACTTGTTGTGTGTCAGCACTATGTCACGTTTTATTACTCTGGTCTGTCCAATTCCATCCAGAGGCATCTTAGCCTGCGCCTGTCGATAAAACCCCACGGAAATCAATTTTTCTCCACTAATAAAACATTTGTGAATTAGTCTGACAATCCAGGCAGCAGCTGGACACTATTAATAATGATTAAGCTAGTTTGCTGTAGTTTCCATGGCAAAGATTAGGACCAATGCTGATCAATCAAGCAACAACAACCTGGAGCTGGAGAATACTTTCCCCACTTGCAGTGCAACAGACAGCTCACCCTTGACAGCGAGGGCGATGTGCTTGGCCGTGTTGGGGCTGCTGATGTTTCTGACGATGTACAGCCCCTCGTCCTCCTCCTGCACGTCCTCCAGCACCAGGTGGCCCAGAGAGCTGATGTGACACCGAGGATTCACCACCTTGCCCTCCTGCAGCAGAACCACCTCAGCGGAGTTGTTGGTCCGGGGTTTGAACACAACCTCACTGACGTTCCCCGACGGGACAACGAAAAAAATGTCCTCCCCGAAGAACGCTGTCTTGCGTTCCACTTTGAAACAATTCAAATGTAAGATGTTAGTACGTATGATAGACAGCCAGCTATTTTGTGTTAACTGTCTCTGAATCATTTCTCATGCACATAATCTGTTGATTTTCACTTCCAGTCATGCACAACAATCCAAACTAGTGTGCAATTTTACCTTTTGAAGATGCTGAAACAACTGTGAAAGAAAAAACACAGAGGGTTTTATTTTAGTTTGTTGCTGATTTGTTCAAAGATCCATAAATAAGTCAAAGTTCCTCTTTTCTTATCGAAAAACTGCTTCCCCAATGCTTTTGAAATGCAAATGCGTCACATAATGACAGCTAGAAATAGACCAGATGTAAACACAGTCTAATAAAAGAAGGGAAAGAAAATGAGTGGAAATTATAGATCACAAATGAACGTACAGCTTCCCTTTGTTGTGCTTTTCACAGAATCTGTGCTACGTTGAAACAAACTCATTCTTGCAGGAAGTTTTCAGCCAGTCATTCATCCAAACCTGCTCCCCAGCGACTGATTATGTTTGTGCTTACCAGCGCAGAACAGGACGCTAAACACTGCCGCCGCAACCGCTTTCATCCTGAAGAGTCTGCGTCTGAAAAAGACACCCACACACAACAGACAACACACAAGAAAAGCTTTTTATAGCGATCAAACGATGACTCTTTTCTAAAAAGAGATATCTGCCTTAATGATATCAGCACAGGATCATTTTATTTGACATGAGAATATTTTTATTTTAAAGAGGTTAATGAGACAGTTTACCACAAAATCATAAATCATATATTTTCTCCTGAGTTGCTGATTTTTACAGACATCTAAAAGGGCCCCGGTCTGCATGTCCAAGTGTCCTTGAGCAAGACACTGAACACCAAACTGCTCCTGACGTGCTGGTCAGCACCTTGCATGGCAGCCGACCACCATCAGTGTACGAATGTATGTATGAATTACTGTGAGTCGCTTTGAACAAAAGCTTCTTCTAAATGTGAAATATCTTCAGGAGACACTGGAAATCAACCTGTTCAGTCATTAAGGTCTGCGGACGTGTTGGACGGAAGGTATCTGTGGCCCATTTCTTTTTAAAGGTCCAATTTTAAGTTTAACTTGTCAAATACTGACACTTTGCGATGGCAGTCAACATACAATCTCATTGTGTCATTATTTGACGAAATGGGAATCGAGACTCACATATTGACTTTCTCACAAATTGGATATGTGATCATGCGAGTCTCTGGTGTACCGTTCGTCTCTTTTTCCCAACACTTCCTCCAGAGAAATGTTCTGTAATTTCCGGCCACCTCAGCGTGTGTCGTGCATCATACCAAACAAATCAGCGATTTTAATAAAGTGGTTGTTGCAGCCCTAATCTAGCTGAATAAATCGCACTACAGGTAAAAAGGGAAAGCCGTCTCTTTAACTTTCATAAAATAAAGATCTTTTGATAATTCGGGTCCAGCATTTAATTGAGAAAACACCTCTGCAGTGTAGAAGCAAGCCAACTGAAATCTGCATCCCTGAGCAGAAAAGAAGTTCCCCTCCCCCGCCGCTTTGCACCAACCTATTACACTAAATAGCATTTCACAAATTAGCTCCAGGGGGGGAGCGCTGCCAGCACACAGCATCCATAGTGCTGCTGTAAAGTCAAATGTACCATCATGTCTCATGTGGTGACGAGACAATTACCAATCCACTTATGACACATGACCACAAACCAGAAGGAGACGTGAGGGAGGGAGAGAGGGAGGGAAGTAAGGAAATATAGAGAGAGGAGAAGATGAGGAAACAGAAAGAAACAGTGAATAAAGAGAGGAAATACCAGTAAGTACAAGAGACAGGCCGAGAGCGTTTGGTCAGTGGGAACATGAGCTGGACATCAGCCAGCTGGCACGAGTCGACTCTCTGACCTTTCAAGACAACTGCACTGGATTAGACGAAGCCGTAGTAGCTCAGAGTCACTCAGGTGGCATAATGAGATGGACAGATAGTGGAGGAGACAGAGAGACGTCTGAATGTGAAACAGAATTACTAACAAGGCTTCTCAAAGCTCTTGGATCCGTACCGGGCCTGGTCTAGTTCAACGCAAAAACAACAAAACGACTATCTGACACAAGAATGATGCTCCACTGGTGACGTTCACTGCATTTCCTGCCTTCTCTTGTCACAAATGGATGTAATTGTTCAGGAGCACCGAGAACACAAAGCTGTCGAGGCCGACATACGATTCTGACAACATTCTGACAATTGAGTGACTAAATCTGAAGATGCGCGACATTGATTAGACAGAGAGGTATTCAAACTTGTCAAGTAACTACTGACTAACTCTTTCAGACAAATGTAGTGGATTAAAAAGTGCAATATTTGCCTCTGAGATTTAGTGCAGTAGAAGCATAAATCTGCATTAATTGGAAATACTCAAGTGACGAACACGTGGCATTTTTTTGTGCAGCAGTACAAGGAAATGTACTTAGTCAAGAACAACTGCGTTACACTGGGATGGCTGACAAAGAGGGGGAAACAAAGTGGACTTACTGACTCTTCTTTATAGAACTGAAACACAAAGAAAGCTCAAAAGCTTCCACTAAAAAGAGATAATCTCCAGCTCCATATGTGCTTTGTTGCCAAAAGTTATGAAATATTTTCCGAGTTCTGCTCAAATAGTGAAGTCAAGAAAAAGTTATTTTTTCTGTTTGTTTTTCCACTGCAGCATTACGCAACCGAGCAGATATCTGCATCTTTCGACTCTGACAGAGAGAACAATATGAAGCCATTGAATTCCTGCCAGCCTCCGCAGATGAGGGATTAGAGTGCTATATAAAGAAGAAAAAAGAGGAGAAGAAAGCCCGTCTATTTTTCCGTCTGCATGTCAAGAGACGCTAAGTCACTTCTAAGCGACACCCTGGCTTCAAAGTGGGCAGAAAATCTCCTCCAGAGATTCTTAGTCCTGAGGCACAAACACAGCAATCATAAAACCGGTGCCACGTGTGTCACGTTTGAATCAAACTGCGTTCGTGTTCTACAAAGCCATTAGCTTATTGCGTGCATGAGTGCTGAGACATAAATCACAGGTCTGATTTATCGGTGGATTCGAGCGTACGGCTAACGAGAAAATGAGAGGTCGTTGCTGATTATATAAAGGTCACAACACACGACGCTGACAAGAGAAACACATGCGCAAACATTCAAAACCCGACACATGAAAAATGGATTAAGTTGAGCTGAGTCAGAGGAGGGGCTGTGCGTCTGAAGACTACCGCTGAAAGCAGCGCAAATCCCTCGGCACACTGAGAAGCCTCCAAAAACAGGAACTTTATGATGTTGGCAGTCGTCTTAGGATGTAATAATCAGTCGCTCCAGAGTTTTTCTGGGCCGGATGCTGCAGCCTAAAATGCCTGATTTTAAGATTTGAGGTGATTTCTTGCAGTGACGTTGCAGGAAAGCAGGAGACACACATGCATGGAAACAGTGTGGGAAATAAAGACCAGCGCTCTCTGTTCTCTCAACTGGAAGTAGCACTCAGAGCTAACAGAGCCTTATGGCTGATAAAAAAAAAAAAGAAAAAGTCCAGGCAGGAGCTCTGAGGAAATGTCAGCAGTGAAACAAACACCCTGAGAGAGCACAAAAATGATATCTGCCCATCACAGCGCAAAATTGACATTTGAACATGTTGGCCAGATGTAGCCTCGACTAGTTCAGCTACAGTGTGTCAGCTGTGTCGTAAAAATAATCTTATGTTCTCTTCTTGAAAAGATTCAGGTTTTGCCAACACAGCTTTGGAAATGTATGTCACACCATCATATACCAGCTTTTGAAAACAAGGTGAATCTTTGTGACCTTTGCTTTCAAAACACTCCTTTAATCATTTTGATCTGTGAAAGTATTTCTCAAAACTCACATTGCTCTGGTAGGTGCACTGTGGACGAGATGAAGATGTCATAAATATGGAAATATGTGCGCTGCCAACAAGATGCTTCCACGACATCCTCAGGAGATCAGTTTTGGCTTCACACTTTGTCAGTGAATTTGATGTCTTCAGCTCAGCAGACTGAGAGAAGATTAGAGCGGACGTCCTTCAATTTTAGGGCCTCTGCAGTGAAATGACTCTGCAATGCTTTTGCAGAATTTGTCTAACTGAGCTGTACCTGGGCTACAGAGAAACGCTGACTAAACGTTCACAGACAGACAAAATGTTTAAAGGTAGATGTCAGGTCTGAACGCAAAAATGCCAATAACTGTATGTTTCAAAGTAAAAGACGTGTTTCTGTCATCAACAGCAAATTCCAACAAAATACTTTATGCTTATATGTGGTATGTCTCGGACTGATTCTAGGCCCCGGATGATTTGTCCCATTTGCTGTGATTGGACAAAATTGCAGGGTCACGCAGAATTCGAAGAAACTGTCTGAATTTGCATTAATTTTTATCAACAACCTCCTGGAATGACAGACAGACAAATCCAGATAGTGTAGTTGAACAAACTTAGCAGGTGACACAGTTGACTTCAAAAATGATTTGCGTTTAAAAGTGGAAAGAAGAGAGAAATATTATAAAATTCAGGAGTAAACCTGGAGCGAGCACTTCTTATTGAAAAGGCAACACGAGAGACCTTTTTATCGTTGTCATGATCAGGAAAATTAAGAGAGAACTAGTTTGGTTGTCTTCTCTCAAGCCTCTCCAGAAGGAAAAGGTAGCACCACTTATGAGAACGTCACAGTACTAACTGCAGGGAGTGCATCTCATTATACTGGACTGTGTGCGTTCGGCTTGAATCAGACCAACACAGGCTGTTGTTAAGAGAAACACAATATGAAAAGCTCCTGTTTCGTCACTGGGTGTTCCGGAGCGAATGAGCTCAGGAGCCTGAGATGCAGATGGAACCGTCGTCCTTTGGCTCAGGACACGATGTACATTTTGAAAGTCTGACTCTAAATGAGGTCACGACTCTCCTGTCCGCCTTTATGACCAATTAGATCAATCAAACTGTTGGAGGCGCCTAACTCAGTGCAGTGCTCGTGTCACATCCAGCAGCCTGCTGGTGGTGAGAGACCGCACAGCTCTCAGGCTGCTGATCTCTGCAGCTGTACATCCAGACTGACTGACGGCTTTAAGAGCTTCTCTTCCACCTCATCTAATCTCTCCGCTCCCACACAAGCCTGCAGGAGGGCTGCAGCATCATGCCTCCATCCTCATCTCCATACTGTTTTATCTCCCTTATACTCCTGCTGATACGCTGGGCTCCAGTCGCCCGGGAATTAATCAGATTTCAAAGTTTCCCACAGCTGATATGATGGTTTCTCCTTGTAATGTAATTATGTCAAGAGCTCTCTCTCTCTCTCTGACATTGCTCCTAACTGCTAATTTCATTAGCCTGCAATTTAGAGCATTAGTGTCAGAAGGTTCAAGATGCAAATGCAGCTGGCAGGGAATGTTCCAACAAATTCAAACAGGGTTTTTTAAATTAAATGTTTTAATTGAATGCTAAATGTGCCTTTAAAGAGTGTGCGGCCCTGCTGGATCAACTGGATTTGGTAGCCTGACGTGAGAGTGAACCCGTCCTGGATACAGAACAAAGACTGAACACAGCACAGAGATGCAGTGTGATACAGTATGGAGGCGATTTACAGCAGTTCTGACCAATAATCCAATAATACGACAGGCGGGGACGACGAAGGCGTTCAGCAGGAGAGAAGTGGTAGAGAGTCGGACATCAGCAACAATAAAAACAACGTGTAGAGCCAGAATATGTCTCACTAGTGATTTAAGGATTTATTCTGACCAAACCAAAGTGGTATTATAAGACAGGACAGGCTCATGCAAACTGGTCTGAGGTCTAGTCACTATAAATCATATCTTTAAATGTTACGGCAAAATGTTCTTTCAACGTTAGCACCAAACATTTTTGTTTTCTAGGGAACATTGTCCTTTACAGGAACATTGTGGAAACAAAACAGAAACCTTCCAGTTGGTTGATCGTATTCTCAGGACATTTTGGGCAACAAAACTTGAATACAAAGATTTCAACGTCTAAATATATCTCACTGAAATCAAGGCCATCTTTAAAGTGGTCCATGCTTCTCTCCTCCCCTGCACCTCCACCCTCTCCCCCTCCTCACCCTTTACGCAGCCCGTACGGCCAGGAGCTGCTGCTGCTGCTGCTGCTGCTGGTGATGATGGTGATGATGGTGGTGATGGTGGTGGTGGTGATGGTGCAGCCAAGGGTGTGTCACGACTCCGGCATGAATGGGGGCTGTCCCATTACGGGGATGTCCGGATGCAAGATGGAGGAAATGAAAGCAGGGGGGCAGAATGATGATGAATGAAGACAGGATGGGGCTGAATTCAGACACTGGATGCCAGAGTGTGTGTGCATAATTCATGTCGGAGGAATAAAGCACCGTTCTCTCTTTTCTCTGCTGTTTTTTCATTCACTTTGGTTTGGTCACCTGCCATCTGAAGCCCTAATGCGGGTTTAGCTGAAGATGAAGCCACAGGCACCTCAGGCTTCATCTTAAATAACTTGTGTTATTCTCAAGATCATCCAACACTGTTACTATCTTATATTCACGATGTGAACAACAAAGGTTCTCCTCTTCTTCTCTTAGTAAATACTGGTGTCAGTGCATTGCGTAACCATTTCCACTGGGATGGAGCAGAAAACACCCCTGATCCAGACGGGTATATCCCACACACGGGACATGATAATGCACCACAGCCAGCCTGATATTATCACCATGAAGTCCCTTTAAACCCAGTAGTGGACCAGATTATCAGAATCAGCGTATGAATATGAGATTATATTTCATTTCCAAGACACTGTGCTACAAAATTGAACAGAAATCTCCTAAAATTTGACTGAGAGGTGGCACACATGTCTGGATTTTGCTCCTTTTTTTTCCTACAAAATATGAGAAAGTTGAGTTAAACGCCTGAGCGCAGTGAGATGTTACATGACGGGGTGAAGTGCTGCAATCCCCGCACGACTTCCCCGCCGCGTTGCTGTTGGTTACACGCCCTGAACCCGCCGTGTGGGTCCGCTCGGCACCAGCACACACACACACACACACACACACACACACACACACACACGGAACAGAACAGAACCGCACAGGACCACTGCAGAATTTAACCCACCGCCTCCAGCGACAGACTGAGCAAAACACCTTATCTGCTGTAATATTCAGTTTAGAATTGGATGTAATTACCTTCGTCAAGCCTCGAATCCGAAAAAAAAAAGCAGCGGGCGGGGAGGGGCTCGGCTGAGATGTCTCCAACCGCCTTTCTCTTTTCCTTTTTTTTTTTTTTTTTCTCTTTTCTTTATTTCATGAAGCTCGTCCACACCATCTCCCCCAACCTGACAACAACACACTTCAATGGGGCCGAATCGGGAGAGACTGGAGAGCTTCGGCTGGTGTCGGGTTTGTGGACCATCAGAGTTCGGTGGGACTCGGGCAGCTTCGGTAAAGATCGACCCCGGAGAGCCTGGACCGGAGGAAGGTGTTTCCCCGTGTCATCACTTTGTACAACAAAATAAGATATTCATGCAGAAAGTTATTAAACTGACGGATCATTTTGTATCAGCGAGGGAAAAAATGTAAACATAACTGAAACTCTTATAATTATGATAATAAAGATAATAATAACAGAAAGTCTTCTGTGCTTACTTGGAAATGTCCACATTCATAAGTAAATTATAAATGAATCGAAATGACTGGTAACTCCATCAATTTTACATGTAAAACATTTTATTAAGGTCTTGTATTACTGTATATGTTAAACAAGTAGTATAAAGCCTTCTGTGGGTGAGTTGCATTGTGGGTAACGTAGGCACCAGGTTTTGAAGAATTTGTGGAATTCAAAAAGAGTGAGGTCTCTGATTCTGCTGTACTGATTTTGATCATTTGTTCATAAACCGTCCTCATGAGTCCAACAGTGTAAGAGCAGTGCAAAGTTTTGTTTTAACTACATTACCCACAATGCAACTAAGACACGGAGTGACATCACTGGAAGCAGTTCATCAGATTACATGCAGCTTCATCTGGAGCCACACAAGATGTTATAGTATTTTTTTCTTTTCACACATGCAGCAGAGCTCCTGATGACCTGTAAACACATTTTAATGTGTAAAATTGTTGGCGTTACCCTTTAACAAACTCTGCCTCTGTCCGAGGTCCTGAATGTGTCCCAGCTGGGCTGCTGCTGCTGTCCTTTGGTTTTAATCACTGTCTAATCATGTTTATTAGAACTTCTCATCAATATTTTTCACCATGTCTCCATTGTTCGTTGTGTAGAAATACTGTAATCGAACAAAATGGATAAAATATAGTTAAATATTTTCATCAATAAGGACAAACACAACAAGTTTATTGTTTCCCACAAATGTCTTTTTATTTCTCACACACGTGTCACAGTCACTGGGGTCTCAAGTCAAACTCTTCCAGAGGAATTAAAGAATCTACTGACAGTAAAGTGAATGAATACTGAAGCATTTTAAACATTTAACAGAATGTGAAACTTCTTCACAGGACAAAAGATTTTAAAGAACGAAATGTAAAGCTGCAAATTGGTGGTTTTACTTTCAGAATTAAAAACACACTTTTTTTAATGTTTTTAAATGTGTTTCAAAAAGTCTCAATAATTAAGATGTTAAAACAGAAACAAAAATCAGACGTTTGAGCTGCTGAATGAACATTTCTGGACACCAGGAGTGAGCTGAAGGTGCAGCTGTGATGAGATCAAGTAAAGAAGAAAAAGAAAGAAAGTAAAACATGATTTCTGATTTTAATACTCTGAAATACATCTCACTCCGTCAGTTCATCCTTCACTAGTTGTATTTTCTAACTAAAGCACATTTACATGCAGCCCAACATCTGTCAAGAGCAACTAAAGATTCTGATTGGTCGCCTGGTTGTGCCTAAAACTAATGTTTATTTTACTATAAAAAGTTTTTGAAAAATAAAGAATGGGTGTGCAGACTTGTGCTTTTGAACACATAGTGTAAAAACCTTTTATGTAGATTAATTTGTCATGCGGTCTTTATTTAAACATCTGCACTTCTTGAGGTTATGACCTTTTTTTGTTGAGTGTGCTGTGATTCACACACTGAAAAACATTTATCTGCACCTTCACATTTACAAAACATGCCAACAAATTAATGCGAATGAGATCTGACAAAAAACGTCACACAGAGCCACCAGTGTGAAGATTATTCTGGAGGACACGGAGACAAAATGTTTTGTAACTGACTTTAGATTTATTACAGCAGATACAAGCTTCTAATCCAACAACAGCGAAGATGCTTCGACACACACTGAGCTCTGAACTTTCTTTAACAGAGTTCGACAGATCTCGTACCCACAACGAAGGATTGGAAAATAGATCAGCTGAAAGTTAACATGCTATCCATGAACTACAGTGGGCTGCTGGCAGCTGCAGCGTGTGATGGTCCTCATGACGTTGGCTGGCGTCTGAGATAAATCCTGCTGCTGCTGCTGCTGCATTAAGGCTGTAACACGTATCTGACTGGAGTCTGTCTGCTTGTCAGTAATTCAAACAGTTTTAATTCTGATTGAAAACGAAAGTAAACCAGTAAAAGAGCAGTGGAATGAAATTAAAGCGATCAGGCTGATCCTGGATGTGGAGTTACAGTTGTCTCCACTTTGTTCTATTTTGAGGATAATCCGAGAAAATTCAAACTCAAACTAAGAGACAGTTAAAAGATTTTTCTTCTAGCTGCAGGTTAAATTGATGACAGCTGCTTCCACAACAGAGAGAGAGACGCTGAAGAGGTTGAACTGTGTCGAAACAATAACTGTTCACCTTCATTTGAAAACAGGATTTAAAAATAATAAATGTTGTCTTTAATTTAAAACCTGAGCAGGAAATGAGGATCTGACACAATACTCTCTTTTTTTGATTTTGTGTATTGATATCATATTTCTGTATTTTCTGTTGTATATTACTTCTAATCCTTAAATGTTTTGTCTGTTTGAATTGTTATTAAATTGTTTCTGCCCTTATCATTTAGGTTTCTTATTATGTATATACTTTATCAAAAAATGAATTAAGTTATTGTGCAAAAGAACATGTCTCTCTTCTTTAATTTTGAGCTTTTTTCATTAATATTTACAATTAGAGTGAGAAAACAATGGTCGGATTATCGACCTGATTAACTGAGTGAGACAAGTGTAACTCTGCTTGTGTTTGACAGCGATGGTGAGTGACAGCACTGAGTTTTATCTCTGAAACTTGAAGAAGTGAACACTGATAAAAAAAACAATTAACACTGATGATGGCATGATGTCATATTTCTGAAGCAGCTCACAGTTATACGGTTTCTAACACTTTGACGTTCTTTCTCTTAACTCTTGTCTTTAACGTTTGGGAATCTAAAACATCCACAGCGGGACTTCTCTGAACGCTCACTCTGTGAAAAAAGCACCAAGGATATTTTCCAAATTCTTTTTCACATGCAGGAGGTCTCGTACGACAGCATATCAAGAGTAACAATTGGAGGGAGGGGTAATATTCAGAGGACAAACTCTTAAGAGGTTAATTTACAAGAAATAAAACGTTACAACTAGTAACCTGAGCTGAAGGTGGAAGTGGTAAGAAAGATTTTGAGAGGCTCGTCTTCGGCCTACATGGCGTCACAATAAACTGTAAACTATGGCACATGAATTTTGGTCACATCTTGTTTCTCTGCCTACGTTCAAACTTCCTTCTCATTGTTTCCATCCGTCCATTAACCATTTGACCCACATGCTTCTAACCAGCGTTCCTCATCATGATCACAATATTTTTCTTTTCACTGTTTTCTCTTTTTTTTTCTTTTCTTTTCAATTTTAATTTCTTTTCTCTCTTCAGAACATGTTGCATCACTTTTTGTGACTTTTCTTTTTCCTAGGCATCCTCCTCCACTTCCTCCTCAAACTCTCCCTCCTCCTCGGCCGTGGCGTCCTGGTACTGCTGGTACTCGGACACCAGGTCGTTCATGTTGCTCTCCGCCTCGGTGAACTCCATCTCATCCATGCCCTCTCCGGTGTACCAGTGGAGGAAGGCCTTGCGGCGGAACATGGCGGTGAACTGCTCGGAGATGCGTTTGAACAGCTCCTGGATGGCCGTGCTGTTGCCGATGAAGGTCACGGCCATCTTGAGGCCTCGCGGCGGGATGTCGCACACGGCCGTCTTGACGTTGTTTGGGATCCACTCCACAAAGTAGCTGCTGTTCTTGTTTTGGACATTCAGCATCTGCTCATCCACCTCCTTCATGGACATGCGGCCACGGAACACGGCGGCCACCGTCAGGTAGCGTCCGTGGCGAGGGTCACAAGCTGCCATCATGTTTTTGGCATCGAACACCTGTTGGGTGAGCTCAGGCACCGTCAGGGCGCGGTACTGCTGGCTCCCCCTGCTGGTCAGAGGGGCAAAGCCGGGCATGAAGAAGTGGAGACGAGGGAAGGGAACCATGTTGACCGCCAGTTTCCTCAGATCGGCGTTGAGCTGGCCGGGGAAACGCAGGCAAGTGGTCACGCCGCTCATGGTGGCTGAGACCAGGTGGTTGAGGTCGCCGTACGTGGGAGTTGTGAGTTTGAGAGTGCGGAAGCAAATGTCATAAAGGGCTTCGTTGTCGATGCAGTAGGTCTCATCTGTGTTTTCTACCAGCTGGTGGACCGACAGCGTGGCGTTGTACGGCTCAACCACTGTGTCTGACACCTGACGACAGAGACAAACAGACGTAGGTTACAGTTTATATGCATTATCAGAAGAACAAATTACTTTATTTGACAGTTCAGTACGGGACAATTGATGTGTTACCTTGGGAGACGGCACCACACTGAAGGTGTTCATGATGCGGTCAGGGTACTCCTCCCTGATCTTGCTGATGAGCAGGGTGCCCATGCCAGAGCCGGTGCCTCCTCCCAGAGAGTGTGTGAGCTGGAAACCCTGCAGACACTCACAGCTCTCGGCCTCCTTCCTCACCACGTCCAGGACCGAGTCCACCAGCTCTGCCCCCTCTGTGTAGTGACCTTTGGCCCAGTTGTTTCCTGCTCCACTCTGACCTGAAGGGGGAAAAAATGAAGCTAGAATCTTTTCTTTCCCAAAGACCAAAGTCTTGTTTGCTGTTGGCTTTCAAGTATCCTCTGTAAAGATGTTAAATTTGACTAATGTTCTGTATCAGGCTCTGACTTCTGACAGGCCACATTTCAGACTTCGTCTCCAGTCGAGTCCGTTCTTACCGAAGACAAAGTTGTCAGGTCTGAAGATCTGTCCGAAGGGTCCGGAGCGGACTGAGTCCATGGTGCCTGGCTCCAGGTCCACGAGGATGGCTCTGGGCACATACTTCCCACCTTCACACAGGGACCAAACAACATGTCAGATCAGTGTGTGATGTATTTGTAAACCAAGTGAGGCATTACAACTGCAAACCAGAAAAATGTTATAATGAAAACTGCGGCAGGATTCTGTCCATGTACCAATACAATGAGGGTTGCATGGTCAATATTCGACAAATTATTTATGAGCAACGATATTATTACAGAAGCCATTTTCTGCCAGAAAAAGGAAAAAAATCTTAAATTAAAAGTCAATTTAATCAGACAAATGAAGCAGGATTTTAAAGAGCTCCCAGCCACTGCACCTGCATGAGTCTCCAGATGTTGTGAAAGTCAAATTGACTGACAGGTAATTAAATTAACTGCATGTCCCTCAGTTTAGTAGAGAACAGCTCACTGTGCAGTCAGTCACAGCAGGTGTACAGATGTTGTACCTCATGTGGCCACAAGATGGAGCCAAACACAACTACTGGAAACAGCTGTCCTTTTCAGGTAGGGGATTTTTAGGTAGAGGATCTGCTGAATCTCCTCATGTGAACAGCTGAAAACATACAGCAGGTGATGTGCACATGTAGGTTTAATAATTTAAATCTATCAGTGTCTCCTGGCTGGATTTTTATCTGTGACTGATTCCCTGCAGCTGCAGTGAGCCGGTCTCTCCACACGGGGGACGTCTCATCTGGTTTTAACAAACACAGACCTCAGTACATCTCAGGATGTTCTTACCTGTGGCCTCGTTGTAATACACACTGATCCGGTCCAGCTGCAGGTCGCTGTCTCCGTGGTAGGTTCCTGTTGGGTCGATGCCGTGCTCATCGCTGATCACCTCCCAGAACTAAACACACAAACAAAAAATAATAAATGAGCTTATAAATACATGCAAATGAGCTTGACATCTAATCTTTTGCATTACCTACATTTGGTTAAGATATAACTGATCAAAAGCATCTGTAGAGTCTTGAAAATAAAACATTTCCACTTGGCTTGAAACCCAAAAACATCCATTTGCAGCTTTAGTTCTGGTAAAATTCTGTTATTCAGTCCCAGTTCTGGAGACATGCTTTAGAGCAGTGGCTCTCAGACTGTGATCAGGGCTTCACGAATAACTTATCTTCATTTTAATTCTATTCACAAAGTCACAAAATCACTTTATGTGACTATTTTGGTCCTTGGTTTCACACAGTTTATGCAATAAAACATCTTAAAGATTAACTAATCCTTATCAGACGGTGCTCCGTGGTGTTACTTGTCTCAGTTCAGGGGTCCTTGACGTGAAAAGGTTTACGACCCACCGTGTTACAGAGAGGTGTCATTGTGCGCTGGTTGAGGCCATAACTGTAAAATTAATTTACTCAGAGCAGAGAGGAGCTACAATCCCTCCTCTGTCCTCTGAGCTCCCTGAGAACACGCTGCTACCTTTAACAGTCACAAGATCTCTGAAAAACAGCAACGTGTTCTGTAAAAACACTGTTTCTTTCTCTTAATCTGGTTAAAAGAAAGTTTTCTGCAGGCAACAGTCACCGTGTTGTGAACTGCCTCTGATCGTTCGGGCTGCATTTCATGGACACACACACGCTGAATCATGTGTGTGTAAATATAAAAGCATGGAAAGTCCTGTGACAGATCCAGCTTGTTCTTTCCAACCTAGAGGCGTAAAAACCAGAAGGGACTGCAGCTTTGATCCTGATCACAGCCACAAGTGGAAGGAGGCATGTGAAAAAAACAGCTCAGGGACAACTCTTATGGTCTAACCCTAACCCTCAAAGAGAGTGTAAAGGTCTGAGACCAGGACACAACAACGAAAGGAGGAAGTCCTGGGGGCAGAATGCAAAAAGGTATCCGAAGAGAATCAAAGAAGAGTGAACTGAAGCTACCAACAAGAATCTTTCTTCCCTGCTGAACTGACACAAATTAACCTGGTTAAACTGAAGGTTTTATGTTGGTAAAAACTTCCTCGGAGCCAAGAAAAGCTGTAATGTCATGACAGCCAACAGGAAAAACTGCACATATTCAGCAGCCCTGTGGATCTGTTAATCTGCATACACACAAAGTAAACCCTGAAGTAAGCAACTTGTGGCATATTTGCTAGACGAGCCTGTTCCCACTGGCCTGAATTGCTGCCATCTTTGGGTCTGGGATCCAGATCTATCATGCCTGTATGATCCAGGGCTGTTCTGATAGCTCAGGTGCTCAGATGCTGACTGGCAGTATCTGGCAACGTGCTTATTGTGGATGTCCATGTTGGAATGATGATGAAAATATGATTAATCAGCGAGCTCCAGAAGCCACCACTAATCCCCACCTGGATTTTTCTGGCTAGTTTATGGAATCACGCATGAAAGAAAAAAAACAGCTCTGCTCATTGCACGTTTTCTACAACTCATCAAGTAGTAAAAGTCCCTGTTGAGGGCAGAGCTTTCTCAGAGGATTCAGCCGGCCTGGTTTCTGCAGGCTGAGACATTAACGCCAAATTCAGTTAAGACACCAGCACAGACTGTCACACCAGCTCAGTCAGCTGACCCTAATCTTTACCGTGGACTGTGAAAGGGGGAGAGATAAGCAGAGGGAGGATGGCACGTCTGTGTGTGTCTGTGTGTGTGTGTGTGTGTGTGTGTCTGTGTGTGTGAGGGGGGGATTTCTTTCTTCCTCAGTCTTGTCACATCGTCATTTTTGTCTGTCCCTCCCCCCTGTGATCACCATGGAAATAAGTTTTTAGTCAAGCAGTTTGGGAAAAAAAATAACTTGACCACCAACATTTTACTGGGCGAGGCTCAAAGCAACAAGAATACTGACTAATTACGTTATTAACAGAACTAATCTAACACATCCCAGCTGAATATACACACAGATCGATGGTGGATTTATAAATAACACAGCGTCACAACGTCAAACACACAAACTGGACGACTGAGGCTGAGTCCATCTCATATTTCACTGGATCCAGAAAAAGAACAGAAATCGGAGCAGATTCTGGTCGGAGCTAGATTTGGGTAAATGAGTGAGTTCAGGCAAAGTTAATCCATTGTGAAATGAGGATGACCTCAGCCTCGCTAAGTCCTCTGTAAATACACTCTGTCTTCACTGATCAGGGCCATTGAGAAGTGCAGCCTGAGTCAGCCCATATGTTGCTGCCACGCCTCTTGTTGTCCTGCCAAGAGCCCCAGAGCTCGTCTGCAAGAGTCCGATTCCTCAAATCACAACACTTTCTGAGTGTTTCTGCGACCGGAGAGCGATCTGTGTTAAAAGTGCTTTTATAGTGTGTAAATGAAGTACAAGTAGAGAGATGACAGATCTGAGCTTACTCATTTTATTCTTCTTAGATCTGTCTGGTTTTCTTTTCTTTCATGAAGCACTTTGTGATCCTGTTTCAAAAAGTGCTGTATAAAAGTTTATTATCATATTATTGGTATTATTATCATTACTACACAAAGATGACACATAACACAGTCGACAGAGTGTTTTGTAAAATAATGTTTAACAACATCCTCACATTATTTTTACAATGTCAGTACCTTAACTTACTTGAACAGTATGCCTGAGATTATAAGAGATGATATAAGATGTATGTTGTTTATTCCGTTGTCACTATTCACTCTATACATCAATATTTTCATCATTTGGATGTTGCAGGACAAAAGGAGAAAGAGTCTGACTGGCCAATACAAAACCAGAAGCTCGAACCTCACAGAGGGGCTGCTTCTATCGCATGGATAAGAAAACCATACTTTTTAAATTCATGCCACAGATTACAAATGTTTTTTTATTGTTTTATGTATTAACTTCGGAACTACATTTGAAAAGAGCTCAATCATACATTTAATTCAACGAGTATATAATAAGACCTAATAATAAATGGGACCTTCGATGTGGTGATGTCATATAAACTATTCATTTTAAATAAAATTTGCTTTGTAATGAAATGTTTCAGTCATTCAATAGTAAATGACCTAAACCAGGATTTGAGGGCTTGGTCAGACTGCACAGCCCCACTCTGGACCCTGTCCACGAGTAAACAAGGTTTTCAGGGTCACTGGTGGATTTGGGGGCTCGGGGCGTGTGCATGTGATACACTGACTGGAAAAGCAGCGATTTAAATGACCTCATCTGTGCTTTCAGAGCAGACAGACACTGAGACACTTGTTGTCTATTCCCCCCTCCAGCCCCTCCTGCTGCGTTCCTCTCCTCTGCCTCAGCAAACTTCTCCTTTCTTTTCACCCTCCTCTCGTTTGTTTCCTCTCTCTTTTTTTTTTCTCCGTGACAAAGAGTCCGGCTCACCAGGCGGCCAAGACAGCAGCTGGCCCCGAGCGTCTGCTGCAGTCTGGCCAGCTTCATTTATCATGGATCAATGACTTGAGCCGCTGTTTTGCCAACAGCTCCAAATGTGTGATTGTTACTGTAATCATATGCGAAAACCCTGAGTGAAGATTACAGTTCATTTATCCCTGAAATATAGAATCACTGCAGTAATCCTACAAGCTGTTCTTGTGTATTAGTTCAAGTGGTTTTATCAGGTTTGTTTAATCTTTTATGACAGTGTCACACTAACATATTGCTTGTTGGGCTGCTAGTGTATTTATTCAACCTTACAGTACTCTGTGGTACTTTTATGACCCATCACATCCCAGTGATTTATTGTCTGAGTGTATAAACAGCATCAGGTTACATTTCTGCCTCATTTCTACTTTGACTGAGTTTGAGTTGCAACAATTGATTCATTCATCAAATAGTCAATCTAAAAAAAATGAATTAGCAACTATTTGGATAATCGATATTAGTTTCAGTCATTTTTAAGGAGAAAAAGTTAAACTTTGGCTGGATCCAGTTTCTTAAATGTGAGGATTTGCTGCTTTTCCTTGTCATTCATGTCAGTGAAAGACAAATCTTTGGTTTGTGGTTTGAGAAAAAAGGAAGTAAACTGAAGCAGAGCATTTTTTCACATTTTATAGATTACATTTATCGTGACAGTAATCTGCAGATTCAATGATAACAGTAACAGCTGCAGCCATACTGTGGTTCAATGTGACTACATAGATTTTACTGGTACATTTGTCGAGTATTGCATTATATAAGTACAACCTGAATACATTTTCCTTTCTATAATGATATTACGGCAAGAAAAAAAACTCTTTATACACAGAATTAATCTATGAGTCTCTCTTCTTCCATGAAGATTATAGTGAACTATACTAAGAACAGTTTATTTTGTTTAACACTCAAAAAAATGTAGACAAGTAATCAAATTTAAGATGTAGTCACAAACTGGGGGAAGATGAGCAGAGTAAATGGTAAACTGAACCAGATGGCTGGACTGCAGACACAGGGCTGCATGAGTAATGCATGATTAATCATGTACAACAAATATTCAAATGTGTGTGTGTGTGTGAGATACAAAAACTAAGAAACTGCCAGGACACACTACAGAAGAAAAGGGCTCTGACAAGTTTAAAGACATAAACTAACATAAAACTTGAATAAAGTGGTTAATTTGTTGTCAGTACTTCTTCTTCTTACCTTTGCACCAATCTGGTTCCCGCACTGACCGGCCTGGATGTGCACGATTTCCCTCATGATGGAAGGTAGTCGGTAGTTAAAGTGTGGAGAAGATGAAGCCGCAGCGTTGACCTACTGACTGATAACAGACAGACTGACACACTGACTGGCAGGGGAGATTGTGGACTTCTGGGGGGGGGAGGAGCCAAAGTTTTACACCACTGCCATTCACGCTCGCGATTGGTTGTTGTCACTGCTGCCCAGGTTCTGATTGGCTGAAAGGTAGAGTTATTTTTCTAAAGGGGTTTCCTTGTCTCAACAGCAGGGGCCGGAAGAAGAGAGGGTGTGCCAAAGGATTTGTCTTTGTTATAAAGAAAGAAAGTTATGGAGTAGAAAGATGTACAAAGATTTATCATTATTAGTGTCACACAAACACAGTAAATATTAAAGTAAAAATATTTTAACATTACGACAACCAAAACTGAACAAATTAAGAATAAATGGTGGTGAATAGTACAGGACAGTACTGTACAGTAGCAGGTTCCAAGAAAGTAGGTGTGTGTGTATATATATATATATATATAGTAAAAATATCAGTGGCCAACTCCATAAAAAACATACACAAAATAGTGTCAGCTGTCTTGTAGTAGTGCAAGTCATTAAAGAGTAGATATTGATATTTACATCATAACTTGCATATATGTATTTATAGATTATGCACAAAAATCCCTTTAAAGTTCAAACAACATGTACTGCCTCTGAAATACTGAAAACTTGTGCCTTTTTTCATTTTTTGGACTCAGTTTAATTTGAATTTTAATTTAAATATCTTCAAGTTTTCTGATGCACAGTAGCAGCATTAACACAGGTTATTCTAACTGCTCATTTAATGCTAACTTACATGAAATCAGGATTCAGTTCAGGAAACTGTGGTCCAGCTCGTCCTCAGCAGCCTGTTCCTCTGCCCACACTTTGAGCTTCTGGCTGCTCTCGTCCTGGAGAAACGAAGGCTCCTGTGGTGGCTCGTCTCCACCGTTCAGCTCGTCTTGTTCGTCTTGGTGATTCGTCCTTTCAACCGTCCATCACCTGCACGATGAGAAAGCAGAGCAGTGGTAGTTTCACGTCTCTTTGTGCAGGTTTTGTGTGAATTTGTGGAAGTTTTGAGTGTATTTGTGGAATTTTTTAGTGAATTTGTGGAAGTTTTGAGTGTATTTGTGGAAGTTTTAGTGAATTTGTGGAAGTTTTGAGTGTATTTGTGGAATTATTTAGTGAATTTGTGCAAGTTTTGAGTGTATTTGTGGAATTTTTTAGTGAATTTGTGGAAGTTTTGAGTGTATTTGTGGAAGTTTTAGTGAATTTGTGGAAGTTTTGAGTGTATTTGTGGAATTATTTAGTGAATTTGTGCAAGTTTTGAGTGTATTTGTGGAATTTTTTAGTGAATTTGTGCAAGTTTTTGTTTGTGGAGATTTGTGTATATTTATGGATGTTAACTTGTGAAGTTTTTGTGTGCAATTGTGAAGATTTTTAGTCTTTTTTGGGAGATTTTGAGTATATTTGTGGAAATGTTGTGTTTATTTGTGGAGGTTTTGAGTGTATCTGTAAAAAGCATTTATCATGTGTACACACTGAGAGCCACATCATTAGAACCAGTGACAGGTGAAATAAATAACATGGATGATTTTGTTCCAATGCCATGTTCGGCTGTGAAACCAGGAGTCCTGGCATTCATGTGGACGTCTCTTTGACAGACAGCAGTCACCCAAACACAGCTGCAGACCAAGTACACCCCCTCATGGCAGCAGCACTCCTTGGTGGCAGTGCGCCCCCAGCAGGACAACGCGCCTGCAACGCTGCAAAAACTGCTCAGGAACGACCCGAGGAACGTGGGAAAGAGCTCAAGGTGTCAACCTGACCTCCAGATTCCCCAGATCTCAATCCAACTGAGCTTCCACTGGATGCAGTCAGAGCCAAGAACAATCCATGGGGGCCCCAACATGGATGGTAGTTGGTTCTGATGCATCCAGCAGATGTTCAGCTGGATTGGGATCTGGACAATGAGGAAGCCATTTTGAAGCCTTGGGTTCTTTGCCATGAGGGGGTGCAGTTGGTCTGAACGGTGTTTGGGTGGCTGTGTTTGTCAAAGAGGCTCCACAGAAATGACAGAACTCAAAGTTTCCCAGCAGAACATTTGATTGTAACAAGATGATCAATGCTCACTTCACTTGTCAGTTGTTTAAATGATCCAGCTGAACAGTGAATATATACATGTTAAATCCTTTTCATATTTTGCATAAATTGAGTTTTAACTATATTATTCATACTTTCAACTTTAGTTACTAGTTACTTTACAGATTCATATTATCAATACTAAATAATTGCTGCTCAAAAATATTGTATTATTATAGATTAAGTTACCCAGCATTAAAAGCAGAAAGTTGAGACCTTAGGGAGGAAATGTGAGACAAGCCAGTGTCCTGCATTATGGAGGACAATCATTAATCAATCGATTAATTGCGTGATGTCGGTATGCTTATAAAGCGATTCTATAGAAAGACAGCTGATTTTTGAGTCTCATTCTCAGGTCGTCAAATAACAAACTTTGTGGGCTAATTAACAGGACTCATGAAGAGTCGAGTCTTTAACTTTAACTTGTTTTTTCATATACATTTTATCTCAAGATATATTTCATATTTATGTATTTTTGTGTTTATCCAGTAGCTGTAAAAACACTCCTTGAATCCTGTGGGTTTTGAGGTGGGGCCTAAGTCTGCTCTGGTTGGTCGGTTCACACAAGCCTGATAACCAAGTTTGCCTGGCAGATCACTAACAACTGGACTGCTGTGTTACTACACTTCTGTGCCTAGAACTCTACGGTGGTGAACTGCTTGTCACAGCTTACTGTGCTCAACATTGTTTAGCTAACACTGTTAGCCTGAAAAGCTTTATACCACAATGTTTCTCCAGCAAAACAACTTCCAAGGCCTCATAAAGCTGATCGAGCACTCTCTGAAAGCACATTTGCACGAACGAGTGGAGACGTACCTGAACTGAAAACAAACCTTCAGTACAATTAGAAGGACAAAGATAAACTACCAATCACTCAAGCTGTTTGTAGCTATCAGTTCACTACACTTCTACCATGAACGTGACCACAACAGCTGCTTCCAAACAAAAAAACGTCACTACAGCACAATTGGATCGTTATTAGTGGCCTGCTGGGCGTTGAGTCCGAGGGCCCTGTAACAGCTTTGTAATGATCTCTGCTTGGTGTTATCAAGCAGGATGCTGTTGCACACACTTGCAGAGAAAATGAATTCCTGCAATTGTTTTTTTTTTTAAATTTGTTTTATCACAGAGGTTCAACATTATCTTCAAGCAAAGGCATCGCGCCCATACACACTGAACTCGCGAGGGGAATCGTCATGGACAGTTGAGGGCAGAGATCCAAGCTGCTTTAGTGGCGTCAGGCTAGCTTCTACCGTGGCCCTGAGCATGTCCCTAGCCAGGCCGAGGCCCAAGCTAAACACGCACACTATGTGCACGCTTCTACCAACCATAGGTGTCTGAACATGAGGGACCTGTAAGTTGGCGGGATCGCACAAGGGCTCGTAAGATACGCTATTACCAATACCAGCAACTGATCAAAGGCCTGACTACTGCCATTCATGGAAACCACTGCTTACAGCTCCGATGGACAGCACTCGGGCATTTGCCATTGAAGATAGCTGAAGTCTGGCCAAGTTAACCTATAAATTACAATAACACCAGGTTTGCCTGGCAGACCACTAACAACTGGATTACTATTACTGAACTTTTGTCCCTAGAAAGCTCTCTACCACAAGAACTCTGCAACAACATGTTTCCACTCCGCTCTGCTGGATTTGTAGCTCTCAATTCGCTGCACTTCTACCATGAATGAGAACGCCAAAGCTAACACCACAATCTGCTCAACAATGTTTATACACTCAGAAGGACATGGACAAATTAGCCTTACACAAGACACCAGAAATTAACATGTCTCCTTTGCTGCACCTCTACCATCAATGAGACCACAAGAACCGCTTTTAAACCAAAAACTTCACCCCCGCACAGTTGCACGTCAGAAACTGAGTACGTTCCTTATTCATGGCCTGCTAGATGAATGGGCCGAGGCTAACGTTAATGTTGAAGCTACATAAATGAAGCTGTCCATTTAAAATGTGTAAGTCCTGGCTCAAAACCCATAGGCTTCAAAGGAGGCACAAGTATTTTAAACAAGGTTAGTTTTACTGAGAGGAAATATGAACAAGTCTGGTTACAGTGTCTAAAGGCACTTATTTGATCTAATTCATATTTAACATGTGTACACACTGAGAGCCACATCATTAGAACCAGTGACAGGTGAAATAAATAACATGGATGATTTTGTTCCAATGCCATGTTCAGCTGTGAAACCAGGAGTCCTGGCATTCATGTGGACGTCTCTTTGACAGACAGCAGTCACCCAAACACAGCTGCAGACCAAGTACACCCCCTCATGGCAGCAGCACTCCTTGGTGGCAGTGCCCCCCCAGCAGGACAACGCGCCTGCAACGCTGCAAAAACTGCTCAGGAACGACCCGAGGAACGTGGGAAAGAGCTCAAGGTGTCAACCTGACCTCCAGATTCCCCAGATCTCAATCCAACTGAGCTTCCACTGGATGCAGTCAGAGCCAAGAACAATCCATGGGGGCCCCAACATGGATGGTAGTTGGTTCTGGCGCATCCAACAGATGCTCAGCTGGATTGGGATCTGGAGAATGAGGTGACCAGTTTGACATCTTGAGTTCTTTGCCATGAGGGGGTGCAGTTGGTCTGAACGGTGTTTGGGTGGCTGTGTTTGTCAAAGAGGATCCACAGAAATGACAGAACTCAAAGTTTCCCAGCAGAACATTTGATTGAAACAAGATGATCAATGCTCACTTCACTTGTCAGTTGTTTTAATGTTGTGACTGAACAGTGTAGATATACATGTTAAATAAAACATAATCATATAATTTATATTATATATTTTAAACATACATACTGTTTATATTTCCTCTCAGTAAACAAACCCATTTAACAGGCTGAACTGAAACAAGGCCAGTTGCCAACAACATAGCACTTACTAAAACCCATTTAAAATACTGCTTTTACTTTCTTCTTTTATTTCCCATTTAAATCATTTTTACATCGCTTGTTTGCCTTTTTAATTAGTTTTTTTTTAAAAGACAAACAGAAAAAGAGGGAGAGAGACTAGTGTCCCAACAGTGACACTGTCATGGCTTCTGCCAACCCAAACTGTCGGTATTCAACAACCTGTGAATGAGACTCGACTATTCTCTACAATCATTTACTGATCATAGAGTATTAATGAACAACAATTGACAAATCTCACACTTTCTGCCTTTAATGTTGGCACCTCCATTGCACTGACCTTGTTGGACCAGGTGTCCCTCCTCTCCAGGTCTGATCACCATACAGGTCAGAGCTGTTCACCTAGAGAGAGGAGGAAGTGCTTTAGTATAACATGGTGACTACATGCATATCTGTGTGTGTGTGTGTGTGTGTGTGTGTGCGTGTGTGTGTGTGTGTGTGTGTATAAGCCTGTTAGCTAACTGTGCTGTACTCTGATATTCGGCTGTAACATGCTAGTATTAACACAAGTTAACATTACACAGCACATAATGGCGTCATGCTAACTGCTAACACTCTACAACAGACACCATACACTTAAGCTAACACGCAATCCTGTCTGTAAAAACACCACGAGGCATCTTCATAAGCTTGTTCATAATCTTATCAGTTAATAAAGGCAACTGTGACGCTGCTAATGTGTTTCCCAAACTCTGTAGTGTATCTCCAACAACTTTAAAGTCAGCTAGCTAGCTTACTAGCATAACCACTCACTTCAACTGACCAGTTAGCTAACCAGATTTCATTGCGCTCTAAAAAATACATACAATTAAGGAAAGTTTCATGCCGATTGTACCTAAACTACCAACTCGTTTTGAGAAACGAGTTAAATTTAATCAACTGTGCATTATTTATGTAATAAACACGGCACAGATAAAACGACAAAAATCACAATGGAGTTTGGTGCTCCGAACAAAAACATAACGTCCACCGCGGTATAATTGGAGGCCTCTGTTCGAGCCTAATTCGCCCCAAAACAACAGGTAAACAAGACTCTTCAGCTTCGTGTTCAGAGTTATTTCATAAATGTTGGAGGCAAAAATCTCACCTACATGAGTGGAGGCTGGCTCCATTTTAACCCGGCTTAGACAACGTGAACGCATAAAGGTAGTTACTATGTGGAGCTTGCTGAAAGAACATCACCTGGGCTAATTACCTGAGATCGGTAAGTAATAATTAATCTATACCCCACCACACAGACATGAATACGTCCATAGTGAGCAGGTAACTGTACACATAAAGCAGATTTATACATAACAGTTTACTGACCATGTTTGTGTCCTCAGGGAAGCGCAGCTCGGACCAGAGTGAAAGTACATCAGCAGCTTATATAGGGATCTACATTTTTGGAGGGAAATGCAGTAATTTCACGCGGGAAATGAGTGAGACCGCCCCTTTTGGCGCTGTACCACCTGGATTCGTCAGAAAATCTCTGGGCGGGACTTATTTTGCTGGGTTAGGCTGATGTTTCCAGAGATCAGTTGGTGGAGCAGGCCTCTCATGAGCACAGTATTTAACATCAACACTGGTTTGACTCCTAATTTAGGAAGCTTCACTGTTTCCTGTTAACCCTGAATCCATCTTGTCAAAAGAGGCTAAAATACAAATAAAACAAATATTAATAGATCCAACACAGATAATCAATTATTAATGGGAA
Source organism: Acanthopagrus latus (assembly GCF_904848185.1). Classification (NCBI taxonomy): domain Eukaryota; kingdom Metazoa; phylum Chordata; class Actinopteri; order Spariformes; family Sparidae; genus Acanthopagrus; species Acanthopagrus latus. The sequence goes on along the minus strand of NC_051041.1, from coordinate 3,630,715 downwards.
TGAAAGATGTTGCTGTTTTATTGATATATTTCTGTGGTTTTATTTGTTATTATTCCAATATGAACAATGTGATCAAGTTACATTGCTTTAATATTGTAATCGGGTGAATTCAGGTAATTTGGACACCTCAGCTCAAGTGTTATTGATTTCTGTTCTGTATGTTTACCAAAAAAATGTGAATGATTTCATGGGGGTGATGTCACAGAAAGGGGGGGGGGGGGGGTTACTTGTACATATTATGTATATAAGAATCTATTTCTTTCCTTTTTATTATATTGTTTATTTTGTACTATTATTATTGTTTATTATTTAATTGAACTGTCCTTAGGCTGCTGTGACAAATATTCCTGTTTGCAAGACCCATAAAAGAATTCTGATTCTGAGTCAGTCACGATCCCTGGGAATGGCAGGAGGAGGTTAGTGATGTAATACTCTGATCAGCCATAAATAAGAAAATGTTTCTATATTATGTTTGCGTTGGGACAAAGGAAAGTGCATCGATCCTAATCTCCAGTAGGTGGCGCCTGCTTAACACAGTCCCCTCAGGTTTGACTTAAGGTTAGGTTCATTAAGGTTTTACATTTTCAATTTGTCCCGTTTTCCCAAATACGGGACAAATTATGTGTTGGGAAAGATTTTTATTTACTCGGGACAGCTGATGAAAAAAGAGATCAGCTCTTGGAAAAACAGGACGGTGGCAACTCTAATTTAAACTGAGGCAAATTCATGACAGTTCCCCTTTTTTGCCACAAGATGGCGGACTTACACCGTGTTGATATAGGGCACGCTCACCCCAGACCTCTAGAAGATCTCGCGAGATTGATCATATTAACTAAAACCATTATCGTTCTTGAACCCTAACCACTTTTTTGAGCTTAAACCGAACCATATTTTAATCACAAACATGTCACAGCATAAAACATAAATAATTCGCTCAACATGCATAATGGAGAGACAGTGCGTGTAAATCTCGCGAGAGTGCCACAAATATCCAAGGTCCCCATCATCATCCAGTGATGACCACAGACACAGCTGAGCTGCAGTCCGTGTTGTATTTACTGGCCACATCAGCTGCTATCTAACGGGAAAAACCACCACCTGGGATACAATTACAGTATTTTTAACGAAGACAGGCGGCTGCTTATTCCACCATTTTCAACCAAATCTACCTAAACCACGTCGTTTACATCCTGAGCAGTAAGTGTGACTGCATTACACATTTATCCACACAAATCCTCGATTGTAAACATACGTGTGTGTCAAATTTGCTGAGTTAAAGGATGGACAGCTAGCTGCTAGCTATTTGCACAAGGTAACGTTATACACAAGCGTTATTCTTCCCTAAAAAGTCGATATTATGTGTTGGTTTTCTGTTACTCGCACGGTTTTCCTTACAAATTCAGCTGCGCAATATCTGTAAATTAGATTTTAGCCCTGCTTGTCTGGACCCATCGCGACCCCTCCCTCTGCTAACAACGGGACAGCATAAACTGTTATTTATATCATGGAGGATTTATATCGTTAAATAGGATTATTATGTAAATGTATAACGTTAAGGTAGAAGTGATTCCCAGCGACCTGTCCCACAGTGATGCCACTGCGTTTCTCCAAACAGTTCCTATGTTATTAAATGGGGTGTAGAAATGTGCTGACTTTATCTGTGGCTGCCTTTATTGATCATTCTACTGTTGTCTTTGGTTTCCAGTCTGAAGGAGGATCAGCAAACATGTTCTACACCTGTGGTCCTAACGAGGCTATGGTGGTGTCAGGTGAGGTTGTGGCCTGTTTTTGAAATGTACAGCACCTCAATCAAGAGTAGGCCTCTGTAACTGTTTTTAATGATACAAATACAAATAGATCTATCTAAAATATTTGTTATTTATACAAGATTTTTAACTTTAATCCCAGAGTTGAATTGTAAAGGGGCATTCAGGAAACTTGTTCTGAAATGTGCATTATATCAATAAACACTTTGACATTGATTTTGTTCTAACATTACTTGTGTCTACACTCTGATCTTTGGCTCTGCTTGCTCTCTTCTCTCCTCCAGGTTTCTGTCGTTCTCCTCCACTCATGATAGCTGGAGGCAGAGTGTTCGTCTTCCCCTGCATTCAGCAGATACAGAGGTAAGATTGATAAGATTAGTCTTAAAATACATATAATGCTGCTTAACCTGAAGACAGTTATGACATTCAATAATTACATTTTCTTTGTGATCCTTTATGAAGGCAAAGATGCCAAGTCTGAAAACTTCTGTTGAGAAAAAAGATGTTTATCTATTAATACATTTTCATTTTTTAAGTAATATTTGTTTTTAAAATGGTCTAATTATCTTGTTGTATATCCGGCCTGGTGGTTGTCATCTGTGTGCGTTCAACTCAAAGACTACATTTACAACTTTTGATTACATTTTAAAAGGAAAAAGGCATCATATTTTCTCTGTATTTTGTGTTTTGTAACTGTAATGTATGATTTTGATGAAAACTAACACCACTGGAAATCATAGCTCATCCTCTGAGGGGTGTAGCCGTGTGTGTTTGTGTAATAATGTAATTCATGCTGCACACAAAAAATTGCTTTCCTCATAAGTCCAGTTTTATTTCTATCTCTCTGTTACATGCTGCTCCTCCTACGTTCAGTTCAGTCCATCATTGGGCACCAGGCCGGTTTTGCTGGCCTCCATCCTGTACCTGTAATAGCCTCCACTCAGTGCTTGCAACTCAATATTCATGCAAACAGGAAATGACCACACTTTAATGCATACCATCAGAGCAGCGGGTAATCAATCAGAAGTCACTTTCCTTGATTTGTCTTACCCTGCCTCTCTACAGGATTTCCCTAAACACTCTGACTCTGAATGTGAAGAGCGACAAGGTCTACACCCGTCACGGTGTGCCCATCTCTGTAACCGGGATTGCGCAGGTCAGTGTGCAGCGAGCATCCATCACCAACTAAACACTGCCAGACTAGATGGAGCTGGAAGGCTGTGTGTCTGCTTTTGGCCCATCATGCCTCCTACACATTGACTGCTAGGGATTTTTGTATTCACACATCCCATCTGTCTCGCTGCAGTAGTTTGGCAGGTGACAGTCCAGCAGATGGCAGTAATGCAACACTTCAAGGCCGAGTTATCTGTGACAGTCTAAAAATAGTCTGGAGGTGCAGACAGCATGTTTCTCACAGGAAATCATTCACTGGAATCATATCTGTCAATACAGTCACGTTAATACACTGAATGCCTTTTTTATTGAGCTACTTAAAAGTCTTTATGGACCCATTGATCATGTCAGTGTTTGTCTGTGGTCCTACAGATGAAGATCCAGGGTCAGAATAAACAGATGCTGGCTGCAGCCTGCCAGATGTTCATGGGAAAGTCAGAGCCCGAAATCGCTCAGATCGCCCTGGAGACGCTGGAGGGACACCAGCGGGCAATCATCGCCCACCTCACTGTGGAGGTAACGATCTGATGGCTGTTCAGTTCTGTGTTCAGTTCAGTTTATGTCACATTGCTTCTCTGACTTTGAAGGCACACAAAGACACCTGATGCTTAAAACTTATGTCACTTGTATAGTCATGATGCTGTCGTGTGTATGCCACTCTACTTTCCACATGACAGTAAACATCTTCCTTCTACAGGAGATCTACAAGGACCGAAAGAAGTTCTCCGAGCAGGTTTTTAAGGTGGCTTCCTCTGACCTGGTCAACATGGGCATCAGTGTGGTCAGCTACACGCTCAAAGATGTTCACGACGACCAGGTAACCACATATCTATGAACTACAGAAGGCAATTTCTGAAGTAATTGTGGTCTGAATGCTGGATGTTGAAAAGCTGATGCTAAACTTTTAAATCTGAATAATACCAATAACATATAAAAGATGTGGAACCATGAATAGTCGGAAAAGTGGGAAAGGGATGAAAGATGCTCAATATACTATGATCTAGGAGATAAAGTGCATGAAGGCCTCCGAGGTGCACGTTGCTTTTTCTTGTATTTTCAGTTTTTTATTTTAATGTTGACAATAGAAAAGGCTGCTATGACACAAAAAAACAGCCCTATTCTGCATCTTGGATTAAATCTCTTGAGCACAGGATGCACGTCTACATTTTCTATTTCTTTCTGGTATGCAGGATTATCTGCATTCACTGGGGAAAGCTCGAACGGCCCAGGTTCAGAAAGACGCTCGTATTGGAGAGGCCAAGAACAAGCGAGATGCTGTGATCAGGGTGAGATATGTCAAGTTTTCTCCGTCCTCTAGGATACAGCTATTCATATGAAGTACTTCAGTTCAGCATGAACACCCCATTTGAACCAGGCAGCAGGAGGTAATACTGGAATCATATTGTTTATTTAGAGAAGTGTAAAGACTGATATTGACAGCAGAATGTGATAGAAGCTGTCTTGACACTAATAATTCTTTTAGAAGTCTGTTTTCAGCAGGTTATTTAGAGTTTAGTCACTTGCTGTCTCTTTTCCTTCGTCTGTTTTGTTCTGTGTAAACGCTTTTCTCTATTTTTGCTGTATTCATCTGATATTCAAGAGTTACCCCCACTGATTCCCATTTCCTCGCTCACTTCTGTGTTCCTTTCACTCTCTCGCTCTGTGTCTGCAGGAGGCTCATGCGATGCAGGAGAAAGTGTCGGCTCAGTACAAAAATGAGATCGACATGGCAAAGGCCCAGAGGGACTATGAGCTGAAGAAGGCAGCTTATGACATCGAGGTCAACACTAAGAAGGCTGAGTCAGAGATGGCCTACCAGCTGCAGGTACACCAGAGGGAATAACAACTGGGTGATGAGATTATTCGACCAGTGAACTGAGTGTCCATATGCATAAGTCACTTGCACGTGTGCACCAGTATGTAAAATATTATATGTGTGTGCTGTATTTTCTATTGCTAGGTAGCAAAGACGAAGCAGCGTATCGAGGAGGAGAAGATGCAGGTGCAGGTGGTTGAGCGGGCGCAGCAGATCATGCTGCAGGAGCAGGAGATCACCCGCAGGGAGATGGAACTGGAGGCCAAGGTGAAGAAACCTGCAGACGCTGAGAGATACCGCCTGGAGAAACTGGCTGAGGCTCAGCGGTGAGTCATAACACTTGGTTGTTTAGTGGCTGTTCTTCCAAAACAACAGGCAGGTGTTGTGAGTAGGCAGGTAGTCTTTCAGTTTCAGTACCAAGAGTCTAAAGGCCTCGATGTTTTTTTTCTCTGTTGATGTGTCGGTAAGAAAGATAATGAATCCCTGCTGCTCTGCAGCTGACCTGACCTGTGTGGAGGGTTGCAGAAAATATTTCAGTCAAGATGAGTTTTCATTCTGTAAGACTGTAATTGTTTGGAGATTTGTTTATGGTGCTGACATTAAAATCAACATTTGCATTTTGCAAATGAAGGCTTGTTAGTGATATACTGCATGTAGCATTAGATTCCATTGGTGGATTATTTTCAACTTGTGTGACTTTAAAGTCGAAAAGTCAAAAATGTTTTTAAAAAAGATCTATTAATCATTTCCAAAATTCACAACTTTGTATCTCGGAAAAATATTTGTTTTAGAAACAATAGTGTTACTGCAGTCAAATCTGCAGCAACCTAACAGCACAGTTCTTTATCATCCTCTCTTTCCTTCCAGTCTTAAGTTGATCATGGAGGCAGAGGCCGAAGCCGAGTCCATCAAGGTGAGTCACAGATCGCTACAGCAGAATCACATCTCAGCCTACTTTAGATTTAAATAGTTTAAATTGGAAATCATGTTAGGGATTTTATGCCTACAAGCTTTCTTGTGAGTATCTCAGATGTAAGTGGCCCTTTGTGGTAAAGTAAGACCGTCCTCGTGTCTCCCTTCAGATTAAAGGTGAGGCCGAGGCGTTTGCAGTGGAGGCCAAGGGTCGTGCTGAGGCAGAGCAGATGACGAAGAAGGCCGAGGCTTTCCAGCAGTACAAGGATGGAGCCATGGTGGACATGTTGCTGGAGCAACTGCCTCTGGTGAGAAACAACAAACTGCACAGTCCATAACAGCTGATGGGGTTTTTGTTAAATAATCTATTTGAAGTATTTCAAATATGCAAATACACACTCTGCAAAGCAAAACTGAATTTCTTATTCAAACCAACTAAATGCGCATTTTTATATACATGTTATTAAAGTACTGTCCATCTCTGCTGCATATAACAGAGTATAGTGTTGATTAAGGTTCTGACATTTCGTAACGTCTGTTTTCCACCAGATGGCTGAAGAGATCAGCAAGCCGCTGTGTGAAGCCAACAAGGTCACCATGGTGTCCAGCGGAGACAGCGAGGTGGGCGCAGCCAAGCTGTCCGGAGAGGTGTTAGAAATCATGACCCGCCTCCCTGCAGCGGTGGAGAAACTGACCGGAGTCTCCATCTCCCAGGTAACACGTTCATATGTGCACTTTCTCCGTACATTATTTTAGTGCCTGTCTCTGTTCTGATACATGTCGTGTCATACTTACGTCATATCTTGATATAACGATTTCTAAAATCGGCACGGTACAAGAGAATATCAACATATCACTCAGCCCTGACAGTTTGTCGACATTTATTAATAGGAATAAATTAAACTGATAAAGTAAAAAGATTTATTTTTCTCTCTCGCTGTCCCTCCACTCTTCAGGTGACCTCTCGTACAGGCTGAACAGAATCAACAGTGTGGTGACCAGGCAGGCAGATCCACTCTCCCACTGTCTGATCAGCTGCCTGGACTCTTTGCATGAGTCTGCTCACACTTACAGCCTCTTTCCTCACATTCCTGTCTTACATCATCTGATTAGCTTTCCCTCGTGGAGCTCTGTCGATGTCTCTGTGTTGTGAAAATGGCGTCCCCTTTCTTTTTGGTACCCAGCTCTAACTGGGCTCAGTTATCGTGGCTACAGTTACAGTTTGTTCTTTTGTTATTTGTTTTCATTTTTACTGGTACTGCCTAAAAATGCTTTGTACATATTTTGTTTTCAGTTTTGGGTTTGTGACTTCATTCATTGACTTGACCAGATTTTTAAATCCAAAAACAAAAGCAACAGAAGTAACCGTAGCCTCGTCGTATCCCATCTTACATCCTTCTCTACTTTTTTCTTTGTACAGTACGTCACAGTTTGTGCGTCTGCGTCCCACTGAAGAGAAAGTCTTTGTCTCCTTTTGTCCGTGTCTCTCCCCGACTGTTTGTGTTGACCTGTACTGTCTCCTCTGTAACTGCCTTGCTGCCAAACCTTAAGTGCGACTTAACATGAACATTTAATACAAACATACATTCAAAACCTTCATTTACTAATGTCACTAACATAAAATAGTTGTAGTCTAAAACCACAGCTAGTGGTTGTGTGGTCACTCAAGGGTCACATTTAAACAGACATGTAATTAAAATACTCAAAGTTGTGGTTTGATATATTTCAGAGAGAATTTTTATGTAATTTACAGAGGGAGTCTTGAGTAATAGCTGTATCACTCTTTAGAAGTGTTACAGATAGTTGAAACCCAACAGCTCACTTTAATCGTGATACCATCTGTAAATCTGTACGGCATTACAATGTAGTATATTTTTTAAATCTGTTATTGTTTTCTATGTGTGGTCTCCACGCTGCGTTTACTGACTTCCTGTCCTTTTTATCACTGTTATCAATTTGAGGGATATTAAGAAAATGTTTATTGGGGACCTTTTACTTGAGGAATACAGGCATAATACAGTTCCAATCATTAGAAACCTGTGCAGGAGCCAAACATCACACTTTTCTGTCTGACTTTAAACTTCTGGCTCAGGTTCCTTCATGTTTTCCACCCTGCAGCCCAGTAATTCATACATACTCGATGTATACCTTAAGTAAAGTGGTCCCGTCTGTGTGATAATGGCCTGTTATGTAGCAGCTCTCATGAAGGCAGAGCTTGTGGAAGTGAAGATGAATATTGTATAAAGTATAACTTTAGCCTTCTATTGTAGCATTGGGAATACCACAGTTTAATTATGAGATAATTGTACTGAAATGCTGAACTTTATATCATTATTATTGTTTTGTTTTTAATGAAAGCCTCATGTGAGGAGATGTGAATGAGATGCTACACAATCAGTCAGATAAGTTATGTCAGTTTGTACTTCAGGGAAACGGAACCAAACATTGTAAGGAAACCATGTGTGATGTATATAATTGATTTTCTCATCTTCGATGCATTTGTCACCCAAAATTACAATAATCTGAAGCATCAGCTCCTAAAAACTAATCAGACTTGCCTTACAGCTTAACCCCGTCACACTGTCCCCCTCTACCTCACCGTGACCTCTGGCCGGGTATTCAGAACATGAATATTATGTCGACACTTTATCTATTCTGCACCTGCGTACATTTCACAAATCAAAATCTATTTAAGAAGATTAAGAGTCTTACAATCACCACACTACAGCGAACACCTCATTTAACCAAGAATACTCACTATTTGTCTGTCTGTCTGTCTGTGATTGTGTTCTTTGCACTGCTGATTACGGTAAAGCCCAATGTCTTGAAAAATGGCTTTCTGGAGGTACTTTTATCTATTTAAAAAATGAGTAATACTGCGGTTATGGATGCATAAACACCTGTCACACTTGTGTAATTTAATCCTGCAAATGCATTATGTTTTTAGTCAGGACACTGTATGCTACTTTACTGTGGAATTACCAAAGTAGAAGGAGATGAGTTATAGAAAAGGAAGTGTGATGTTTGTTCTTCTGTTATGGAGTGTGTTAAGTATGATGATGATGGATATAGATGTATTTATACAGTATATATTTGATACGCTAGCACTGTTTGCTCCACAAGTCACCATTAACAACTCTACTTACTCTTACTAACCGTGTTTCATGATAGTATATTTAAGCTATAGTCAGTTTAGTAGAGTTTTAAAGCAACATCATGTAGAAATTTTCCTTTTGTGTACAACTGGCACCCTCCATAGTTTCTGAGGGCAAAGTCCCAGATCTGTCACAGTTTGTCAGATGTCATGTGGGTGCAAAATACAAATAAAAGTCATTATGTCATAACATTGTTATATACTATAAATCTTGCATCTTGAAGTAAACATGTATTTAACGCTGTGATCTCATTGTCCCACTGAAGTTACAACAAGTGATAGAGACACTGTTCACCCTCTTGCACAGACGCTGATTTGAATCTCTTATTTTAAGGTTAAAAAGTTACATGATGTTGCTTTAAGTGTTATTTCATGTCCTGCTGTAGTTTGCGGCTGATGCTCTTCAAAAATCGACTTTTCACTTGGAAAATGCTATTTTAGAATATTGTACACAATAAACTAGCAAAAGGGAAACTGTTCATGTCCTCTGCTGTTTCTGAAAACAGAATATATTCTGTATCTACTGCTGTGTTACTGTCTCCCTTTGCTAATGTGTTATATACACATCTGTACACATCTGATTTGTGCATGTTTTTTCACTCTGTAAAATTGTCCCTTTTTTTATTTTGTACTTTTATCATGTTGTGTTGCTTGTGAATTGTAACTGCATACTGTTTTTGTAAGGGGTCCCATGAGGAACAGCTCTGTCACATGCATGGTGGGGCCCCAATAAAGTTGTTTTCCTAAATATTTTTGAGGTTTTCCTTTTATTGATCTGTCAAACAATGTATTTACATCCCTGGGAGCTGCAGGTTTCTGCGGTTTGCACAGAGCAGGTCATTGCTGCGGCAGTGCCTTGCCCAAGAGTCACTCAGGATGCAGTTGTGCATCTTTAATTTATTTATTTATCCAGGGATTCAAACCAGCAAGTCTGTTACCACGGCGACGTTTCATCCCCCTGATGCTAAAGTCATTATATTTCTGTGAAAGTATCTGATATGAGCAAAGCAAAAATAACAGTGATTGAATATTTTAGATAGCCTGCAAAAGCACTGCAGCAATTATGACGTTTTTGAAGTGGAAGTTGAGATCAATTTAAAATACAGAAACACATAATTATTAACTGTTATACTTCAGATCAAAGCTGAAGCGTCCGAGATTTACACAGAACCTGACAGTGATGTTCTGAACCGCGCACACTGACGGGACAATTAATACACCGGAAGGCGCTGAATGGAGGCTGGTAGCTCCGTCAAGTTAGCCAGAGATAGCTAATCTAGTACAGGAAGTGATATGGTCTAGTATTTCAAATTAAAACATCGACAAAATTCAAAACTCGAGTAAAACCAATTTATGGAAAATGGAGAGCGGTATTGACAGCCAACTAGAGAGTCAATAAAATCTTTTATTAAACTTTTTGAAGAAAAGGAGAACTGCGAATTGTTTTATTTTACTAAATTGTATTACTCCATTATTAACATTGTTAAAATTTAAATTCTGAGTTTTGATTTTGTCTCCAAAGCAACATAGGGCCCCTATAAAACATTGGAAAATGCTAATGGACAAGCATTATCGTAAGAATGTGAAGGAATTACAATTTTGTAAAAGAACTTGCTGCAATAGCTTTCATGCTAACCAGCTCATAATACAACATTTTTTACTTTACCGGGCGATGGCTCAATTGTATAGCCTATGTTTTCAATACTTAAATTTGTTGTTAATTAGATGGATAAATACAAAAATACAAAAACATAAATTATAGTATATATTGTGACAGATGTCACTCATGTTTTTCAACCACTGTACCTAAACATTAGTATTAGCTTACAATGGAGCCAGTTAATAAGTTACAGCAAGTCCACAATTGGTAATGATCATGTTTCTATCTATTTAGTAACAGCCTGCAATAGCCTTTTTTTTTTATACAAAATTTAATTTCTGATATCCATTTTAATACAGAGAGAGGGGACTTGTCTTCCAGATTAATGGAATACACTCCCTGGAAACAACTGGAGCTACATCAATGAGTTTCCTGTAATTGTGATTTAGTCTAAAATGCATAACGCTGGTAATGAATGCGCGTTTTATTTTGAAATACGTGACCGGAAGGGCAGCCATTTAACCGTCGGACTTGACTCTGCTGAGGTGAGCTGGAGGGAAAAAAAGGAAAAAAAAATCGAAGAAAAAAAAGGCACATCTGAGGGTTTGAGGGGCGGATTTGGACAAAGTTTCCCAACTGTCCCGACCCGAGGAAGCTCCGGGGGGGTTGACTGGGAATCGATTTCACCGGTAATTAACACAGGAGTTATTTGTCGGTTATTAATTATCTGTTATTTTCAGTGTGTCTGAGAGCACTGTCGTCCCAACCACCGGAAGTCTGCATGAAAGCTGCGTCTCCCACAGAGGCAACGGCGTCGACGTTTTTTTTTTCTGTCTTCGTTTTTTTTTTATTCGAGACTTTTTTTTTTCTCTTTTTTTTATTTTCACTCAGCGAGATGAGCAGGGAGTGAGGAATGGAGGCGTAGGCAGCGAGGATGTTTGTGTTTACCCAGCGACGAGCTAGTTCAGCACATGAAAACACGGGCCTCCTTGTAGCTAGAGCAAGCCAGCGAACAAAAGGAGAAAATTAATGGAGGCAAGTTAGCTAGCTTCCCTTGTCTTGTTGCGTTAACCAGCTAACGCTAGCCATGTTTGTTTACAACTCAGATATCTCATTAAGCGCTCGGCAGCAGGGTTAGCTGCAGAGCAACACATACAGGCTGAGCGTTTGTGCAAGGGGCACACTGATATAAACGATTTCTGACAAATTTTGGGTTTTAGCAAGATTTCATCAATCAGCGCTAACGTCAGCCCGCAGCTAGCACTGCCACAGTTTAGGAGCCAGCCTGTGCCCCTCGTCAAAAAATGGCTCTCGGAGCACTGAAACATTGACTTGGTATGACACATGATCGGCCCCTAAGTTGTCCGCTAGCAACACTATGGTGGAAATTAATGAATATGCCTCATAAGATTGACACATTATTTATTTATTAGCTTTTGCAACTAAAGAGGGGAGACGAGGCTCATGAAAAACAAGTAAAACATGCCTCGAGTTGAGCATTGCTGGTGTTTTTGCATGAAATATAACGTTACTCAGACTTTGAGGGTTGATCTTGTTAGTGATCTGACCTTTTTTATGTTGAAGTTTCTTTTTCATGGGCCTCTGTTCCCCCAGCATTTATCAGTCATGCCAAATATCAGTGCAGCTTCACTAACTTGTGATTAAACGCATGCTCTTCCTGGTATGTGAGCGGTATGGCTATGCATGGTATTCACAATCTCCACATGCATTGCAGAAATAAAAAAAAACATTGTAGAATATTACTATTACGGCAAAGTATGTGAGAAATAAAGTGCAAATGCATGCAGGAGTAGAACAATGAAACTATGAACCTTCCTTTCTTGTGCTACAGAAAACATGTTGCCTATGTGTCAGTGGGAGATGATGAGGAAGCAGAAGATGAGAGGTTTGATAATGAAAAGATAGTACCGTAGTCTTTTTTTCTGAACAGTGGGTGTTGTCTTCTGCAAACCATGTGCACTCTTAGGAAGGATGACATTACAACACATACTCTGAGCAATCTCGTTTGGGAGAACCTCGGTGCAATAAATAGTTTTGACATAGTTTTGCTTTCAAAACTAGACTGATTGACATAAAAAGATAGACCAGCCGCTCAAAGGTTGTTTCATTTGGTAATAGCGACACATAACTGTGTAAGGTAGTGTTGAGGAAGTGCATGGTCTGTTTAACAAAACATTATTTAAAGCTCAAAGACTGATAATCATTATTATCATTATTATTATTATTATTATTATTAGTGTTTTTCAGCTCTTGCCTCTTCTGTGCTCTTGTAGATTTGTTTTATGTCCATCCCTCACAGGATTAAACATCTTGACCTGATTCTTTTCCCATCCTCTTCTCTATGAATCTGATCAAAAATTAAAAGAAATGATAATCCTAACAGCAGTTTTGTCTAATGGGATCGCTCAAAACTCTCCAAAAAAAGAGGCTGTTAACCAGCCACACCTAAAAATAGGTAGTTCTCCGCACTGATGCTGAAACTTGACGCGTTCAGTGTGTGAGCTGACGGAGGAGAGGATACGTGGAAAGGAAGCAAACTAAGATGATTGAAACGCAGCCATGCATGGTCTCGTTTCACATGAGAGAAACAGAAGAAGAAGAGCATAGTAAAAAAAAGAGGAGGAGAAAGGAGGAGGAGGACAGGTGTTTTCTAAGTGTGTTGCTTTTTAATTACAGAAATAATGGACGATTCCCATTTCAACTCATCATACTTTTGGTCTCCCGTCCCCACTGTACAAGGACAGGTAGAGACAAACTTATTGTTGGAATTGTCTTGAAATACACATGGTATAGCGGTATATGCTATGTCAAAAGATACCCGCAAAGGGTTATCACTTTGACTGTTGATGGAAATTCTTAAACCATTACGTAACACCAACAGATAATGCTGGCATAGTCTGTGAAGTTTAAACTGACATTGAAGATGTTTGAATGTGAGTTCTTGATATGACGAGCGTTCACGTGATCACTCCTGTCCCTCTCCTGTCTCATCTCTTCAACCTCTCGTTGATCCCTTTTTTCGTTTACTTTTTTGCATCTCACTATGCCTTCGTTCTCTTTTCTCTCCCATTGCCTTCTTTTCCTCCTCATTGCCCCTCTTCATCCTCTCGCCTGTGGTCTTCTTACCATCTTTGACTCTTCATCATGCATTTTATTGCTCCCATCCTCCTCGTCCTCCAACTTGGATCACCTCCCTCTGGTCCTGGGTCAATTTTCTCTTGTTCTCCATCCTTGTAACTTCCATTCTGTCCTCTCTTTTATTCTTCCTGTGCCTTCCTTCCTCATGTCTCACTTGCTGACTTCTTTATCATCATCCCTTTTCTCCCCTCTGTTCACACCCCACCTGTCTTCCTCACCTCTCGGGGCCTCTTTGGGGTATTTCTCCCTTCACCCTCCTCTCTTCACCATCCCGTCCTTACCTTGCAATCCTTGTGAAATCTCCAAATATTTTACCCTCACCCATCCTATGCTCCTTTCCTCCTTTTTACTTCCTTCTTTCCTTCCTCTCACCATCAACCCGCCCCTCTACTCATCCATATCTAGATCGAGAACGCCATGTTCCTGAACAAGACCAAGGAGCAGCTAGGTCAAGAGAAGGCCGGTGCGCCCTCCTTCCCCCACTCTTCTGCGTCTTCCACCGCCTCCCCGCACTACCCCACGGCTGTACTCGCCATCCCCGGCTCAGTGGACGCAGGGGGTGGGCTACGGGTGATCCCCAAGCAGGAAGGAGGTGGGGTTACTATGGGAGGAGGTGGTGTTGGCAACAGTGGCGGTGGACCTTTGAGCGTGGTCGGCGGACACCTGCACCAGTCTCACACATCCCAGAACATCACCGTTGTGCCTGTTCCCTCTACGGGTATCATGACTGCGGGTGAGTGCACTGCTGCTTTGTTTTTCCTGCCTGAGTCATGACATCCCAACTCCATTTGCCATTTCTGTATCGTCTTATTCAAATTTCTTTGTTGGTATCACTTTGAAATGTTAGCATGAGAGTCACGAACACGATAAATATCCAATTAGCTGCTTCGGATATCAATCCGATCAATTTTCCTTGTATTCATAATATTCTTTTGTAAAAAATATCAGTATAAATAGGTTATATGAAGCAGTAAAGTGACAGTTAAATATTAAATTGTTTTGCTGAGTTTTTTAGATATTAGTTAATTAAATATATCTGCCTTATGTCAAAAATAATGGAGCTTGTGGTGCTCAAAGCAACTCAACAGTAATGTCTCTCCCCAGAAGTCATGACCCGGTTACTAAAGATAATCTACAGACCTCGCTGTGAGCCGTTTCATGTAGGAACTATTGTCTCCTTCCTCTGAAATACACCTGCCAACTGTGTCACTGCGCAGAAGAAAACGGGCATCTCCTTGTAGATGAAAGCCAAGCTAACTAAGCTAGCCAGCTGTTCCTTCAAAGAATATTAATCCATAGAATTAGTTTTAAAAACAATAGGTAAAAAAAATTAGCACTGTGAGTACTGTATAGTTCTGTGGCTTTGACAAAGTATTTTTGTGGCTGTGAATGATGGCAGTGTCTGTAGTGAAGGTTATTCCCATATTGCGCATTTTGTTGGTACCTCTGTGTAGGAACAGGAGTCTAGAATGCAGAGAGAATTCATGTAAAATGTTTGTTTTGACCAAATGGCCAGCCAGATCACAGTTTCTCTTTTCCTCTTAGCGGGGTTAGTGATCACCACCCCTCAAGGCACACTGGTCCCCACTGCCTCCACGCAGTCATTTGTAACTGGACCCCACACTGCCACCACCATGATAGTGTCTGCACTGCACCCCTCAAATACAGGTAAACACAGCCACTTGAGTCCTTTGGACATGTAAATGCAAACTACATTTGCTGAATAATGGTAGTGGTTTGTGATTATTATTTTTAGGCATTTATTTGTAAAAAGAATTTAAATTAGATTTTTCAGGAATAAATCAACTAAAACTTGCCCACTGTAAGTACTGCTGGCCAGTAAGAAGCTCTAATGGATCAGGCGGAAGTGATGCAACTTTTCGATGATTATTAGTTTAGTTAGTTTGTAGTAATTAAAACCTTCTTTCTCCGTATTTTAAATTCTTAAAACATTAAATCTCCTGAGGTGTGATCCGACACACGTGAGAATCCTGTTTTCTACCCACCATTTATTTATCTCAGCATTTGTTGTGTTGTTACATCCAAACACATGTGTTTGTCCATACTCATTCCTAAGATGTGGTATGGCTGCTGACCAAGGCAGCTCGTCTCTCTACCTTGTAACTCATGTAGGTGATGTGTCACAATTTCCCATCTCTTATAGATGCCGACTTCACGCAACTCACCTTCCCCTCCCTTTCTTTTGTCTTTTTTCTTTTCTCTTGTTACCAGACAAGAAGGACGACATCACTATCCCTCCTGCAGTTGTCATGCCGACGCCATCTAAGCGAGGCAGGAAGAGCAAACAGGGGATGGGAAGATTAGCTGGAGTGGGTGGGGTCCTTCCTCCAGGTAGCGATGCATTAATTTTGGCGCACCTCGCAGCTGGAGGACAGGTGAGGGTCTCGGTGTTCCTTCTCTTTTGCAGTCTTTTGTGAGAGTTTTGATAAAACTGTTACTGATTTTGATTTTCACAGTATGAATTATCAGTGCCTGTGCCTTTTTCATAACTGACTGCTTTTGTTACAGCACCCCACTGCTGACCCATATGACCTGTCAAATGATGAGGATGATCATACCAACAAAGATGGCCCCAAATCCTACAGGTAGTGGAAAGACTGAGGGCATAACATTTTTGATTTTTATTCAGAGATAAATATAACAAGGCGTGTGTACTGTGTGTTCAGCACGACAGCATCTAAGCTAAGTTACTTCTGACCATAGGAGAGGGAGATAAGACGGGCCTGTGTGGGCACTGTGGTGGTGTCAGCTTACTATTGTAGAGAAATCATAGCAGGTATTCGTGTCTTGACAATGTAGAAAATCAGAAGAGATTCAAATATTCAGAGTCGATATGTTGATAGTTTTGTACAACACTTCTGACTACTTTGTTTACCGTAAAGGTTTTCTTCTCTTTTCCCTCCTCACTTGCCAAGGTGTCGGATGTGTGCAGTGACGTTCTTCAGCAAGTCAGACATGCAGATCCACGCCAAGTCCCACACTGAGGCCAAGCCCCACAAGTGCCCCCACTGCTCCAAGTCGTTTGCCAACTCCAGCTACCTGTCCCAGCACATCCGCATCCACAGCGGGGCCAAGCCCTACACCTGCACCTACTGCCAGAAAACGTTCAGGCAGCTCAGTCACCTACAGCAGCACACACGGTACTGGCCTGAGTGGTTTGTTTGGTCCTGTGAGTGTGTGCGCCTGCTTGTTCATGTGGTTTCTGTTGTTAAACCACATGTGTGGGCCTGTGTGTGGTGACTGGTGAAGGGGGGGAAGGGGTGGCCAGTTTAGGATATGCCACAGTGTTGACAGTGTATAGCTCTTTTTGCAGAGTCTAAAGCCGCGTTTCCACCCAAAATACCCAGAGTCAGCAGTTGTGGTCTGTCGTCTAGAGACCTGCAAGGATTGGGCAAATTAGTCCGCTGATATATACAAACACACACTCAGTTATACAAAAAGGACTAATCAATTATCGATGTCTGTTAATCTGTCGTTTGCTGTCTTCTGTAATTCTCTGTCGATGTGTCGACATAGACCCTACAGCTACACTACACCGCCCTAGACAGTTGCTCAATTGTAGTATTGGTAAAGTGTTTGGCTGTATGGAGATTTATAGACTGATAATGGATTCTTGCATGTTAACACATTGAAGACCATTAAGTGAGCAATATGTACTCCATCAAATACAAGAAGAGGAAAGCACATCAATTACAATACAAGCCCGTTCAGCCGTTCAGTGGTTTTCATTTAAGACTTAACTGCTACAAAACACATTTAAATTATACATTGACATTTGCACTGACTGTCCAGTCCTCCATGTCAGAGTATCCGTTACTAATGTTAACAATGACAGGTAACTGTTGTGGCTGAGACGTTTTAGAGGTTTCAGATGGCTCTTGAAGTATACCCAACTAAATTATGTTTACCATTTCTAATTTAATTGTTTTGGCTTTTTCAGATTATTTTTTAATTTTATTGGCCTTGACTTAAGTATAAACTTCCGGTTAATCATCAGGAAATTTAGTGGTCAGGAACATCCCAAGTGGAAATGCCTTTGAGTTTCTCAAAGCTTCCTATTCCCTGGGGAAAGTTCCTGCAGTGGAAACGCGGCTTAAGCATCACCTTCGAAGGTGCAGCAGTTACTTTTTATTAAATCGTTGGTCTTTGCATGTTACTTTTATGTATTTGTAAGTGAGGATTAACTGGAATTATCAGGACAGGAAGTCAGCATCATCATTACATTTAACAGATGCTTTGGTCAGTCACTGGTGATATTGTGTTTTGTGATGCTACATTTGTGAGTCTCAAAACAACTGTATCAGTGTTTAATAGTTTAGTTTTATTAATTTATATTTACTGATACAGGCTAAGGCTAATTCCTCTGATCAGATTACAGACATAGAACTATGATGTTGGATGAAACAGTGTCAGTCATGAATACAGATGCAGATCTCACTTTTCGTATTGCATAAAAGAATTTCACTTTTGTTAACTCTGATTTTATGAATATGGTAGTGTGCACTACATACTGACAGTTTTCAGAAAATCTGAATTATAATTGTATATATAGCTGTGCTTTAGTTACACATTATTCTTCAATATATTGAATCTCATCGTCAGATTGTTGCCATACACAAACCTAGTAGACGTCACCTTACAGCACCACTTAGCACTAAAATACACCTTTATTTAGCAGGTGGTTGGTTTAAACTTCCTCATCCTGCTCATGATACTATAACACACTGGAACTGAACTGCATGCATGTTGCCTAATCTTAGTTATTCTATTTTCTTTTAATCCATCTCTGCTTTCACACAACTCCTTCTAACATCCCGTCTGTGGTTCAGAGCACTTTCTTACAGCCTTTCACTGTCATTGGAGTCACTTGTGATGTCAAAACACTCCCTTCTCATTTTTAATTTCCTTTCAAGCAGAAAAAAAGCTGTGAACATAGAGTTTCAGCTAAGATCACATGGTAATGTTAGTAAATGACAAAGCTGATGATTAGTTAAAATGTGTCGTCTGGACGGACAGTGTGTTTTTTTAATCACACGCATGTGAGTACTCTTTACATGTGTACAGTAATTTACCCATTAAACCAAAACAGACTCACTGTCGCTTGCATGTTGTACACATCCTCCTGATTACATTTAACAGATAAATTTACTAATCAGACTTTAAGAGTACAGATTACGTTACTCTCTGTGACCGTGTAAGTGATGAAAGCACCTGTCTCCCATTCATACCACCATTACTTTTATGTTTGACCTTATCTTTCACCTTCTTCGACATTTCATTTCCCTTATTGCCATGCACTAGTCTTTCTTTGTAGGATTCAGGCCATTAATTTTAAACAGGACGATGTACTCCACTGGCCTGCCACTCATCCTGAATTTATATTTCCATTTGACTGCAGCAGAGTCAGACATCCATAGACACTCACACTCCACTCAAAGCAGGGCACACCAAATGGAGAGACTGCAAGAGAGAGAGAGAGAGAAAGAGAAAAGCGTGACTGTGCTTGCTGTATGTTTTTGTTCTGTGTTTTCACAACTCAGACACAGCACAAAGAGCACACTGTCAAACTTGATGATCTGTGATCAAAGCAGTTGATCGCAGATCCTGTTTACTTATCGCATGATTTGGTCCTCGGTTCATCGTGAAGTTTGGTCATGCTGTAGCTTAAAAATCTCTCGCTGTTTCTCTCTCTGTTTCTCTCTCTCCATCTCCTCACCCCTCCAATCCCGGCTTCCCGTGTTAGAAACCACACTGAGGCCAAGCCCCACAAGTGTCCCCACTGCTCCAAGTCGTTTGCCAACTCCAGCTACCTGTCCCAGCACATCCGCATCCACACCGGGGCCAAGCCCTACACCTGCTCCTACTGCCAGAAAACATTCAGGCAGCTCAGTCACCTACAGCAGCACACACGGTACTGGGCTGGGCTGGGCTGTGTTTGAATGGCTGGATGTGTTTTTATGTGTGCATGTATGGGAGCTGGTGAGTGGAGAGTTATGGCATTGTGATTGTTTGCATCTTTTACAAGTCTTTTGTGCCATTCATGTTTGGGAGGCAGGCTGTGTTGTCAGAGGGCCTGCTACAATATCTTTTTTTAAATGATTAAATCTGAGTTCCCAAAGACATTAGCTGTTCTCACTCAGATTGGGCCATAACCTTTTCCTGACATTAATTATACTTATGGTAGTTTCCAGCCTTGAAGGAAGGGAAGGTGATATAGATGATTGGCTGCAACCAGTAATCTGACAGCAGTTTAGGCTAGCACTTGCTACTGAATTGATGCTAATAGATCAAGTGCTATTGCAAAATGTCCCTCTTAACACTTGATAAAAACTACATCTTGAAAACTGACAACAGCCAGTGGACAGAGAAGTGCCTGCTTATCTTACTAGTGAATGGAGGAAAAAGCCAAAGTGGTTCATGTGCAATGAAACAGAAATTGACATTTCCACGCTTAGTACTCAAGCTTTGAAACATATGATCCAGGGTCAAGGTTCAGGATGTTCGCCGGCATTTTTTTGTGTGTTTAAAACTCGTAGCTTTACAGGTTACACATTAATGTCCAGCTCCTCTTACACTACACGGCGGATTTAAAAGGGTTGGTGTAAAAGCAGGGTACAGTTTGTTTTCAGTAGAACCAAATAACACAAGAAATGCCCCAACTAAAAGAAATTACCCTTTATGTAAATAAGCACAGAAGGAAAGAAAATATGAGATTAACAGCCTGATCTACTCAGGTCTTAATCTTAATGCCATTCAAATGTACTTGATATATTCAGTGTTATTTATTTGTTAATATGGTAAATGATACACGGCATGTCTGTGGAGGAATGAGCACACTGTATTTTGATTGTCATAACACTTCTGTGTGTACAATAATGATCATCACTCATGTGTTTGTTTCATTTTCAAGTGTAGCAAAAAAGTAATTTATAGAGTGTAATTAATTCATCGTGTGCCTCATTTATTTTTCAGGATTCACACCGGTGACCGACCGTACAAGTGTAACCATCCTGGCTGTGACAAATCTTTCACTCAGTTGTCAAACTTACAGGTAAATAAATTTACAGGATTGATCCTTGTTTGTCACAAGCTGGCGTCATTTCCTGTTGTTAGACCTTGATGCGTCTTCCTGTGTTTTTGGGCAAAAACGTGATGTGAAGCCAAGGAAAATAGTTTGTCTTAGTTAGTAAAATGATTGTGCTTTTTACAGTTTTCACAGTTTATGAAAATGAATATCAAGAAAATAATGGGGAAAAAGATCTTGAAGATGTTTTTGGGTTTTTTACAACATCAGATTTTGAAGCCGTGTGTATTTGGAAGTCAAAACGTAGAGGGTGTTTATCCAAACCATCATCTGCATCACTCTTTCCCTGCAGTCTCACCGTCGGCAACACAACAAAGATAAGCCGTACAAGTGCCACAACTGTAACCGTGGTTACACAGATGCTGCCAGCCTGGAGGTGCACTTGTCCACACACACCGTCAAACATGCCAAGCTGTTCTCCTGTGGCCTCTGTAACAGATCATATACCTCGGTAGGTACCGTCACACATCAGACATTCAACGTACATGTGATTCTCGTCTAAATATGACAAAAATCATACATATGGAGAGAGTTGCAGGCTTGGAGAATGTGTGTCTCATTAATAGATACAGTTTCCTCAATCTGATATACATTATATTTATATTTATGATTAGTTCATGTTTTCTACTTGTCTTTCCCTAACTCAAGGAGACGTATCTAATGAAACACATGAGGAAGCACAACCCCGACCCACTAACAGTGGCAGCAACAGTAGCTGCCCAGCAGGCCCAGGGCCTTACGCCCGGCGGATCAGGCAGAGGCCGAGGACGTGGCCGAGGGAGAGGAGGGGGCAGAGGGGGTCACCTCCAAGCCCAAACCAACCCTAACAACCAGAACCCCGGACCCCCCGGCAGCTACCAGTCGCACCAACAGCCCACAGAAGCTGTGGTTCAATGCCCATTTGACCTGCACCAGTACAAGACAGTGTCAGCCAATGAGATCCAGTACAAACCAGTCACTGTGGCAGATGTGCCAGTGACCCACAAAGACCTCTGCCTCACCGTCTCCACATCAGCCATACAGGTGGAGCATATGAACTCATAAGCTGCGTCTTCCCACTCTGTTTGAGAGAATTACTAATTGTGTCTGCAGTGTAAAAAGGTCCATGTGAACAAGTAATTCAACTGTATTCTGCGTTCTACTCTTCATAAGCAAGAAAAATGGCTGTGGTGGGAGGTTTTACTATCTTTTATAGCCACATGCAAATGATTACATGCTTTACTGACACCTGGCTGAATTTGGAAATGTGGCTGGACACAAGTGCAGGTGTTTTCAAGAGACCCTCAGACAAAGCTTGGTGGAAGGCACCGAACACCTCCCCTCACTTAGCCTTTGATTTGATCCCACAGACACTCAGTAATTGAGCCAAGACAGCCTGATATTAGCGTATAATAGAACTTCAGACTGCACCAAATGGAACTTTCTGTAGAAAAATGTTCTGCCCCAAGGCTTTTATTAGTTTCTGACTGTGGGAAAGTGGGAAATTGATATCTAAGGCAATAAATGATGTGATAAGTTCTCACTTCCACTCACTGAGCCTCCCCTGAAACTGAACAGCCTTCCTTGGAATGCTGCCTTCCACTTTGAAACCTCTGCACTTGTGGAATCAGTTTAGACCCACTTTCCTTTTGCATTGAGTGAAATTATTTTGAAAGGGGTTGATTGAGTCGTTTTCAAAGATAACAGTAAAATTGAATCCACACAATGCCAGTTTTTCCTTTGATTTAATGAAGCTTTAATGCTGAGTACAACAGTGAATTACTTGTTACAACACAGATATTTTACAATGTGCTTCTCGATTCCTGAGCCCACTTGTGCGAATTATCTCTCAGTAGAAATGCTGGTTTAAGACTGATATTCGTAGTTTATTCTTTAGCCAGAAACCACAGGACTACTGAAAACTAATCTGAGATCAGTTTTGGCTTTTATGTCAGTATAATTGAGGATACGATAAAATCTAGACCTTCTCAAAAGCATCTTTAGTCCTATTTAGACTTAGAATAGTTAATATACTGATCCTAAACCAGCAGTCCTTCTCTGAGAATCTTGATAAAAGAGGCTCATTGGTGTTCCTTCTCTTTTGTTTTTGTTGTATTGCATTATTTGCAATAGGCATCAGAGGAGGATGAAGGTGTAAAATATCTGTAAAGTAACATTTACACTATTCTCTGCACATCTATGGTCCAGAGAATGATGTAATGTTTGAACACATTCAGATCACATTAATCTGAACATTGTCCATTATTTAGTTTAAACCAAAACAAGTGAGAAACAAGGAATCAGTGATAAAAGACTGGAGATTTATTATTGCAGCTGAGATGGAAGAGCAGTGGTACTGACCTGAAAAATGAGGAAGGCCTAGGCTAATACATTTAAATTGCTTTTGAACAACACTGCTGAGGTACCGCAGACAGAAGAGTTTGGATCACAAAGACTGAATTGAAAAGACCACAAAAGAAGAGGGGCAGCAGAAAGAAAAAAATGGGGTGTAGTCCAGGATTAGGCTAAAGCCTGGTGCTGAATCTCAACGTGTGCATTTCCCAAACCATGATGTCCTAATTTTCACTCAACCTTACATCAGTTTCTTTTTCAGAACCCAAAGTATTGAACAAAAGAGACGGACCTGTGCACTAAACATGAGGAATCTGCAGCGGAGCGAGATGGAAACATGAGAGCAGAAAGGGTTTGGGGGTGGGAGGGGTCATAAAGAAAGCACTTGATGAAGCTTGTACTTCATGCCTATGTTTGTCATCATTGTACTTTTTTTTTTTAATATATCATGTATGTATTTTTCTACCAACAGAGGAACGTGTGAACAAACTCAGAGAGAAAGCAAAGTGATTGCATGAATGCGAAGGGAACAGAGAGAAAAATCCTTCAAGAGTGATTTTTTTCCCCATTTTTTGTAACTATTCAGATTAAGGCAGTTTGCTTTCCTCCACTGAGTTAAGACAGCCCAACTCCACATTGTCAGGGCAATTGTTGGGGAAATGACTGTGTGATAAAAATGGCTGACAGGTACTGTTATCAATCTTTTTTTAAAGAACTTTTCATACATATTATTACTTCTTTCATTATAACTGTATTGCAAATGTTATCCACATTGTTATCAATCCGAGGCATTATTGTATTGCAGTATGCTGTACATAAAATAGATAGAAAATACTTTTTTCAACTGTAAAAGGGAAGAATGTCCTGTATAAAGCATATATGGAAACTAAAGGAAACTCAAATTAACAAGTACCAAATCATTGGCTGTATCCCAGGTCACCTTTAGTTCTGATGGACCAGAGCATCCATCCCCAGCAAAGTCTGCAAAATAATGATAGACTCCAGGTCTGAGCATTTTGGGGATTGCCCAAAAAATTGGTTAAACTATAGTAAAATAATTTTCTCTTTCTGTAACGTATGACTACACAACATGCGTTGTAGTTTCACCCACCATCGCCCTTTGCACTTGTTGATATTAAGTCTAATTGTGATGTAATCTGAAATGGTTTGGCCAAGTTACCTGAAACTTTACTTTGAAAGCAAGACATTTGTGGCCCACTACAACCAGAAAATCAACTCTCAATATTGATCACTCCTGAGACGTTCTTTATGAACATTTTCTCTATATCTCAACAGTTGAATTAAATTAAATGGGGCTGTGGTGTAGGTGACCGGGGACACTGCTGCCATGTTTTTGTGCACAAGCTACCCAATCAAAATGTTCAAGCAGCCTGTGCAACAGGTTGATTGTCTTCATGTATACTCCTCCTTGTATTTCATTGTGTCCTTTATGAAAAATAACACATTCTCAATATTCTTGTTAATATTATTACTGATGCTCCTGATAATAATACAGTTATTAATGACCCTCTTATGCTACACTCTTGCATATTGTATGCACAGTTACACCTCTTGCTCATCTGAACAGACTGTTTCTTCCCTTACGGAGAATAAAGTTCGAAAACAGTTTATGATGAAAAAGCATAATCGTCTGATTTCTTTATTAAAATCCAGACTGCGTGGTACCGGCAAGGATGTATTTGTTTTTTTTTTTTACCAATTTGAAAAAATCTGAGACCCAAGATAGGTCTGTTCCTGCAAAGGTTTCTTATATTTATAGATAAAGCTCCATAACCAACGTCACAGTGGAGAAAATAGTGTTCATACATTGATTTGTAGTCCAATGATACTGTGTGTTTGCTGTGTGTGTAACAAATTAGTCAGCCTCATGATGTGGAAATTGCAACAGTGGGTCAAGAGTGGTACATTTGTTCAGTGGTAGTAAAAAAAAGTGTGTAAAAGGGAGTTAAGTGAGACAGTGCCCAAGACTCCCACATTGCAGTTACTGTGTGGCCAAATGAAATTGTGCTGTAAAAAAGAAATAAAACTTTATTTTTAATACCTATCAATAGTTTGTCAAGGGAGTGATCGAATACAGCGTGTCTCAGTTTATCAAAAACATTTTTGTTTTAGTATTTTAGAAAAACAGGAAATAAAATCAATTACCTTGAATGTTTGATTTTGTCATTTGATAGCGGTTGATTTAATTTTTATTGCGACTGTGAGCAATGCGGTGAGCCATCATGGGCGTGTCCCGCCCGAGTGGGACACTCCGTACGACGTAACAAACACACAAGAAAATGGAGGCGGGGTTACTCCCGCTCAACCAATCACAGCAGCTTGTCCGAAGCGCCCACCAAAACAGTTCGATTTCAAATTCAAACGACCGGAGGCGGCGGATTGGACGGAGCAGCGGTGAAATTCAACTTTACCAAAGGTAACTGTTTTTTATATATTGAAGCTATTTAAGCTTTTATTTCATCTCAAAGTTAAGAGGGGACAACACTTGCTTAGAAACGATTCAAAAACAGTTGTTCTTGTGTTTTAATGTTGCTATTTAGCTTTAATGTTCAGGCTAACCGACGGGCAGTATGTGAACAGCTAGCGTTAGCATAAACATGAACGTTGGTTAACTAGTAAGTAGGTTGTACGTGGTTTACGTTGACGTAGTTGAGGCTAATTAACATTTAACCCACCCAACATTGTTCTTCTTATGTTAGAACCGATATAGATTAATTAGATGTGGTTTTGTGTAATTGATAACTTAGCCCTCGCTCTTGTAACGTCATCACGCAGTCTAGTTATGTTATTGATTTAGCTCTGAAGCTAACGTTAGCTGTTGGGAGTCCTCATCCTCTCACCAACATGGCAAACTTTACTTGTGATCATTGGCGTTCAAAGAAACTCCATGTGATTTTACTCCGTGCTGTGTGTTATAACGTTACAACGAATCGTGCTCGAGGCCAATCTAAGCCTCTCATTTATTCAGTTGGAGTCACAGAGCTAAGCATTTATAACCCTGTAAAAGACTGTCTTTGCTTTTATTTTATAACATGATCTTCGGTTTTTATTGAAATATCACCAGCCATATCTGCCTGTATTGATTCATTGCTGCAACTTGAGGAACAGATTATATATTTTTCCAACAAACACAATATTTTTAACATCCAGATAGTAAGAAGAGTTTCTATGGATTTTTTGAAATGTCTTCAGAATGGCTGCATGTGTTGTGACCTATTGGAAAGACTTGTATCTCACAGAAACGGATACTTATCTTTTATAACTCAAATGACAATAGAAGATAGGGACAGACAAGGGTTAACTATGCCCCTTGATATTGATATTGGAATGACAACTATGTGTAAATGCTTAAGATTTTCTGTATATTTGACTGTAATTTGTCTCTTAAACTCCAGCAGAATATGTCCCGCTTGCCAGTCATGACAAGCAAAAGGGTCCTCACGAGTAGCAGCAGCAGCTCGGAGAACGCCCACGAGTTTGCACCTGCTCAGGTTTGTACCACAAAATCACATACTTATTTCATTTAATTGACATTACCTATTGTAACCTGTGTCTGTTTAATTTTGCTGATTGATCTAGAAAGTAGATTTGTCAAACATTTTTGCCCCTCAAATGATCCCGGGTAAGGTGTGCAAGGAAAAAGTAGATTATTGTTATAGCTCAAAATGTTGAATCATTGCTCTTGCTTCTTGCAGAAGAGGATTCGTAAGGACCCAGATCCCGTCAAACCACAAGCAGCAGCTACTATCATTGGTGGCAAGCGGCCTGCTGTTGCAGCATCCAGAGCACCTATTTGTAAGTTATTTGCAAAAACCTGAGTTTTAGAATCGCTGTTTTTCATCAATGACATACTGCACAGATCTTTTCATATAGGCATTTGTGCATAGTAAATAAGATGTTGTGTCATTTACCATTCATTTAACATGTCAGGGTGCAACGAGTTTGTGTTTGAAATATTGTAATATATATTATTCTTGTCTCACTTGTCCCTCACACAGCTAAGCCAGCCAGAGGTATGGGAGCTGCCACTGTGGCTGTGGGTCCTTCCAGAGGTAAGATGAGCAGCCTGCTGGGTTGATAGAAGAGAGAGCATACACCGGGAATGCTTATTTTAAAGTTGGATTAAAGTGATTGTTTGAAATATCAGCAGAATAAAGGAGAAATGTAGTTTAAATTTATTATTATTATTTTTTCTATAAATGTTTAATTTCAATCGGTATGTTTTCATGGTTAGGAATATGCCTGAATCAAATTGTAGTCTGTGAAAAATGCCTGATTTTAGCCCAATCTGTTATTATCAATATAATAGACTCTAGTGTTACATGGGAGATGTTGACAATGATTTTTCATGCAGTGTTCCTTCTTGTTTCATCAGGTGTCCTGAAACCATCTGTAGCTTCAACTGCAGCAAAGGGAGGGAACATCAAACAATCCGTTGCACCCGCTGGCACGAAAGCCGGTGAGAAATTCAACTTGCATCTTGTTCTTTAGTTAATGATATCAAATCAGGAAAATGTATGTTTGGTGCTTAGTTAGTGGCCGTTAACCTTTCTGACAAATGATAACCATGGTTTGAAGATTAAGTGCAGTGCAAATAGCTTTTATGAAATGTTAAAAACTTTGTAATTGGTCGTTTCAAGTTTTTCCAACATGGATAAGGTGCACAGGGTAACAAGTTTAATTATTTCAGCAATATATTATCGTATAACTTGAGGTGGTCTCTGAATACCTGATCTTATTTCATGCACTGACTTTTCTTGTTGCATCACTTTTTTTTAACACATGAAATTAAATTCTCTCTGCCTGCCACTGTTTCAGGTAGGTGTTTTATTTGTCTGCCGCTCAGACATGGTATCTGCCAAAATTTGAACTATCACACACACTGTTCTATTCAAATGCCCCATTGAGCTGTGACTGAGATAGCATGCACAGTACCAGGACCCTGAAGCTGATGTAGCTCAATACAATTCAGCCGTCCTCAACTTTCTTCTTTACATTTTGTGCTTAATTTCTTACTGTGACGGTTAGAGATGTCTTCTAGTCTGGAATCTTGATTTCTGCTATGCAGGTGGGGGTGGGACCACCAAGAGACATGCATGGGACCTGAAGGGCAAGGTCAGCGACATGGAGGGTAAGGTCCGTAACTACCAGACGAAGGTCAAATCTGTCAACCAGGAGAATGAGGCTCTGAGAGACACGATGGTCCAGAGTCAATCAAAAATGGCTGAGATGGAGAAAGAGCTCAAGAAGCAGAAGAGCCAGATCAGGTGCGAGACCTTCTTCATTTTCAAGATGTTTTGAATAAAATATTTTACTGTTATCACATTGTAGTTTTACTAATTTGTCCTTTCTTTACTGTGATTTTTTTAAGTGAGTATGAGGAGGAGCTGCAGGCCTTGTCAGGAGTCCGGGAGAAGCTGGAGAAAGTCTCCAGTGATAAGAGCACTCTTCAGAAGGAGCTGTCCAACTTGGAGGGCAAATACAAGGTTATGGAGACTCTCCGAGACAGCCAAGAGACGGAGCTGCAAACACTCAAGGTAAAAAATCTGCTGCTGGATAGGAGCTATTTCTGCTTAGGTCGGCTGTGTATTGTAGTTACATAAATATACAATAGGCAAGTCTGGCCTGTCTCAAGGGCCTCACCCTACAGCTGTCTTTAGGCCATTTGTCCAGCAACCAACTGGGTATTCAGCAACCAAGAAAGCACCTGACATCCATCAACAAAGTGTTAATCATTTTAAAACTGAAAATATCATTTTCAGATGTTCAAAAAGACAGTATTTTAATTTATTTGTGTCTTTGTTTCCACACTAGATGAAGTTGTCTGTGCAGGAGTCGACTCTGGCTCGGGTCCAGGGGACTCTCAGAGACACAGAGGAAGCGGTCCGCTCCCTCAAAGAGACTGTGGCCCAGCAGGAGGACGAGCTTCACGCTGGTGAGATGGAACGCAGGCGGCTTCACAATACCATCCAGGAGCTCAAGGCAAGTTACAGTGTCGAGTTCAAAGGCTGATTTATGGACATGGTTACTTTGCTAGGAAAATTTTGGGTCTTCGTTTTTTCTTTCTTTTTGATTAATTTTGTACTTTGAAGGGATTTGAGTCCCTGAAAGCAACAACTAAACAAATGTTGATTAGGCTCATCTCTGAGACTAATGTGTCGCTCTTGTCATACAGGGAAACATCCGGGTCTTTTGCAGAGTGCGCCCATTGGTAGACGGAGGCCTCAGCAAACACATCCAGCTCCCAGCCAGCGACATCAAGACAATAACTCTCGCCAAAACAGAGGAGGTGAGAATCCTGTCAGCATACCAGATTTATAAAAACCTGTTTTTGTTTGTGAAGATATCTGAGTTTCTAAATTCTTTTCTGAAACTAAATTCTGCTTTTTGCTGCTTTGCAGTCTCACACAGGCAAAACTGCAGAGACTCAGAAGAATTACAACTTCAGTTTTGACCGGGTGTTTGGTCCCGTGGCTTCACAACAGGAGGTAAACTATAAATGCATGTGTCATACATCTTTTATAAAAGAATCTTCGTGTCGTGAATAAATTAATTTATTTAATTAATTTTGTCACCTTGTTTTCAGGTCTTTGAAGAGATTTCGCTGCTGGTGCAGTCAGCATTGGATGGCTACAATGTCTGCTGCTTTGCCTACGGCCAGACAGGAAGTGGAAAGACATACACCATGGAGGGGGCTGAATACGACCAGGCCAGAGGCGTCATTCCCAGAGCGGTGCAGCAGATCTTCAGAGCAGCAGAGAAACTGGCGACACAAGGATGGGAGGTTAGTGTGTAATATCATGCATACAAGGAACTGCAAACTATGTGCAGTCTGTATGTTTCCCACAGCCAACATATTTGCCCTGTTTGCACCCAGGGACTCTGTCATACAGTAGAGTGATGGACTTTTCTGTGTTCTTAGTTCACCTTTACAGCGAGCTTTGTTGAAATTTATAACGAGACCCTGCGAGACCTCCTCTACACCGGGAAGGCCAGCAAGAGGCCAGAACATGAGATCCGAAAGTCAGCCAACAATGAGGTGACGATCACCAACCTCACCTACGAAAAGGTCTCCAACGAAGATCAGGTACGGCAGGAAGATATCTCGATGACGATAAAACAACACGATTATTTTATTATTTTTTTCCCTAACCTGTTCAGTTAATAATCTACATGATCTCCTCCTCCTGTCAGGTTCTCGGCCTGATCGCGCTGGCCAATCAGAATCGCTCCACGGCCCAAACAGCCCAGAATGACCGCTCGTCTCGCTCCCATTCAGTCTTCCAGCTGGATATTGAGGGAGTGAATGTTGGCAGGGATGTCAAATGCAAGTGTGAGTACAAACTCACTGATTATGGCATTGTCAGAAAATTGGTTTCACACGTGTATTTACAATATTAAAACTGTGATATTTGCTCTTAGTCCTGAGATCAATGAACAAGCTTCTCGCCTACTGACTCCACATTAATGTTATTGTGCCTCTTACCACAGTTGCAGACGATATCTGACTTGGATACATTTGGGGGGTTTTTTGTTAAACCTGCAGAAGTTTTCAATGAAGATGACTTTGCTTGTTTATGTTCATATAGCCACTCTGTGTCTGGTGGACTTGGCCGGCAGTGAGCGAATGCTGAAGAGTCAGTCTCAGGGTGAGCGCTTCAAAGAGATGACTGCCATCAACGGCTCCCTGTCCAACCTGGGCATCGTCATCAGCGCGCTGGCCAACAAGGTCTGTAAACAGGAGCCTGGATGAAAACAACAGTGCTGAGTTCAGCTTCTGAGTCTGTGAAGCCTTAGATATGTGGTTTATTTACTGACAAAATGCTAAACATCTCACTATTGTTAATTTTTCTGTATTTATTTATGTGACAAAAATGTATTTTGTTTGTGTTCCAGGAGAGCTACATACCATACAGGAACTCCAAGCTGACTTACCTTCTGCAGAGCTGCTTGGGGGGAAACAGCAAAACGTGAGTTTGTCACATCAGAATAACTTCAGGATGACAGTGTTCTACTCTAACAGATGCTGTGTTGTCACATCAGCTCAGGGGTGTAAACTGCCCTTTCAGCCTCCATATTGTAGCTTGTTACTTAGATCAGGGAAGACAAATAATGACTAAACATCTTTTTGCTGGTTTAAATTCGCACCCAGGTAAACAAAAAGGAAATTAGTCATGATGTTGTTGTTTTTAATGTACCTTTTATGTATGCTAACTGTATTTCTGATTTCTCGTCACAGCCTGATGTTTGTGAACATCGCCCCGGAGCCAGACAGCTTTGGGGAAACACTCAACTCCTTGAGGTTTGCCAGCAAGGTCGGTGGCATCAGTGGTTCTTCAGTGACTTTTTTTCTGCTGCGAAGATGACATGAGTCGATTAATCATATGATGTGAACCTGGGGATAAAGTGGACTTCGTTATGAAGTTAAATGAACTTGTATATGAGAAAGGGGCTGAGAAACTTTCTCAGCAACAGTAGTTCCTGGGTGATGTTTCACTTTCACATGTAATGTTTTGTTTGTTCTCTTTACAGGTGAACGACTGCGTCATTGGAACAGCAAGCGCCAACAGGAAGTAGAGGAAAGTGCGTTTAAAAACTTGGTTATAACTATTTTTACTATTATGGTCACAACATGAAATGTTCAGTGTGATTGTTTCCATCCCTGCGACTTACACATTGTGCTATTGTAAGAACCAAAAACTAAAATCTTGTTGTATATTCTCAGGGCCTTGATTAGTGATCACTAATGCAGCCTTTTCAACACTTTGATGCTCCTGTGTAAATCAAGTGGATGTGTACATAAGCATTTTTCTAGTCAGTTTTTTGTTGTTTTTTTAACACAAACAGCCCTCAAGGGTTCTTAGCTAGTGATAGTATTTGAGACATTTGATCTCATATTTTAATAAAAGAAATCCATATTATTCAATTCTTTTTCCCCACTTCAGTTTAAGCATGTTTCAGTGTGTGACATAGATCTTGCACTGTAATTGCAAATAAATGTCGTGTAATTAAACTGATACTGTCATCTTTGTTTTCCTTGATCTGTGGTGGAAGGAGGTCATTGTTCTCTTATTTCTGTATCTGTACTCTCTCACTACATGGTGTGATAATAAAGACGGTCAGTAGATGGGCTCCCTGCTGTATGTTTCCTGTGTTTATTTTAAACAAATGATCTCTAATACTTTAATAAATGGAACACATAATTTGTCAACATTTTACAAACATAACTGTTTTACCTTAACTTTAATGTTCTATCCAGGCAAATGAATTGAGTGTCATTTGACTATATGGAGATCAACTTTCAGATTTTAGCTTTAATTGTGGGTCTGATTTGCCACAGCTGACGAACTTTGTTACAGTTACACAACAACTGAGAGGGATGAATATGGTTGAAAGAGGTTGATTGTATAGACTGGTACACTTAATTTCTTATTCATTTATATTAAAATGACAAAGGATGTTAATTGTTTAACCAGAATGAAAGGCAAAAAAACCTATTTCTTTCTTGCTGGTTAAATTTCTGTATTATTTTTAACATGTAAGTATGCAGTGAATCTCAATTCTGTGGGATGATTTGGGATAAAGACAGATTGTGCTGCTGTCTGTCATTAAATCCTTTGTACATATAGTTTCATCATTGTAGGATTAATTAAATCAATATCCTTTTTTATATAACCACCACTAATATTAGAAACATGCGCGCTGTGTTTAAATATGCAAATTTTATTATTTAATTTATTTTTTGTCGGCCAAAGTCTGGCTCGTCTGTCTGGAATCGTTTTAAAGGCGACGCGTCGCTGTCTGCCGCTGCAGAAGAGCTCAGATGGGCAGAAGAACATTTTCAAAAGATGTCCCTGAAACTTCCGGGCCTGGACGAACCGGCGGGACTCAGCGCCGTCAGCTCGGACAGACACCGCACCTTTGAAGGCTGCACCGTCTACTGAAACGGTGAGTTTAATGTCCGCAGCGGGCGGCTCGGCTGTCTGTAGCCAGCCGCCGGAGCTAGCTAGCATCAGGCTAACGTCACATCTGTAAGTGTCTGCCTGCTGTCTGAGGGGACAGACAGCAGGCAGACAGACAGACAGACGTGTCCTCAGACATGCAGCCGTCATGTGCAACACACAGCTTTGCTCTCTTGTAGCATGTCAAACTAAAAAAAAAAAAAAAAAATTTAAAAAAGTGTGTAACCCAGCTGTTGATTTTACCTCATTATAACAGCAACAAAGTGCTCTGCTCGTCAATGTGGTAAAGACACTGAGATATAACATGATGTGAGCTTTTTGTGCAGGAGTACAGTGTTAATCTGAGCTTGTTCATAACTGTCTGCATGTTGTTAAAGTGTAATCACATCAGATCTGCCTCGGTGCCGCTCTGGTTTCAACCCACATGATGCACACAGTAGATGACACACAGTAGATATTAAATGTTCATATCTAAACACCACATATAGACAATGTGCAGCTTGTTGTCCTGCATGCAGCAGGGGGCCGGCTGCAGGGAGACACACTGAGAGACAGCACAGAGTTTAAACACACACTTAAAGGGTGACACCGCCTATTTTACACATTAAAGTGTGTGTACAG
Organism: Acanthopagrus latus; assembly: GCF_904848185.1. NCBI lineage: Eukaryota > Metazoa > Chordata > Actinopteri > Spariformes > Sparidae > Acanthopagrus > Acanthopagrus latus. Next base: position 3,597,095 of record NC_051041.1, on the reverse strand, counting down.
GTCTTGATGAGTACTGCTGCATGTGTGAAAAGAGTATTATGAGATGAAGCTGTGTGTTATCTGATAGATTCCCCCAGTGATGTCACTCACTGGTGAAGTTGCATTGTGGGAAATGCGAGCATCTGGTTCAGCTTTGTCTTCATTATCAACAGTTTGACAACAATTGATCAAAACATTTCTTTTTAAAACCTACATTACCCACAATGCAACTGAGCCACTGAGTGACATCACTGGAGGATTTTTTTTTTATTAGATCACGTACACCTTCCTGTGTCTGTCTGTGTTTTTGTGATTGAAGTTGTGTACAATAAAGTTTCGGAGATTAAACGCAGCTTCTTCTGGAGACACAAACACTTTTTGACTCACAAACTTTCAGTGTGTAAAATTGGTGGAATTGCCCTTTAAAGTCTCAGTTGGACAAAACAGTCTCACATTGATGTTGAGTGTTTTCTCCACAGCATATCAGATATGATTATGTGCTATATTTTGATATCGGAACAGAGTGAAGTGATGAAAGTGTGTCTGTCCCCCAGATGCAGTCGCTGCCCATGGAGGTGGGCAGCAGCAGCAGTTCAGCCCCCAGCGACACATCTGGCTCTGTGGTGCAGGTGTGCTTCCCCAGCGCTCAGGCCTCGGTGCTGGACAGTCTGAACCGGCAGAGAGAAGACGGCCGGCTCTGTGACCTCTCCATCCACGTCCAGGGACATGTGTTCAAAGCCCACCGCTGTGTCCTGGCCGCCTCCTCGCCCTACTTCCACGACCAGGTGTGCTGTCACGTCACTGTCAGAGAACAGCCATCAAAGCATTAAAGCTACATGGAGGTTATTCATGTATCACACCTGGTTCAGAGGTGTGCTGGAGGTTCATTTTCCACCGTGATAGTTGTGTATAAGAAACAGGAGATGGTGGAGGGGGAGGAGCAGGACAATTCATTGATAACTTGATCATTTTTTTTTACTGTGATGAATCGTTTCCAGGTCCTACTGAAGAACATGTCCACAGTGTCCATCCCGGCAGTGATGGACCCGCTGGCGTTTGAGAGCGTGCTGAGCTGCGCCTACACCGGGCGGCTCCAGATTCTGCGCGACGACATCGTTAACTACCTCACGGTGGGCAGCGTCCTGCAGATGTGGCACATCGTGGACAAATGCACTGAGCTGCTGAAGGAGGGCCGGGCGGGAGGAGGGAGCAGTGGAGGAGGAGGAGGAGGAGGAGGAGGCGTCGTGCAGGACGGAGCCAGTGTCGGAGGAGGCGGAGGGTCGGCTAACCTCGGGTGTAGCAGCAGTAATGGTGACAACAGTGCCGGTGCTGGTAACGGAGCTGGTAGTGATGGTGGTGTTAGTCAAGCCCACGTCATCGAGTCCAACGAGCCCCAGCGAGCCTCTCAGCCTCCCAGCCGGCCGTCAGTGAGCGAGAGCCAGTCTCCCAGCAGCACCAACTACTTCAGCCCCAGAGACGGGAGCAGCTTTGGGGGAGGCGGTGCGGCCGCAGCTGGGGCTTCTGTGGATGGAGGCGGGGCAAGCAACACCCCCAGCTACTGCACCCCATCAGGAGGAGAGGAGAACTTCCTTAACGAGGAAGAGGAGGAGGAAGTAGAGGAGGAAGAGGAGGAGGTGTTGTACCACCAGAGGAAGAGAGGAAGAGGAGGGGGCAGCGGGAGGAGGAAGAAAATGAGCTCCGTGTCGGAGCAGGAAGTCGGGGTCAGCGACAGCTTTGGCGTGTCGTCCTATCAGGTGAACACAGATGCACCTTTAAAGATATAATATGCATTTACTCACATTACACACTTGAGTCCTTGAACGTGTCATGAATCAAACTCTAATACATCACAACTTGATTATTGTTCTGAGGAGATCTGTTTTAAAAGGAATATAGTGTATCCTTACCATACTGGTATCTGTATCCATATCCATCGTTATCAAGCTGCTTTTCCTTTATCCCCAAAACTGACCACTGACACTGACAGAACCGACCAGACGTCCATCATTGACTGTATTATAACATGAAGTATGTCAATTGAAAGGATGGCGATGACTCAGCGCTGACACCGCAGAAGCGTCCCACCTACAGCCAGCCCAGCATCATGCCTCGGAAACAGTGGGTGGTCGTGAAAACCGAACGCATGGAGGACGACGACCTCATCGTAGTGTCCGGGGAGGAGGGAGGAGAAGACGAGGAGGACGAGGACGAGAGGGAGATGGAGCTGGCCAGAGAGAGAGAGAGGAGCGACTTCAACATCTCCAACGTAAGGAGCCTCTCAGCAGAGCTGGTGAGCAGAGCTGAGAACGACATGGACTCACAGGTGAGCTGGGACTCACTTTGATGATGCCATGTGGAGAGTTTTTATGTTATTTATAGGAATTCATAGGAAAAGAAACGTGTATAACTCAATTAACAGAGCTTTGTTAGCAGTGATTCTTAGATAATACAACACAGATCTAAAGATAACCCGTCCCTGTCTGTCTCCAGGTGGACTACTGCCAGTCTTCAGAAGACTACCTCAAGTTTGAAGGCAGTTTAATGGACCAGACTTTAGCTCAGCACCTTCACGACAGCGCAGCAGGTCAGAGCCAGAGCGCTAACCGTGCAGTTTCAGCGCTGCTGGGGCAGGTCCAGTCTGCAGCCTCGGCCCGGGCCCAGCTCTTCCCTCTGGACATGCAGGGGAACCAGATCCTCCTCTACAGCCAGGCCTCCGGACTCTCTCTGGACGCTGCCGCCCCTCCCCTGGGGATGGCTGGAGGTATGATCGGAGGAGCCTCGTTCAAAGGCCCCAGTCTGGAGCACAGTGCGGTCCACCTGTCGGTGCAGGGCGGGTTGGGGGTGGATGGGATGGACGGTGGGGGGATCGGAGGTGGGAGTGGTGGCAGTAACAGCAGCGCGGGTGGTTCAGGGAAAGTGTTCATGTGTCACTGTGGTAAGACCTTCACCCACAAGAGCATGAGGGACCGCCACATCAACATGCACCTGGACCTGAGGCCCTTCCACTGCCCCGTGTGCGCCAAGAAGTTCAAGATGAAACATCACCTCACAGAGCACATGAAGACGCACACGGGCCTCAAGCCGTACGACTGCCTCGGCTGCGGGAAGAAGTTCATGTGGCGCGACAGCTTCATGAGGCACCGCTCACACTGCGAGAGGCGCAGTGGGCTGGGAGAGAGTGGCGAGGGCGGGAGTAGTGGTGAGGGAGGGAGAAGAGGAGGAGGTGAGGACGGCTCAGATTTGATTTCCTCCCCTCACCTCCTCCTGTCTGCAGGTGAGGGAGGACAGGGTGGTATTCTGGGAGGAGGAGGAGTTAGAGGAGGGGTCTCAGTTTCTTCTCCACATCTTTCCGGCTCTGTGCTGTCGCCGCAGCACACTGCAGGAAGTAGCAGCAGCAGCAACAGCAACAACAACAACAACAGCAGTGCTGCTCTGAGCAACAACATGGCCGCCATCTCTCAGAGTCAGGGTCAGGGGTCGGGGATGTTCGGTGGTCTTGGTCTGGGTCGAAGTGTGTGCGATGAAGACGTGTGCGAAGTCGGTGCCAATGATAGTAGCGTGACTTAAACCAAAATCGTGTGTCATGTCCAACGGGTTCCTCCGTCTCAGCAAACTGTCGCGCTTCTCGTTCCTGCTGCTGTTTTCACAAAAAGGTAACTTGGAAGAAGCGCGGTGCTCTTCTGAAACACCTTCAACTGCCAACACTCAGCTTTTTTAGCAGGAAACGGCGTTCTTCGTCAAGAGCGGGGGAACAAGGCGAGGCTCCCGTTGGACAAACAACATGAAGAACCTGTAAGTGTTTATAGAAAAATGGAACTTTGAGATTCCAGTCGACTGTCGTGCCGTGAAGTTTCTGAAATAGACTTGTGGTCGTGCTGATGCCATCTTAAATTATCCTCGATTCTCGTACCGCAAAAGACTTCCGGAAAACTTGCCTCCGAAAAAGTGGCCTCATTAAAAACGGACCTTGTGTCTCAGTGAGTAAGCTATCTGTTTTAAATATGTTACTAAAGTTTATTTTTTTGGGGTTTTGTGGAAGAACGCTGTGTGTGTGGAGAGGAAACCAAAAATGAGAAGACTGTGCTTCACTAACTGTTACTGTGGCAACATTATAGTATCAGTAGAGTAGAAAAATGACTGTTCTTAAATTGCTGTGATTTTCTGCAGTATTGTATATTAATGTATCTACATCCTATGAGTTAACAATTTCAAAATAACACAAATCTGCAGGATAAAAGCTGCAGATTTGTGTTTTTTTTCCCCCTTTACAGCAGCGGTGGTACATTTTCTTTCCAGTGTCTCCATGTAACAGACTGTCAGCACTGCCGTGTGTTTTTCAGACGATACTTCAGTGCTGCTTTGCTTTGAGTTCAGTAAAACGTACAAGAATTTAACCTCATCACAAGAGAGCTGGTGCACAGGGACGGATATTTACCAGACAGGAGCAGTTTTTTGTGCAGCCAGTTGCTTGAAACTCATTCTAATTAATTTTTAATGTCTGGTGGTTGAATTAGTGAATGTCTCTGTTCTGAGATGGTCCTGCTCTACATAAACACAAACACCACCTGTACCTGATGAGGCAGTAGAAGCCCCCTGTTGCTCTAAAATCTCACTGCTGTAACCTGCTTTCACTTTCTCGTTGTTCACACAGTTCTCGTGCTTTGAGAAGTATATTATCACTGTAAATATATAGAACTATATCATCGTTAACTCATCAGACCAACCTGTGATACTGATGCGATTGCTGCTGTCTGGTCGACATTGGAAGGAGTTAGTCAGGAGGAGAGAAAGTATTTCAAAGCGGTGATGAAGTCCAATCTGGTTGTTTACTCTCCTGTGTTTATGACTTAACAGGATAAAAAGAAGTTTTTATACGTTTTTCCGGGATCGTTTCTGTAAGTTGTCCTCTGATTGGTTTCCTTTGTTGGTTGGAAATGTTAGGTTGAGGCATGAGGAGTGAGACCAGGTTTGGGTAATAGTATCGGGGTAAACCAATCAGAGTCTTGCGAAGAGGTTGGATCCATAATGATGCAGTGGTTCCCCCTCTTGTGGCCAACATGTGTATTACAACAACAAACTCTGACATACCAGGTGAAGACTGCAATTTTAAAATTCGTCATGTCATCTGAATTTAAAGTCTGTTGGCCGAGTGGGAACTCACAGTCAGCTGGGGCGACTGCTGTGCATATTCAGTGGGCCTCATAACCAGGAAGTAAACACAGACAGTCAGAACAGTTTTTGGGCGTAATCGTAGGCGAGTGATTCTCGTATCTAGTTCTTCTCTGTAAATCTTCAGACTAACCTGGTGGACACGTCCGTCCTGAGTAACGTCCTCATTGTTCACTCAGTCAAACACAGACGAAGTCGCCTGATTGAAACGCAGGTGGATCTGTTTACTCTGAACCTCATAGAAAAACAACCTCATGATCTCTTCTGGGCCCTGCTGGGCTCAGAACGCACCATTAGTTCTGTGCTGTATCTCTACTGGGACCATACTGAACATGAACCGGTACAACTACTGATCAGAACACTAACAGGGCCGTTACACTGCAGAGAATGAACGGTATGAATTCCGTCTGCCTTTGTTTTATTCCATTAAAACACTGAGTTGGTTATTTTTGTAAACGAGCTTGTAGTCTTGAAATAGGTTCTGGTGCCTTATCAGCACGTTCATTCACTTCTTCAGCATCAATTAGTTCTGTTTGTAATCTTTTAATTAGGAAACATGTCATAGTTACATAACTGTGTATATATAAAAACATTTTGTGTTGAAAAGTAGATTTGTACAATGAAGTTTATCATAAATTAGACTGACAGATTAATCACCATTATACAGTATATATATAAACTATTTCATGACATTACCAGGTAACACTAACTAAAAAGAGACGTGGAAGATATTTTAATCATGTCTTTTATTAATGTAAGTGGCCAAAGTACAAACATTATAATACATTCCAGTTTATCTTTGTACAGAATTCCTCAGACTCGTTAGTAGAAAGGAAATATTTTACCTCCACCTTGTTAATTACTACAAGCTGTTGAATCACCTCACGGAGCTGCTGTGAGATCAGATCCACACACAGCCTCGACCTGTTCCACCTGACGGAAACAGCAAATTCATCTCAGTAATTTGATCAGATTACTTTTAACACTATGTTGTGTCTCAGTCAGATGTAACCTAACTGTAAAAAAAAAAAGACCTGTTTCAAAAGAGAAACTATGAAATCCTACACAAATGGTACAGAACATGGTTTTCTTTTTCTAAAGGAACATTTCACTCAAAAAAGAAAAATTCAGTCATTATCTGCTCACCACTACATTGATGGAAAGTTGAGGGAAGTTTAATAGTACATAGTTGTGGAGCTTATTTCTCTGAAACAACTGAAACAGATGGGGACTTGTTTTACATCGTAAAAATACATGAAACAGCGCCACACAGATTGTTCAGCTTCAGTCTCTGGAAACCCAAATTGATTTTAGCTGCCAACCTTAAAATGTCAGCAGCATCATATCTGAGGTGCGTACAGCGGCGATCATGTGTCGAGACTTTCATCTTGGAGTCTTGGATTACGTCAGACAAGCTTTTATTTTTTAAGGTAGTAAGTCCTCAGCTGCATCAGTTGATGTGGACTACAGAGCCTCAACCAACTTTCACAAGTGTGACCAGATAATCGTGAATTTTTGAGTGACTTATTCCTTTAATGTGATGTTTTTTTATTCAGTATTTCAAAGAGGTGTCGCCCCCCTGTGGCCACAGGTGGTACTGTGACTAGGAGATCAGGATGATGTGATGATAACAGTGTGTGTTTCTGATAATTTGTAGCTGTATGATTGTTTCACTCTTGTGTCTAACAAATCAGACTGTGTGGAAACATCCTGCAGTGTGTCGGCGAGGCTGCAGCTCAGCGCCGCTAGTGGAGGAAGAAATATTACACACGACCTCATGAACATCTTGCATGCCTTCAGAGATGTTTTAGATTCCCAGTTATGTGGAGAGAAAGAGATGCAGGATCTGAATGTTTTTCCTTCTGTGAAGGCTGGATGAGGATATTTTTATATGCAGGTTGGGAGCTCAGACGAAGTGAGAGGACTGTTGGTGTTCAGAGATCTGTGAGCTCCAGTGTTTCCTCTGTGACTCTGCTGCAGGTGTGTTTGTGGGTGATTTTGGTTTTGGTTTTGTTCCTGTTCGTTGACTCCGCTGCTGAACAGCCACAGAGAAAACACCAGATGATTGTAAGAGGAGAATGTGTGAGGAATGTGAAATGGTGACCTAACGCTTATCTCAACACGTTAACGCGACTCTCTAGCGCATAGATAACTTTAACCGAGAGTGAATGTATGTGAACAAGATGAGCACATTTATTTTTATGTTTTCATTCCTCAACAAACCAAACACATGCAGAGGCAGGTGTGTGTTCAGAGAGGACGCAGGTGGAAACATGTGGATTCAGTAACAGCCCTGATGCTTCAGTCTGTGAAACTACTTGTGTCAGATTCTCTGTTTCATGTAAACTGACACAAGTTTAGTTTAGTATTTACAACAATTACAATCCCACAAATAATCAGTAAACTTCTACATGTGGTCTGCAGTGTTAATTAGGGCTGCTCAGGGTGGTATTTTTCTTTTTTGGTGTGTGGTTCAAGATTAGAAGAAATCATAATTTTTGCATCACAATTTCTCACTCAAAACATTTGTTGGGCTCAGTACGAAACAAATACATTTTGAATGTGTAAGATTTGTAGGCCAGGACATGACACTGTCTTTTTACAGATTTACCCTTTAAAAAATTGCAGTGTTGATATTTTAAATGTCTGTGCAGCCCTGGTTTTCATTTAATGCTAAGTTTAACTATAAAGCTTCAATTAAAAGGCCTCTAAATTTAGTATAGTGCTTTCACACCCAAAAATATCTTAAATTGAGAAGTGTATCATCAAAACTCTTAAAGGGACAGTTCACCTATTAGCACACCTCGTCTGAAGTGACTGAATAATCTCGACCGTGTTTCAAGAGTGTAAATTACGTCTTTTCAAATCACTTCAGGATCTTTAAGCTTCTTCTGGAGACTTTGATTACAGTCCTCATCTACTTCAGTTGTTTAGGAGAATTCTGCAGCGCTGTTTCACTGTGAAACTCCAGAAATGTTTAGTGGACTACAAAACTTTCCTCGACCTTCCATCTGAATGGAGGCGACCAGTTGAATTTGTTTAAAGGTCCCCTGATGGCTGAGGAGCCCTAACAGTCTGTCACTTCACTGCTTTTACGCTGTTCCCCTAAATCCCAGATTAAAACGATGGCTGTGTGGTTTATTGTTGTGAAGCTCTGCAGCTTCATCTGCTGCTGCTGCACCGACACACAACTGAAAAACAAACAACAACCTCATGTTTTCTCTTCTCTGAATGAGTGCTGGAGGAGCTGAACCATCCTTCATCAGGAGGTAAAGATGTGAAGGTAGAAGCTTAATGTTGCTGCTGAAAACCAGACTGAGGTAGTTTAATTATTTTTGTACATTCCACAAGTGACACGACTTCTTATATGTCCTCTGATTGACCAGTTGATTGTTGAACAGAACATTTTATGTAAATCCTGAGTGGTACTAATAATGTAATAAACTACAGTACATCGATATTCACCTCTGCCCTGTATCAAAATAATGGATTAATAAATTATTTGGTGCGAACGATGTCTGAACTGTGTTTTTCTTCTTGTTCTTACAGCTGCATGTTTGAGCTTCACTCTGTAGGATCATGAGCAGAGTTCACTCTCAAGAAATCATTGCTGAAAGTTTAGATTTTCTCTGTGCTCACTGAAAACCTCATCTTAAGAGTCGGGCCCACAAGCTTGATTTGTGACATAACAGATACTATTACAGCCGAACCTGGTTCAATATTCAGACGACAGGCGTGATGAGGAAAAAGCTGAAGCAGACTTTACAGTAAAGAAGTAGAACTGAAACATGTGAAATGAAAAACATGTGCGTGAGAAGGAATAGAAGCTAACAACGACAGTTATATTACTCTCATGTTCGCAACTAACAGTTAATTTGCATGGTGGAGATATGCAAAATCAGAAAACCTGTTTTGAGTCATAACTATAAAGAAATTATTTCTATGTGCAGTTCTGTTTGCTACCATCTTTAATATCTAAACAACAGTGATATCTCAGACTAACTGCTGGTTTTAGTTAAACTCAAGCCATTTTCTTTAATCTGAGTCCCAACAGGTTAGTAAGTTATTCAGCCTGATATTAGTGACTGTGTACACTGTGAAATATCATCCTGAAAAACATACAAGCAAGAGAACACATGACACGGGGTTTTCTGTACATCAGAATGTGAGGACTTTATCACCGCGAGTGTCTCACAGTGTTTTTTGAAGAAAAAAAGAAAACGTATAATCAGAAGCAGAAGTACTGATTTGACTTTTTAACCCAAGTAAAGAAGTCAAAGTGCAGGTATTGGAATTTAATCTAAGCATCAATAACAAAAAGCCTGAAGGACATTTCTGGTCAAAGCTAACTGAAGCTCACATCATATTAATATAAGTCAAACACAAATAAAAATCCAAATCAGCAACACAGAGACTGTATATAAAAAATTATCATTTATTTTTTTATCAAAAATGAAAAAGAAAATAATTCACAGTGAACAATGGATCACTCCTCTGCATAAGTGAGGCCGACAGGTTGCTGCAACGATTTCCACGTCTACATTCTAGTGACTTTGAAAAGACTGTTTACCCAAAAATATCATTTCATCCGTGTTGTTAAATCCTCGGGAAGGAAAAACAGACAAAAAAGGGCGCTTGATACTGAAAAAAGGGGAAATTTCCCATCAAAATACCAGTGCTCTATTACATAGGGACAAAACAGACAAATCATAGTTTTAATAAAGGACATGAACACACAGATCATGAAATATCTGAAGCACCACACTGTCCAACACTGACTACAAGAACTAGAAAATAACAGAGGGGATGTAGAAACTGAATAGCTGAATATCCACAAATGTAAAAGCAGTGCTGACGACTCTACATCATGATTATCTGCATGACAGAGATTGACTGCACATGTCAGAATAAAACTGGATTTCCTGCTGACATTATTTTAAAAAATTCTGAACTTTTGAGGACTCTGGTCAGATTCAGGTGTTGAGGATCTGGGTCAGGTTGGGTTGAAATTGAAAAAAAAAAAGGAAAAACTGGCTTTTATGTCCACAGAATTTGGACTTGTGGAAGGTTTTGATGTTGGCTTCGTGAACACGGTGTGGTGAAGTGATGTTGTCATCGGTGCTGGACAGAAGCTCAGGTACAACTCATGATTGTCAAGGTGACGTCCTGTTTGAGACGCATTAAAGAAGGTAACTTAAATCTAAACTTCCCTTTCTTTGCTTTGAGACGTGACACCATCATGAGGAAACAGGTTTTGTTTTATAAACTACTTCAAGGAAAAAGCTGTTATTGCTCTATATTTTCCATAATATCAACAAATCCCATATAAAATAACCTAAACGGAAAATGACGTGCGTCTGTTCCTCACAACTCTGCCATCGTCCTACACTGCTCTCAGATCTGAGCCTGTTGTTTTCTGCTGCAGATGTAAAACCTTGAGAAAGGGTTACACATGTAGTGTCGCTTTAAAGGAAAAGTTCACCCAAAATTGAGAATTCAGTCATAATCTCACCTTAAGTAACAATCTATTCATTATTTTGTTTTTTTATGGGATTTGATGACAATAAGTCAAATACAGACATTGCCATCTTTATTATATTAAAATTTGCATAAGAGTTTGTCACAATTGCTCAATCAAACCATCTATCTGGAAACTATTCAGCTCTCCTGCAGGAGATATTGACCTGAATAAAAACTTAATAATAGAGTTAATTAATAAAACATACAAGGGGAAAAACGATGGTCTCCACACGTCTCGCTGACAGAGTACAGACCACCACACAGCTCTCTAATCCAATGCATAAATAGCAACAGCAAATAAAACAATGTCACTTCAGAGCTCGTTCTGTACAGACCACCACCGCTCTCTGTTTTAGGAAAAAAATTGCAATTGCAATATAAAAATGTAAACAAACTGGCGGTGAGCAAACGCCAGTCGAGTGTCTGTGAAAACAAAACTCCTTGCACAGTTCATGTTTCAGGCACTGATTTCTTTCACACACCACAATAACAAAAGTTCAAGTCAGGGGACAATCATGAGAAGATTGTTTAGCTCTGTGTTCAGAGCAGCAGAAAAACGTATTTCAATGCTACAACCAATCGGATGTCAGCCGCCATTAGTCGTGTCGCACTGAGTGGCAGGAAACACGGCAAGAGAAGTTTGGATCACCCAGTCGACTCAGATCATTACTGCACCCGCAAAGGGAAAGAAGACAGTCGACGTCTACATCAGCAGTGAAGCACACAGCTGTAGAAGAAGAAGGCTCCCAAAACCTTGATTTTCCAGAAAAGAAATGTCCAGTTTAATCAGCTTTCTTTTAAACGATAGAGTACAATTTTATCTAAGTTGTTTACAAAGCACTTGGGCTTGTGTTTGGCAAAATTTAATCATGTAACACGATGTACCAAATTCCTACTTTTCCCTGTTTTCCACACCTGTAAGTGGCTGTTTGGATCACATTCATTTCAGCAAGAATTTTTCATTTGAAAAAAATAATAATAATAATTTTAAAAAAAATTAACAAGCCAGCAGACAGGGACGGTCCTCAGAAAGGAGTGTTTTCAGGAAATCCTAGAATACAGGTAACAGGTGGAACAATCTGTGGTGCAGAGAGGTCGAAGGTCATTCTGAGTCTGACAGGACGATGATCTCATCTGGGTCACACTGAGTCGCCACGTTGACCTGAAGAAACAAGCAGTGGAGGGTGAAGATGTGAAACTTGTGACTGAACTGAAACCAGTCTGACATTTTCACAAACGATAAGTTGGCTGTGATCAGGGTTCTTTTTTATCTTTATCCACCTACATACTGTATCAAAAATCAGAGCAATAAAAGATTATTTTAATCTTTCAGCTTGACACGTGGTTGAACTTGTCTCAAATATTAAGTAAGAAACTGGACTATGATGAGGATTTTCAACAGACAGTTGTAACTACGATCATTAACAGCTGTTCATCCTCACTCATGTGCACCCACCTTGTTTCTCTTGGGAGGCGGCGTCGACTGCGAGCTGCTGACTATTTCCTGGGTTGGCGTGTCGGCTCGTGTTGACTCTGCCTGCTGCGGAGAACTGCAGCTATAAACACCCATCTCCAGTGGGATATCTATATCACTGAGGGCGGGAGGACGATGGATGAATGTAGAGTGAGGTGAGGGGAGAAATAAAGAGAAAGAAGAAAATCAACAAAAAGAGAAAAAATAAAAGATGGTTTGCCCACTTTGAAGCACAAGTTGAACCGTCTGGTAAGTTCAGAAAACTACATCATGTCACTGTAATGCAGCATTTAGAACCAGGAAAAGAAAACACTTACGCCATAATCACAATAACAAAATGTAAAACGACATCTAGTCTCATCACACTACAGATATAATATCAATATATCGCCCAGCGAGTCTTATCTGAACAAAATATAATTCCCTGAGATTTCTAAGATCTTGTTTCTTGTTTTGTCACATCTATGAAACTGAAAACGTTTCAAAGTGATCCACTGGTAAAAATCTTCTGACAGATTTTCTCAATGTCATGCCAACAAAGCCTAACGTACCTGTCACAGGTGTTTATGCACTTTGTATTCTGGGAGTTCCCTGATGTTTCCTCTCTCTTCCTCTTCGCCCTGGTTGTTCTGGGACTGGGAGGCGGCGATGTTCCGTTGGTCGTCGTCTGTGTGGGACATTTTTCTATTATCACTGCGGGTGAGAGGGGCGGAGGCACCCTACTGTCTGCTGCAGTGACGTCACCGGGGTCCTTGGTGTCTTCGCTGGTGCTTACCAGCACGACTGAAACTTGATTTGAGGAATCAACAGGCTCCTCTAATCCTGCAAGGTTACCATTAGATAACTGTGTGTGGTTGTCAGTCTGCATTGGCTCTGATTGGCTGGGGCTGTGTCTGGGGGAGGGCGGGTCAGACAGCGGTGATATCAGGGATTTGCTTTCATCAGAAAGAGGACTGGGTCCACTTGAGATCGGTTCCTCGTCTTCATCTTTCACACTTTCCCCCGCAGAAACGCTTCCTGACACCTCGTCTGTCTGATCCTCCTTGTTGATGCCATTCGCCTCGTTACTGTCGTCGTCGCCGTTCTCAATATCGTCTAGAAAAAGATTTTTAAAATAAGAGCAACGAAACCTTTTCTCCTCCCACTGTGCCATCCTTCTCTGATAACAGCATTTATCTCACAGGTCCTGGTGGTCGAACTGTAAACTAACTTCAGCTCTACTCTGTGAAACGTATCCATTTAAAAAAATTATACTATTATTACAATGAACGATGAGCCGTGTTAAATCAAACACTTTACATCACAACACACAAGTCAGTTGTTTAAATTGTCGTCTACTAACTACATTGATAAAGACATCGAGTGATTCAGGATCTGTCATTGCTTTACAAAGCCAGATGTGAGTCTCACGATTGCTGAGCCGAATCAAAACACAAACAAACGAAATTCTGAATTACTATATCTGCTCAAACCTGGTCCATCCTGCTGAGTGCTGGCCTGGATTTCCTCCTCAATGTCTGGGTCTGATGATTCATCCTCCTCCTCATCATCCTCCTCCTCCTCCTCCTCCACCTCTTCTTCTTCCACCTCTGCCACTCCGTTCACCTCTTTATTTTCTTCTTCCTTTTCTGATTTGTGGCCCTGAAAATAAGACATGTGAAGATCAGACAGGACCGAGAAAAAGAAAAGGCAACAACAGAATCTTCAGAAACAGGACCTGGTGTTGGACTCATAAATAAGGATTAATACCAAGACTTTCTAGTTTCCTTGCTTGGAAACAAAAATGATGCTGCATTCTCATTTCCTGTTTCCTAAACCCCGCATTAGCAGTGGATGTGTTATTACTGCGTACTTTATATATCACTGTTCTGTGTCTTGATAGGAAGATCTATCATCCAAGAAATGACTCTAACGTACAGACATGAATAAAAAGACACCTGTAATGATTTCTCTCCTCCCTCAGATGCTCTCATACCTCCTTCTCTTTGTTGTTTTTCCCCAGTCGCTTGGTCCTCTCCTGCTCCTCTGTGTCCTCTTGCTTCACGGCATACTTGGTGATGACCTCCTCCAGACGTGACAGACCCAATTCTCGGTTCGATCGCAGTTTCCGAAGCAGAGAGTTGTCCCTCAGAGCCGGGTCGGCAGCTTCGGAGGGTGGTGGAGAAAAGAGGAAAAAGTGGTGGCATGAGGGAAATGATGAAATAGAGCAAAAGAACAAGTGATGACATGTTGGATTAAAAAAACAGAACAAATCATATTTTATATATTCGAAAACTACCAGAACATATCGAATTTCAATACTCATATCAAAGACAGCTGTGTATGACACACTGTATGATAGCTGTGTTTAAATGACTCAACTTCTTCATGTAGGCTAAGTAACACAGTAACACAGATCTCTTGCAGACGATTTCATTTCACCTACCAGCTTTGTAGGTGTCAGTCAGGTGCGAGCCGAAGTTGTACACCAGGTCCAGGTGGCGTCTTTCCTGCATGCGGCTCCCGGTCTCCCTGAAAGCCTCCTGGGCGATCTGGTTCAGCTGTTTTCTGCTCAGGCACAGTTTGTGGCGCTCATTTGCACGCAGCACCTGCTGGAGGATGTCGTGGTAATCTGGAGGGTTCCTGTGTGCCTCAGGACTGTTGATGAACCGCTCAATCTGATGAGGAAAGAACATACAGTCCCGGATCAGAAGCCTATCTGAAGAAATACCAGAGGAAAACAGCTCCCCTAACCTCACCACAGTACATATCCCGACACCAGACACGCTGTCATACCTTTGAATTAGTGTCATATGTAACTTTGTTTCTGTCAGACAAATAAACTGACAAAGCCCTACAACTTCTGTCACTGTCTGTATAAGACATGTCACATATTATGAGGGTTTCTTTAACATCAATATCTGATCCAGACTCTGATTCAATACTTTTATTGAACTCCAAGTTGAAGAAATGTGGATCTGACCTGTTGAAATAAAGGTCCTGGTTCAAAACTCTCATGCTGATTTCTATCAAGTTCTATCATTTTGTGTTTTTTTGAAAACCTCAATTAAAATAAAGTTGTTATGGAATCAAAACCTGCTGACAGTAATAATATTAGCGTTCATGCAAGATAGAGGCCTGCAACTGCTTAATAATGTTTTTGTACTCGTGATTCCACCTGGTAGATAGTCGGGACATGATGTCAAGGAACACTTACAGCAACTAATATTTCATTCAGTTTTACTCAACTTGTTTCTTTTCAGAAAATATTTAAAACAATAACAACCAGCTCACCTTCCTGTTGATCTCCGGATAACGCGTGCTGTTGTAGAGGATCCTCTGCTCGATGACTCGGCCTGTTAGTGTGTTGCGGCCCTTTAGTTCACACAGCTTTTCATAAATCTTCATCATCTGGAACATACGAAGAGGACAGACAGAAGAGGTGTGACTAGCTGTCACAAAACAGAGTACAGTTATTTTATACCAGCGCCACACTATATCCAACCTTGCGTTTCAGCTTGTGCTCTTGGATGTATAAAGATTCTTCAGATCCCAGGTCGTCTAAACTGAGCTCGGACTGCTGCAGGCGGTAGATCTCCTCGTTGTAGACCTTCAGTAGATTCTCCAGGTACGCTATCTGAGACGAAGAACAGACAGGAAGGGTAATATGTGTTTGCTTATACAGAGACTACCGATGAAAATTTTAGGTGTTTGACCCTGGTTATTTATTTTCTAATAAAATTCTAATGACTTTAAACAGCAGCTGATTTTTTTCAGTATGAGGTCATCATCAGCCGAAAACGATTCAGTCGCACCTACTAGTGTTCAACACTCACCTGTTTCCTGGAAGCTCTCTTTGCCTTTTTCTCAGCTTGCTGTTCCTCTTTGTTGCCCTCCTCCTCGCCCTCCTGCAGCCCTGAGGTGGATGGTTGCTTATCCTCTGCTGCTGATTTCACCCTGTCCTTCTCCTCATCCACTTTCACTTTAGACTTGTCTTTACTTTTGAGTGTAACAGAGGTAGGCGGTGTAGAGCTTGATGTTGAGGTACAAGGCCCAGGCTCAACTTTGGTGATGATCTGCCTCTTCTTGGCTGCATGCTGCTTCAGTACAGTGCACAGTTCGTTGATGTAGACAAAGGTTTTGGAACGGTTTGCCTGGGCACGAGTCAAACAGTGTCCCAAGGTGTTCCTAAACTCCACTGATGACAGATATTCAGGGGAGGCCTTGGAGTGCTTCGTTTGGAGGAAGGTCAGGACCTCAGGACAGTCCTGGGTGAGAGCTGAGCAGTGCTCCACAAACTGTAAAGATGGAAAAAAGAAAACAGGAAGGAAGAGAAGGCAAGGTGACCGAGGAAAGGCACAGAGTGAGGAAGGAAGACGTAAATAATAGGAACACAAGCAGCAACAACATATTGTTACCAAGTTTTTCCAGTCTACAGCCAATCAATGTCAATGTAATTATAATTACAACAAAACAGTTAGAACAGAGATTAAAACGTATGTGTAAACTCACCTCAGCGAACAACCTCTGATTCTCTGCCTGAAGTACATGTGCGTTTTTCTTTGCTGAGGCGAAAGGTGACTGGGTGATGTGGGTCGGGACAGGCTGCTGAGCTTTGAGCGCCGACACCTTTTTTGCTTGCTGCTGAGAGGACGACCTGGACGCAGAACAGGAGGGCTGAGGACTCTCCTCTTCATCATCATCATCAAGGACTATGATCTTATCTGCCATCGAGGCGGGAGCCACCGCCATCCAAAAATGTTGGTAATTCTGCTTTCAGAAAACACAAAACGTAAGAATATTGATCAGGACAACTTCATAATGAAATTTACACTGTTCTGGTGGAACGTGAAGAGTGACAATATTTTGTTTCCACCGTAAGGAAGGTCAGTAGTGGCAAAACAGGGATGGATGGTGAGAAATGTTAAACATAAACAGCAATATAGTTCAAGTAACTGTTAGTCAGCCTGCTTTTGTGTTTGTGAAACCTGTTGAAACCAGCAGCTGCTTGGCTTTAAGCACGTGTTTTTGCACTGAAACAGTACCAGTGATTGGAACAGCAAAGAGGGACAGAAGACTTTTATAACAACAATAACTCTCACATGATTTTACACATCATGGTCAATGAAGTCTGACTTCACCAAATGTAATTTCAATTTGAAATACCAAAATAAAATGAATTTTAACAAACATGTTACCTTGAGAGGTTTGTTGAACGATTATATGGAATCCTGATCAGGACAGCCCTGACTTTAACCGTGTGAAATGAAGATATTTTACAGTGCAGCGATCTGGAATAATTAAAGGTGACATTCATAATGTTGTATTATCATAAACACAAATGCAAAGGAGGTTTGTGTACATTTCCAGCGGGAGCCCGTTCAGATTGACCCCGACTCTGTCACTCATGATACTGATCCGTTTTTCACACAATCAGATGTGGATGCTGACAGGAGTTCCATCCTGGAAGAAGATCTGCATCATCATAGTTAGCGTAGTTCCTGGTTGTAGCTCGTAGCATCTTTGATGTTTGCTTCACCCGACAAGTTACAAGTTTAGCTCAAATTAAACAATAACATTAAACATGTTCTCATATTTAACATGGCTATTTATTCGCGAATTCTGCCATGGTGCTCTAACATCGATCC
Source organism: Acanthopagrus latus (assembly GCF_904848185.1). Taxonomy (NCBI): domain Eukaryota; kingdom Metazoa; phylum Chordata; class Actinopteri; order Spariformes; family Sparidae; genus Acanthopagrus; species Acanthopagrus latus. The sequence goes on along the minus strand of NC_051041.1, from coordinate 3,579,326 downwards.
TTCATTCGTGTGTAAGCAAATCTGCCATTAAACATGAGCATCATATTCATGGGTCAAGAAACAAAACGAGCAGTCAGGCAGCAACGGCCGCTTCCGAACACTTTAACTGAAACCGAACAGATGTGATCTTAGCTTGTTAACGCAGTGAGCTACATGACACATGGAAATGACACAAAAGCTCTGGTACGAACAGGAAACTTTCAACTGTCACACATTTTACTCATTCACACATACCGACCTCTTGTTTATGGGCTTCGTGGCGTGACAGCAGAAGATGATAACGATCCACCGCGACGCATATTTACAATTCTGCGTTCGAGTTAGCGAACATTAGCATCGGGCAGAACGTAGCTAGTTAGCATTGTGATCAGAAAGTGAGCGAAGTGAAACAACAACGAGCCCGCAGAAAAGCCCACATGCTGTTTTTGATGTTAAATCGCTTGTTAGACAAACGCGACAAATTTGAAACGCGTTTTTAATCCCGCAGACTTTCTGTTTACCAAAACAAAGCTCGTCAATTCGGCTATGATGTCCAGTCGAGATCGAAAGTGTACCCGCTCAAGTCCTATCAACATCAACGCCTCTGATTGGTTCATAGATGTTGTACAGTTAGTAATGTCGTTAGCTATTGGTTGACTGTTGGCCGTCGACTTCCTCTTCTTCAAAATCAATGTTAAAGTTGTTTTTCTACAGATCAAATTCACAATTCAGAGATTATATTGAAACCTATGAATTACATAAATACACATATTTATCAAACGCCGATTTCATGCATTTCATAACATTTTTACGACAATTTAATTAGCCAATCATCTCATAAATCACTATTCTATATCTAGTGTGTAGATGGGTAAAAACACATCTGCTTTATGTAACATTTTGTTAATTTGTATCTATATAAGGACTCTAGGTCTTAATAGAATTTAAAAAACAAAATTGCCCAAGCGCCACGTACTTTTATTCTGAAAAAGACAACGGAAGTCGCACGTTCTCATTGATGTCGTCTTACTGGGTTTTAAAATTCGATGTCACTTAAATGTTTAAACCCGGGTAGTGAGATTGTATTTTACCAGTAAGAGTTTGCAGTGTTCTGAAGGTCATAATGAGTGGTTTTTATTTATATATTTATTTATTTGTACTTTTCCCCATTTTGCTATCATAATATACATGTCAGCATTTCCATGTTTTGTGTAAACAATGTGTCATACCAGCATGTTTGAAGAGACACAACCATGGATAAACAGGAGACTGGGAGCAGCATGTTTTAAGAAATGTGTTTATTACACATAAAATCCAGACTTCACTTGATTAAATTTGGAACTTAACCACCAGTAGAATTTTGTGCCCTGTTTGTACCATTTCCTTCACGTTTAATTTTTGAATTAGCTCAGGCTGTTGGAGCATCACACCACTATAAAAAAAAAAACTTAACACAAAAAGTCACAATATACACACATTATAGTCTCTGTATTTACAAAAATTATGTTTGTGGGTTTGAACGGTTTAGTCTGATTCTAACTTTACTTTCCTCGGTTATTTACACAAAATGTTTGTCTTATAATTTAACTTTCCTCCAAGTTCCTGACTCTTTTCCAGTGTATGTAACAAGAAATAATATTTAGACAGTGGGAGGCCAATATGATAAATCAGGTATATTGCTTTAAAGTAGGAGATTAAAGAAATATGACAACACACATGTTTAGACCGAGCAGAAACCCTTTCCAGAAAATTATCGCTGGTACCCAAGCACAACAGTATGTCTGTCCCCAGACATGATTCATGTATGTGCAAAACAAAAAATATCAAAAAAATTAACAACTGACACAGCACTGAATATCCTAAGCAAGCTTTTCTCTCAATCTATGAAAAATCTAAACGCTTTAAAATGACAAAGCTGTCTGAACGAATAGGTGGACAATCTCTTTTGAACCCCATCCAAGATATCAAAACACAAAGGTTTGTTGTATCACTATCACACTTCTGTAGTGGTTCACTTCAGTCTTCTTTACTTGTCTTTCTGTAAGTGGAAGAAGTCAAAGTTAATATTCAGGAGACTTAAAAAACACCCAGGAGCAGCTCCAAGGTTGTAACAAAGGAGTGGACAAGTAGCACACTTATGTAAAATCAATCAGAATGATTTTGTGTATTAGTGTTTGAAGAATTAACCTCACCTTGTCTTTTGTAGCAGCCTCATCTGAGCCTGTCAGTGACATAAAAGATAAAAAGACATTAACAGAAATCAAATTAAAATATTTTACCTCATCTTCTTTCAACAACATTCATCCCATACTCTGTATTGCATACTGTGTTATTTTAACTTCAATTCAATATTGCCAAATCTATTTCAGTATGTTTTAGTTTTGTTGTATCAAGATAGCACAAAGTCTTCTTGTAGCTTCAAATTACTGTATTGGTGCAACAAAGTAGATTGTTATTATTAGTCAGTTTACAATGTTTCTGGAATATTTGCTACCTGAGCTGGTGATGGTCCAAGAGACAAACTTAATAAGACCGTAGAGCACTAATGCCACGCCGACCATCGCCATCGAGTCCTCAATGGAGGGAGCGCTGAATCCTGAAAAAACAGAAGACAGAAATCAAATATTGGTCGATTCTCATTTATCTGACGAGCATATCTGCTCTACTTAATGAAAATAATCAATTTAACCGTCAACATTCAGCCTTTAAATGTTAAAATAATCAAATCTCTGTTTAAAGTCTGTGTAAAGAAAATTCAGCCATTTTCTTCTAAACACATTAAAAAGGTCATAAATGTATTTTTTTAAAACATGTAAAAAGCATTCAACCATTTATAATTCAATTCTGGAGCTAGGCTCACAAACTGTGTTTCATGATTTCTGTGTTAAGAATTTAATGGGCGGGTCAGAAAATCATGCAAATCATGGCCGTGTTACCTAACACAGCCATGATTTGCATGATTTTCTTTGCATAAACTCGATCCTACTGCAGAAGCGCTATAAATACACTCAGGGCATTATCTTCTGAGGTTTTTCTGCTGGCTCTCAGTCTTGGATAGCATCTCTTAGTTTGCAGCTAGCTAACCAGTCAACCAGTCAGCTGACCAGTCAACCAGTCAGCTAACCAGTCATGTCTCCTCCACGTCGCTCCTGCATCTTTCCTGGATGCCACAGTGTGCAGAGTAACAACACCATTAGCTTATTTAAGTTTCCTGAGGAGGACAATGTCAGGAAACGGTGGATCGATTTTGTCAAAAGGAGCTACTGTGGAGAGTTAAAAATCACCACCAACACCTGTCTCCACAGTGTCCACTTAGTTATATATAGTTACAGCGACTGTCACCAGGTAAAGTCTGGATATCTGAAGAGTCTGCTGACGCTGGTCAGTGGGGCCGAACCGACCTGTTCTGTCCCGGCTTGCATCCTCAAAAATGATGACAAAAATAATAGTAACTCACAGTGATTTGAATAATTAACTTTAATCTGATTAGTGGTTTGGAAATATTACGCGTTAGATTATTCCTCACTGAAAAAACTGGTCAGATTAGAGTAAGGCGTTACCGGCATCACTGATTGTGTAAGTACAACATGAAGCTTGAGAACGTCCGTTATAACAGCCCACATATTAAAAAATGTCGGGTTTAAATCGGGCTCATAATTACAGTTAATGTGTCGGGCCGGGCGGCTCAGACACAATGTGCATGGGATCGGCTCGGCTCGGGTCGGGATCAGGATCAGATCTAAGCTCCAAGTGTAAGTGTGTGTGTATGTATGTTATAAATATTGTACATTTTGGCAATTAAATGCATTTTGCTGAAGGTGCAAATCCTGGAAGTGATTTTACACCATTCATCCTGTCATGCCCATGTAATATTAGCAAATGTTATTGCATTTAATCATTCCCTGAGTCCATCTGACAGCACAATGATAATCCACAGGTAATATTTATATGTAACAATATAGCTATGACAAGGAATTATATGTCGACTGGGGTGTTACGTTTGTGTCTATCAGTGTCTGACTCAGAGTCAGTTTCTGGCTCTGATGGCTCATACAGGTCAGACTGGGTCCATCTGATGATAGTAACTGACACGCCCCCAGCGTTTCACAGCAGAGAAGTTCTTGTTTTTCCATGATTTTGAGACCTAATATTATATACTTGGCTTTTTTTTTAATCTTTCAAATTTGGCTCAGTGGTCAATGACACATGTTTCTGTGGTATGATGAACTCATAACACACATTTATTTCTGCTTTACACAGACTTTAAATTGGATAAATTTGTCATCCATTGAGTCCATTTTGACAGGGCCTTGCTCAAATTCTAAAATGTAATCACATTAAAAACCAACAAGGATTTGATAAATAACATAGCAGTTATTCCACATTACCTATGACATTGAGGGTCACGCTGGCCTGTCGGGTGCCTCCAAGATGGGCAGCCACACAGGTGAGCTCCCCTCCTCTGCCCAGGTCCAGGGTGGTCGTGTCGAGTTCAAGCCTGGTGGTCTGGCTGAAGGTTCCATCCCAGGCCTGCCTGTGGCCGCTAATGCTGCCTGTTCCCAGAGGCCTGGAGCTCCCGTCGGCACCTTTCAACTCCCAGCTCAGCTCCAGGGAGAGGGGGGCGAAGCCGGACGCCTCACACTGGATGGTCAAAGTCTGGCCGGGAACAGCGAGGGGCAGAGGGGACGGGTAGATGGAGAGGGATGGAGGTTCTGGGTGGAAGGAGCAAAGAAAAGAGGGAGATAATGAGAGAGAGTTAATAATAATCTGGTGCTTTTGATTTTCTAACTTAATAGTTTATTTCGGTGCTGTTTGATACTTAACAGGTTGTATGTAATAGTGCATGAATGCCAACATGGACAGTCAGTGGTGAACTTGAGCATGTTCACTCAGTCTAACATCATCTCCAGATCTGATTAATGTTTCAGAGAGAGGACAAGCTGCTTATAAGTATCAGTTTTTTCTATAATCACACAACAGGAAGTACAAGATTTTCGCCTACCAACGATCTCGAGCTCCATCGCCACCTGAGCCACAAGGTACGGCAGATACGTCGTACAAATATACAGCCCGGAGTGACGCACTTTGGCCTCCTGCAGGACCAGGGATGCATTTCCCTTCTCGTGCAGACTCTCAAAGTCCAGCGTGGCTCCTTCCTCCTGAGTGTCAGCCAAGCGGTCCGTCTTGCCGTCGTAAGCCAGAACCAATCGGCCGTCGCCTCTGAACTGATAGCGCCACTCTACGGCAAAACCCGACCCGGACAGAGGTGAGGTGGTGTCGAACCAGAAGTTGCAGTCTAGCAGCACTGGTTCACCGAGTCTGGCTTTGACCGAGACTGTTTTACTGCTCACACTCAGGATCACTGAGGAAACAGAGAAGAGAGTCGAACAACCACAAACTGAGTTCAGATATAATTTGTTCATAAAGATAATTGATTCAACTGGTTTACTGTGACATCAGTCTTTACCATTGTGCTCCTTGGATGCCGTGGGAGCACGCGTGATACTGGAAACCGTCAGCTGTTTTTTGAGGCCCTGATAGGAAGTTGAAAACCAATCAGCTTGCAGGTAGATGGGACTGAGGGCAGAGTCTGTGAGTGGTGCAGCCCATTTGAGGCTGGAGGGCTGAGGCAGGAAGGGGTTGATCTCACACTGGGGCTTCTTGACAGAACCTCTGGGAGGGTTCAGAGAGCTGTGGCAGAGAGTCGCAGCTGGGTCTGAGGGGAGACAGTTTAAATCACAGTTTTTATATGAACTTTATAGTTGCAACACGCCTGGACAGTGTGCTATACTGCCCAGTCTGGGAACTTTGGAGGATGTAGAGAATACAGACATCTGAATTTTTTTCTTGCACCTAAGATTTTTTTTTTGTAATGAAAGTAATTAAATGAAACAAAGTGGCTACAGAAGCCACATGTGCGGCGTGTGTGTATGGCTCTCTTAAATGCTTTTATTGTTTTATTCTATTTCAATTTTAATATCTGAATTAGAGCCGATATTATATCCCGGATATATATTGGTATCAGCGTGTACTATGTCCGACTTGATGCACATGAAGTGCCTTGGGTAATTTGAAATTGTTTTATTATCAGTGCTATGATGTTATTTTGGACAAGACAATTTATTGTTATGCTGTAAAATAATCTGCCTCCATCACATAAATACATCTTTCCCAAATGTTTGTTAACCACATTTCAGGGATAATTGCGTAAAATGTGTGTTTATGTAAATATTCTGTGTATAAAAGAATATATATATTGATATCAGAATTATTTTACATCCCAATATGTGTGTTGGCATCTGCCCCAAAAATCCAGTAATGATTGGACCCTAATTTTAATATGTGTTATAGACATGTCCTATGTGTGTAGCAGGGAGGGAGTAACTACTGGATTTCATAGTACAATCCTGTATAAAAAAGAAAATAAAACTGAACCTTGCATCTTGCATGGACCCACACACATGCATACAAAATGATATCCGGTATATACAGGAAGCTCTGTGTACACTAATCATCAGCCACACCTAAATAAACATGTGGTTCTACATGCTGCTCAGTGTTTCATGTTGAACTCACCTGTAATGAAGTAGACTCTGTCAGGGTTGATGTCAGCTGGGACCTTCAGTGAATCTGCACTGTGGCTGTTTGGGTCTGTTCTGATGTGAAGCAGGGATTTCTCCTGGCTCGTAGCTGCAGTCAAACCTCCTCCTCGACCCGCCTTCTCCTGCACAAACCAGCACTCCAGCACAGGACAGCTGCTGCTGCAGGCTGCAGACAACAGACAGAGCGACTCAGTTACAATAATACAAAAGTTACAGTGAAACAGGAGCATAATGGTACGATGGCACTATGTTGTTGTATTATAGTTCACAGCAATTCATTATTCTACAGTAGAGACCCTCGAGAATTACAATAATATATGCCAATTGCTACAGAGTGTGTCTAGTGTCCTTCCAAAAACTATTATAGAATTAATCTCATGAATGCAAAATGAATTATGTCACATGCTACATAAAGTCATGAAGGAATTTAACCTCGACAGGACAAGAAATAATGCATAACTTTTAACTTCAGAGAATCATTTAGGATGAGTCTGACTGTTTCTCTCAGTGTTTCAGTGTACTGCATTCAGTTTATTCTCATTCTTTCTCATGACATAACTTTGAACAAGTTTTCTGACAAAACGGGCGGTTTTTATCCGATGAAAGTTCAGCCTACTCCTCCTGTTTTGTTTTCAATCGTTGTATTATTATGTGTTTTGAATTTGTGTCTCCTATGACGCTATTTCGTTGATCCACCAGGTGTAACAGTTCCAGCCAGGAGGGGGCGCTAGTCCACTGAACCCTCACACCAAACTCCGTTTAGAAACATACTGTAATTTAATGTTATCTATGCTCAGCTTAAATACATCTGATTAATAGCACGTCAATTTCGACCTGTTAGTACATTACTGCATCTTGTGCTGAATTCGGCATACATACTTTCACTTTAACTTAACACTTTAGCACACTGTAAGAGTACATTGTCAAATTATGGCAGACAGCACACCGTCAGTGACTTGCTGTGTCTACAGATGGTCTTTTAAGTACTATATTCCAAATCTGCTGCAATCAACGATATGCACAATAAAATTACAGGTTGTGTCATTACACAATTAAACGCATTCAGCCGTACAAACATGCTGCAGATACATAAATACTGTTAATACGTTTATTCGACCAGGACGACAACACACAGACATCTTTATATAAACCGACAGATAATATTGTGTCGTTACCTTGGACGAGGCCGAAAACTGCGACCAGCGACAGTTTGTAGATTGTAGAGATTTCTGTCATGATGAAATATCTTCTCTCTGCTCTCAGGTGCGACTTTTATCTGTTTTGTCTCGGACGAAGACAAGTTTAGTTGTCTGGTTTTCCCCCTTCGACTCCGAGCTCATTTTACTTTCACTTTTACCCACACCGAGCTCCTCAAGCGAGCAAGGGTACAAAAAAATAATATATCCGGCCATAATTTCAAAATAAAACCAACGCTGTGCGACGCCAAACACAGAAATATTAAGTTATAATTAAAACCGAGAAGAAACGTAAAGACAAATCAGCTTTAAATCGTGCCAAGTGTTGATTAAAAAGTTCTCATGTTTCACAGGTAGATGGCGCCCTATGATAAGCAATAATCCAGCTTCCACTCTGGAGTTCATGTGTCTTTTCTTTGCTTCCTCGGGCTGTTAATCAGCAAAATAAAAAAATATCCTGCAGCTGATATTTGTTATAACTACGTGTGGTTAGAGAATGTGCACATTTATCAGTGTGCAGCTTCAATTATTTTACGCAGAAAAGGGAGATTGCTGTGAAGGAAGTGGACATGCGAGGCTGCAGGTTTAAACAGAGACAGGGTCAGATGAGGACACCAGAGGCGGAAACTATAAATAGACCTGCACAAATAAACCATTGTCCCTCAGAACTAGATGTTGGCAGCATGTGTTTGTGTGTTTTCAACATGCAGATTTCGTTTATATCATATCTAATTTCTGTACAACACGGTATGTTCAACCAATGGGGTTATTTTCCCTTCTAAAATGCAGTGTTTGCAGTGTTTTGCTCATCTTTCCTTGTTTTTTCTGCAGCACACATTTTAATAAGCAGCAGAAGAACGGAGAAAACAAGAAGTACACATGAGATACAGATCACTGAACAACTTCTTCTTCCTCCCTCTGCCTTTGTGCGCCAGAAAATACCGCATCTCCTGAGTCATTTACACCAAAACGAAACCTAACAGACTCGCCATGTGATTTCTCAGAAACAGCCAGATGGGATTTGTGTGTTTCTGTCCAGTGGAGGAGCTCTAACTCCACATTAGACTCCTGATAGTCAGATATCATCTCTGCTGCTGAGGCGTTCACTGCCACGCAGTTTATACCAGAAACACCTTGTTGATCGACCTCATACCAGAAACAGGAGCGGCAGGTTTTGGCAGAGAGACAGAAACACAGTGTATTAGTTCCTCTCTGGGCAGGTTCAGTGTGACCGGCTGCTTCTGACTGTTTACAACACATAAAACATGCTGTTATCTGTATAAAGTCATTTCTGTGGTTATGACAGCCACAAATGGAAATATATTTATGTCTTCTGTACTTTACATTTCTATTTGGTGAATTAGAATGGTCTGTAAGGAAGCGCAGGGTTCGGGAAACGTGGTATGAATAATAATGAATTATATATATTTATTTTACATGACTTATTCAATATGATGAGTGTTCAGATAAATAAAAAAACAGGGTCAAACTAACTTTTTTTTGCAGAGGAAACACGCACTAGTCTCTCTGAATGACAGTGATAATGACCATGTAAGTCTCGTTAAGGGAAGTAATCATCCCAGACTCCCTTATAAGTAGCGTGATTTTAAGAATTGTTGCATCGTGAGGAGAAACTTAACCGACTTTATGAAAAGACTACTGAAAATTTAAAATCATCGGTGCCTTCTTGTAAAATCGGCATAAAATACAAACCATTAAGATATTTTTTTCCTTGTAAAAAATGTCAGTTTTTGCCGGCATCGCTGTAAGCCTGTCTCTGTTTCCGTGTCTGAAGTGGACGTACCTCCATGCAGCGGTTTGAACACACTGTTTCGACTCACTTCCCCATTTACACAAAATGTATAAAGCAGTATTACTTATTAATTCCAAACGTGAAATTCAACCAATCCCGTAAACTATTACTTACTTAAATTACTCCTCAGGACAACAAAGTGGAAAAAAAGTCGCCATAGTTCTTTCACAACGCTCAATGTTGAGACTTGTTGCGGTAGAAGAGACTGTATTAAATATGTGAAACGCTCTATATAATTTATTCTGAACTATTTAATCCTTCTTTTTCATTCTGCAAATGTTTGCCTGTTATTTATATAGAGAGGGTTTGTTACAGTACAGTCCCCCCAGAAAGTTCAGTTAGTCACTCAAACCCTGCGAAAACAATTCAGACTGCGGTAACTTCCATGTCAGAGAAACAACGAAGAGAGAAACAAACATGGCAGCACAGTAATGTCGTCAGAATGATCAGAATGAAGGTGGCGCACTGATAGTTTGCTCTGAACTGCATTTTGCATGCTGTTTGCAACCACACAGCAGTATGTCATGCAGAGCTTTTAAATTTTACACTGCAACAAAATAATCTTTTCTAATATATATATATATATATATATATATATATATATATATATATATATATATATATATATATATATATATATATATATATATATATATAACCACATTAGATTTTATAAATATTGAGAGAGATAATTACTTCACCTCAGTTAAGCTGGTGTTGTTGCACATGTCCCAGGTTTAGTGTACATTTTAGTTGTTTGTTTTAGTTTCTAAATACTGGTGGATGAAACTCTAATCTCTCAGTACTTATCATTATAATGTTATACAGTGCAAGTCCTGTTCACTCTTAGTTTATGTGGCCTTATGTAAATAACACCAAATAAATCTAATTGCGATATATTTTTGTATATATTTATATTGTTTTGTATTTTCATACCGTAGCCCAATTTTATTTGTTTGAATTATTTCTTCATTTTCACCACAGCACTGATAAAGGTCCAACATTTTTGTTTATATCACAGGGAATAATGAATGGTCTTGATCTTGTTTTTTTAAAAATCAGGCGTACTTACATTAGGTGTCTGGTATCTGTGTACAGTTTGTGTGCAGTGGTGATAAATCATAAATCTGTAGAGAGCGTAAACACGACTACACTCATCAGCTGAATGTTTTGCAAAGGTTTTAACTTCTGTACCTACTGAGACCTGCATTCACAAACATCTGGTTGCTGAATGCAACCCTAATGTTTAAATACTGCATATTATTTCTACTTTATTTGGATGTAGCAGATAACACACTTGATTGTAGCAAACGTAATATTACATCTGCTGTAAATTGTATTTATAATTTTCTCCATATACAGAAATCTCTCCTTCTCCTGCTAATGCAGTAAAAGAGCAAAGAAGTTGCTGGTATCCCTGCCCACTTTATCCAATCAGAGCAGAGAACTCTGTAAACAGTCACGTCTGCTAAGGGACCAGACAGAGTGGAAGATCCTCCTTTTGTGGTACCTGCAACAGTGTAGGTACCAGAAGCTGTTATACAGTTATACTATCAAACAGACCAAAGGATGAAAAAGGGCAAAGAGAGCTGCATGAAAAAAAAGAAAGGAGTCCTGCAGGAGGTGGTGGGAGAGAGAGGAGAGGAGAGGAGAGCTCCCTGCAAACACAGACAGGAGAGCTAAAACAATAATACTTGTTATTACTTTTAGTGCACAACAAACTCCTGCTTCAGTCTCCGTCCCTGACCAGTCAGTCTCGATCATCCAACCAGGATCTCTTGGCAACACCTCGTATGAAACTGAAAACTAAAGGTTTATGATTTCTGCATTAATTTTTAATCACTTGTTTGATTTCATGAATTCACTATATCATTTTGTTGTAGATGTAAAGCACTTTGTAACAAGGGTTTGCAAATGTGCCAAATAAAGTTTATTATCATTACTATCATTATTAACAGTGGTGTTACATTTCTCTGGTGCGAGCACTTTTCAGCATCCAGAGAAAGTTTAGGGGCTGAGGTCTGTGCTGAAGTAGCTCTCTGACTCAGTTTGATTTTTCTGCTTCTTGTTTTCACCTCAAAGTAAAAACACTGAGGTCAGATATTGTTTCATCACATCTCTCATGTGTTTTATTATATCGTCTGTCCTGAACTGAAACACACTAACAAATAAATTAAATAACTGTTTACGTGTACAGTCCACTCACTATAACATCAATAAAACCTCATTTTAATCTGTTGTGTGTTGCTGATATATTGATCAGGGCTGTTTTCAACACAGAGCAGAAGAACAATCAGACACTCCAGCATCCACACAGACTCCAGAGTGTGTGAGCTGCAGCTGACAGTGACCTCTGACCTCCCACAACATTCACACATTTCTGCACATTACATCACATCAAGCTACACAACATGACAGGAGATGTGAGCAGCAGGAGGTTTAATCCTCCTTCATATGCGAACAAAGCTGAGACACTCAAATAAAACCCCGCATGTCTCCTCATCCTCTCACACAGGATACAAGATCATTTTACTTTCGCTTTACAACCTCAGCGGGTCACATTTACCCAGTTATAAGTGACGTCGTGCTCAGGCTCAATTCTAATTTGCTCAGATTGAGGTTGACGTGAACGCCTCGGTGTTTTTCCCTCATTTCACCTCTGGAGCTCAAAGAGGAGACAGTGTGATAGACAATATGATTCTTTATTCACAGCTAGATCTAAAAACAGAATCATATTAGTCTATCAAAGCTTCAGCAGCCACAGTTCACCATGAAGATCTTGGTGTTTCTGACTCTCCTGGGAACAGCTCTACATGACGCGGCGGCTGGTGAGTTCAGATTAGTCTGCGATGTTTTAGTTCAGGAGGATTTCCTGGTTGATGATCGTTAGGCGCTGACATGACGTCCATCTTTAAGTTCATTTTACATTCTGTTTGTGACCCTTATTGATTATTAATATCATATAATACTATAGTTATCTTCCAGTTCCTATTAGCTGAAACGTTCATGCTATTTCTGGCTGTATGGCTGTAAATGTATTTGTCTTTCCAATGATTTGGGTCTTTAAAATAATTTATGTATTGTTTAATTAATTTGATGTAATATTAACTGATTACAGATGTGTTGGTATCTGTTTGTAAGTCGTCTTATAAGTAACAAATCTAATAATATAATATAAATAACAAGTAATGAAGAACAGAAATGTCAGACTAAGTTTGAGCTCATTAATAAACAGAGAAACAAAGTTTCCTCTCCCAAATACTGATCAGTATTGGCCTCAGTATTCCAGTATTTTGGATATTGTTTAGGAGTTTGATCTTTTGACTGTTAATAGATTTGAAGCAACAGAAACAGAAAACTTCAAAGTCATATAAAGAAGTGTAAACTAATATGATAGTGAGGACTGTAACTGCTCTCTATTGGTGACAGAAAAGAAAACAACTGCATGAAATAAACAGTTGACTTGTTCGATATTTATTTCATAATAAGCGAAATCTTTATCTATAAGTTTCTGTTTGTCTTTATTGACTACACAACAGTGATTATTAGGATGTCTTGACTCGTTCATTTTGACTCTGTGTGCAGGAAAATAAAATTGTTCAGTGATTAATAAAACTGAAATCATGACATTAACTTTTTCTTACAGTGACTCACTCTCTGAAGTATTTCTTCACTGGATCTTCTGGAGTCCCAAACTTCCCAGAGTTTGTGAATCTTGGAATGGTTGATGACATGCAGATAGATTACTATGACAGTAACACCAGGAAAGCAGAACCCAAACAGGACTGGATGAGGAGAGTCACAGCTGATGATCCTCAGTACTGGCAGAGGCAGACTGAGGTATCTGTGGGGACTGAGCAGGCCTTCAAAGCCAACATTGAAATTGCAAAGCAGCGCTTCAACCAAACTGGAGGTTCGTTTAAGTTTCACTTTTTACTATAAAGGTGTTGTTTGTATTTTTATTCTGAATTTTAGTAATAAGATGTTACCACACACATTAATCTGTTGGAGGCTTTTCTTATCTAAACTCTCAGTCAGTCTGAACAGAAACATCACTGAGACTGAGACTACTGGATGCTGCTGTACTACACTGACACAGTGTTTCTGTCCATCCCATAATATACAGGACATATAGTAGATCTACAATGTAGTGCCGAAGTCGATCGATTAGTTAATCAACAGAACATTTATTGACAAACATTTTTGACAATCAAATGTTGATTTAAGTCTTTTACTAAAGAAAACTTTTAACCAAACTAATAGTCATTACATAATCAATAATGAGAAAAATATTAGTTTGAACCAAAAATATGTAGTAATAATAATAATAAGTTTTGGCTCTGAGAACTTGTGATGGACATTCATCATCATTTCCTCACTTTTTAAAACAAGTAAATGTTAATCAATTGATCAAAAAAGAATAAATAATGAAGAGAAGAATTAATTTCAGTGTTAAATATAAAGTTTAACTCCAGATTAGATCAGATTAACTCTACTGTACTGACCACAGTGTGTTGGTCCGTCACATCAGCAGCATCAAACCAACATCTGCAGGTGGAAACAGCTGTTGGTTGTACTGAGTGATTGACTGATGGATGGACCAATCAGGACACACAGACTGCCTCCCAGTCTCCATAATGGTCTCGATGGTGTCGGCTCATCCTGACCAGTTGTAGTAACACAGAGCTGAACAGGACACACTGTTCTGGCTGAGCAGCTGGAGTCTAGAGACTCATCCTGGACTGAAACTCTCCTTCAGTGAAGCTTCTAGAGCAGCTTCAGGACCGTCGAGTCTGTAGTTTCTCACAGGAGGAGGATGTTGTTGGACTGATCCACTGGCTGCAGGGTCTCAGTGGGTCTAATGTTCAGTCCAGGATCAGGTTTAATCTGCTGGTCAGGACTCCACCTCAGTGTGTGTGTGTGTGTGTGTGTGTGTGTGTGTGTGTGTGTTGACATGAAGCCACTCCACCTTCAACAGTGGAGATGAACTGTTGGTCTCAGTGGAGTCAGTGTGTCTCTGTGGTGAAGATGTGATATCAGCTGATGATAGATGACTGAGCTGTGATCTCACTCTGGTTTAATGTCCTCTCTGTTTCTGTCTCAGGTGTCCATGTTGTCCAGAGGATGTACGGCTGTGAGTGGGATGATGAGACCCATGAGATTAATGGTTTTATGCGGGATGGTTATGATGGAGAAGACTTCATTGTTTTTGACCTGAAGACGCTGACATGGATCGCTCCTAAACAACAGGCTTGCATCACCAAAACTAAGTTCGATCATAACAAAGCTCTCTCAGACAGTCAGAAACACTACCTCACCCAGGAGTGTGTTGACTGGCTGAAGAAGTATGTGGGCTATGGGCGGCGCGTTCTGCTGAGAACAGGTAGAATCACATGACCTGATGTAGTTAATGGACACAACTTTTTAAAATAACTGCATTGTTCAAATACACACACACACACACACACACACAGACATGCAGAAGCTTAAAACTTTAGTAATGATAAAAGGTGGGTATGTTACTTTATATTTATTAATGAGGTTCTGGTGGATGCAGGTGTTGTACTGAGTGCATCATATTGAAAGTCGTTTCCACTCGTGTATGTAAATGTGATGGACAACATATTAGAAACAGTTCTCAATATAATCCAGTTCACCACCACTACAAACTACCATCTTGATGATATCATGTTGTTTAATTGATACGTCTAGAGCTGTTGTATTGGATTGCATGACATAGTACATCTGTGCCCAATGGTGTAGCCAATGAGTGTATATGGGCACATATATTTATTTACTTAAAATTAATGTTTTAAGAATGACTTCTACTTTTCCTTTGTACTGCAAACTTTGTTATCTCTGATTTATTGATACATGGGACTGCTGAATATGACTTTAATCATCTGAAATGGATGTTTGAAAAAGGGACTTAATAACGGTTGAGTTGTTACGGTACTGATACAGGTATCAGAACTGTCTCAGATATCATCTAAAATGCTGGAATTGTTACCAGCCAGTACACAAATATAATCTGATTGCACAAAATGTATTTAGAAAAGGGACCCTGCAACTTTCCAGCAGCGTCCTGTACACCTGTATGCAAACCAATAGGTGTTTTACTGAACAAGAATATCCATTAAAAAAAAATGGTATTAATACTTCTTAACAAATTGTTAATTTTCTTGACAACCTTTCATCAAATAATACATGAACAAGATTAGATCAAGCCTTGTACATGGAGTTTGTGAAGGTAAAAGTGCAAAATGTGACCAAGTTGTTAGTGAGGTCATCAGTGGTCGAGTTTACTTTGTACCCATGTCACAATAACTTTATAATGAGAGAAGTTGTTACTACATTCAGTCAGATACATAGATTTTAGTATATAAAAACATATATATTGTTTAGGTCTACTGGTTATTTCCTCTTGATTTACTTAGCTAAGTTTCAATTCAAGCTTTATTATTTTCCCATTCTGAGTTACACATCCCATGTTTCCCTTGTCTTATTTCTATTACTATTTATAATTTCATCTTTAAAAATGCTTTCTGTTTGAGCATTTCCATTTCCATTTCCATTATCATCGCTCATTTTAAGTTTGTTATTTCAATAACCTTGTTTAAAAAAAACTTTGATTATGACCTGATAACAAGACATTGATTTAAATTAAATCCAGCATTGATTTTCCCACAGTATTTATTTATTTATTTGGGTTAATTATGTATTTTTCTTTAGAAATTAACCAAAGTGACACAAGCAATGAGTCTTACATGCCTTTACTTAAAGCTAAGTTGGAAATGCTCCCCTGTGACGTAATAACCATTTGTGCGCGTTAATATTGCGTGGGCAATGAGCAAACACTACTGGACTGCCTTTATCAATCCTGTTACTTTGTTGCTCGCTCACTCAGTCACAGACAGATATTGGCAGTTACTTTTTTTTACTTACATTTTTTGTCAATACTTCTTTTTATAGCTTAATGGTGCATTGCAGAGAAATGAGTAGATGTGTTGTAATGTAAAAAAAAAATGTTATTGCATGACTGCTAAGGTTGAATTATCCCTCTCCCTGTCTCTTTCCTCTCCAGAGCTTCCCTCTGTGTCTCTCCTCCAGAAGACTCCCTCCTCTCCAGTCAGCTGCCTCGCTACAGGTTTCTACCCTCACAGAGCCTCACTCGTCTGGAGGAAAGATGGAGAGGAGCTTCATGAGGAGGTGGACCACGGAGAGATCCTCCCCAACCACGATGGAACCTTCCAGATGAGTGTTGACCTGAAACTTTCATCAGTCACACCTGAAGACTGGACCAGGTACGACTGTGTGTTTCAGCTGTATGGTGTGAACGAGGACATCATCACCAGACTGGACAAAGCAGTGATCAAGACCAACGAAGGAAAGACTGGAATCAACAGTGTTGACGGTGAGAAACACATTTATTTAACTGTAACAGTCCTGCAGTTTATGTGTTTATATGAGTGTTGGAAGTTTTGTTGTCTTGTATTATTTTATTCTCAGATTAACTTGTGTAACTAACACACAAGTCCACCTCTATCAGCAAATCTAAATGAAATGAAATATTTTTTTTCCAAATACAAGTTTATTCTTTTGTGCTTTCTTTGGTTTAAGATTATCAAAATTAACAATATGTCCATATTTTAAATCTTTTTAAATCACTACATAAATTGACTACATCAAATATCACAATATTTTAGAGCAAATACCTCATTATAAATATTGTGACATACAGTACAGTTGACAATTGGTACAAAAAGTAATCATTTTTGACAAATTGTCATTGATAATGTTGATATACGTTGCGGTACAGACTACAGAGCAGCTTCTTTCCCCAATTCATGAGAATCCTCAATTCATTGTTCCACACTCCAAATTACTTCTGTTATGTTTTATCCTATGTTGCGCTAAGGAGTTCAACTAAATTTTGTTTTGCAATTTGGTAAAATGACAAATAAATTACTTTGTTATCTTATGTAATGATGAAGTATTAGAACAAGCAAAGCAGTCTGGTAAGTTCAGAAAATGACATCACTTTATGTTAATGCATTCGTTAAAACCAGAAAAAGACAACACTGATGTCATATCATGATATGATGATGTTAACTGTGCTTCATTTGTTTGTTTGTTTGTTTTTTTTGTGTGTGTGTGTTTTGTTTTGTTATTTTCTGCTCAACTGAAAAAGTTAACATGACCACCATCGTCATCGCTGCAGTGGTTGTTATTGCTGTCGTCCTCATTACAGTCATTGGAGTGGTGACCTACAAGAAGAAGAGAGGTGAGAGGCTGAAATAGAAAGAATGTGTCTTTGAGTCATCATCATTGTCATCAACTCAATGGCCAAAATTCAGATTGGAAAATGAAAGAAGCTTCATGTCAGAGAGAACTGATGAATTGAAAAAGTCGAAGTTAAGCAGAAAGTTTAAGGGATTTTTAAGAAATTTAACTGAATTAGAGGAGAGAATCAGTATCCTTGGATTGCTAGCTGGACAACTGAATAAATGTGTCTTTCCCTTCTTTCTGTCTTTTTTTTCAGCAAATTGTGCCAAACATGGTAGGTACAATTTGTTTTTACTGTATTTTACACCCAGCAGTCTGAGATGTTTGGCTCCACAGAGCCCTCTGCTGGTATATTAACTAACTAGCAATGTCTTCCGGTTGTACAGTTGTTCTCTCAGGTAGTTATGAAGTCTGTATAATGCTAATGAGATGCCCAAACTCATTACTTCATTTGTCAGATGTATTTTTTTATGAATACCTTTTGTTAATCAATGTGATTGATGAAAAGTGGCTGCATGAGTTGTGTCAGGACTAAATCAACAAGATTGTCTGTATGTATGTACATTCTGCATATCTATTTCTCTTATATGTTTTTGTTCTTCACTTGGTTGTTGTTCAAATTATTATTTTCTTTTTATATTCAGATATTTCTTTGAGAAGTTCCTCTACTGAAAGTATGAAGACTGAACTATTGGTGAAAGGTAACTAATCATACAGTACAGACGCTTTCTGTCTGAATTGTAACCCGTATAGAGCACATTTTACAGTTACAAACTGTTTTAGAGTTACAAACATTATATTTTTAGCCCAGTGTTTTCAGTAGCAGCACTTCTATTTGTTTACCAAACATCATTTTAAAAGCTCACCAGTCAAATTAGTGCTCATGACATTGAACACCATTTTCAAAACAATGTGAAAATGTTGTATAGACTAGTAACATTTGTGTAGAGAAACTCATGGCCTAAAACTTTTTGGTTCTGACAGTCAGTCCAGAGCAGATCAGCTGGTCTTTATTTATGACTGAATGTCTGTTTGTGTGGCTGCCTGAACATAAATCCAGAGCTGCTGGGAGGCTCCGAGGAGGCCAACAATCATCAAGTTCATCCTAAATATGAGCAGTTATAAACTATTTTTTTTAAACAAAATACTCACCATTACTTACTTAAACAACAGAAACAAACATTTAATTGATTGTTGCTTTAGTAAAAATTAATTCTCTTGAAAATGGCATCAGAATTGTTTTTGTGTTCTAACCTGAGAAATGTACCGATCTAAACTAACTACTTGCTACTGGTGGAAAATCAGAATGCCAGAAATTTGTAAGTAATTGTAAAGAGTAGAAAAAGAGGGTTGTGGAAAGAGATTTGGACTGAAATAATGATGTAATGATCAGCTTTTTTCAATCGGTTCTATAAGCTGCGTTCAGCCAGGCCGCAGACAAAATCCATAGCCAGGAGACGAGCATTACAGCTAACAGAGGCAGATAGTGTCAGTGAAGAAGCTGTGAGGAAGAGGATGATGTTGATGATGAGAGATGACATTCATGAGTTTATGTAGGAGAGAGAGCAAAAGCTTGTCCTGACATGAGTCAGGTCGATTTTTGGGGAGGGCCCATTCACTGGACCACACCATCAATCAGATGTAGATGATTGATTGATAGATGAGTTTATTGAGGTGTAATATGAGTAGGATGTTGAAGAAGGCAGGTGAGTACGAGGGCGATGTTGAGAAAGTGTTGAGCGGCTGTGATGTGGAAAAGGCTTTGTCAGAGATCAACAGCAGCTCCCAGGCTGCTGGACCCCCTTTAAGTAAGAGAGTGATAGAGAGAGACAAAGACAGAAGAAGGGGAGGGAAGGTGGAGCACGAGAAATGAGTAAAGGCTGACATGAAGCACGATGAGGTTTGTACAGGCACATGACATGAAGGGGAGCGATTGTGTTGTGGTCCTGTTCCTGAACTTCAGCTTCAACATCAGCTCCATTTCTGTGGGCAGGCCTGCATAATTCTGTCTATTGCAGCTATTTTTGTCCTTTACTTGACTGTTCAATTTTCTTTCTCCTCAGTGCCAGAGCTGGACGTTTTATCACATAGTTCTGATGGCTCTTCTAGTGGAAGTACAGGCAGTGAGACACCATTGTTCAAACGTAACTAATGGCTAAAGGTTTGCAGAAGACGGGGAACTCCAGTCCGTAGGAACACTGCAATGTTGAATTTTGGTTTCTAAGAGAAAGCTTCTGCTTTGTGAGAGAAATAAACATGTAAAGACACAATCTGTAATCCAGACATTAGCAAAAGAGTCACCAACAAAACACCAACATAACAGATTGAATATCATTTACATGTATGTGGTCAGGAAGTCCATTTAATCGGCGAAAGTTTTTTCTATAGCAGCTTTAAAGCAAATTAAATGCAATTAAAAACACTTTACAAGTGACCACAAAGTGAAGCACCTCAAAAATTAAATTTACACCAAGAATAAGCCAAAATGCAAGCAATACAACATAACGAGAAATAGAAAATTCTGAAATACAACACTAAATAAGATTATGACCAACTGTCATGATCACAGCTGAGGTTACAGACCACTGAATGAATATGAATGCTGGCCGGGTACAAAGCACATGTAGCTGTGTTGACATGGGGCCTCCACACCATAATCCATGTTCAAATCTTTAATGAATATCAAATAATAATGTTATAGCTCACCGTAGCATTTTTGCCACAGTCAAACTGAACATCTATGCTGCCATTCGTAATGACGGTAATCAGTGTGTACAATGTTCAGGCTAAACCGTGTAAGAGATGAACAATTCAAATACAAAGAAGGATGGCCCCACTATTGACAAAAAGAATGTCAAATAAGTTTGTATAAATCTGTTACATGATTTTTAAATACATATGACATGACATATAAGAAGCACACACACACACACACACACACACACACACACACACACACTCTGTCACTTCTATCTGGGTATCCATGAATTGCGTATCTGCAGATCAATGTGTGAATTATTTTGTGTTGGTTTTTGGGTGATTTAAACATTTTAAAGTTCTGTAATACAAATGCACATATAGACTCACATTCTCATTCCCATCTCACACTCATTCATGTTTGTAAATTAACAGAAACACTTCTTTACACATATTTACACCAGTAAACACACAATAAATAATCAATAAGTCAGTAAATACATTTTCAATGTGCCTTAGACACACAGTTTGTGTACAGCATCTCCCTTTTGGTGAACTGAATCTGTTGTGTGAATTTATAAATGTTTTTCCCCCTTGTCTTCCTTTTTCATTTGTGAATCTTTTTTTTTTTTTTCAATACAAACCTAAGTATGTTTTTATTTACTACTGAATCTGTTGATTCTTGCTTTGATTTGGGTTTCTGTGATACATTTTGTAAAAGGTTTGTTAACCCTTATCTTCACTTTTGGGACACTCTGGTATCGCAGGTGTTAGATTGACCTGGGACATATTTATTTATTAAAATCTATTCTGAAATAAAGTTTTACTTCATAAGCCATTAACATGTACTGTCTTTATCTCAATTTCAAACACTAGAGAAAACATGTGTTTAATGATTGCAACCAGTCTCTACTAGAACACAATTAACAGTGGAAGTGTGATTATTTTTTTTGTCATAAGATTATAATTGATGTTAAAAATCCACTTAACTCAAGACTTGGGTGTCATAAATCATGCTTATCTTGGAAAATGAAGGTTTTGTTCGTGTGAGGCGAGAGAAGCTGAGGTCCTGGGCACATGTCGTCTCCGTAGATGTGCGGTGTCACCGCTGCTTTGTCCAGCTCCTCAAGGAAAAGTTGTGTTCTTTGCAGCTTTGGTTCCAGTCTGGATTGATCCAGCCATCCAGATTGTAAATGCATTATAGGCTGAGTGTAATTGGCACTATATTGGTCACTGTAGCATTCCTCTTTAGCAGCTAAGCTGTAGCAGGCCAGCAGCTTGTCGAGGTTGTGTACTCCACCACACCTCTGACTTCTGGTTTACGGTCCTCCTGGCTACTTGTTGTTCCATCCCTGTGTAGAGTGCTCATGAGCACCACCGCATTTGTCATCAGTTTCTCTTTTTTGTGTGTGTTTATCACAGAAAATAAGCGAAAGCCATTGAGTTTCAGGTAGAAAAAAAACTACTATTACAACTAGAGAAACAAACAAACAAATGAAAGAAGAGTTTGAGTACTGTGTAAATAATAAAGAGAATAACTGAGGCAGAATAAGTTAAAAGAAAAAAGACAAAAACAGTAAGACGCAGTAAAAAAATTAAAACTTTTTTTGACAAGAATACGTAAGTTAACAGGGAAATTGATTAAAAGAAAAAGAGATTAATAGTTGGAGGGCCAGGAGAGGAGCAGTTAAATCCTAAAAGATAAAAGTAACGCGGGGCCTGCTGTACCAGTTAGCGTCTAACAGGATGGGCAACACACAGTAAGCGGCCGACGGGACTGACACCGGTTGAACTAGCAATGTTAAAGCACCCAACACAAAAGAGAAAAATCCAGGAGTGTCACATATTCCACTAACTCTTAGTTGTTTTCATCTGGTTTTGTTTACATGCCCTACCAACTCCCCTGTCATTTCAGATCCTGTCACTTCCTCCTGCCATTAATCAGCTCATTCCCCTCACCTGGGTTTCCTTGCCAATCTCCTCACCTGCAGGTGTTTCCCTCATTAGTGCCCCAGTATATTACTGGTCCACTTCCATCTGTTCCCCACCAGATTGTCTTGTGTCTTTTTGCCAAGCGGCCCAGCGTACCATATTCTGCTTCTGCCTGATCTGCCTGCCTGTTTTTGGACCTTGATCACCCAGCCTGCCCCTCGTCTGATTTGTTTGCTTGTATGACTGATCTCCCGGTTTTGACCATTGCCTGAACTGATAAGTAAACTGAACTTTCCCTGCCACCTTGACTGTCTAGTTGTCGTGCTTTTGGGTTCTACTCTGCCAGTAAAAGTTACAAGGAGAGCATGAAAAAGTGGCACAGAATATCTTCTGGAGCCACTAAGTGACCTATAACAGGGATTTTTGACCTAAATTATTGTGACCGAATAGAGGCTGAATCACGGAGAAAAGACGAAGATGATAGTAAATGATAATAATAATCCGGAGGAAATAAGACGGTTTCCACTGAGAGAAGTGAATGGGACGAGGACGGGGAGAATACTGGAAAAACTTACAGTGGAATCGAGAGAGAAAACAGGACACCAGAAGCAGCTAACACACACACACAAGCCAAAAGATCAGAGGAGAACTTGAAAACCAGCCAAAGTCTGGTGCAGCAAACAGTCAGGTCGGCAGAATTCCAGAGGCCTTAGACTACAGCCAAAACTCTGAGCGTTTAGCAGACAGCATCAAATCAGTGCTGTGAATAATGATAATAATAGTATAAAAGAAGTGTAATGAAGATAACTGATAATTATAAGCCAAATAGAATAACATATATGATAATAAGTTAAGTGATGAGGATAAAGATGAAGAAAAAAAAGCGGAAAAAAGCAGAAAAATAAAAATGAAAGAATTGATGATGACTATTATGCCACTGAACGTAACATAGAAACTCAAGGTGTCAGAACTCATTGGTTGATGACGAGGGAACTGGACACTGGCAAACTGAACAAGAAATTAGTCAAAAGTTGTGGCATTTGACTAGAGTTGGTAATACATACTTTTCCATTCAGTAATCAGTGTGTTGTGTAAAAAAAATAAATAAATAAATAAATAGAGGTTCTAGAGGAGAGACTCCTTTTTGGTGTGTCAGAAAGTCATAAGAGGGGCAATTATCTCTACATGATGGGTTACAGGAAGATGATATTTACTGTACTGTACTCTGTATTTAAGTCAGTAACATTTGGGGGACTAGAGAGAACGTTCTGGACCTTCCCTCCATGCAGCATTTATGAAAGAGATCTGATTGATCACGCTGAGAATTAGCAACTCTCCACCTCACAGAGTTGTAGATAATCCTTACAGATGAGTAAGACACTGAATAGAAGTGATTTAAGGACACCTGATAACAGGTAATATAATAAAATAATAGCATATAATAGAATATAATAATAATACGATCCAATATGAGAATACTGTAATAATAATATGATAAGGGAAATGTGGTTAAAAATGTTCAACTTTGGCACTGTGTCATCTATGGGGTGTTTCCAGCGAAAGGCACATTAAGCACAGAATGTTTTAGATGGTGTAAAGTATGTTAGAAGAAAAGGTAAAAGGAAGGTAGGGAAGAAAAAGACAGACTGACAAAAAGAAGGAGAAACAAGAATGTAGGGCCAGAATTAGGAATGGAGCTCCTCCATGCTGCGTCCACACCTACAACACTTCTTTCAACAACGCCTTTTACACATGAGGTCAGGCATCCCAGGATGATTCTAGTAAGGAAGGGGGAGGGGAACCAATAGACCCCGACTTTTCAGCCCTCTTCCATCCATCTTCTAAAAGGAGTCACAAATTAACTTTGCTTCTCCAAAAAAAAGTCTAATTCTCTAGCAGCTTCTATTCACTACTGGGTGTGGTGTCGAGATCACAGAGAGGATGATGTTCCCCGACCCTGTGCCGAGGCAAACAAGGAAGCAGACTGTCATTGAGATCCAGAGGTGTTTTGAACACAGGCCATGTTTAGCCAAACGAATTGAAGGAGGCTACAGAGGAATCACCTGACACAAAGACTGAAGTCGGGTGGGCCACAGAGTCCTGGACAAAGATGGCAGGCACAACAGCACAGCCAGAGGAAAGGAAAGTGCAGCAGCACTGACCAGAGGACCGACACCACAAAATGAAGGTTATGGAAACCCGGAGCTTAATCATCAAGAAGAGAGAGATCCAGAGGAATCCTGGCCACATGCACCAGCCAGAGGTGTCTGTTCATTTCCAGGATTCACCTCGACACAACCAAAGGAGACAGCATAGACACACACACACACACACACACACACACACACACACAAAGAGGGAAACACTGACTGTTAAAGACTAAGATTTGCTTTCTGGCAGTATTTGAGTTTTGGGGCTTTTTTTTATATATGTAAAAGATGCAAATTGTGTTTTTATACAGTCAAAGTCAACTTTTAGACTAAGTCATTGCTCCTGTGATTTAGTTCATCGGTAATCAGGGTGCCATTGTTGACTCCCTCATTTCACCATGTAACTCCCCTTAAAAAATCTTGCCTGAAAAAACAAAAACCAAAAAGGGGGGTGGGGATCATTAAAATATTTTAAAGGCATACGTTAAGCTGTTAGGAACATCCAGCAGATGTTGTAACACTAATGAGACTGTGGTTTTCAGTTATTGATTTAACAGATGCATATTCTAGCATTCCTGTTTTTCCTGATTCACGGTTCATGGATGTGGATGCCTTAGAGTTTTCTTCTCCAATCCAACTTTGTTCCAAAAAAATAAATGAATAATTGAAATGGGGTGGATTATTTGAAAAACCCTTACTTAGCCCCATGGTGGCGAATAGTGATTAATAGATCATTAACAACTTCAGCAACAATTTCCCCCCGGGATATATCAAAATAAAGGCTGGTCTGCCTCCCTGTTACCAGAGACTTGCAGCAGCAAAGTTTTTGCTTTTCAGAAAGCCTCAACAGTAACCATGGGACACCCAACCATCCTGTATACGTCTCACCAGATCCATGCCCTCCTCACCAGTCCAAGGTTTGTGCTTACACATGCTAGGTTCTGAAGTTGTGCTATCAGCAACAACTGAACATCCAACGTTGCAATACAGTTAATCCCGCAGCACAGATGATGATACCGATGCATGGAACGCCACATGACTGCCTTCAAGCCACAAATGTGTTTCTGAAACCAGGTGAAGATATGCATAATTAACCAATAAGAACAGATCTCTCTCAGTGTGTAGATGGGTCCTGCTTCAGAGACGTGACAAGCAACAACGCAGCTTACCCAATCGTACAGTTGCTGCCAGATGATACATTTACCACAGTCCAAACAATCAAGCTTGCCCAACCATGCTCAGCACAGTTTGCAGAAATTGAAGCTTTTAACTGCAGCAAGCAAATTGGCAGAATACAGACGGTTAAATATATGCATGGACTCACAGTATGCATGTACAGTGTGTCATATACACGGAAATATCTGGAAACAGAGAGGTTTTCTCAGAGTGGATCGCACACCAGTAACGCATGGAGCAGCCATCTTAACACTATTTTAAGCCATTTATTGTCCAAGTGCATGAGTTATTATCAAATGGGCTGCACACCAAAAGAGCAGTTCCCTAATAGCCAAAAGCAAAAGCCTGGCCGATGAGGCCACTAAATAAGCTGAATCCAGGACGTGTGTTGGACCGTTGTTAGAAGCTGTAAAAATATGAGCCACTCACCAATTTACTGGCATATACGAACAGTTAGTGTGGTTCAAACATGGTGCTATTAAAACCACTCAAGAAGACCCCCAGTAAGGTTTATGGTGTAAATGCCATTTGTGATGTGCATGGCTCCAACCAGTGAGCAAGGGCTTTTTTTGTTTGTTTGTTTTGTTTTGTTTTTTCATATTAAATACATTAAACAAGTGGCATAAATGTATGAATGAATGAATAATTCAAGACATGATGATTCTGATTTCATGATCAATATACCTGCCTACAACTGCTGTGTCTGCCAGCATTTGAGTCATGCACGTAAACTAGACACCGAGGTGTGCATAGACAAAGCAAGGATGGATTACTGAATGAGACTGAATCATCCAAGAGGTCAAGGGGCGGTCTTTATGCATCTGTGCCCAGGCGTAACATTATAGTGTGACATTTGTGTCAATAATTGTCAAGCGCCGGGGACTCTGCAGTGGTGGGAGGGGGCCCCCAAAATCAAATTCTGCTTAGGGCCCCCAAAAGGCTTGGGCCGGCTCTGCTTGGGCTAAATTCTCATTGGCTCAGATGGAGGTTGATGTTAACGCCTCTGTGTTTTCCCCTCATTTCACCCCTGGAGCTTCGAGAGGACAGACCAGTCTCATCCTGTCTGTGGTTAAAGAATCATATTCTTTTGATCAAATCTTCAGAAAAGTCAGTTCAGAATGAAGTTCTTGGTGTTTCTGGCCCTCCTGGGAACAGGTCTACATGACGCGGCCGCAGGTGAGTTCACATTATATCAAATCAGCTGATTGTAAAAGAAAAAATGTCTCGTGTCTTTATGTAAATATTTATTGAGGTTTATTTTCATAGTCCTCGATGTTTAGCTCCAGGATCTTAAAGTTGACGTCAGTAAATCCTGTCTGTTCCTCTCATTAGTCACTGATAGTTTCCATTTGAAGAGAAGTTCACTGTCTCTGAAAATGGATGCTAAAAGGTATTTGTCCATTTTCTTTCTATAGTTCGGACATCATTTTAATTCATCTGATCGATCTCGATGTTAAAATGTCAGAACTCAGCATGAAACAGTCCAACACTGAGAAAACATCAGAACAAGGCGTTAAAACAAAGACTGTTTAAAATTATATTTAGTGCACTGATCAGTTTTAATCTCTGACTTGTTCATTACCATTTGATAAAAAAATCATGACTGTTTTAGAAATTATTAACAGGTTTTATATTATTTTAATTCACGAGTTATAACTAACGTATTTTCTTGAAACACAACACTGAATTTAATCAGAATTTTCTACAGTTAATACAACAATGTGCACACAGAAAATCACAAAATCCATCCTAACCCACTATGAATAATGATTTAGATAAAAAAAAAAAATTCAATTGATTTAAAAAAGCCATTTCCAGTGGGTCCAGGTGCAATCAGTGTAGAGTTTTTAAGTGCAGTTTAACACATAAACCTGATCTTCGTGTATTCAGACAGCAGAGGACAGCGAAGGATTCTGAAATCATTAATAAATTGTGTTGAATAAACTGTTAAAAATCTAAATTAAGCTTTTATTCTTATATTTTCAATACTAAAAGTGAATCAAATATTTATTCATATTGGAGGGAATGTTGGAATTTATCAAATTATGTACAAGTAGGTGTCTATGAAAAGAAAAACAGATCCAAAATCTATAAGTCTAGTACATAACTTGACTTGTAGAAGCTGTGAATAAAAATATTACTTAAAAGATATTCCTTGAATATATTACATATACTACATAGATATACTACATTTTCGAGAATAAACGTGATTAACATGAATAACATAAAAAGATAAATGAAAATAAAAACATGTTTGAAATGTTCTTGAAGCAAAATCTATACATGTTTACTTTTGTATTTATTGACTGTGTAACAGTGATTATTAGGATGTCTTGACTAGTTCATTTTGATTCTGTGTGCAGGAAAATAAAATTGTTCAGTGATTTCAGAAACTGAAATCATGACATTAACTTTTTCTTACAGTGACTCACTCTCTGAAGTATTTCTACACTGGATCTTCTGGAGTCCCAAACTTCCCAGAGTTTGTGACTGTTGGGTTGGTTGATGAAATTCAGATAAGTTACTATGACAGTAACACCAGGAGAGAAGTACCCAAACAGGACTGGATGATCAATGCAGTAGATCCACAGTATTGGGAGAAGAACACACAGATCTCTATTACTGACCAGCAGACCTTCAAAGCCAACATTGACATTGCAAAGCAGCGCTTCAACCAAACTGGAGGTTTGTTTACGTTGAACTTTCTACTGATAAAGTGCTGTTTTTATTTTCATTCTGTATTTAAGTAATAGGATGTTACCGCGCGCGCGCACACACACACACACACACACACACACACACACACACACACACACACACACACACACACACACACACAGTGAGCTGGTCCATAATAACTCTACTGTAGGAACCTGTTTAACAACACACAGCTGATAGAGGAACATCACTGCCTGGTTTTTTTAACCTATATTCAGGACCGTCAAGTCTGTAGTTTCTCACAGGAGGAGGATGTTGTTGGACTGATCCACTGGCTGCAGGGTCTCAGTGGGTCTAATGTTCAGTCCAGGATCAGGTTTAATCTGCTGGTCAGGACTCCACCTCAGTGTGTGTGGGATGCAGCAACAGTAGCAGCAGCTGGTTGAATAACCTCAAAGAAAATAAACAGAGAATCAGGCAGTCATTAAATCAGAACAAAATCAATCACCTTATTAATACCTGAATACAAATAAATTATTAAATCAACTTTAAGAATTAACTAATCAAACTCGTTAATACACTTTCTCAATAATTAAATGATTTAAATCACCTCAATTTTATCTTGCAAAATCAACAGGTATTAAACAGTATTAAATTATTAAACCCACTTGTTCTAAGTCAGGCTTTATGCTTAAATGTTTAACCTAATTCATACTTTGAACTCAAATTAATGCATTTTAACCAATTTTAACTACTTTAATGATTGAAATATGTTCCAAACTCGATATTTATGTTTATGGTCTATATTCAAATCAATCATCTTTCTCTTAAACAGGTGGTCTATGAGTTTAAACAATGAAAGGGGATAAACGATAAATCCTAAGGTGTGTCAGACCTCAAACCACTAGTGCTACCATATTAATATTAAACATGATCATTTAAGCCTTATGCATTTAAATAATAAACACAAACACTTTTTAATCTCTCATTTACTAACTTGAAGTTATTTTACTTGTCAGTGTGAAAGGTTTTCTCACCACTGGCATCTCTGAGGTCTCCATGCAGTGATGCCACCAAACATTGTCTGTGTGACAAAGGAATGACACACCTGTTTCTGAGCCTACTTATATCCTCAGCTTTGTTTTCAAGCCTCAGGCCTCCCTACCTGCATTTAGGAGTCTGACCTGATCCTGACGTCACTCCCTGGTGGGGAAGACATAAATTGCTGCAACATAAATTCAAAATATTACATAAACACACATGCAGAATTTCTTTAAATTGCCTTAACAGTGTCTCTGTGGTGAAACAGAGGATATGAACTGTGTCAGGATCTCACTCTGTTTCCCAGCAGCCTCTCTGTCTCTCTCTGAAGACGTCCACACTGTCCAGATGATGATTGGCTGTGAGCGGCTTCCATCCAGCCAATAACAGCAGGAGGTGTAGATCCTGGTGTTGTGGTCTCAGTGGATCAGTGTGTCTCTGTGGTGAAGATGTGATATCAGCTGATGATAGATGACTGAGCTGTGATCTCACTCTGGTTTAATGTCCTCTCTGTTTCTGTCTCAGGTGTCCATGTTGTCCAGAGGATGTACGGCTGTGAGTGGGATGATGAGACTGGAGAGATCTATGGTTATGATCAGTGGGGTTATGATGGAGAAGACTTCATTGTTTTTGACCTGAAGACAGAAACATGGATCGCTCCAACACCACAGGCTGTCATCACCAAACACAAGTGGGATAATGACAAGGCTTGGATAGCGCAGGACAAGCACTACCTCACCCAGATTTGTCCTGACTGGCTGAAGAAGTATGTTGACTATGGGAGGAGCGTTCTGATGAGAACAGGTAGAATCACATGACCTGATGTAGTTTAATGGACAAAACAATCTTATTTACAATCATATTTCTCTTCTGTTTCTAACCAACAGTCACATCACAATAAATATAAACCAACATACTGAGACACACTTTGTCTCAGTTTACACATATTTCTCTTTGTTATATTTTCTCTCTTCTGTGTTTCTGTCCATCTCAGTCTCTCACTCTCCTTCTCCTCCCTTTCTCATGTGTCTCACCCCATTTTCTCACCCCTCTGTCTCTTGCTTCTTGTAACGTGTTCACATATTTCAAACAGGAACAGTAGTATTAATATACAGTAAATACTAATAAAGAACCTATAATCTCTCTCTCTTTCCTCTCCAGAGCTTCCCTCAGTGTCTCTCCTCCAGAAGACTCCCTCCTCTCCAGTCAGCTGCCTCGCTACAGGTTTCTACCCTCACAGAGCCTCACTCGTCTGGAGGAAAGATGGAGAGGAGCTTCATGAGGAGGTGGACCACGGAGAGATCCTCCCCAACCACGATGGAACCTTCCAGATGAGTGTTGACCTGAAACTTTCATCAGTCACACCTGAAGACTGGACCAGGTACGACTGTGTGTTTCAGCTCTCTGGTGTGAACGAGGACATCACCACCAGACTGGACAAAGCAGAGATCAGGACCAACGAAGGTAAGACTGGAATCAGTGATTTTAATTTGATTATAGACACTGTGTTGACTTCATTACTGGTCAGCTAAGAAGATGAGTAGATTTTTTTAAATTGGATGAATGTGTACATGTATCCGAAAATCAGTTAAAATAAAGTTTATTCTTTGACAGTCAAAAAGAAGTTTGATTATAATCAGACACTAAAACCATTATACAAAATACAAACCAACACAGACATACAACTAAACAAAGACAACAAAACTAGATGGAGATAAACAAACACAGATTTGTGTTATGTACAGATACGGTCAAATAACAGCAGGACAAACAGACACAGTGCTCACAGGTAGAGAGAGGAGTCACAAAGATTTCTGACTGTTTTGTGGATAGTATATTAGGCTTTTAAAAACAAAATGAGATAAATGCCATTTTATGAATTCCTGTTCGAGTGAGTTGTGTGCTCAGGATAAGAGACACACGTGAAGGTTTGTGTTGTGGAGCTGGTTTTTGATCCTACATTGACTTTAGCTTAATGATGTAAGAGAGGAGTGAAAGGAAAAGACGCTGAGAAAGATGGTATTTCTATGTTGCTGTTGCTCTGAGACACTGAGAGTGAAAATTGCTTGTCTTTGCTTTGTATTTCAGCCAACTGCACTTCATCCAGTGACAACAAGTCCAAGATCTCTGAGCCGTCTGAGCTTGAACAGAATAAAACATCCCCACCACCAAACGCATCAGCCTGAACACAGTGAGTTGTGTCATATGGGACATGAATATTAATACCTGTATTTATGTGAAGCTGCCCTAAACTATGCTTAAAGGAAACTTGTCCTGGTCATGCCAGGAACACCTCCCGAGAGAGGCGGTAGATTCTCATCCCAGCTGCTTCACACTCGGCTGCAAAGGACATGCTGGAGGTCCTGGCTCGAAGAAGCCAACAAGACAACATCATCCGCGAAAAGCAGAAATGAAATCCGGTGGCTCCCGAACCAGACCCCCTTCGGCCCCTGGCTGTGCCTAGAAATTCTGCCTAAAAATTCTAAAAATAATGAACAGAACCGGTGACAAATGGCTCCGGTCGTACAG
This sequence comes from Acanthopagrus latus, assembly GCF_904848185.1. Lineage (NCBI taxonomy): Eukaryota > Metazoa > Chordata > Actinopteri > Spariformes > Sparidae > Acanthopagrus > Acanthopagrus latus. The sequence continues at coordinate 3,547,267 of NC_051041.1, read as the reverse complement.
GGACTGTACAGCACTTAGTAGAGGGCCTCCGACCCTGTACTCCTTGAGCATCTCCCACAGAATGCCACAAGGGACACGGTTGAATGCCTTCTCCAAATCCACAAAACACATGTGGACTGGTTGGGCAAACTCCCATGAACCCTCGAGCACCCTGCGGAGGGTATGGAGCTGCTCCAGTGTTCCACGGCCAGGACAGAAACTGCATTGTTCCTCCTGAATACGAGGTTCGGCGCCCATCTGGCACCTTAAGGAAGGGGAAGCAGTCCTCCACCAACACTGTTTATAGTGGAGGTGGGGAGCTGTTGACCACCACTGGAGACATTGTCAGGCGGTGGAAGGAATACTTTGAAGATCTCCTCAACACGCCTTCCATAGTGGAAGCAGAGGCTGGGGACTCAGAGGTTGATTCATTCATCACTCAAGCCGAAGTCACTGAGGTAGTTAGCTCCTCAGTGGCAAGGCACCGGGGGTGGATGAGATCCGCCCTTGGTACCTAATGTCTCTGGATGTTGTGGGGCTGTCTTGGCTGAGACGTCTCTGCAGCATCGTGTGGCAGTCAGGGACAGTGCCTCTGGACTGGCAGACCGGGATCATGGTCCCTCTATGCAAAAAGGAGGACTGGAGGGTGTGTTCCAACTATGGGGGGATCACACTCCTCAGCCTCTCTGGGAAAGTCTAACCAGAATTCAGTTGGTTAAAAGCCGCACCTCATAATGACTTTTAAGTGCAGCGTATCCTCTGCAAGAGGAGCCTCAAATTGGGCACATTTGGTGTAAAAGCGCTGGTGTCGCACACAAAATTGGAAAAACACCAGTTAGTTTCTAAAAGTCTCCAGCGAAGTCACATAATCACACACTTTTGTATGCCTTTGTCACCACTTCCCGGTCCAAGTTCATCCAGTTCTGCTCGACCCGAACTCTGCGCCGCCTCTGTCGCCTCGTAGTCAAGAGACATTCAAACCATCTTTTGCTCAACCCTGTCTTTGAAAGCGGAGGTGCTTTGGATTTTGAACACTGTTGCTAAACATCAGTCGTACCAAAGCAACAAACAAAAAACACACACACACACACACACACACACACACACACACACACACACACACACACACACACACACACCAGGGTATAGTAAGCTAAATTGAATTAAATTCCCAGATAAAAACTAAACTAATACTACTTAATTACATAATTAAAACTAAACTGAAATAAAAACAAACTGAAAACTAAATTAGAATTAAAAACTAGGGCGCCGCTTAGCTTGGTTGGTAGCGTGTGACCCATGTGCTGAGGCTCTGCAGCGGACCCGGGTTTGACTCCCGGCCCGGGTCCCCTTGCTGTGTGTCACTCCCCCTGTTTCCTGTCACACTCTTCATCTGTACTAATTTTACAACTATAATAACCCTGACAGACACTCACTCACTCCATTCTTCATTGTTTGAGTTGCTCTGTGAGTGGCAAGAGATTTGGTTATTTTTTAAAGTAATTCTGGGACTGCATTTTTCTTTACTTTTTCGTACTTTGTGAAAGTCTTAAATTTAGTTCCAAATGGTTAAAAAGGTCTTACAAAGTATTTAATTTGACCTGATTAAACCTGCAGAAACTCTGTAAACACTTGTTTATTATATTTTCTTTTTCTGTTTTCTTCCTCTCTCTTCAGGTTTCTGGATGGACTCTGCACTGGAACAATGGATGCTGTGGTCGTCTCTCTGTGTTCCTCCTGGTGATGAACCTCCCTCCTCCTCTCGCTCACTGGATTAACTCCAGTCCTCCTCCTCTGTCTGCAGGAGGAGCAGGATAACAACTGTATGGATGGAGTTTAGTATCACTGTGGGGAGCTTTCTTGATTTGAATGTAATTCATTGGACACATATTTCAGTCTGGTTAATGCTACAGCTCTAAATGTCACCCTGATCACACACACACACAAAATATACAGATGGCATCAGAACCAAATTTATTGTCCAGTTGTGTAAATAGTTTGTTTGTAAAACTGAGAGAAGATTTTGTTTTGATTTCAACCAGGCTGAAGCAAATTATTTAGGTTTTTCTCAATTCATTGGAAGCATGCTGTTGTTTTGTGTTTAATAAAATCTCTCTTTTGATTTGTTTTGACACATTATTACATTTTCTAAAAGGGTTGTGGACTGTTTTCTTGTAAAATTCGTAAATATTTCCTGCTATTATTTCATGACGAGGGGCGTTTTTCTCTCCTCATTTCTAAGCACAAAGAAATTGAGCAGCGAGTGTAAAAATCACTTCTCTTCGGTGAAGCAGATGAATGTCAGATGAAGTTGATTTTATTCCTTTTGTACTTTTGCTTTTCAATAAAGTTCCAGTATTCCACATTTCTGTGTCTTGTTGTGATTCCACACATATCTTATATATCTTTGACTGTAGCTACAAGAATATAAATATTGTAGCTACATTTTGTTCAGACTGTCCTGTAGGAGAGACTTTGTGACTGTAGTTCATTGATATGAAGGAAACACGTGAGTGGCTGGATGTGGACGACTCACATCATCTGGTTCTGTGAGCAGGCCTGAATAAATCTGTCTGTCACGGCTGTTTATGTCCTTTATTTGACTGTTGTTCAGTTCTTTCTCCTCAGATTTGAACACATCATCAGGTAGTTCTGATGTTTCTTCTACAGGAAGTCTAACAACACACCGCTGATCAAAGGTAACTGATGGCTCTGTCTGTCTGAATCACCACCTGTATGATGGACAGTATGTGTTACTTTTTTACATTTATTAATATTTGTGTATTTGTCCAGACAGAAGTGAGTGACAGTTTGAAGAGGAGGTGAACTTCACTCTGTAAGACCTCTGTGACACTGAACTTTGTTCTCCTAGAGAAAGTTTCTACTTTGTGAATGAAAAGAAACATGTTTTACTGCAGTAAAGACACAAACTGTGATCCAAACACACACAAAAGATTCATCACACCAACAAAACAGGTTGAATATCATTTACATGTGACTACTGCAGAGCTGTGGTGATAAAACACCTTCAACAGCAGAATAAAGTACTTCACAAAAGAAGTTAGACAATCCACGTTAATACAGACTTATTCAGAATAAAACATCATTAAAATAAGTGTAATAAGAAAATGACACAAAGTCTTGAGCAGCTTTTTAAAGATGTCCACAGTCTCCACAGATCTTAATCTATGTTTTTATGAGATGAACTGGATTTTGTTCCTCACTTAAAAATGACTCCAGTCAGTTATCATGTGTGGATAAAACATAAAGCTGAAGATAATTTAATCATCTGTGGCTGTAAAATGTTTATTTAAGTTTCTTCCAAATGTTTTTTGTCTTAAATGTTTAACAAAGCTTCTTTTATTGGCTCATATTTATTTGTCATTTTTCTTTGAGAAGTTCAATCATTACAGTTGACTGTTTTGAGTGTAACACTCCCCATTTTTACCAGAACTTTCCAAGATGAGTGTTTTATTAATGAATAAAGTTCTTCTGAACACAGGTAAAAGTTTTCTGTTTATGTTTTGTTTATTGGAGGTTCACAGTTGTTTTATCAGATAAATATTTCAGGAAGCACTGAGGCTGTTTGTTGACACTAAACACATTTTAATTGATTTTATGTTATTATCTTTCATTTGAAGAATACTTTTGATCAGAGTCATTAATGATCCAGATGTTCTGACAGACTGACTCAGCAGAAAGTCAGGTGACATCCTCAGGTGGTTTCCCATCAGCAGGTCAGAAGCAGATACACTGTTCATCCACAGGGGGCGCTGTCACACTGCTGACACCTCTGTACAGGTGAGCTCAGTGATAAACTCAGGTGTTGATCAGCAGCGATCAGGAAGAGCCTCTGTCAACCAGAGCTCAAGCCTCAATGTCACCAACAATACAAACTGTCCAGATAAAAGCTGCGACACGAGTTGTTTTCTCTGCGTGATAATCATGAATAATATTGTCTCAGCTGAAGAAGAGACAACAAAACATCTGAGTTTCATTTATTACATTCAATAACCTTTTATAAACATTAAACGAGCAGTGAAACAGAGTGTAAACGGTGCCAAAGCGAAGAGCAGAATGAAAAAAAAACAGGCATCAGGTGTTCAAACATCAACAGTGGTGTTACATTTCTGTGGCTGCAGCAGTTTTCAGCGTCCGCAGCTCCAAATCAGCTCAGAGGCGTCGAGGCTGAAGGACAGAGCTGAGCTGATCTGAGGTCTGTGCTGAAGAAGCTCTCTGACTCTCTTTCTGCTTTCAGTTTGATTTCTCTGCTTCTTGTTTTCGCCTCAGAGTAAAAAACACTGAGGTCAGATGTTGTTTCATCGCATCTCTCATGTGTTTTATTATATCGTCTGTCCTGATTGTGACTCAGTGAGTCTGATTGAACTGAGACACACTGACACATGAATGAAATAGTGAATATGGACTTGTTAAAGGATATAAGATGTTCCCCTCCGTCTCATTTATCTGCACACACACACGTGTTTAACACAGCAGATAATAACAGTCTGTCCTGCTGCACATCAGCTGCAGGTTGGACCCGCTGGGGGGCGCTCCTCCCCACATTCACTCACTGGAACACCAAGAAAACCTCATTTTAATCTGTTGCGTGTTGCTGATATATTGATCAGGACTGTTTTCAATCCCAGGTTCAGCCACACAGAGCAGAAGAACAATCAGACACTCCAGCATCCACACAGACTCCAGAGTGTGTGAGCTGCAGCTGACAGTGACCTCTGACCTCCCACAACATTCACACATTTCTGCACATTACATCACATCAAGCTACACAACATGACAGGAGATGTGAGCAGCAGGAGGTTTAATCCTCCTTCATATGCGAACAAAGCTGAGACACTCAAATAAAACCCCGCATGTCTCCTCATCCTCTCACACAGGATACAAGAAGATCATTTTACTTTCGCTTTACAACCTCAGCGGGTCAGATTTACCCAGTTATAAGTGACGTCGTGCTCAGGCTGAATTCTCATTGGCTCAGATGGAGATCATGTAAACGCTCCTCTGCGTTCTCTCCTCATTTTACAGCTGGATGTGGGAGAAGCCAGACTATTCTCACTGTGTCTGAGAATAAAGACTAATATTTTTTGTCAAATCTTCAAAAACGCCACTTCACCATGAAGATCTTGGTTCTTCTGGCTCTCCTGGGAGCAGCTCTACATGACGCGGCGGCAGGTGAGTTCACTTTATTTTAAATCAGCTGATTGTAAATGAAAAAATGTTTCATGTCTTCATGTTCTGTAAATATGAAATAAGTGCTTGTTTGATAGTCTTTTATATTTAGCTCCAGGACTTCATGCAGATTATAGAAATGTTTCAGACTGATAATGTGAAAGTTGACGTTAGTAAATTCTGTTCATCTCATTAATCACTGATAGTTTCTGTTAGAAGAGAAAAACAGTCTGTCTCTGAACAGGGAGGTTAGAAAGTGGATTCGTCCCCCCCCAATATTTCGGACATTATTTTAATTCATCTGATCGATCTGAATGTTAAAATTTCAGCAGAACTACGCAGCATGAAACAGTCCAACACTCAGATAAATAAAGAAAAGAGGAGAAAACATCAGAACAAGGCGGTAAAACAAAGATTGTCTTAAACTATTAAGTGAATTAATCAGTTTAATCTCTTAATTGTTCATGACCGTAAAATATAAAAAATCTTGACTGTTTTAGAAATTATGAACATGCTTTATATTATTGTAATTCATGAGTTATAATTAACGTATTTTTATTGAAACAAGTCGCTGCATTACAACTCTTTACAATTAACAAGTTAATGTGCACACAGAAAAACACACATAATCATTTACAGCCTGCTATGAATAATACTTTTGATATATATATATATATATATATATATATATATATATATATATATATATAGATATATATATATATATATATATTTTTTTTAAACATCTGCTTTAGTGTAGTTGGTCCATACTGAGTTTTGTTGGTTGGGTCCAGTCACGTCACACTGGTAGTTATTACAGTTACTGTGTGAACAATAGAAATGTTGTTTATTAGAGTCAGATCAATAAATCAGCCTCAGATAAATCTGCAGATATGAACTTATTACAGATATGTTGGTGTCTGTGTGTTTGTCGGCTGATCAACAAGAAACTGAAGAACAGAAAAGTCAAACAGAGTCTTCATTACAAAGTTTGTCCACCAGAGAGCGATGAAGAGTTTATTTAGAACAGAAATGTCCTGATGAGCCTCAAACTCCCAGTATCTGTCGGATGATACCGTTTAGGTAGTTTGATCTATTAATTTATTCCAGGAACGATTTGCGAAACATTTTTGTTGTGATCAGTGCAGATCTTTAGTGCAGTTTAACACATAAATATGATCTTCATGTATTCAGACAGCAGAATAATATCAATAAATTGTATTGAATAAATTGTTAAAAATCTAGATTAAGTGTTTATGTTTAGAACTAAAAGTGAATTAAATATTATTTTCATGTTGGAGACATTGTTGGAATTTATCAAGGATATGAAGTCAATGAAAAAAATCCAGATCCAAAATCTTTAAATCCAGTAAATAACTGACTAATAGAAACTGTAAAAGAATAAAGAATATCTCTGTAAATAAAAATATTACATCAAATATCTTTATCTTTAGTAAATATACTACATTTTCTGAATTAAATGTGAACCTCAACTATTTGAAATCCCAAACCTCCTGACAGTAACATGAAAAAATTGATTGTGTAACAGTAATTACTAGGATGTCTTGACTCTGCTGTAGTTCATTTTGATTCTGTGTGCAGGAAAATAAAATTGTTCAGTGATTTATGAAACTGAAATCATGACATTAACTTTTTCTTACAGTGACTCACTCTCTGAAGTATTTCTACACTGGATCTTCTGGAGTCCCAAACTTCCCAGAGTTTGTGGTTGTTGGGTTGGTTGATGAGGTTGAGATGTTTCACTATGACAGTAAAATCAGAAGAACAGAACCCAAACAGGACTGGATGAGCAGAGCCACAGCTGATGATCCTCAGTACTGGCAGAGTCAGACAGAGGTATTGGCTGGCACCCAGCAGTCCTTCAAAGCCAACATTGACGTTGCAAAGCAGCGCTTCAACCAAACTGGAGGTTTGTTTATGTTTCACTTTCTACTAATAAAATAAAATATTAAATAAATGATTAGATAAAATAAAATGTTAATTTATGTTTTATTTAATTTTCATGCTTTGTTTAGGAAAATTATGTTAGTACACACACACACACACACACACACACACACACTAAACTGTGTGTTGGAGGCTTTTCTTCTCTAAACTCTCAGTCAGACTGAACAGAAACATCACTGAGACTGAGACTACTGGATGCTGCTGTACTACACTGACACAGTGTTTCTGTCCATCCCATAATAACCAGCAGAGATTATTGACCCTTTATCTCCACTAGATTAGATCAGAGTGACTCTACTGAAGTGCCCACAGTGAGTCGGTCCATAATAACTCTACTGTAGGAAGCTGTTTATCACAGCAGCTTAACAACACACAGCTGATAGAGGAACATCACTGCCTGGTTTCTTAACCTACGGAGCAGGACTGTAAATGGGACGCAGGCTGCTTCTGCTGGGTCCTCATATGAGAGGAGGAGCAGCATGTTTTAATACACCTGGCTGACAGCAGCACAAGGTGACTGTCTCATTCAGATCAGAGGTTTAAAGAGTTTAACAGGACGACTCCACTGTGCTGACCACACTGTGTCCATCCCATAATATACAGGATATATAGTAGATCTACAGATTAGATTAGATTAACTCCACTGTGCTGACCACAGTGTGTCTCTGTCATAATAAACAGATGTTGTGCTGAAGTGATCAGTCAGTTAATCGATTAGTTGATCAGCAGGAAATTCATTGACAAACATTTTGACGATCAAATATTGATTTAAGTCTTTTACTGAACAAAACTCACAAACATTTTCTAGTTCAAGTTTCTCAAATATGAGAATTTGCTGCTTTTCTCTGTTTTATATCGTTATAAATTAAATTCTGTTCAGTGTCGGTCGGACAAAAGAAGATATTTAAAGATTTCACCTCCGACTCTGGAAACTTCTGATGAGACATTTTCACTGTTGCTTGATATTTTACAGCATAAACGATTTATTGATGAACCAAAAAAATACTCATTACATAATCAATACTGAGAAAATAAATTAGTTTGAATCCAAAATATGTAGCAAAAACAGATTAGATCACTTTAAATCTACTGTACTGACACACAGTCTGTCCATCCCATAATATAGAAGAAGTATTCAGAAGATTTCACGTTTGGCTCTGAGAACTTGTGATGGACTTTTTTCACCATTTTCTGACTTTTTAACAGCGTAATGGATTTATTGATTAGCCAAAAAATAATCATTACAAAATCAATAATGACAAGAAAAGTCAGTTTGAGCCATAAATATGTAGTAAAATACAGATTATATTACATTAACTCTACTGTACTGATACACAGTCTTTCCATCCCATAATATATAAAAGATATTTGATGATTTCATGTTCAGCTCTGAGAACTTGTGAAGAACATTTTTCACAATTTTCCCACTTTTTAAAATGAATAAATGGTTGATTAATTCATCAAAAACTAATGATCAATGAAAAGAATCATTGATTTCATCCTAAATATAAAGTAGAACTACAGATTATATTATATTAACTCCTCTGTACTGACACACAGTCTGTCCATCCCATAATACAGAAGAAGACATTTAAAGATTTCACCTTTTGGCTCTGAGAACTTGTGATGGACATTTTTCATCATTTCCTCACTTTTTAAAACAAGTAAATGTTAATCAATTGATCAAAAAAGAATAAATAATGATGAGAAGAATTAATTTCAGTGTTAAATATAAAGTTTAACTCCAGATTAGATCAGATTAACTCTACTGTACTGACCACAGTGTGTTGGTCCGTCACATCAGCAGCATCAAACCAACATCTGCAGGTGGAAACAGCTGTTGGTTGTACTGAGTGATTGACTGATGGATGGACCAATCAGGACGCACAGACTGCCTCCCAGTCTCCATAATGGTCCCGATGGTGTCGGCTCATCCTGACCAGTTGTAGTAACACAGAGCTGAACAGGACACACTGTCCTGGCTGAGCAGCTGGAGTCTAGAGACTCATCCTGGACTGAAACTCTCCTTCAGTGAAGCTTCTAGAGCAGCTTCAGGACCGTCGAGTCTGTAGTTTCTCACAGGAGGAGGATGTTGTTGGACTGATCCACTGGCTGCAGGGTCTCAGTGGGTCTAATGTTCAGTCCAGGATCAGGTTTAATCTGCTGGTCAGGACTCCACCTCAGTGTGTGTGTGTGTGTGTGTGTGTGTGTGTGTGTGTGTGTGGGTGGACATGAAGCCACTCCACCTTCAACAGTGGAGATGAACTGTTGGTCTCAGTGGAGTCAGTGTGTCTCTGTGGTGAAACAGAGGATATGAACTGTGTCAGGAGCTCACTCTGTTTCCCAGCAGCCTCTCTGTCTCTCTCTGAAGACATCCACACTGTCCAGATGATGATTGGCTGTGAGCGGCTTCCATCCAGCCAATAACAGCAGGAGGTGTAGATCCAGGTGTTGTGGTGTCTGTGGATCAGTGTGTCTCTGTGGTGAAGATGTGATATCAGCTGATGATAGATGACTGAGCTGTGATCTCACTCTGGTTTAATGTCCTCTCTGTTTCTGTCTCAGGTGTCCATGTTTTCCAGAGGATGTACGGCTGTGAGTGGGATGATGAGACCGAGCAGGTCAATGGTTATGATCAGTTTGGTTATGATGGAGAAGACTTCATAGCCTTTGACCTGAAGACGCTGACATGGATCGCTCCAAAACAGCAGGCTGAAATCACCAAAAACAAGTTGGATCATGACAAAACTCTCTCAGCCGGTCAGAAAAACTACCTCACCCAGATTTGTCCTGACTGGGTGAAGAAGTATGTGGGCTATGGGAGGAGCGTTCTGATGAGAACAGGTAGAATCACATGACCTGATGTAGTTTAATGGACACAGCAGTCTTCATATCTCTCTTTTGTTTCTAACCAACAGTCATATCACAATTAGTATATACTAACATGCAGAGACACACTTTGTCTTAGTTTACACACATTTCTCTTTACCTCCATTTTCTGTTTCTGTCCATCTCAGTCTTTCACTCTCCTTCTCCTCCCTTTTTAATCTATCTCACTCCATTTTGTCACCCCTCTGTCTCTCCCTTCTTGTAACGTGTTCACATTTTTAATTTTGTTTCCAAAGCATTTTAAACATATTCCATCAACCAGGAATATTAATATACAGTAAATACTAATAAAGAACCTATAAACTGTGTGCCTTTCCTCTCCAGAGCTTCCCTCAGTGTCTCTCCTCCAGAAGACTCCCTCCTCTCCAGTCAGCTGCCTCGCTACAGGTTTCTACCCTCACAGAGCCTCACTCGTCTGGAGGAAAGATGGAGAGGAGCTTCATGAGGAGGTGGACCACGGAGAGATCCTCCCCAACCACGATGGAACCTTCCAGATGAGTGTTGACCTGAAACTTTCATCAGTCACACCTGAAGACTGGACCAGGTACGACTGTGTGTTTCAGCTCTCTGGTGTGAACGAGGACATCATCACCAGACTGGACAAAGCAGAGATCAGGACCAACGAAGGAAAGACTGGAATCAGAAGTGTTGACGGTGAGAAACACATTTATTTTACTGTAACAGTCCTGCAGCTCATGTGTTTATGTGTGTTGAAAGTTTTGTTTCCTTGTATTGTTTTATTGTCAGTTTCTAAAAGGGTCAGACTAACATTAAACCAAAGTAAGTGTTCACCTCTAATTTTCTACTTTTTAATCTTTGACTTGGATTATTACAGAAGTATGTCAATAATGAAACATGTAAAACAACATTTTCAGGTTACAATTTTTATGTTTTTAATAATCAGCTGTTGACCTCCTTGTTAATGTATTGTAGCTTATGAGACTGTGACTGTGAGACTGTTGCTCCTTCATTTCATATCATTTCCGATATGTGTAACCATTTTAATTTGATTATAGACACTATGTTGACGTCATTACTGGTCAGTTTTATAAAATCAGTGGAACATTTTAAACTGGATGAATGTGTACATATATCAGAAAACCAGTTAAAATAAAGTTTATTTATTAACAGTCAAAAAGAAGTTTGACTGTGATATTCAGACATTATATGAAACACAATCCAACGCAGACATACAACTAAACAAAGACAACAAAACTAGATGAAGATAAACAAACATAGATTCTTATTATGTACAGATAAGTTGAAATAACAGCAGGACAAACAAACACAGTGTCTGTGGTTTAGTTTCCAAATGGAGGTTATTCTCCTCTAATCTGCTTCATCTGAACAGGTTTTGACTATTTTCTGTTGTTTTCTGCTCAACAGGGACAGATAACACGACCGCCATCATCGCTGCAGTGGTTGTTATTGCTCTCGTCCTCCTCGCTGTCGCTGGAGTGATGGCTTACAGAAAGAGGAACGGTGAGAGGCCCAAATAGATTGTGTCTTTCTATCTTTCTGTTTCAATCAATGATAAATCATAAGGCTCAGAGCCACTGTGTCATGATGATATGAGCAGACTTAACTAACACTTGAAGGTAGTTAACAGCTCACAGGTAGAGAGAGGAGTTGCTAAGTTATCTGACTGTTTTGTCGAAAGTATTTTAGGCTTTTAAAAACAAAATGAGATAAATGGAATATTGTGAATTCCTGTTGGAGTAATGTTTGTTTTTTCAGGGACATTGGATTGATAAAGTTGTTTTAATAAAGTTGATAAAGAGGAGTTGGAGTGAGTTTTGTGCTCAGGATAAGAAACACATGTTACGGTTTATGTTGTGGAGCTGGTTTTTGATCCTACATTGACTTTAGCTTAATGATGTTAGACAGAAGTGAAAAGAGAAATAAGTGAAGTAAGATGGTGTTGTTGTGTTGTTGTTTGTCTCTGGCAGTTTGGAAGCACTGAGTGAAAATTACTTGTGTTTGCTTTGTATTTCAGCCATCTGCACTTCATCCAATGACACCGAGTCCAACAAATCTGAGCAGTCTGACCCGTCTGAGCCTGAACAGGAGAAAACACTCCTACCAAACCCATCAGGCTGAACGCAGTGAGTTCCGTCATATGGGACATGAATATTCACACCTGTAGTTTTGTAAAGCTGCACTAAACCAGGCTTAAAGGAAACTTCAGTGGTTGTTTCTTTATTCACTGTAAAACTTATGTGACTCTTTGTAAAGAAAATGTTTGACTTTTCCACAACAAACATGAAACTTTTTGATATGAATTGAACTGAGATTAGTTTGAAAAAGTCACAGACACTTTCAGAAATCTTCACATCAACAGGTCAGAAACGTAAAAGGTAAACACTTGTTGATTATATTGTTTTCTTTTTCTGTTTTCTTCCTCTCTCTTCAGGTCTCTGGATGGACTCTGCACTGGAACAATGGATGCTGTGGTCGTCTCTCTGTGTTCCTCCTGGTGATGAACCTCCCTCCTCCTCTCGCTCACTGGATTGACTCCAGTCCTCCTCCTCTGTCTGCAGGAGGAGCAGGATAAGAACTGTATGGATGGAGTTTAGTATCACTGTGGGGAGCTTTCTTGATTTGACTGTAATTCATTGGACACATATTTCAGTCTGGTTAATGCTACAGCTCTAAATGTCACCCTGATCACACACATGCACAAAATATACAGAAAGCATCAGAACCAAATTTATTGTCCAGTTGTGTAAATAGTTTGTTTGTATATTTCTTTAAAACTGAGAGAAGATTGTAAAACTTGTAAATATTTCCTGCTATCATTTCATGACAAGGGACATTTTTCTCTCTTAGTTTGTAAACAAAGAAATTGAGTCTAAAAATCACTTCTTATGTTGGGTGAAGCAGATTAATGTCAGATGAAGTTGATTTTATTCCTTTTGTACTTTTGCTTTTCAATAAAGTCCCAATGTTCCACATTTCTGTGTCTTGTTGTGATTCCACACATATCTTATATATCTTTGACTGCAGCTACAAGAATATAAATATTGTAGCTTCATTTTGTTCAGACTGTCCTGTAGGAGAGACTTTGTGACTGTAGTTCATTGATATGAAGGAAACACGTGAGTGGCTGGATGTGGACGACTCACATCATCTGGGTCACACATCATCTAACACCTAATCCAAAATAAAAAAAACATTGCTTCAAATAATCAAAATGAAATAGTTAATTTAATATCAGCTACTTAAAAACTTTTACCCAAAAACTATTTTAACACAAGGTCTTTATTTTGAACAAGTTATGACTTTTGGGTGTTTTATACAACAGCTGGTCCTTATAAGCTCACTGAGATGATAATAATAATCTTTATAATCAAACTGCAGCTCATCAGGAAGTTTACAAAGTCTGCGTAGACGTTCATGAGTTGCCTGAAGACAAATGTCAAAAAGTCAAATGTTTATTTTCTTATTATAAATTTACATTAATCAGTTTCAGAAGAGAATAACTGCTGTAGGAGTTGTTTTAGGATAAAATCAATAATGTATTAATACAGCTGGTGAGGGTGAACAAAATATTCAGTACAAGAAAAGTGAAAGTGTCTCAGGTTGTGTCATGTTGGTTATAGACTGATGTGGAGTGGATGAAGAGTTTACTGTGTGAAGTCAGAGCTCTTCAATCTGTTCAACAAACAACACTTTATAACCACAGCAGCTGTATTAGTGCTCATGATGATATTGACCAAAATCTAAAAAATGCTTTTATTTTCCCCACGAATATTTATTGCAGAAGAAGTTTTGTGTAGAATGACATGAGCTCTAACTTTATAGACTGGTAACATTTGTTACTAGTCTGTTTCAGGCTCTGACAGTCAGTCCAGAGCAGATCAGCTGGTCTTTATTTATGACTGTCTGTCTGTTTGTGTGGCTGCCTGAACATAAATCCAGAGCTGCTCATAAGGAGGCGAAAAGAGGAAATCTGTCTGGGGTCAAACTGCTGGGAGGCTCCATGGAGGCCAACAATCATCAAGTTCATCTTAAATATAAGTGAACATTTTATTTATTGGTGCTTAAATAAACAGTGTTGCCTGAAAATGGTGTGAGTCTCTTCATGAGTCCTGACCTGAGAATTATACTCATCTAAACTACTAGCTGATGTTAAAGTGAATTTACTTTGCTGAGCCAGAACCTGCACATACATCTGGATGGCAGAAAAGAAAGAAGAACAAGCGAGAGGTGGCAAGAGCAAAAAATGTGTTGATCGACTTTTGTGAGTCAGCTCAGAAAGCTGCTCTCAGCCAGGCTGAAGACACAGATCAGGAGGCTAACGTTACAGCTAACATGACTCACCAGGAGGCAGATAGTGTCAGTGAAGAAGCTGTGAGGAAGAGGATGATGCTGATGAAGAGACGACGTTCATGAGTTCATGTAGCAGAGAGAGCAGCAGCTTGTCCTGATATGAGTAAAGTGGATTTGTGGAGGGCCCGTTCACTGGACCTGTTCAGAGGCCCAGCAGCTGGTTCTGTGTGCAGGCCTGAATAAATCTGTCTGTCACGGCTGTTTATGTCCTTTATTTGACTGTTGTTCAGTTCTTTCTCCTCAGATTTGAACACGTCATCAGGTAGTTCTGATGTTTCTTCTACAGGAAGTCTAACAACACACCGTTGATCAAAGGTAACTGATGGCTCTGTCTGTCTGAATCACCACCTGTATGATGTTCATTTATTAATATTTGTGTATTTGTCCAGACAGAAGTGAGTGACAGTTTGAAGAGGAGGTGAACTTCACTCTGTAAGACCTCTGTGACACTGAACTTTGTTCTCCTAGAGAAAGTTTCTACTTTGTGAGAGAATGAAACATGTTTTACTGCAGTAAAGACACAAACTGTGATCCAAACACACACAAAAGATTCATCACACCAACAAAACAGGTTGAATATCATTCACATGTGTTTAGTCAGAAAGTTTTACAGTGAACCAACAGCAGTCAGTCTAACATCTGCTGAACAGAAACAACCTTCTGGTCTTTTCATTTCATATTTGATATATTTTCTACTCTTGTAGATGATTAAAATAATGATCAAACTCAAATGTTATGTTGAGTAAACTATATTAAAACACACTGACAGCTCACAGTTTCATGTTACTCTGATATAAAGCAGCTTCACTTCAGTCTGCTGAGGCCTCGGCTGGATCACAATAACAGAACATTGTTGATGTGAATACTGCAGAGCTGTAGTGATAAAACACCTTCAACAGTAGAATAAAGTACTTCACAAAAGAAGTTAGACAATCCACGTTAATACAGACTTATTCAGAATAAAACATCATTAAAATAAGTGTAATAAGAAAATGACACAAAGTCTTGAGCAGCTTTTTAAAGATGTCCACAGTCTCCACAGATCTTAATCTATGTTTTTATGAGATGAACTGGATTTTGTTCCTCACTTAAAAATGACTCCAGTCAGTTATCATGTGTGGATAAAACATAAAGCTGAAGATAATTTAATCATCTGTGGCTGTAAAATGTTTATTTAAGTTCCTTCCAAATGTTTTTTGTCTTAAATGTTTAACAAAGCTTCTTTTATTGGCTCATATTTATTTGTCAGTTTTTCTTTGAGATGTTCAGTCATTACAGTTGACTGTTTTGAGTGTAACATTCCCCATTTTTACCAGAACTTTCCAAGATGAGTGTTTTATTAATGAATAAAGTTCTTCTGAACACAGTTAAAAGTTTTCTGTTTATGTTTTGTTTATTGGAGGTTCACAGTTGTTTCATCAGATAAATATTTCAGGAAGCACTGAGGCTGTTTGTTGACACTAAACACATTTTAATTGATTTTATGTTATTATCTTTAATTTGAAGAATACTTTTGATCAGAGTCATTAATGATCCAGATGTTCTGACAGACTGACCCAGCAGAAAGTCAGGTGACATCCTCAGGTGGTTTCCCATCAGCAGGTCAGAAGCAGATACACGGTTCATCCACAGGGGGCGCTGTCACACTGCTGACACCTCTGTACAGGTGAGCTCAGTGATAAACTCAGGTGTTGATCAGCAGCGATCAGGAAGAGCCTCTGTCAACCAGAGCTCAAGCCTCAATGTCACCAACAATACAAACTGTCCAGATAAAAGCTGCGACACGAGTTGTTTTCTCTGCGTGATAATCATGAATAATATTGTCTCAGCTGAAGAAGAGACAACAAAACATCTGAGTTTCATTTATTACATTCAATAACCTTTTATAAAGAGCTCCAGGGACATTAAACGAGCAGTGAAACAGAGTGTAAACGGTGCCAAAGCGAAGAGCAGAATGAAAAAAACAGGCATCAGGTGTTCAAACATCAACAGTGGTGTTACATTTCTGTGGCTGCAGCAGTTTTCAGCGTCCGCAGCTCCAAATCAGCTCAGAGGCGTCGAGGCTGAAGGACAGAGCTGAGCTGATCTGAGGTCTGTGCTGAAGAAGCTCTCTGACTCTCTTTCTGCTTTCAGTTTGATTTCTCTGCTTCTTGTTTTCGCCTCAGAGTAAAAAACACTGAGGTCAGATGTTGTTTCATCGCATCTCTCATGTGTTTTATTATATCGTCTGTCCTGATTGTGACTCAGCGAGTCTGATTGAACTGAGACACACTGACACATGAATGAAATAGTGAATATGGACTTGTTAAAGGATATAAGATGTTCCCCTCCGTCTCATTTATCTGCACACACACGTGTTTAACACAGCAGATAATAACAGTCTGTACTGCTGCACATCAGCTGCAGGTTGGACCCGCTGGGGGGCGCTCCTCCCCACATTCACTCACTGGAACATCAAGAAAACCTTATTTTAATCTGTTGTGTGTTGCTGATATATTGATCAGGACTGTTTTCAATCCCAGGTTCAGCCACACAGAGCAGAAGAACAATCAGACACTCCAGCATCCACACAGACTCCAGAGTGTGTGAGCTGCAGCTGACAGTGACCTCTGACCTCCCACAACATTCACACATTTCTGCACATTACATCACATCAAGCTACACAACATGACAGGAGATGTGAGCAGCAGGAGGTTTAATCCTCCTTCATATGCGAACAAAGCTGAGACACTCAAATAAAACCCCGCATGTCTCCTCATCCTCTCACACAGGATACAAGAAGATCATCTTACTTTCGCTTTACAACCTCAGCGGGTCAGATTTACCCAGTTATAAGTGACGTCGTGCTCAGGCTGAATTCTCATTGGCTCAGATGGAGATCATGTAAACGCTTCTCTGCGTTCTCTCCTCATTTCACCGCTGGAAGTGGGAGAAGCAGGACCAAACTGAGTGTGTCTGTGATTAAAGAATCACATTAGTCTATCAAATTTGAGGAAAACTTCAGAAAGACACTTCACCATGAAGATCTTGGTTCTTCTGGCTCTCCTGGGAGCAGCTCTACATGACGCGGCGGCAGGTGAGTTCACTTTATTTTAAATCAGCTGGTTGTAAATGAAAAAATGTTTCGTGTCTTTATGTTCTGTAAATATTAATTAAATGCTTGTTTGATAGTCTTTTGTGTTTAGCTCCAGGACTCCATGCAGATTATAGAAATGTTTCAAACTGATCATGTTAAAGTTGACGTTAGTAAATTCTGTCTGTTCATCTCATTAATCACTGATAGTTTCTGTTAGAAGAGAAAAACAGTCTGTCTGAACATGGAGGTTAAAAAGTGGATTTGTCTATTTTTGTATCTTTTATATTTCGGACATTATTTTAAATCATCTGATCGATCTTAATGTTAACATATCAGCAGAACTACGCAGCACAAAATACTCCGATAAATAAAGAGGAGAAAACATCAGAACAAGGCGATAAAACAAAGATTTTATAGATATTTAGTGCGCTGATCAGTTTTGATATCAGTTGTTTATGAAAACGTGGGAAAAAAACAAGAGTCTTGTAGAAATTGTGTTTTATATTATTATTGTAAGTACCGCATTTTATTGAAACACGTCACTGTATTTCATATGAATTCTTTACAGTTAACACGATAATGTGCACATAGAAAAACACACAAATCAATTACAGCCTGCTATGAATAATCATTTGAATATATTTTTAAAGTGTAATTAAAAAAAAAAAAGAAATTCCAGATAATTCCACAGTTTAAATCTACACACTGCAACAAACATCTGTTTTAATGTAGTTGGTCCATACTGAGTTTTGTTGGTTCAATAAATCAGCCTCAGATAAATCTGCAGATATGAACTTATTACAGATATGTTGATATGTTGGTAAACTTAAGAACAGAAAAGTCAAACAGAGTCTTCATTACAGAGTTTGTCCACCAGAGAGCGATGAAGAGTTTATTTAGAACAGAAATGTCCTGATATGATTATGCCTCTGTCACTAAAAACTGTATGTTACGTTTCTATATTTAAAAAAAAAATCCCACTTAAGATCATGTATAATATTTTAATTACTATAATGTTCTTCAATTTGTAAAAGTATCAATATCAGTTTTAGTCTAATGAATCCAGCACTGGTTTTGCAATACTGTTTAGATTTTTGACCTTTTAACAGGCAATAGAAAAAAACCTTTCTCATCCAGACTAAAAGTTAATAACTATAATTTCCTAACGGAGGGACTGTTGGAATTTAACTAGATTAATAAATCTAATCTGCTTGTGATCCAGCATTTAACTGTTACTAATAGAAACTGTACAGACTGAGTAAATGAGAAATACAAGTATAACATAAGAATTATTTCTTAAACATAGAGCTTAACATTTTCATGATTGTCTTAAAATATATTTGGAGTTAATTTTAAGTATAATTCTTAAATTTACATAAATTAAGATTTGAAAGTCAGGAACACAAGTGGTCTGGGTCAGATATTTATTTTCTTGATGGTTCTATTTAGAAATAGATATTTATTCTCAGACACAATAACATGAACAAAGATAAAATGAGTGATTACTTGATGATGAACATTGCAATGAAAATAGAAAAGAGCAAAACAGTCACTTAAAAATGGTCAAAAGAAGAAAACTAATAAGATTATGAGGAGTGTAAAGTATGAACTAAGATGGATAAATTACTCCACTAACTAGAAACAAACTGGAGAGATATCCAGCGCTAGGAAAAAAAGTTTCACAAATTGCTGTGTATCAATGAAAGGCAGGAACATAATTGCATGAGCTAAATATTTGACTTGATTTATATTTTCCTCAGGAAAAAAAAAAGCTTTTTCAAGACAAAAGCAAGAGAAATATTAAAGTAAAAAGTGTCTGGAGCAAAGTTTTACTCATAAATGTATTTTTTAAATTGCTTTTATTGACTTTACACCAGAGATGTCTCAAATGTGGTAGTGTACTTGGTATTGTTCAGTGATTCATAAAAACTGAAATAATCACTTTATCTTACAGTGACTCACTCTCTGAAGTATTTCTACACTGCATCTTCTGGAGTCCCAAACTTCCCAGAGTTTGTGGTTGTTGGGTTGGTAAATGAGGTTGAGATGGTTCACTATGACAGTAACACCAAGAAGACAGAACCCAAACAGGACTGGGTGAACAAGGCAGCAGATCCTCAGTACTGGGAGAGGAACACTGGGAACTTTATGGGCGCCCAGCAGACCTTCAGAGCCAACATTGACATTTTGAAGCCACGCTTCAACCAAACTGGAGGTTTGTTTTTTTTCACTTTGTATTGATAAAATGTTGTTTATATTTTCATTCTATTTGATTATTTGTATATGAGCAAACAGTCACACACACACACACACACATTAAACTGTCTGTTGGAGGCTTTTCTTCTCTAAACTCTCAGTCAGACTGAACAGAAACATCACTGAGACTGAGACTACTGGATGCTGCTGTACTACACTGACACAGTGTTTCTGTCCATCCCATAATAACCAGCAGAGATTATTGACCCTTTATCTCCACTAGATTAGATCAGAGTGACTCTACTGAAGTGCCCACAGTGAGTCGGTCCATAATAACTCTACTGTAGGAAGCTGTTTATCACAGCAGCTTAACAACACACAGCTGATAGAGGAACATCACTGCCTGGTTTCTTAACCTACGGAGCAGGACTGTAAATGGGACGCAGGCTGCTGCTGCTGGGTCCTCATATGAGAGGAGGAGCAGCATGTTTTAATACACCTGGCTGACAGCAGCACAAGGTGACTGTCTCATTCAGATCAGAGGTTTAAAGAGTTTAACAGGACGACTCCACTGTGCTGACCACACTGTGTCCATCCCATAATATACAGGATATATAGTAGATCTACAGATTAGATTAGATTAACTCCACCTGACCACAGTGTGTCTCTGTCATAATAAACAGATGTTGTGCTGAAGTGATCAGTCAATTAATCGATTAGTTGATCAACAGGAAATTCATTGACAAACATTTTGACGATCAAATATTGATTTAAGTCTTTTACTGAACAAAACTCACAAACATTTTCTAGTTCAAGTTTCTCAAATATGAGAATTTGCTGCTTTTCTCTGTTTTATATCGTTATAAATTAAATTCTGTTCAGTGTCGGTCGGACAAAAGAAGATATTTAAAGATTTCACCTCCGACTCTGGAAACTTGTGATGAGACGTTTTCACTGTTGCTTGATATTTTACAGCATAAACGATTTATTGATTAACCAAAAAAATAGTCATTACATAATCAATAATGAGAAAATAAATGAGTTTGAATCCAGAATATGTAGTAAAAACAGATTAGATAACTTTAAATCTACTGTACTGACACACAGTCTGTCCATCCCATAATATAGAAGAAGTATTCAGAAGATTTCACGTTTGGCTCTGAGAACTTGTGATGGACTTTTTTCACCATTTTCTGACTTCAACAGCGTAAATGATTTATTGATTAGCCAAAAAATAATCATTACATAATCAATAATGACAAGAAAAGTCAGTTTGAGCCATAAATATGTAGTAAAATACAGATTATATTACATTAACTCTGCTGTATTGATACACAGTCTGTCCATCCCATAATATATAAAAGATATTTGATGATTTCACGTTCGGCTCTGAGAACTTGTGAAGAACATTTTTCACAATTTTCCCACTTTTTAAAATGAATAAATGGTTAATTAATTCATCAAAAACTAATGATCAATGAAAAGAATCATTGATTTCATCCTAAATATAAAGTAGAACTACAGATTATATTATATTAACTCCACTGTACTGACACACAGTCTGTCCATCCCATAATACAGAAGAAGACATTTAAAGATTTCACCTTTTGGCTCTGAGAACTTGTGATGGACATTTTTCATCATTTCCTCACTTTTTAAAACAAGTAAATGTTAATCAATTGATCAAAAAAGAATAAATAATGATGAGAAGAATTAATTTCAGTGTTAAATATAAAGTTTAACTCCAGATTAGATCAGATTAACTCTACTGTACTGACCACAGTGTGTTGGTCCGTCACATCAGCAGCATCAAACCAACATCTGCAGGTGGAAACAGCTGTTGGTTGTACTGAGTGATTGACTGATGGATGGACCAATCAGGACACACAGACTGCCCCCCAGTCTCCATAATGGTCCCGATGGTGTCGGCTCATCCTGACCAGTTGTAGTAACACAGAGCTGAACAGGACACACTGTCCTGGCTGAGCAGCTGGAGTCTAGAGACTCATCCTGGACTGAAACTCTCCTTCAGTGAAGCTTCTAGAGCAGCTTCAGGACCGTCGAGTCTGTAGTTTCTCACAGGAGGAGGATGTTGTTGGACTGATCCACTGGCTGCAGGGTCTCAGTGGGTCTAATGTTCAGTCCAGGATCAGGTTTAATCTGCTGGCCAGGACTCCACCTCAGTGTGTGTGTGTGTGTGTGTGTGTGTGTGTGTGTGTGTGTGTGGACATGAAGCCACTCCACCTTCAACAGTGGAGATGAACTGTTGGTCTCAGTGGAGTCAGTGTGTCTCTGTGGTGAAACAGAGGATATGAACTGTGTCAGGATCTCACTCTGTTTCCCAGCAGCCTCTCTGTCTCTCTCTGAAGACGTCCACACTGTCCAGATGATGATTGGCTGTGAGCGGCTTCCATCCAGCCAATAACAGCAGGAGGTGTAGATCCTGGTGTTGTGGTGTCTGTGGATCAGTGTGTCTCTGTGGTGAAGATGTGATATCAGCTGATGATAGATGACTGAGCTGTGATCTCACTCTGGTTTAATGTCCTCTCTGTTTCTGTCTCAGGTGTCCATGTTGTCCAGAACATGTACGGCTGTGAGTGGGATGATGAGACTGATCAGGTCACTGGCTATGATCAGTATGGTTATGATGGAGAAGACTTTGTAGCCTTTGACCTGAAGACGCTGACATGGATCGCTCCAAAACAGCAGGCTGTCATCACCAAACACAAGTGGGATAATGACAAGGCTTGGATAGCGCAGGACAAGAACTACCTCACCCAGATTTGTCCTGAGTGGGTGAAGAAGTATGTGGGCTATGGGAGGAGCGTTCTGCTGAGAACAGGTAGAATCACCTGACCTGATGGAGTTTAATGAGCACAACAATCTTCATATTTCTCTTCTGTGTCTAACCAACAGTCACATCACAATTGATATAAACTGACATACAGAGACACACTTTGTCTCAGTTTACACAAATTTTTACTTTCTTCTGTTATCTCTATTATCTAACCTTCATCTGTATTTGTCCATCTCAGCCTCTCACTCTCCTTCTCTATTTCTCATCTGTCTCACCCCATTTTCTCACCCGTTTCTCCCTTCTTGTTATGTATTCACATATTTTGTCTGTCACTAAAACATTTTAAATACATTCCATCAAACAGTAGTATTAATATCCAGTAAATACTAATGAAGAACCTATAAACTGTCTCTCTTTCCTCTCCAGAGCTTCCCTCAGTGTCTCTCCTCCAGAAGACTCCCTCCTCTCCAGTCAGCTGCCTCGCTACAGGTTTCTACCCTCACAGAGCCTCACTCGTCTGGAGGAAAGATGGAGAGGAGCTTCATGAGGAGGTGGACCACGGAGAGATCCTCCCCAACCACGATGGAACCTTCCAGATGAGTGTTGACCTGAAACTTTCATCAGTCACACCTGAAGACTGGACCAGGTACGACTGTGTGTTTCAGCTCTCTGGTGTGAACGAGGACATCATCACCAGACTGGACAAAGCAGTGATCAGAACCAACGAAGGTAAGACTGGAATCAGAAATGTTGACGGTGAGAAACACATTTATTTTACTGTAACAGTCCTGCAGTTCATGTGTTTATATGAGTGTTGGAAGTTTTGTTTCCCCGTGTTGTTTTACTTACAGTTTATTTAATCTAGAAGACTCAGACTAACATAAAACCAAAGCACATGTTCACCTCTGGACTCTTAAAAGGATAGCAGCAAATGTAATCTACGTTTACATTTTTTAAATTGGATTAACAGAGAACAGTGTCATTAATGAAACAAACTAAACATGTTTTTCTGGTTGCCGTTTACATTTTGAAATAAGATGTCTGCCACCTTGTAAATCTATTGTAGTACCACGTGTAGACATTTTAATGTGTAACCACAGTTCAGAGATTAAAGGCTCTGTGTTGATTTAAGTGCCGGTCAGTTTAAGAGGATGAGTAAAATATTTTAGAATCATTTTAGAAATAAAGATAGTTTTTTGACAGTCAAAAAGTAGCTTGATCATGACAGTCTGAAGCTGTCATTGCACCAAAAAACATATAAGGCGCAACACAAAGCTAAACAAAGACAGCAAAGCTAGCTGAGGATAAATAAGCATGATACATTAATTATGTGCAGACACATGGAAATAGAAATTAAAGATAACAGCAGGACAAATGACCACAGTGTCTGTGTACAGGTTTGATGTCTGGTTGGCTTCATGTTCTTCTCCTCTAACCTGCTTCACCTGAACAGGTTGAGACTATTTTTGTTGTTTTCTGCTCAACAGAGAAGCTCAACCTGATTGCCATCATCGTCGCTGCCGTGGCTGTTCTCGCTCTCGTCATCGCTGGAATTGGATTCTTCCTTTATAAGAAGAAGAGCGGTGAGAGACCAAAACAGAAACAGTGTCTTTTTTCATCATTTTGATTTTAAACTTTGAGAGGATGCTTTTATTGCAAAATTAAACATTTTCCTGCACAACAAAATCTTTTACTACAGCAGTAAACACTTTAAGGCTCACAGCCACAGTTTCATTACAGTATGATTATATTACAGTGTTGAAGAAAAAATTAGAAGATGTAAAGAAAGAAGTCTGGCATTTTAAACTTTGATATTTGAATAATTTGTAATTTATTTGTTTTTCAGCCAAACGCCCTCCATCTCGTAAGTGTCACTTGTTTTTATTCTATTTCCTCTGATCTGACACTTTAGGAGATTTAAGAGTTTTTTGATTTTGTGCTGATGAACTTTTCTTGCAGTGTCTGCTGTTTGAAAAAAACAGCAGGATTTAGTCTAACATTGTGTTTCTGACCTTACAGCTGTGATCAACCCTGAGGTGATGGAGGAACTGAACCCAAAAGCCTAAACGACAAACACACCAACCTGAACACAGTGAGTTTCTTTATATTGGACATTAATTCAGACACCTGTTGTTAAACAAAGCTGCTCTAAACTATGTGTAAAATAACTTTCTGAGACTGTTTATTTACTGAAACATTTATTTGACGCTTTGTCATTATAAAGAAATTGATGTCAATTTCAATTGATTTAACATAAAAAATGAAACCATTTAATTTAAAGTTAGGACATTGGCAGGTTCAACTTTCAGAAAATCATTTGTTGATGAACCAGATTTCAATAAACAACTTGTACTTTAGAAACATAGCAGGTAAATGCTATACAACTAAATGTTAACATTATAACTGAATCATGGATATTTAAGGTATAAATGATTCTTAAAATATGTGGATTTGTTGTGGAATTTTCATTTATATATATTTTTTGTAATGTTTTTCCTTTTGTCTCTTTAGGTTTATGAATAAATTCTGCACTGGAACAAGAAGCGATGTCACCACATTCCTCTGCATAAACTGGGAGTTCATTGGATTTTCATAAAAATATAAACTGAATCAGGGTTGGAAATCTATCAGTAGATGCTTATTGATTGGAATACAAAGAAAACAAAAAAACAAAAATCAGTTGTCAAGTGTTTTTAAAAAAAATACAATTACTATAAATGGTGACATTCAATCATTTTGATCATTTGGTCTCAAATAAAAAGTGGAATTTTGTTTGAAAAGACTCCAATGTTGGCAAATCAAATGAGAATATCTATATCTATCTATCTATCTATCTATATCTATATATATATATATATAGATATAGATATAGATATATATATAAAAAAGTGAAAGATAAATCATCACTGCTCTCTACATGCATACATAATCATTTGAAGATTTTTTTTTTGTCTAAAACAAAAACATATTTACAGTTTAATAGCTCTGGTGTTGGGGTTTTCTGGGAAAATCATTATTGGTAATAGAAATTTAAATGTAAATATTGGCACACATCCCAGTACGTGCATTCACATCTTCATATATATTAAACTACTTGGGCCTGGCAACACAATATATACCTTGAGATAACAGATATTTGTCAACCAGGAGAGTTGTCTGTACTATTTATACTCTCTGGTTGTATCAGATCACTGGAGACAAAAGTACAAATCAATCAGCAACATCCAAAAACATGCTACAAAAATGGACATCCTAAATTAACCTGCAGGTTTAAATGGTTGTTTATCTGTTTTACTCCTGGTGACTCCAGTTCACTGTGAGGATCAGCAGGATGCTTTGGAAGGGAAAAGTAACATGTTTTTTTATCACTATGGTGAATTATCTCAATGTTTATTTAATTTGACCTGGTTAAGACAACATGTCTAAATGGTTTCCTGTTTTAATTTCCAGAAAATGCACATTATGATATAAACAACAGCATGAAAATGCATAAACAATGACAGGTTGTATCAGTGTTACCAGCCCAAATATATTTTCCATCTGTGTAAATATGTTGCCTGTATATTTCTTTATGAGTGAATTTGAAGACTTTATTTTGATTCAGACCAGGTTCGTGGGGCCAGGGTGATTAATTTATGTCTGAGGGTTTTTTTTCTTTATTAAATAAAAGTATGTTGTTTTTGTTTCTTAAAATCTCTTTTAATCTTTTTTGAATTATATAATTGATTTTTTTTCTGATTTTCTAAAAGGGTTGTGGGCTTTCTTAAAGCTTCCCAGCACAATGATAGAGAAATACTTTTGCTTGTTTTAGTTTGTTAACACGTTGAACAGTGAAGCTCAAAATTGTTTCCTGTGTTTGGTTAAGTAGATGAATGTCAAATGAAGTTTTTCTGCTGTTTCATTCTTTTGCACTGTATTTTAGATTTTCAATAAAGTCACAAATTTTCCAAATGTTTTTTCTCCTTTTGTGTTTAGATATAAAGAACATTTTTACACATCTGTGAAAGACGAAACAGTTAAATTAGTATCACCTACATGTTCACTGATCAACATGACTCTGACCTGGAGGTAATAAAGTTAAAGAAGCAACAACAAGCCAATTTATTTAGCTTTATAGACAATTAAACGATGTTTTTTTTAGTTGTAGTTTTGAGTTTTCACATGAAAATCATGATTTTCATAATTGGAGACCATTTTGGTAAATTCATTCTGCATTACTTTGTTGCTCCCTCTGACCAGAAAAGTCTTAAAATTAAAATATTTTATTCATCATAAAATTACAGAGAAATAGAGGAAAAATATTTCCGTTTCCAATTACTGACTATTGTAAAGAGTGTATGAGTGTACTGCATGTTTCCAGACTCAGGACTCAGTCTGGTCATTTGGTTTTCCCCTGGATAAACCTGTTGCACTGAAATCTGCCTGGCAACTGATACGTCATCAGTTGCCCGAAAATATCACTGCTATGGCTCTTTGAAATCAGCTCTTCTTTGCCCAACAAGATGTCATGTGCTGCTGGTTAATGATACTGTAGAAAAAGCAACTAAGAGATGCGCTTACTTACTATTAATAATGTAGCTAACAAAGCTTTGGTAACATTTTATACGTGTTTTGTAGTCATGTTGCCAACAATATCCTTTCATTTAAGGGCAAGAATACAACAGATCCTGTTTAGAGACTGTGTTGATTGACCAGCTTTATAAAATGAAGACAAATAACTTCATGACCTGTGTAACCTGTGTTACTGAGTTGTGCGAGGTTACAGATGACATCACAGTTGAGTTTCATATTCTATGTTAAATGTTCATCATGTTGTATCACCAGCCTACCTGATTTTTTAATCTAGACATGTGTAACAAACCACACAAACAAATACAAAAGTTAAATTTACACTAAGTGATATCACCCATTCTTCATGTTTGTAAAACATACTTTTGCTGTTTTATCATCTGGACAAAAGATTTAACACATCCTGTATGATTATGGTCACGTTTAAGAAGATGCCCAGAAATAATAAAAACAATCTGTAAGAATCAGATGATGTGATCTTATTCATGTCCTCTAAAGATAAAGAAAACTTTACTTTTATATTTACAAAAACTAAAACAAAGACTTACCCAGCATTGAAAATGTGTGATGACACAATCACACAAGTGAATAATATTATCCACAAGTCAGCATATTTTTTGAGCGGCTGGGAATGTTTTACTTTCTTTAAAAAAGATCTAATTCTTCTCGATCCAGCAACATACTTAGTCTTGTGACTGTTTTACCTGACATTTTATATCAAAATGTAACATCATGTATCAGTTCAGGTAAGTAACTACAGGAACGAGCAGTGAGATGAACAACAGTCTTTATTTGGATCTCTGTGTTGTAAAATCTCAACAGGATGTCAACAAACCACAGATTACCACACTGAACCATGTGGAGTATCGATGTTACAGAATACAACGAACAAAAACCAAACCAACATCTGAACATCTTAACGATGACAAACAGATCCTGCAAAGATCAGGTTCATATGTAGAGAAAAATAGTTGTAAGTATTATTGTAAAATCTTACAATCCATTTTCATTTTAAATCAGCCACAGACTTTCTCTGGTCCCTACACTCTGCTGTGAGACAAAGAGATTCATTCATTTCACAAATGTGAAATTTCACTTTGGAAAGACACAAATCATTGGACCATGTTCAGAGAGCTGAGGCTGACGGGTCAGAATCAGAACATTCCCTTCCTGTAGCGGTGGATCAGCTCTGACACGTCCTCCTTACACACCTTTATCCAGCCGTCCTCCTGCATGTGGTACACTGAGACAAACACACAAACAAAACAGACATGAACACACAAATACACACAGTCTTTGGTCAATCTATTTATTTGCTGTGCATGTTGTGTTTTTATTTGAATGTTTGAGACATGACAGGAAATGAAGAAGACAGAGACACAGGAAGTGGTTTATCCCAAAGTCCACTTTAGTGTTTCTTTTTGTTATAATAAAACACTTTACTTTGTTTATTTTTTTGTTTGTTTTGTGCATTTTTCTCAGACACGTATGGTTTGTTGTTGTCGGAGAGGCTGTATGTGTTAATATTATAATGTTGATTGTTTTTTGGAATTATTTCATTTTATTATCATTACTATTATTTATGTATTTATTTTGATTAAATGTCTGTTAATTCGATGTTCTAAGTGTGTCTAAGGACCCGCTTGACCATGAAATAATGCATCTCAAGGGGTTCAAATTAAACTAATAATACATATATAATTACCACTAAACACAAAGTGCAGTTGAAAATTATGTAACTGTTCTTGGTTTTGAAGGTTTGATTATTGTGACAGATTAACAGTTAGAGGAACACCATAACAATACAAATCATCCTGAGGGGGACGTGAACATCTCAACCACATTTCATGGACATCCATCTGAGTCTTATTGCAATATTCCATTAAAACATAAATGTTAGCATCATGATGATGCTTCAGCACAAGTCATGTAGGACAACCAATTACTGGTGTGACCAAAAATAATATTTCAGAGAGAGATACAAGAAATAAACTGCGCTCACTGTTCACCACTCCTCCAGAATAAGCATCCCTGTGTGTAGCGTGAGCGATGCCCCGACGGCCCAGCTCATACGCCTCCTCCACCGTCATGTCTTCCCGGTAACCGCTGTCCACCACACCGTACGCGTAACTGTTACCACAGCCGGTGGAGAACATACGACCAGAGAGACGCGTCCCGTTATCGTCCACGTAGTACAGACCAGGACCCTGGTGGAGAACACAGTCGTTCACAGGGCACCGTTGTGATAATAATACCAAACTACTTCCATTTTAAGGTGTGACATTACTACTGTCTTTTTGGGAAATGTGTCACATTTAATAAGCTGCTCCATCCTTTAGTGTAAGCTTTCATTTCACTAGTTAAAGGAGTTATACTTTAATGCATACATTTTGAGATATATCGTAATATTTCTGACTATGACGAAGGCCATAATAACACAAGTAAAGTGACTTCTGGTCCCCAAACACAGCCACAGCTCACCTCTTTGTCCCATCCACAGATCATGCTGCCCATAGAGAGGCCCATACCTCTGTAACCCAGCATCATGTTGGACAGCAGCTTGGAGGCAGCAGCAACAGAGATCCTGTGGTTGTTCCTCAGCCTGTACAGCCTGGATTAAATTATAATAAAAGACGATATCAATCAACTTGTATGAAAATCCTTTAACAAATTAATCAGCCCAGCATGTTACCAGGTTGTCCTAAACTTGTAGCCTGACAGCACAATAACAATACTATATTTTTTTGTGTTGGCAGCCTCCTGTATTTACAAGAACACTGACTTCTGATACTTAATTTTTAATTGAATCATATTTGGGTATTTTATGTATGACTTAATAAAAAAAAAGTGTGTAATGTGCTGTGAATCTACATCAGGTATTATTGTTAAATAATTGTGTTCTTGTGTTTCAAAATTAGGTTTTGATTAGTTGTAAGTTACAATGACTAGTTATAGTAACTGGCCAATATGGAGTTTGAACCTAGGACCTCGTCACTGTGCAGTCACAGTGAACCTCTCACCTTCGCTCAAATAAAACAAACTAATTCACAGTGTGTGTCTAGTTATTTTTCCTTCTGATTAATAATAAATCACTTGGATATGCATCCAAATTCCCAACAAACTACCTGCATGCAATACATCACCAAACCCACAGATACAAGGATGAAAACCAAGCTGAATAATTTAAAAAAGTTTGACAGACAATGGGACCAACATTAAAAAATATTGCCTGACAGACCTGCATTCTTTGGCCAGCAGTCTCTCCCAGTACTGGCAGTCTGCAGCGCTGCCCGACATGGTGCCCAGCAGGTAGGGGTTGATCTCTATGACCTTGTTGACGTCGTTAGACGCTGGGAATAGAACAGAGACATTTACTTTATTTAACAGAAATAATCATCCAGAGCATCATAGGCACCCATCTGTCGAGCATGAGTGATTTCATTAAGGTGAGGCTTCTGTGCAGAATCCAAAGGATACAAGAAGACAACATCCACCCCGGACACATCTGTAACTCTGCTGCCAACTGGCAAAATAAAAAAGAGTAAGAGTAAAAAGTTTAATATTGTTATCATATTGTTCTGAACACATCTCCCTCTTTTGTTACAGCCTTCAAGCTGGTCCTTATATGATTTTGTGTGCGTACCTCACATCTTATTATTATCACAACAGAAATGCCAGTGTGCAATCTTGTCTTGCATAATGTCAAATTAATCTTGAGGGTTTTGAGTGTCAGCACTATGAAGCAGCAGAGTGGCAGCACTTTTTCACATTTGTCTTATCTAAACTTTGTGATATTCAGTTCATGCTCTCTAAATTTGACATGTCAGAGCTCCACACCTGGTTGAGACCTTTGTTCCTTGTGTGATCAGAGTGCGTCCTGTCATTCTCTGCCTCCTGTCTTTTATTTACAGAAGCTAATACCTGCCAGGCTTTTCTCACCCTTTTCATATGAAAAAGACAGAAAACACATTTGCACACTTTCCCAGATGTGTGTATTTACCTAAGTAACGTCCAGCTGATGCTCTGGAGTCCACAGCCACGATGACTCCATGTCTGAACTTGAAGGCCAGAGTGGTCGTACCGTGGTCCAGCTCTATACACACACCTCCGTCACGGCTGCAGGACCTGATGAACCCTGACGGCTAAAAGGAAACCAGAGAAGGCATCTGAAGGATGTGTAACAGCAGTGTGTGTGTGTGTGTTTGTGTGTGTGTGTGTGTGTGTGAACATGAGACTGGGATATCCATCATAACTTTATATTCTTTGACAGTAACTTTTGATAATTAAGATAAATGCATATTGTATGTCAGGAAGCAAACACGCACCAAACACTGAAAACCACAGACGCGTAAAACAAGTTGACCCACGCCGCGTCTGACGCGTCATGCTGGTGTATAAATACAGTATATTACTTTCCAACCAAAACTCAGGATACTCACATCTACACCCAGAGGAACTGCAAACTCCTGGGTTTTTGCCCCAAAATTGTAGTGGTTGGTCCGGTCGACGAGGTGCGTCTTCCCGCCGGGATGAATCTGCCTGCGGAGCTCAGAATAATCTTTAAAACCGCTCACGTCGAAGAGAGCCATTCTGTATTAAACTGGATTAATTTTCTTCTGTTTATATTCTACTGTTCAAGTGTTGGGTTTTATAAAACGACGAAGCTGACTGACAAAGTGTCGTGGATAGCTAATTTCCTTGTGCGTGACAGAGAATACGAAAGTGAAAGAGTTTCTAAGAGTTTTATATATGCGCAAAATAAAAAATTTGAAGTGTTCAACGACACAAAGACGATGCGTAGCTACTAATCTGGCCTATCCTGGCTGTTTTTTGTCAGCAAAGTTAACTAATCTACTTTCCAAAAACAAAGACTACAAGAGAACCTCCATGATATTCATCTTAAAACAACAAAAAGGTGGCTGAAGCCGGATAACCAATAGGAGAGCACTATATTTTGCCTCATCATTCGTCTCTAGGCAGAAATGCACCACACAGGTTTGTGGAGGTCCATTGAGGTGAACTAGGCTGCTGAACTGATGCCTGTGAGAAAGTTTCATGAGTGTAAAAGTACATTTTCTAATGCCTTTTTATTATATTATGTATAAACCAACATCACATGAAGCAGCCTGGAAACCTTTGTTTGCTTTAATGTGTTACCATTAGTACAAAGCTGATGTTTGGAAACAGCAGTATAAATAATTATACAAATTGCAAAGAAATCAGGCAGGAGTCAAACAAAATGTTTCTTCAGTTATTTGTTTTATTATTCCATTTTGTAAAAACGTGTTGTAATAACAGTCTTCCTGTTAACTGTGGAGCTGCAGTGACGTAGTTTCTGAACTACAGTTCAGTGAAGAAGAGCAGCTGAGTAGAAACCATGAGGGCAGTGAAAATTAAAAGTTTGATTTGTTTCACTACATTCCTTTAAAATGTAATATGAATGAATGAATGAATGAATGAATGAATGATGGTGCACCGCGGCTCAGGCTGTATCCATCTGCTGCACGCTCTCCTGCACCACCTCCAGCTTTAAGGGGACGACTTTCTCCGTCATAACAGGCGTCGTGCCCGGACGATATCTGTACTTTATTTTCCTAGAAGAGAAGAAGAGAGGGAGATTGCGGTGAGTTAATTTCTGACACTGAATCAGTACCTGGAGATTCACTGTGTCATTGTATTGGTGACACTTCCTGACACACATTAAATATGGTTGGTTTAAAAAATAAACCATATTTGTTTGTCTATTCCAACCTGTATTATCCTCCATAAAATGAAACAGACTTTCCTTTGGGTCACTGCATAACACAAGTGGTATAAGTGTTTGTGTGGTCCAGCATTTAAGAAGGTCCAGGGGGAGGTCTTCTTTAAGTATGTTAAAGTTTTGCTTTCATTTATCCACTTTTAAAACATCATACTTTAATCTGGCATGTGTGGTACAGCTGACATCATCTCTTTAATTTATCATTGGTGTGTTAATGCATAACATACCAATGATAAATTAAAGATATTTACAAGGAAATCTGGAATAAAGGAATCAAATCTATTTATAATCCTTTCAAATATGGAGCCACTTGATCCAACTCATCTTTTTGGAATCAACCCAGAGAGTAGAGGTTGACTAACCTCATACTCATATGTAATACTCATGTTACAGGCCTACCTGTTGTCTTTGTACTCTGACTCCTGGTAGGGTCTGATGTAGTCCACTCCTTGTCTGGTGATCACACATATATCGATGTTGTTGCCTGAGCCGAGGTCACTCATGATGCCTGCATGGATTGCAACACGCACCAACTCCTTCGCCTCCTCCAGCTGACAGAGTTTGAAACAGATACATACAGAACATGAAGGAGAAGACAGAGGCCGGTTTTAAAATCAGTCTGCAGCAATTTCCAAATACTCTGAGGTTTCTTTGGCCTACAGTGCAATTATTCGATTAAAAGATACAAAAAATGTCATAAGTTTGTGAGCATGCATAAATGATCGACCGACAATCATTGTCACAGTATTCAACAACAGCTGTACATGTAGCATACCTCCAGGTCCAGTTTGAACCCATCCTCAAGAATCCCAAGAGCAGCCAGATCTCCAGATCCTGCACAGACACAAAGTCAAGTCAGATTAGACAGACTTGATATAGTCTAATATTTATAATAGTAAATCATGGAATGGGAAAATCATGACCTCTGACCCTTCATACAGTGTAACATAGAGCATAATTAGATAAATTCTGGCAGTGAGTTAATCAATATAAATAAAGCGTCTGCAATTTCAAACGACACATTTGATACGTAAAGATCAAGAGTGAGGTAAATAACTTGAGCAGTAACAGTCGACTCAACTGAAAGGACAGAAAAGAGCAGCAAAGTAACTTCACTGACAAAAAAACAAAACAACACAATGGTACAGTAACAGCGCAGGCGATGCATTGTGTTACGTCACATACCCATTGCAAGGTAAGGGACCTCATTTACACTCCCGTATGGTCCCACTGTGTACAGGTGGTTCCCAGTGCAGTCTACGCCTCCCAGTATAAGATTGGCACCAATTTTGCCGTGGTACCTGAGGAGTAGAGAGATCAAAACACACGATGCCTGACGATCACCACAGTCTTTATATTGAGCCAAAATATGCATGACAGAATCACAATATGATATTCAAGCACATTTACTGATATAAAGCAAAATTAGAGAAACATGCAGACGAGCAGACTAGACTACCCCCTGCTACATTGTCATCTAACCTTCTCTCATTCCCTTCATCTGCTCATTTAATAAGATAAAATATTGTGAAAATTTAACTTTTTTGTGTCAGTTGTGAAATGAGTGATTGCCAAATCAAACTGTAATATCAGAGTCTGCTTAAAAAATATTTTATCCTTTCCAAGTGTAATGTATCATGAGATCACTTAGACACATTTTGAAGGTAGGAGCTGTTCTTTCTTTTCATGACAGAAGTTGTAACTTTGTTGCTGCAGTAAAAGAAGGAGTTGTTGTGGATACAGGTGCATGTCTGCTGTTATACGAACCTGTACAGCATATCCTGCAGTATGTTGACGGCCATGATGACACGAGGGTTCCTCCCGCTGTTCAGAGAGAAGATGGTGAGGTTGGAGGAGAGAAGGTCTGTGGTCTTCTCTGTGTCTGCTGCTGTTCCTGCTCCACAACAACTAGGGAGGGAGAGAGAGGAATAAAAAGATAGAAAGGAGGATGGGAAAGATGAAAAAGGGAATTGGTAAGTCAGAGAGCAAAATGTAGGACATCTCAAGTAAAGACAGAAAGTGTTTTAAGTGGAATATACATTGTAACTCCCCCCCCCCAAAAAAAAGTGCATTGAGCTGACTCATAACAGTAAGAACATGCCAAGGCAGACTTCACCGCTTGTGGATTCAGTGTGACATGAATGAGACTTACTATATGTTCGGAGCAATGTAGTGGATCTTTGCACACATCTTGTCGGCCACCACTTCACTGGAGGTAGCTCTCGTGTCTGCTCCCAGCACCACCCCATCCTGCACCAACACAGATGAATGGGGACACTAGTAACCAAATTTATGCCATTTATACATTTAAACAGCATATGCAAACATTACAAATACTTTAAATATCTGTCATCAGGTCTTTAGTGGTTCTGTTTTTGTTATAATAATTTGATTTGGTAAAGAAAAACAGAGAAAACAATTAAAATAATCGTTAGCATTAGTAATCAGAGTGGACATTCATTTAATTTATATATAGATATATACATAAATATATACGACAGAGAGAGAGCAAGAGAGTTCATCATTAATGTTATGGATTGTGGCAATGCAAGCGCAAATAAGAACTTTAGAAGACTGCATCTCATTGTCTCAGCACTTAAAATAAAGTTCAGTCTAATAAAAAAAAAAAAACATCCTCCTGCTATTTTGCAACATTTTTTATGCAAGGAAATACACAGAATGTTGGGTATGTTCAAGTTTGATGTAACTTTGGTTTACTAGTGTTTTTATCAGTGCAGTTTAAACATCCATACTCGCCTTGAACACAACTCCTGCTATCGTGGTGCCAGTTTTCAGAGGTTTAGGTGCTTGTCCTCTTTCGAATAGACCCTCTAATGCAGCATTCCTAGAGAGGGGGAGTGAGGAGAGGAAAGAGAAGGAGGGTCAAGTGATAATTATATATTTATAGTTGATATAACCGTGAACACACCATCATTTTATCGTTTAATTGATTACATCGATAAACAAGCAGGAAAAAGTTACTTTCACTTTTGAAAGCGATGAAAGCTCAGCGTCACGAACAGTTTTATTTAATTTTCACATCATCGCTGAAACATTCTGCTGATGCGAAAACACGAAAAGAAGCTCATACCTCGCTGCGTTGTCGAAATTAAACCCTGCCGCAGGAGTTTCGAGGACATTTGATAGCGCCATACTGGATGTGGCTGCGTCTCCTCTGTGCGTCTCCGTGCGCCTGAGGTCGCACTGTTCACTGCGTCACCTCTCCTTCCTCTCTTTCGATTTTGAAGTAAAAATGGAGAAACACTACACGGGCTCTCAAGTCAAAGGAGTCAGCACAGGGGTGAGTAAATCCGGCTCATCACTCGTATCTTCACCTACTGAAGCAGCATGTTTACGCGCCTTTACGCGTAAAAAGAGCGATAACCGATTTCGCGGAGTAGCAGGTGATGCTACACCTGAGTGTTAACACACAATGAAATAACATCGACTCGACATTCCACGTGTTTAACTACCAGTAATTAGTTCTTGTTAGCCCTGACTGAGCTTAGTTGTCACATTTCTACAGAAAACGACCCTGACTAAACTTTCATTTTCAAGTTTTAGCCCCTGAAAAACCAAGCCTTGATAGAACTCTATATCCCAGAATTCATAGCAGCATTCAGTCGGTATGAATGAGCAGGCAGGCAGGAGAAACATGTAAACCTGTGATGCTGAATAACACAGTGCTATACAGTATTTATCTAGCTGGTGAATACAGTAACACTCTCCTCCCTCAGACCACCATCCTGGCTGCAGTTTTTGATGGAGGGGTCGTGATTGGGTCAGATTCCAGAGCTTCCATCGGAGGGTGAGACACTGAAGTCCCCTGTATTGTTCTGCATATTCATGATGAAGATAAAATCTATGAATTCAAGTTGATGCACAGAAACGAAACTCTGGTAGAAGATTTGTTTTGTACAAAACCATTGTAACATGTATTGAGTGAATATGTTACAAATCCATCAGTTTTGTCAGCCAACAGCCTGCAAATTTACACAGTTTTGTAATTTTGTCATGTTGTTTTTGGCAACATGACAACTTCTCAGCTCCGGTAGTGTTTACATGTTACAGCTATCCAGTAAAAACTACATTTTACATAAACTTTAAAACATCCACATTTTAATGTATTCCTCTATTAAGCTCACTAGTGGAAATCTGAGGTACCTGTGCTTGATAATTTCCTGTGGAGGCTATTTTCATGCTTCCGCTTAACAGTTCAGAGGAAAATGTCCTACTTATCACTTGATTTAATTTAAGTTTAATATAAGCTGAAATTTCCTGAAATATATAGTTGTGTATTATCTGTCTGAATGTTGAACGCTGCACGATGCATTTCGGAGCGTGTGTGGGTCCTGATTCCTGTATTATGATCAACTTATTCGTTTAATGATATTACAGAGATGTAAATGTGTGTGTGGTCTGAGAATTTTCTCATCTTTTCTTTTTCTCTCTCTTCAGAGAATATGTATCGTCTAAGACCATCAACAAGGTGATCCAGGTTCATGACCAGATCTTCTGCTGCATGGCAGGTTCACTCGCAGACGCTCAGGCCGTCACCAAGGCTGCGAAGTTCCACCTGTCCTTCCACAGGTGACACACACACACACACACACACACACACACACACACACACACACACACAATGATTTTTCACCTATAGCAAATAATCCCTAATCCAATCCACCCATCCAAATACTATATATCCAACAGCACAGACTTTAACATCTGACTCTCTCTGATCTTTTCTTATCCTTCTCTACTCCGTAGTATCCAGATGGAGACGCCTCCTCTGGTGATTTCTGCTGCATCTGTACTTAAAGACCTGTGCTACAAAAACAAAGACGAACTGCAGGCCGGCTTCATCACAGCAGGCTGGGACAGGAAGAAAGGGCCACAGGTGGGAAGTGGTTGTAAAGACAGTTAAACATCAGATGAGAAGTGATGATGATATTAAAGATACGCTCCATCTGTCTCCAGGTGTACGTGGTGGCTCTAGGTGGGATGTTGGTCAGTCAGCCTGTTACCATCGGCGGCTCAGGCAGCACTTACATCTACGGTTACGTTGATGCCAAATACAAACCCAACATGAGCAGAGAGGAATGCCTGCAGTTTGCCACTAATGGTACTAGTCCATCATTTTTACTCATCAAAATCCAAAGATCTGCAGTAGTGAAAGAAAGATTTAAATGAAAGTCATTTTTCAATCACAATTAAATGCTTGTTGGTGTTAATATTTGCAGTTTGAAGCTGTATAAATGTCAAAAACTGCATCACTGTGCTTGTTCAACTTGACCTATATTTCTCTTCCTGTCTTCGCTCCTCCTCTTCCCTCCCTTTGTTTCATCCCTCTCTCTCTGTGCTCACAGCTCTCGCTCTCGCTATGGGCAGAGACAACGTCAGCGGAGGCATCGCTCACCTGGTGGTGATCACAGAAAAAGGGGTGGAGCATGTGGTGGTGCCTGGTGACAAGCTGCCAAAGTTCCATGATGAGTGACCGCCATCTTTTTTTTTTGCTTTTTTTTTTTTGCTTTATGGAGAAATAGTTTTGAATCCCAGAGCCACAATTTCATCACTCAGACTTGTTGTCAGACACATGAAAGATTATTTTCTCTTAATGAGAAGCTGAATGTTGAAACACAGGTGTAACAACAGGGTTCGTTAATATGATAATATGCAGAGTCATTATTACAAAACCATAATCATTCCACTGTCATAAACAGAGATTCTCTTCCTTTTATGCATCCAAACAGCATGTTTTGTGTTCTTTTCTAATGTGAGGAAATATGTGAAATTTAAATAAATATTTTCCAAAATTGAAATATCTTCCTCATTCTTTATTTGTGTTCTGTGCTTAAAATCTGTGATTTGCTCTGTGAATTACTGTTGGAGCTGTTGGTCCAATAATGGTGTTTTTAGGGTTAATTTATCGACCCATTCAGGGACACAAGATGCTGTAGTGTGAGGCAGGTTAGTAGTTTTGTAAAGCTGATTTTTCAGGTTAACCAAATATATACCTTTGACAAATTATATTTAAATTTACCAAAGTATGATTTTTGTTATCCCATCATAAGGTTAAATGCACAACGTAAGAGTTTTTAAAGGAGCATTATATGTATCTTTGGGGAATAAATGTTAATCAGAAGAGAAAGATCAACATGACTGATTTCTTTTTATACCTAAACAAACTAAATAAACAAACTCTGTGTGCAAGACTAAATAGAATAGACAAACCAACCTTAAAGAACAACAGTTTCATACTATGTGGCGGACCCTGCCACCTCTTCAGCCTCAGTAAGTGTTCTGTGACTGTATTTTCCCCTGAGAACAGTGTGTTGATTCATTTATGTGGAAAAAGAATTCTGAGTTTGTATTACTACCTCATTAATATTGTAAATCTTAAAAATCCGACTTTGTATTTCGTCTCTTAAACTCCACAGTGCCGCTTTAACTGGGATGGAGCCTGTTTATATCACTGTGAGCCCCAAACTGATAGAAATACAAGCCGACTGGTTCACGGCTCGTCGCAGAGTTTAACTTTCAATTTCGGTTTTATTCAGGAAAAGATGGAGGCCGTCTGATGTGTGGCTGTAGAGTTGACTTGGTCAAACGTTGAAAACATTGTGTTGGAGCTGTAACAAAGGTGTCCGACGACAAAAAGAGCGAAGCTGCTCGACTGATCGTTCGTGTTTCCGCGTGTTGTCGCGTTCACTTCCCCGGCAGACGGAGACGGTCCCGGCTGTGACCGGAGGCTCTGCAGCATGTTGGACGGATCAGGGCCGGAGTGGCTGTCGGAGGAGGTGAAAACTGGAGTGAGTACGAGCTTCTTCATGTTTCTGAGAGACGCTGATGATGTGAAACCTTGATGATTATAAATATGTGCGGGCTCTGCTTCTGTCTGTAGACGACCATCATCGCCATCGAGTATAATGGAGGAGTCGTGCTGGGGTCTGACTCCCGCGTATCTGCAGGGTGAGTGAGTGTGTGTGTGTGTGTGTGTGTGTGTGTGAGAGTGTGTGTCCACTTCTGTCTTTATTAAAGCGGCAATGTGTGATTTTGGAGATGAAACTCAAACTCATAGTTTTCATATGGTCTAATACAAACTCAGAAATGCTGAAGCTAGAAAGGTGGCAGGGTCCGCCACATATAAACAAAGTAAGACAGTATGAAGTTGTGTTGTCCCCCGAGGTCAGTTAGTTTATTAAGCTTATTCAGTCTTGAGTTTGTTTAGACATTAAAAATCAGTCACAGAGGATTTTTATCTTCAGATTAAAATTTCCCTCAACACGACTCAGTGCACCTTTAAGATGTCAGTGGTCTTTATGTCCTTTTATTCTCGCTCTTCATCAACTTCTCCACTCACTCCTCCTCTTCATCCCTCCATCCAGGGCCTCAGTGGTGAACCGGGTGATGAACAAGCTGTCGCCCCTCCATGACAAGATCTACTGCGCTCTGTCAGGCTCTGCAGCAGACGCTCAGACCATCGCCGAGATGGTCAACTACCAGCTGGATGTCCACAGGTACATTCACTCTAGAAGCAGACCAACACACCTGTTACTCCTGAGATAGATATCACTCAATGGCAATGGGTACTAGAGCTCCTATTTGTGCCCCCCTGACACCAGCTACATAAAAACAGCTGATCATTTGAGCAGTGACTTATGGAGGGATGAAGCATTACTGAAACCACAATGTACACAGTTTCAGTCTTACTGTGCTTTTATGGCAGAATCTGGTCTGTTTATATTTACTGGCTTTTTTAATTCATTCTGAAGAAGCAGAACAAAACATAAACAAAAAACCCTCCATGTCATTTCTGATAAGGCAGTGACTTGTTTGGCTTGCGACACACAGAAACAAATGACTTTGTGTTTCATTACATTGACTGGACAATCCTGTACATAATATGTAATGTCTTTTCATGTCAGTATGGAGATAGGTGAGGACCCCCAGGTTCGCTCCGCTGCCACTCTGGTGAAGAACATCTCGTACAAGTACAAGGAGGAGCTGTCAGCACATCTCATCGTGGCCGGCTGGGACAGAAGAGACGGAGGGCAGGTCAGTGAGATACATGAGGCAAAACAATGAAGCTTAAACTAGAAATCATGTTGTGACAGTAGTCATGAGAACATTTTTACACGAGGACTCAGTACACACAGGTCGGACCACACCTATCTTTTCACTCTGCCTCTATTTTGATGTCAGCGACACAACAGGTGTTTTCAGGACCATATTTTGCCATGTGATGACACACACGTGCACACACACAAAGACAAGGTTAAGACAACTGCGATGGTGTTGGTGCTAGTAACGACAACAAAGATGGGAGAAATAATGTTAACAATGTCAAAATGAATGTTTCTAAATGCTTTTAATAAAAGATCTAATCTAGTAACACACTTGATGTTACAGGTGTCCATCTAGTAGACTGACATTACAGCCTGTCTTGTCCTCCTCTGTTTCTGTGCCCTTCCACTCTCCCAGGTGTTTGCAACCCTGAACGGTCTGATCACAAGACAACCTTTTGCAGTCGGTGGCTCTGGCAGCTCGTATGTTTATGGGTTTGTTGATGCTGAGTATCGCAGGGGAATGAGCAAAGAGGACTGCCAGCAGTTCGTCGTCAACAGTAAGTTATTTTCTACAGAAAGAACTTTTTATCAGTGATTTGAATCCAGATGTTTTATGCCTCTTGTACTGACTGCTGTGAAGAGTTATGTTATATAAAATGTTTTGTTATAGAATATCATATAAGATATAATTTATTCTCCTCACCCCGTCTCTCTCTCTCTGATTGTCTCTCTCTCTTGTAGCTCTCTCTTTGGCAATGAGCCGTGACGGCTCCAGCGGTGGCGTGGCCTATATTGTGACCATCGACGAACACAGCACAGAGGAGAAAGTCATCCTAGGAAATGACTTACCCACCTTCTTCGATCAGTGATCAATATATAGTTTTTCATCTCAAACCTGCTAAGATACTGTAGTGCAGCGTGCAATTAGGTATTTGTTTTGCTCACAGCTGCCATTACACACAAACACTTTGTGGCCATGTTATCAACTAATTCAGCTTGTTAAAATATTAGTCAAGAAAACTTTTACTAATAAAAAATTCCATGCATTGCTTCATAAATCCCAAAGATATTTCACGTGTAATATCAAGAAGCCTTTGTGTTAGTACGAGATGACACCTGATCAAGTTCGTGGCTCATCATTGAGAGACTTGAATCATGACAAACAACATGATCTCAGCAGAGGGTTGATAGTAAGTATGTTGTTACCTCTGACATAGACCATACAGTTTCTTTGAGAACATGGAAATTGTATCAGAACAACTGTTTCGTTTGCCACCGAGTCATGAGTGCATTCCTGAGTGGCAAACTAAATAAACATAAATGTGTCTCGACGAATCCTGCAGAACTACAGATGTTCTTTCTCTAAACAGCCCCACAGAAACACGTAAAATGTAAAAGTAAAAGTGAAATTTGTTGCACCACTTTTGTGGATGATGTCACTCTTTATGATGCCTGGTTGATGGTTTGTAACCTGCCTACATGACTGAGTCTGGACATGATTAAAATCCTGCCCATGTTTTTGTATACTGACTATCACAGTGCATATACACATGATTTAATGTCAATTAATCAAATAAAACCTGTGTTGAAAGGTGTTCTGTTAGATTTCTCGTTTTTACAGTGAACCATCCCTTAATATTGTCTGAATGGCACATATACTCTGACACTGGATGTCATAATAATGTCATTATAATGACGATGATGGTGATAGTTAGATTATTTTGTTTTGCAGTTAGAGTTTCAGGGAATTCCCTGGTCCTGCCAGAAAACGAAACCGAAAGCTGATGAAATCTAAAACTCTGGTTCTGCGGCAGAGAGGGTCAAACGAGGACGGTTTTGAGAGGAAGATGGCGGGCAGTACAGCAACAGTCACCTGCAAAGTTATTACTTTGATTGTCGCAGTTTGCGTCGACCTGTCCTTGTTTTACGCATCAGGATTTGCGGTGG
Organism: Acanthopagrus latus; assembly: GCF_904848185.1. Taxonomy (NCBI): domain Eukaryota; kingdom Metazoa; phylum Chordata; class Actinopteri; order Spariformes; family Sparidae; genus Acanthopagrus; species Acanthopagrus latus. Next base: position 3,504,497 of record NC_051041.1, on the reverse strand, counting down.
CCAACAGCGTCTTCGGGCATCTTGCGCGTCTTTGGGTCTGTGCGGTTCTTCGGTTCTTGGCACTAAGTGCTGTAACTGTGCTGAGCCTCGGACACCTCACACCGTTACTGATCCGTTTTATAACAGCGCACAGTTTGCTGCCCGCCGTGTTAGAGACCGGCACCAAAGCGCTGTACCATGAGGAGACGCAGTGTGGCTTACTGCCGGATACGCGCTGCTGGCTGATGGGCGCCGGAGCGTCGCTGGCTGCTGCGCTGTTTTGGGAGATCACCGTCCCGGACAGCGACGATGCAGAGGCGGGGAAAGAGACGAAGCAGAAGGCCAGAGAGCTGTTTATGAGAGTGCTGTACTTATACAAACCCGACTATCTCCTGCTGCTTGCTGGGCTTGTCTTCCTGACGTTGGCTGTTCTATGTGAGTACAACAAATGATGATGATGATGATGAGGAGGAGGAGGAGGATGACGATGATGACGATGATGAGGATGATGGTGATGTCACAGATTTTAAGAATCTCAGTACTAGTACGGGTGTTTGTGTGGGAATTAAAACAGCAGCCTCTAAAAAAATGGTTCCTTGCTCTTTGAGTCTAATGATGATTTACCTGTCTGATACATCTCCATCACTCATTGTGTGTGTGTGTGTGTGTGTGTGTGTGTGTGTGTGTGTGTGTGTGTGTGTCTTCGCAGGTGAGATGTTCATCCCATTCTACACTGGGCGAGTCATCGACATCCTCGGCAGTCACTACCAGCCAAATGAATTCATATCTGCCGTCCTCTTCATGGGCCTGTTCTCTCTGGGCAGGTATGTGACGTGTTTTCACGAGACATTCATCCATCAGTTTCAGCGTAACATCTCAATGACTCTCTGTTTGATTGGTCTGTTAGCTCTGTGAGTGCAGGCTGCAGAGGAGGCGTCCTACTTTGTGCCATCAGTTCCTACACATGCAGAATAAAAGTCAAGCTGTTTGGGGCTTTGACCAAACAGGAAATTGGATTCTTTGAGACCACAAAGACAGGTAAGCCACCTCGAATATGACATGTGATTATGCTGTATTGAATAATTTCTCATGAAGGACAGAACGAGTCAGGTCAAGACTGGATGTTTAATATAAAAACACAGCGCAGGAGAGGACAGGACGAGGACAAACATGACATATTGGACAAGACAGATCAAGCAAGAACAGAACAGGACAGAAGATAATCTGTAAACATTTTCTCTGTCAGGTGAAATCACGTCCAGGTTGTCTAAAGACACCAACTTGATGGGAAGAACTGTGTGTCTGAACGTCAACGTGCTGCTCAGGACATTCATCAAGACAATGGGCATGATCTCCCTGATGATGAATCTTTCATGGAAGCTCACGTTCCTCGTGTTGATGGAGACGCCCATCACAGGCCTCATTCAGAACATCTACGACACACATTACCAGGTAAAAAGGGGTTGATAAGACATCATTAATTCATACTGAGATGCTTAGTTTAAACAATTCTGTGTGACCATGAAGTTTAAAAAATGATATATTTTCCTTGATTTGAGACAAATTATTCATCCCCTTGTGTCCTTCTGTTTTCTTCCCTCCTCAGAGGCTGTCTCTTGCAGTGCAGGACTCCATCGCTCAAGCGAATGAGGCTGCGAACGAGGCAGTGTCCAGTATCCGTGTTGTGCATAGCTTTAACACAGAAAAACATGAGGCCCGTCGCTATGACGACCGCTTGATGGACACACACACCCTGAAGACCAGACGGGACACTGTCAGGGCGATTTACCTGCTCGCTCGGAGGGTGAGAAGTCCGTACATTTTTTGTAAAATTGTGACTCATTATTACAAAACACCTTATTGAATTTCGTTCTTGTGTGTGTTTGTAGCTGACAGGTTTGTGCATGCAGATCTTCATGTTGTACTACGGCAGGCTGTTCATCCGGAGCGGACAGATGACCACTGGCAACCTGGTTTCCTTCATCCTCTACCAGTCAGACCTTGGAGACAACATCAGGGTATCCCACAATGCTTTTTGTTATGAGTCAGAGCTGGTGATTGCAAGCACCTAAAAATAGAAATTCTAGTGTTTGTAGCTGTATCTATACAGCATATTTCACACAGAAGGGAAAATTGATAGTGCTTTTCATCAGCATTAAAAAAAGAGAATATGCAAAATTAAGTCGAACCATGAACAACTGATTTATTAAAAAAAATAACAGTTGGTTTCAAACGAAGGATGTGAGCTTTAATGTCTTCATAAAGATTTTTGTTTTGTCTCATTGTTTTTAAGTGAGTCTAACCAGACTTATTGTGCCTCTCTGACACTATATTAAAGATTTTGTTGCTTGCAAAATCATCTGTATTTAACATACTCCAACTCTGACTCTTTAAATGAGAACCAGTGTTATTAAGTGATCTGTTTTATGCCTGCCATCTTTCAGACACTCACCTACATCTTCGGCGACATGCTGAACTCAGTGGGGGCTGCTGGGAAAGTGTTTGAGTACCTGGACCGAAAACCTCAGGTCAGCACAGAGGGGACGCTCAAACCTGATCGGCTGTCAGGACACATCAGCTTCTGCAATCTCAGCTTCGCCTATCCTGCGTATCCTGACAAAACAGTGCTGCAGGTGAGGTCTCAGCTGCATGTAGACTAAGGGACGTGTTGTTTATTATTAGAAATTAGAGGTGCAAAAATCAGTTTTAACCAATATCTCTGATAAATTTCGATTTTATGTCAGATATTGCAGTTGAACTGTTATTCCAACCGTCATGTCCTCTTGCTGCAGGACTTTTCTTTGGAGCTGAAGTCGGGTCAGATGACGGCACTTGTGGGTCCATCTGGAGAAGGAAAAAGCACCTGCGCGAGTTTGCTGCAGCGATTCTATGAGCCGCAGGATGGAGAGATCCTATTGGACAACGAACCACTGAAATCCTATGATCACCGTTTCCTCCACAAGAAGGTAATTTATCATCACTGTTTTCCAGATTGGTGCTCACCATTCTTTTCTGGGAGCTCCTGTCTTTGTCTTTTATCTGTGTCTAAAGTGTTTTGAATTTCCAAATATAACGTCAACATTCAACAATCTTACTAGATCCTCAGCCAGTGGCAATGGGCCTGATGATTAGACTCACTTGAAGAACTTGGGCATACACAACAAAGACACAGCTAATCAGTGAGCTATTGGGATTCATGTTTCTTTTCAGCACTCCGGTGATTGTTTAGACTATCAAGAATCAGCTGTTTTTGTCGAATTTGGAAGGAGCTGTGACAAAATTCTGAAAAAGTGTTAGTTCTAATATTAATTGAAGTATTACATTAATTAGATGATTGCAATTCTAAAACGATATGAGTGTGAACTTTACTTTTGGATGTATAATACAACTGTGTCTGACAGATTGCAGTGGTGAGCCAGGAGCCTGTTCTCTTCTCTGGCTCCATCAGAGACAACATCGCCTACGGGCTGACTGACTGCTCATTGGATGAGATCCAGGAAGCCGCACGCAAAGCCAACGCCCACGATTTCATCAAGCAGCTAGACAAAGGCTACGATACAGGTTGGAGCACCCTTCATGATGTTTTACATGAATGACTCTGTGTGGTTAAAAACCTGCTTTGCAAGAAAGTTTGATGATGGAATCTGCAGATTGTTGATGGAAAAGTTTTTGACTTTTATTTATTTCAATAAACATTCATGTAGATTAAAGTTGTACATAATAAAGTTAAACATACACATACAATATTTTTGACTCAACTCTTTATATCTTTCTGAATCTGGACGTGGAACCTTGAACCTCGATCTGTTTTTGATCTTATAATGTTTTATTTCTCAGAGGTGGGTGAAGGTGGCAGCCAGTTGTCCAAGAGCGAGAAGCAGCGGATCGCCATTGCTCGAGCTCTGGTCAGACAGCCGCAGCTCCTCATCCTGGATGAAGTAACCAGCTCTCTGGATGCTGAGAGTGAAAATAAGGTATGCTGCAAGTTTTAATACAGTGATGTCCAGTCATTTTACTACCTCATTTACTCACTCATCTTTGCTAAGTAAAAAAAAATACTAACTACCTCAATAAAACCAACACATTTAAAGAATATGACCTGAAATTATCAAGACCTAAATTATAGAATTTAATCTTCACATTATCTTAAAAGAATAAAGCAGAGAAACTCTCAAAATTCTCAAATGATGAATCTACAGTTCTTCCCTTAAATCTGTTCACCGTCCACAGAGGTCTAAACTACATTCATCATGACCTTGATATTGCAGGATGTAAACCTGCATGCTGGGTGGTTGAAGAATAAAGCTACAAAGATGAATAAGATCGATGAAATTATTTATAACCCTGTGTACAAAAAAGTATGGTGACGTGTAAAACATAAATAAAAGAGAATGTGATAATTTCCAAACCTCTTTTAATGTTTACTCGATTGAAAGCAGCACAAAGACAATTAATTTAATGTTTGACCTCATCAACTTCATTGATGTTAAATATAATATATGATTAATTTGAATTTGATGGCAGCTACAAAAGATGAAAATTGTCGAATGCTCCAAAAACACCTGTTGGGATTATTCCACAGGTAAACAGGTTGATTGGTAACAGGTGTTAGTAGTATGATTGGGTGTGAAAGGGGCCCCTCAAAGGGCTCAATAGTTCATACACAAGGATGGGTCGATGTTCACCACTTTGTGAAAGGGTTAATGATTATATAAAGGATATTATTTGAAGGCTCAGTAGCACTTCAGTAAACACAGTTTGTTTGGAAATGACTGCATTTTGTTTTTATTTACATTTTACAAAGCTTCCATACTTTTTTTATTTGTTTGTTTTATTTGTCTGAATAACAGTTGGATACCACATGATGAAATAACACATACTTCTGTCCCTGACTCTGCACAGGTTCAGCAGGCCCTGGCTAACTGTCCTAACCAGACGCTGCTGGTGATCGCTCACAGGCTGAAGACCATCGAGAAGGCGGACCAGATCGTTGTTATTGGTGACGGCAGAGTTCAGGAGCGAGGGACTCACCGGGAACTGATGGACAGGAAGGGGAGCTACTACAAACTGAGAGAGAAGCTCTTCACTGAGGGAAACTCACCACAGAGACAACCTGATGCTGTGGCTTAATGTGAACGATACTGTGACAGAGTCGATGTGTATGTATGTGACAGACAGGAGGTAAAACAGAAAGAGCCAGCTGGAGTGTGTGTAAATATTTTGTATAGATTATGAGAATTAAACTGTTTGGACCAATTTGTTTGTTTGTTTTTTTCTTGTTTTTTTTTTGTGCCTTTGAAATCACAACTTATCTGTTCTTATTCATTTTGGAGACTGTAAAAATGACATTTGTAAATTAATTAAATTAAACATATTTTCTGATGGATGTGTCACCACTCTGTTATTTTTCTGTTCCATTTCCTGGTGTTTGGTAAAGACAAATAAAAGTTTGACATGCCAACACACAGTTGACTCCATAAACCTTGATTCATGATTAGAGTGACCAAAGGTCGCTTCATGACTGTGTCCCAAATTAAAGATATGAGGCTTGTTGCATCACAGTCAAAGAGCTCAGTTGACGGGAAAGTATCAGTCAATGATTATGTTTTTCAAGCCTTGTGTTACATTTTTGTAAAGTGACATAAATTAAACATATAATAAACATGGAGAACAAAGATGCCAGTGTTACATAGTAAAGAAAAGTAAATTAAAAACTGATCTGGAAACACTTTCCTACATGGCACAACAAGGATGAAGTGATAATTCAAAACTATAGCAAAATGGAATTACAGCATTCAGTGTAGTTTAGCTTTTAATCCACAGTGAAGAGAGAATGTAACTTAAAAATGACATTTAATGATTCTAGTATCACTAAGTTAATTGCAAGTTTTGTCATACTGGTAAGTTAATTGTCTTTAAAGGCCTTTGGGTTTTTCAGTATCTATTGTCTAAAATTATTGATACATAACACTTCAATATATACTATATTGCTGTAGTTATTTCCTGCAAGTTGGCTATAAAAAAATATAAATCTAAATAAATTGGATGTCTAGTTTTAAGCCACTCGACTGTCGTACAAGGTGAAGGTTGGGTTTTACTGTGTGAGTTGACCTGGAAAGTCCCTGACTACCAACAGGTTGTTGTTTTATTTTGGCAGCGCGGCTTTTTGGAGAGTTGCCTGGTGATAGCTGTCATAAACAGTAAAATACAGTGAAGGGAAGCGCTGCATGATCTCAAAACACCAACCCCCTCTATCGACAAGGATCAGGCTCAGCTTGGGCGGCGTGTGTCACCATTTTGCCAAGGCTTGTGTGAATTCACAAAATGGCGGCTGAAGTTCTGTGTCACACACAAGTCAGGCATTTGTTTATTCTGGATTTGAATGACGTTTTATTCTGTTTTTATCTCCCTGTTGATTTCACATTGTAATGAACAATTGAGCCCGTGCTGGTGACATCAGTTATGAGGGGAGTCAAAACACGGGATGCATAAGTTCCAATTGTCATGCGGGTATTACACTAAAAAATGTATGAATTATTTATAAATGTATTTTCATGTCATGTTCAAAAATTGTTTGTACTTTACCTATTCTTAACACAAATATGTGAACTCGAGCAGAGACAGAGCTAATTGAAAGTATTCAACTGTTCACTCGGTGTGAGTTTAGAAAGTTTGGTAGCAGGCAGGCAAAACCGATAACACGCTGTGGTCAGGAACAGGAAGACAAACTGGTCGGACCACTAAGACTGAATGGTACACTAAATTATTTGGTACATCGTGGGGGAGGCAGTCTGGTATGCAGGGGAGGGAATCAGGTCTGAAATGGCCAATGTTGAACTTAAAATAAGAGGGTGAAAGGGGCTAAACATGCAAAATTACTAAATAGAGGTAGTCACTATAACAATGACTCTTGCTGGCATGACCTACAATATTATAATGTGCAAATGTCTCCCAACATATTTTCATGTTTGAACATTCACTGAAAGATTACATGCAAGTCCCCTGGATCAGCTGATAAAAATGTGTGACAGTCTTGCTAAAATTAAACCAATCTGTCATTGTTCTTATAAACCGGGCAGTGCGGAGAAGTTTTACATCAGGCACAGTGTGACTCATCGGTAAACTCGGCTGATTCCCATCAGCAATTATGTGCCACCTGCGGGTAACAAAGGCATGAGGGCACAAAGCAGAAAAGCTGGTGCCAAAAGGTGCCGCCATCTTAGGATGAGAGCTTCAAAACCCTCAACACAAAATGGCCGACAGCGTGCACAGAAAGTTGGGAAATGTGGGTAATTAAGGCGGATTATATCGTGACCGACCGAGTTGCTGCATCTATCACTGTGGTGTACCAGATATACATCTTCTGTGTGCACATATACTGCACATGCATGTGTGTCTCTGGATGTAAATATCTGCCAACAAGCCTATTCTGCACCAGTGCTGCACCACACCGCCACACCAAGCTGGAAAGTCCCTTCGCTTCTTTCTTTCACTTTCTTTCTTTCCTGTATTATGTATTCACCGGCTGCCTGACTCAGCCGAACCACGGCCCAGCCCTTGTGACCGAAAGTATTCTGGTCTTGGCACTCCTTTTTATTTTAAGAGTGCAGCTTGTGTTTATTTGTCGGCCTTGTTCTATATATCTGCTGAAAACTGAACTGTGTGTATGTTTCTCAATGATGTCTGGATTAACATTGTTTCTGACTAATGACCCCATCCAGAGAAATATTAAGCAGTTTGGTTTTGGTTTGGTAAGCCTTCACTAGAGGCTGTTTATGGAGATACACCGACTTTTGTATTCATCAAAACTGTGAATATTTTAGTACAGGGTGTCTTCTCTTCCATCAGGCCTCATAGATGACTTTAAATCAAGTTTCATCAGAACCAAAGGGCCTGCTTACTACAAATGTTCAGTGATGAAGCAGTATAAGTAAGTAAAAGTGCCAAAACATGAGTATGAAAACAGTCCATTACAAGAAAAATGCTTCATTCAAACCCTACTGGAGTATAACTGACAAAATGTGCCTAAAGTATCAAGTTAAAAATGTATGTGTTGCCCATGTGACTACATTTTAGATACTAGCATCAATGTGTAATTACCATCTTACTGTTGTGGCTGGTGGAGGTTCAGATAGTTTTAACTGTTTTACATACCATTAAGTAGTTTCACCATGTCAGAAGCTAAGAGTTGAAAACAAATAGTCTGAATAGACGTGAAAAATGGTTGGAAACATTTTTTAAAAAGTGTTTAATCTATAACAAAATATTGTATTTTTTAAACCTTAAATCTTAATCTGCAAAGAAACTCGTAACCATTTCTGTAAATAATATAGTGAAATCGAAGTATAAATAAGCATTAAGTAAACCTAATATATCACTTCCAACTACTGCAAATATTTACTTTCTGTCTATCTTCTTGCGTTGCTTTAGTAACGTGTCATGCAAACAGGCATCAGGTCAGGTGTGCAACATGACACAAACACTTACTTATTAACAACACAGAGGAACCAAACTGCACATCAGCAAGAGAGACATTTCAGGAAGATTAGCTTTACTGTCACACAACACTCGCTTCGCTTCCCCACTTTAAACCAAAAGTGATAAAAGAACTGATGCAGCATGAATGACAACAGAAATGACACCAATGTAGCTTCTTCTCCACTCTTCATATCATTTTGTTTGACAGATGCTGAAATGAGTTTCCACACCTGAGAGGGTGAAGTGATTCTGATAGTTACATTATTTTTTCTTTTGTGTTGTTTAAACCCAGGTAAACCCCCTCTGTCTTGTTGTGAATCCCCTAACTTCCCCTTGGGAGTGTCGTAATTATAACGTTTACTGGAGCAAATGTTTTTTCAGATTACTTCTGAGGCGTGAGGCAGTTGATCTGTGGTTTCCTCGGTTAATGATGAAGACAAAATTACCCTATCAAACACACTACATGATCAGTTTTGGGGAAGTCCTGTCTTGTGACCAAAGGTTGCACATAAATGCTGATCTGATGTCTGTATTTGAGTTCAGAGAGCAAAACTGGGTGAACAGAAACTGATCTCATGTCAGCCAAAAAAACACAACAATCTGTGAGATGTGTAGGACAGTGCAGCAGTGCCTCAGTCGGTTGCATTTGGCAGTTTTACCAACAGCCATGTGATTTCTTGGAAGCCACTGGCCTGGCCGGCTGGTGAAAGTTAGGTGGATCTCAAAAGTCCCAGCAGAGGTGGAATCTTTGCTTCTGACTGCCATCTAGCGAGAGCAACAAAACCCTGCTGCAAATTACAATATCTGCCCTGAAGAATAAACCTCTGTGGGCTGACATGTGGTTTTCGGCAAGATTGTTACCTAGAAATGTTTTCAGATCTTTGAACAGCAAAGTTTCGGTGTGTGTGTCTTGTGGTGTGTGCAGAACCACAGAAAACCTCATATTTGTAAGTGCAGAGAGGTGACAATACCTGAACCTACAAGGCCTCAGGAGTGTTGACAGAGACACATTCCCAAGTATATTGCTTTATCTTAGACTGCACGAGAAGACATATTGTATGAGGTATGATTATTTTAGCAGAGGGTCTGAAAGACAGAGACTTTATGTTCTTCTTCTAGACTTTTCAACAGGGACTGAAGAAGTAGAATCTCAGTTACATTATAGTCTTTTTCACCACCACACTACTGCTTTATAAATTGACAATTTAACAGAGATTCATGGGATTAAGCCTAGACAAGGACAGTCAGATTATCAGGATGTCTCTTGCAGTATGGATTGAGGATGATATCATTGTTACCAAAAACAGAGTTGTGGTGAGCAGCATGAGTAAGAAAAACAGCACCCCACGTGTTTCTCTCAGGCATTTTCCCATGCAACCACACAACCACGTGATTTCCTGTAACTCAGTCTCAGTCTGGTGAATAGGCAACTGTAGAGTGGCAGCCAGAAGTCGCTCACCGAAGATAGAAATGATGGAGCTCGAGTGCCCCCAAGTGGGTTATAATCAGAACTGAATAAAATGTATTATTGTAGAAGTATATAACATGATTAAACATATCAGAACAGCATGAAGTGACATAAGATGTTACTGAATCTTAGCAGATTTGAGAACAACCAAACATGCTGTATTGTTCAGATTTACCATTACAAACCCATTTAAATGGACTTGTCCAGGCTACTGACCACTCACAGGGCTTGTCAAACCCATTCACACGTCACACACACACACACACACACTGAAACACAGGCACACACTGATGGTGGAGGCTGCTATGCAATGTGCCAGCTGCTCATCAGGAGCAATCTGGGGTTCAGTATCCACTTCAAGGACACTTTGACTGCTGGGGAAACAGCGATGACCAGACCACCTGCTCTACCTCCTGAGCTACAGCCACCCCTGATTTAACCATTTAACAAAAGGGATTGTTCAAACTCACTTACATTTTAAATTCTATCCCAGGTCCCGAAGTACCCAAAGTATTGATGAAGCATCAAACATCTAATATACGTTGATTTAATTAAATAAATTCCACCAAATATGTTCAATCATGTGTCTTAATTGTTGAGAAATGTGTGATATTTTCAAATCATGTTTTTAAACTTTCAAATTTCTTACGGTTTTAAACTCCTTAAAATACATGTATTTGTCAGTTCTCCATTTGGTTTTAGTGGGTTGTTAAAATAATCTTTTTCTACACCGTTTAAGAGTGTGACATGTATCTTTGTCGCTTGTTCAGACGCCTGTAAAACAATTTCAAACTCATGTTCCTGTCTCTGCATCAGCAAATGGAAAAAATCAAACCAAAAATTATCTTCTGTGTCAGTTATAAAAAATTTTCTACACTGACATATGGTATCTTTTGAAACTCTGGTATTTGCTTTAGTCTAGAATATAAAAGTTCTCGGGAGTTTTAAAAAGCAATGCAACCTATTTGATGGTACATTGTTTTAAAAACAAAAAGACAATTCTTTTTAGTTTATGCAACTATGTAGGTCTTTGCAGACTTTTAATGTAACTCCTGTTCACATTTCACTTCATAGTCTGTGTATCTGAGAGTGAATTTATTAATTTATAGTCTGACTTATAAGGTGTTGTCTAACAGCAGGGTAGATGCAGGTAGCTTGTGCACACTTCACAAGAACTGACAGGCTGTTAAGTGAGAGAAACCATGTCTATTATTATAAATATGAAGAGGAGGTCAAAGGGGTCAAAGGACGCAGCAAAGAGCAGGACTTCTCACAGGTGCTTCAGCAGAGACAGACATGTTACTGATGTACAAATATAATCTGTGTATGAAAAAATGAAACACACGAGGGACCACTCACATTGTGTTTTTCATGTTAAATTGAGAATAAACATGTCTAACCAAAACAGAGATTCACCGTCTTAAAACAAAAGACAGGTTCCCATGTTAATATCAAGAGAATTAATAATTTCTCCTGCATGTATATCCCATTTTAACAATTCTTTCTTGTATTTTCCATGTAAGTGATAAACAATCCACAGTCGTCGTTATGTCTAAAAATGTTGCTCCAAAATCAGTAGGTGATTTATTCATTTTTAACAGAGGGGGATGGTCCAATGGGAGCACCACCCTGCCCCAACACACCTGTGTACACCTCCCAAAGGACATTGTTGGATGCATGATGCCTGTTGATTGCGAATTCTACAATTCCATTTAATCCAATTATCTTCCTTCTCTCCCCACTCCAAGTGTCTTTTTTTTACTAGCAGAATTAAAGTAATACACCTTTAAATTGTATGCAGCGGACTGAGTTTATTCAGGCAGGTTTTCTCGTGCTTCTCACAATATACCTCAAGCAGGGTCATTTTAAGTTAGACTATATGACTCCTTGGAATTTTTTACCATCTAAATTCCTTGAGGGACACACAGTGAACATTGTGTAAAATAGTTGAGCCCGACCGACTTATTTGTAGGCCGATTTTATCACAGATATGTCGCCTTTTGCCTGCCCGACTTTCTTGATCTTTAATTATAACAGGGAGTCTGCACAGGGTGTTTTATTTTGAAAATTGACCGGATGCTCTTCGCCTTTTCTGAGTCCCTGACTTCCTGCCGGTGTGATCTGCTCTGTGCAGCTTTTTGCCGCTTTCCTCAAAAATAAACCAGGCTCAGATCGCGACCGCCTGTGATTTACAGCAAACTATCTGCTACCAGCGGATGGAGACTGATGTCAGGTTAACAAGGTGGACGGTATCTTCCCTCATCCTCATCCTCCCAGGCAACACTTTCTTACTCCTCCCGCCTACATGTTACTGAAAACAAACATGTCATTAAATGTGAAACATCAGTTTGTGCTCTTTACAAGTTTAGTGACCACCAGATGGCGACATAACACAACATATTTCAATAACCTGAGCTGTAGTTACCTGCAGTGGTCAGTAGATGGCACATTAAAACTGCTAGTTTACTGAACCTCAGATCTGACAGACAGTCTTTGCTGAAAATTAAAGCTATTTGTTATTAAAAGTACCCTTATAGGGCCATATTAGATAATGGGTGTAATTTAACACATTTAATCTGTAATATGTATCTATAATATGTAATATGTAATATTATTATGATGTAATCAGATGTTTCTCCTGATGATTTTACTTGTCAGGACTAACATCCAATCACAAAATCACCTTTAATTGAAAGTAATCTTAATTCCCAGACAAGGTTGGAGATAAGCTCCTTTCCCTGAAACAGTATTTCACACTGTCTGCTAAATCCTGAACCAATCAGCAGCTATGACAGCATGTTTGGTGCACCTGGCACTCAGTCACATCTCATCTCATGTTTTATGTAATTAATTCCTTTATTATGCCCGTAAATACTTGGGGTAGCCTTAAATGTCTGAGGTGAAAGTGAAGACTTGAAGAAAGAGTTGAGAAACACTTCGTTTAGCTGCTGAGTATTCACATAAATGTTCATTTTCAAATGGGAGAATGAATAAAACAACATAAATACAGTTGCAGCAGTTGGAGACTTTGAAAGGTTTCCTCTTTGATTGTTTTGCACATCCTCCTGAGGAAGAGATAAACAGGCAGGGAGAGGAGGCACGATTGGATGACAAGCCAGACTTTTACACCTGAGCCCATGCTGTTTGTGCACACACACACACACACACACACACACACACACACACACACACACACACACACACACACACACACACACACACACACACTACTTGTCGCTGTCTTGCAGTCTCTTGAGTCTCCCTCCTTTTCTTTCTTTTTCCACCTTCTCTCATTTGACGCCAGTGTGGATACTGTTGATGTGTATTGGAACATAGAGATTCAGTTTTCTTAGCTGAAACAGTGAAGAAATATTAAAGCCACACCCTTCTAAAGGCTCAAAGACATATGCTACAAAAGAGATTACACATATAGGATTAGGAAGCTTGTTAATCTTAATCTCATTTCATGTCAGCGCTCATCTTTGTTGATTTTATCTGCACGTTCTTAAACCATTTCCCTTCCTGCTGCTGGTTTGTATGGTGCACAGTTTCTGTATGAATACAATTAAATCAGAAATACTTTGAAATATAAACTGTCTAAAGCATTGATAACATTTTAAATTGCTCTTTCTCTCTCTGTCTCTTTCCACCAACCATCTGGAGGAGAAAGTTCACCTCCATTGGAATGGAAATCATCCACCTCATAGTCCCTGGTCCCTTTTTTGAGAGTATAATGAAGTGTCCCTACTCAGGTTCACACATTTACAACTCATTTTGCATGACTGCATAAGTAAGCAGCTGTTGTTTTCCTAGACTTGGATAGTTTTCTTCTTGGAACTGTGCTGTTCATGAGCTTTAAAGTAAGCATCAGTTCAAGTTGAATAAAAAAAAAAGTAAAGTTATATAAGAATATTTTTGCAAAAACTGTGACATTTAAGACTTAGAATAGTCTCTTGGAGTAATACACAGTGTGTCTTAAACTAACATAAAACAGTCAGTCTGTATAACTCAGGAAAAGGGCACTGTTCTGCAAATGCAAACATAACACACGGCGATGTCCACTGTGTGAAAGAAAACAATTTGATACTAAGCCTAGGCTTAAAACTCAAACACCAGGATGAGAAAGGTTTCCTGTTATCTTTACTTTATCCAATGTAATTATTACATTTTAAAAACCTTCGTGTAATAAAAAGGCCGCTATACCAGCTAGGGCTGCAAAATTTGCATTCTTGCTGCTGTATGTTCATTGGATAAAGGTAAGAAAAATATATCTATATCTGATGTTAATACATATAAAAGGTTAGTTTGGAAAAAGACTAAGCACAAATGGAGAACGCAGAGACTAGAGACTTTGACAGTAACAACAGAGCACACTGGAAAACAATTCAGGTGTGTTTTTGAATATGGGCGTTGTAAAACAAACAATAACACACTGGAATGCAAATGAAAATAGCTGGAGATGGAAATATCAGCAAGCTCGTGCCAAATGCTGTGAGTGAATTTAGAGAAACAAGTTCATGGACAGAGTTAATGTAAGCTGCACTCTTGACATGGTGGATGTGGGGGTGTGCATCTGTGTGGGTGGGTGACATGAAAGTACGCTTGCAATTGATTTTAATTTTTCAGAGAGAATATGATTTACAGAGGAGACAACAGAGGTGAATAGGAACATCATTAGCTTTAACTACTATAACTATAACCTACACCAAAGTCTCTTTCTGTGGCTGTTCCTGCTGAGTGTCTTGGACATTTGGCAGACACATAAAAATGTGTTTCAGATCTGTACATGCATATGAATATACACTTTCCACTTATCAGTGTCAAAACTAGCTTTGAGACCCATGTTGCTTGTCAAACTTCACCACTCTCTCATATGTTACATGGCATCTGGTTTGTTAGTTTATACAGTGTGTTCTACATCATTCACCAACTCTCTGATTCAGGTCTCCAAGTTTATAACCAAAATTCAAAGCATGTTACTGAACACTTGTTGCTGGACAGAAGGAAAACTGAAAAATCCAAAAATAAAGTATGCACAAAAGATAATGTTCACATGAACATTTATTACATCCAACTTCCATGTTTTGGACTTAAATTCTTGTTAACCTGTCAGGTGATGCCTTTGTAAATGCATTTACAAGGGGATCACCTGACAGGTCACATGACTACAAGAACTATAAGTACAAGAAATACATTAAACACCTGATTTTGCAAAAATATATATATATATACGCAGACTGAATCCTATCAGTACAATATTATCTAAACCGTCTAACTATACACTGACAACATCATCAAGTAAAAACCTTATATCATTAAAGAGAGTAAAACAGGATAAAATGCATATTCAAGCGCCCAGAAGACACATCAAATATATACACATCTACAGAAGAAATGTACAAAGCTCCATGCTTAAAACATGTTTATATACCAATCTGCCAAACCAAAGGCCCTGTACATTACCTCAGGTTTAATCAAAACAATTTGAATATCACCTCATGAAAGCATCTGCTATCAACTATCATAATGTAATGCAATAACAAGAAGAAAACAGACTTTGTTGTTTTTGCCGGGGTCTCCAACCTGCGAGTTGCTCTTTAATTGCCCGCTGTTCTTCTGTATCTGAGAACTGCTGCTTGTATCAGTTGTCAAAGGGACTGTTGTTGCTAGGGAAGGCTTGCCAGCCATAGTGAGAGAAAGTAAATGGACTGAGGCAGAGTCCTACATTTACACAGTTGTGCAATCACAACAGCCACACAAAATACGTAAGACTTTTATTTTGTTGCAGTGTTTTTATGACACCAGTCTTATGCAAACACCATAAAATAAGCCACGATCCTGCAGTTTGGCTGTGAACACTGGTTTCTGTAGATTTGCTAAAACTCTGACAACCTATGACTCAGGACTGAGGCGTTGTGAGGGAGAGAGCTTCCTTGGCAACCATTTTGGACTGATTTTCATCATGTGACGAGCTGGTGCAGCCAAGCGCTGAAAAAAACAAAGAGACACACAGGGAGAGAGAGAGGGAGAAAAAGAGCACTGCTGATGAGTCAGAGGAGGCTGATTCTGATGTAATCCACCAACCCCTCCCTCCTTCCCATTCCCTTGCCTACACTGGTGTTCCTGGATATTCAGGTCAGACCCTGTTTCTCCACCAAATATAGAAAAGTAACCCAACATACTGTGAATTGTATCTGAGTCCCTTCATCCTTTTTGGGAGCATTAATAATTCGTCTTCAGGCTTTTAAAAAAAAAACTTTTCTTTTTTCATATGGTGAGCAGGTGAGAAGACTGATGAAAGAAATCACTCAAAAACTAAAGTGAGATGTGCGTGTGTGTTTTTGTTTTTTTCAGACAGAAACATGATAATACATAATACAAATACAAATTATGCTAAATGAGAAAACATAAATCACAACAGCCTATTTCTTGATTAGATATTTACATTAATGATGTGTGGACAAATCCACAGCACATAAATATCAGTATACTCAGTATTCTGTATGTAGAACTGCAGTATGATTGATACCAACCCTGGAAAACCCTCAAAACATTTGAAACTACATCAAAACTTTTATCAGTTGAATTGTGTTGTTATGGGCACAATCATCTGTAGAATACAGTGATAGCTGTGGGGCAAACTCACTGTTTATCAGTCAGGACACCAGTCTGTTTTATGTTAGTCTAGGCATGTGGAATAATCAAGAGATTAAAAATATATGCATATAAATTAACAGGCACATTTCTGACCCTGATTGTTTGTCTAATATCACTTCTTGAGATTTGATTAGAATAATAGTCAACCTCAAATCAGTTTAAAATGTCTTTAGGAAAGGAGACACAGAACCTTTGGATTAAAAATTGAATTTCACCGTCTTGATTTATAAATCCTCTTTAGTTTGAGATTTCTCCAGTTTGTGGTTTATTAGAATTGAATGGGGAAACTTTCACACTGTTGTACGTGCAAAGATACTAGATAGAATCTACTTGTAGTTCATTAGTCAGATTCATTGGTGAAAACAAATATAAATACAACAGTATTCTATTTTGTAAAGCATATCTAAAACCACGGAGCATGAAACCTCTTCCTGCTTTAATCTGAAAACCGACAGCTCGCCTGCAGCTCAATCCCACCTCCTTTTCTTTTCGAGGGAACACTGAAATGTGGAATCTCCCCTTTCATCATGTGAAAAACTCGAAACTGCTCTTAGATCAGCCTCTTGGATTCTCAGTTCACCGCTGCCAACGCGTCTTCATGGCAGGGGCGCATGCGCAGTGCCTCGTGTCGCAACATACACTGAGATCGACAGCAATCGTCAACTGGAGACAAAAAAGACATTTCTTACTTTTTTTAAGACAAACTCGAACGCTACACACCAGCTGTAAAGGATTATTGCAACCATAACAGGATTACAATCGAGGAGATTTGGGAAAAACAATCAATAGTAGGCGACGAAATTCGTCTTCGTCACGTGGTCGAGCTTGACCAATCGGAGCGAGCCAAATCAAGTCGAAAGTATGTTCTTTGTTCGGATATTTTGCCAACTTTATTTCCAAATCTGGGCCCAATACTTTGTGTAAATCACAAGATGTGGATATGGAGGGGACGTTTTCTCGAGAAAAGACGAGCGGTGGATGCGTTTTTTGCGTTTTTTTCGGAATGCCACGTGTTCAAGTTTTGATAAACAGTGCGCTCAGGCTTATTTCATCACATGACTCCCCTCCCCCACCCCGCCGAGGGAATGGGGGAAGAAGGCGGACATGTTTGAGGGAAATGTGTTGGTTAAAAAGTATCGAGGTGGAAGACAAGAAGATTATTTGAAGAAAGGTTTCGCATTATTTGGAATTTACCTGTCGAGATTTGTATTTATTTTAAAGTCAAGGTTTTTATGTCATACTTTCTAAAACATTTAATGTTATTTCTTTGTCTCTTTGATAATCCAACTGACCACTTTAACTGTATTTGTAGTATTCTTTTTTTACAGCGTGAATTAACCAAAACTTAAGTGATAGGCTATTTTATATTGTGACGATCTTTTGTTACTTTTCATCGTTTGTTTGAGTGACATTGTGGGGAATTTGTAACCTTGGTGTGGGGGATGGGCGCTTGTGGTTAGGTAACCATTTTGTGTCGTCAAACTCGTTTAGTGTCGGTCGCTTATACAGATATCTCGTGAGAATTTACTCATTTACTATTTATGGTCGGTTTTAAGAAACAAAACTAAAAAACTTTTAGTTTGATCTACAGTTAACTCTTGAGGTCATGACTGGTCGTTGTACTTCCAAAACCCTTAAGTTTTTTTTTTTTTTTTTTTTGTGACATCCTTTCGACGTCTTAACGTAATTATTCATGTGATTCTTTATTTTGTTGGGCTAAAGCAGCTTTTAATTAGTTCAAATTGAGCTTAAGGTCAGTGAGAGAAAACTGCTGTGTCATTCATGAATGGGTGGAAGCTCTTATTGCCCTGCTAGGTGTGGTCTTTTTATTGTTCCTTGTTGTAAATGGTGGTGCAGCCTCGCTCTATACATTTGGTTTGAAGGCGTTTAAAGTGTGAGCTTGGATTTGATCTTAGTACACTTATCACTTTGCTGTTTGTGGGCCACAGAGGCCTTGTCTGACTTGTTCTGAAATGGTGGCCTTAAACTGCGGCAGATGAACAAAGATTGTTTCAGTTGTGTTTAATAATTTAAATATTCAGTGTTTTGTGTATATTGCCAGTGTTTTACAGCAGTTATTGCAAGTAATTCTTTTATAACACTCGATGTCACTGTACTTAAAGATGGCGGCTGTGCGCCTCTTCTGAAAGACAGAAATGCGGATATTCCAGTAAGCAGTGAGCTGGGGAGAGGCTCTTGGCTCTTGAAGGGTACGCGTGACCCAGTGCAAGAGCCAATAGGGTTCTTGGTATTTACCCTGGAAGCCCGCGTTACAACCTTATTGACCAATCCCCGCCGCTGCTTTGCACACGTTGACGTAATGTAATATGATAAGGAGGAGGGTGGCCTGGTTGCCCTTGCATTTTGTACAGGATTATGTTGAAGAACCAGTTACAGACGGCTTTTCTGTAATACCGAATAGGCTCGACCAATAGTATTGCGCCATTGCCTTGACGGACAGCTCAAACTTGCGAATAGGTTGGCCAAGAAGATTGGCAGAGAAGCGTCAGTATCGAGGGGCGTGGTAACTTTGACGGACACCGGAAGCAGCGAATAGGAACTTCGAAGGCGGTGACATTCTGAGGTGGTCTATCCAATAGGGTGGATGGCTGGTCTATAAATGAACGGGTGTAGTCGCATCGTCGCCATTTCAACGAAGCAGAATACAGGAATTCACTGTGGCGGGGAGCGGAGAAGACTGACGAACAGAGACGGATCCAGGTCTGAGTCTAGCTAAAAACAGAATCCGGATCCATCCTGATGGATATGGCTGTTAACCCGCTCCTTGACAGGTATCTACCGGTAAAATTGACTCTCAGCTTTCCATCGGGGGGAATATTATAAACATTTGACGTGATTTTCCCCCCAAAATGGCACCCTGTGTTTGCTGTACGAGTGGACTACTGACACGGACACTGATTATACTGCGGGAGGAAAAATAATGCGTCGTTAAAGCGAAATTTGTGTTGAGGGAATAAAATTTGTTTGTGTGTAACAAGCTGCGCGACTGTTGTTCGCACTACGCCGGCGCCATCTTCGGAGCGCCTCTGCCGTTGGCCGCTCTCTCCCGCTGCCTGGCAGTTGGTGCTAGCAGTGCTAGCATTAGCCTCACAAGCGCGAGCTCTCGTCTGTAACAGCGGCTCGGCCAGACTTTCTGACTTGTGTCACTTGTGAGTGGTGTGTGCTGTAGAACTGTAATCGCAAGTGCTCTGATCTTAACGGCCCGGGTAAAGGTGCGTTAACAACAACGTTTTTGCTTTTGGTAACGCTAGACATCAGCCGGGGATTGGCAAGATGAACCAGTATTTAAAGTAAAGACGTGTTAGCAGTTGCCAGATGCAAAGATACGATCGTACCGACATTTTTGCTTCTTGTTCTGTCTGGTTGTTATTGTAGCCATGTGACGGTCAGAGGTTGTTGTGATCATTAGTGGGACTGTATTGTAGCGCTAGGGCTAATGCAGCTACCCATGTGTGTTGGGTGTTTCATTTGGTTGCCTGGTTACATCTCTCAATGTCACTCACCCCAAGTAAAGTAACAACGTTTTTGTTACTTTTAATTTTGGGATGAGTAACTCACACCAGTTCTGTGAATTGATCCATTTATATCCTAACTGAACTCTACTGTAATTTAGTGTTTTTTTTGTTTTTTTTTTAAATTTTCCTCTATCGGTACGTATTTTATTCACATTTATTTGTTAATCAGACTTACAGCTAACTTAAAAATGTTTTTGTTTAGTGTTGTTAATGTTGTACCTGATTATTTTTCTTTTTAATAATAAAGTACACTAACTGTCAAATGTGTTTCCAAAAGTTGTATCATTCAAAATGAATTTCTTTATCGCAAAACTCAGACAAAAAATCTATATCACTATTACAGTGATTTAATAAGTAAAGTCTTGCTGTATATTATCGTTGAATATGGTGGACCAGTGCAGACAGACCTCTGGGGTACAGGAAGTAGACACATGTCTGATGGCACCCCTCATTTACAGCATGATGCAAACACTAATATTTGCATTTTTTTGTGGGCAGACAAAAACATTTTCTAGATCTGAACCTTGATTGCAGAGGACATGCAACAACGACAATGTAAACAAATGGTCAACACATGCTAAGTAGTGTTGTAGGTTTTCCCTCAGATGACCCTAAATGCACGAATGTGCACATGGATCGAGTTTTGTTTTGCAGTGCCGGTAGGCCAGCGGAGATGTCCTATGGTGAGTTAATGCTGTTGACGACAGAGGAGGAGGATCATCATAGACACGGAAATTAGTATAATTTCATGGATAAATGAGTAACTAGTTTCCATCTGATTATATCAAATATAGTAATTTAATAGAGTAATTTACAAGTCAGCCATTAGCATATGTAACACTGCAGCAATCAAGTAATGGACCTTAAATAGTCTGTTTTTTAATTGGTGTGGGACAATAAACGTTCATTTTAATCCCCTTTAAAGTGGTATGAATAATAACATGTAAACTGGAGTTTTGCCTTGGACATGTTAAGTGGCAGCACCACTCACAGTGTATATATGCATGCTGGGAAGTTTGTATTTGCACAGGGTTTCTGGCTCCGTATCCATACTTGATATCTAGTGTCTGTCTGTCTTGTGTTGGATGGTGCACAGTGTTTTGTTGTTGAACCAGCCTGGTGGTCTTTGTCACAGTGGAGATACTTTGACGATGCAATACTGGTGCCCCCTTTTTTTGTGGTTGTAATGGCAGTGTCTGGGCCTAAAAATTGTATGTAGACTCGCTTGCAGAATACCATTATATGCTAAAATGACACATCAGGTCAAGTCAGGGTATTGCAACAACTTCTTGACATGTGTTTAAACATGTTCTATTTATTGATTGTGCTATAACACATCACGTCATGTGAATTTTCAAAGGCTAATGTAAGCCCTTGCCTTGTTCTGTATAGACTGTATGGCAATGCTTGCTTTCCTAGTGAAAACTACTCATCAGCTACTTGTTGCAGTACAAGACAGAGTCCCAGTTCTGATAATGTAAGATATGGAATTCTGCAGCACTGCAGGATTTTTTATTCAAGAGATCATTAGCATTACACGGTGACCGTTAGTAAACTGGTCCAGATGATATTGTAAATTTTATGGTCATGTCTGCAGGAAAAAACAGAACAGACAATCATTATTGTAACCAGTAAAATGGTTCCACCCACAATCCATTTGGGTTGAGTTTTTTATCTACAGGGAAATGGGGGTGGAGCTTCTGTCTGTGTACTTTGGTGAGACAGATGCAGAGAAGAGGAAGTGGTAGTCATGCCTGTTTGCCTGGGACCCTGAGTGCTGATTTGGCAGCAGTCTATTCCAAGTCAGGCTGACGGAGGCTTGCTGGGAAACCTGTGACTGCAAATACACCCCTTGTGAGGGGGATTTACTCTTTATTATATGCTTGTGGGTGTGAAGTAGGGATAGCAGGATTAACTGAATTTGACAAGATGTAAACAATGGGAACGTTATGTCAGGCTGACACACAAAACAATTATTAGTGGTAATTATAATCTCAGGATTTATAGGGCGGCAAATGTGCCATACATGTAGATTTGTAGAATTAGGATATCTTAATTCTTATCCAACAAACTTATATTGTTCTAACTGTCGAGGATTGATCCTTTTGAGGTGAAGCTGAAACGCTGCTCAGTATGAGCAGCTAGTTAATATTTATATACCTTGCCACAAGTTGTCTTTGCATCATTCGAACAGCCTGTGCTAAATAGCTAATTAGTCTTTTGACAACTCTCTACAGCTCCCTTGTCGAGGTGGGGATAATGGGAGTCACAACGATGGACCAGAGTTCTGGCACAGCCGGGAAACGCATCCGAAAACCATCACTGCTCTATGAGGGCTTCGAGAGTCCGGGAATGCCTGCCGTCAATCAGAGCTCCTATCCGGGACCCCCACAGCCCCCGGTTAGAGACCCCAGTCGGCAGGGGAGGATGACCAACCAACTTCAGTTCCTACAGAAAGTCCTGCTCAAGTCTTTGTGGAGGCATCACTTCGCCTGGCCCTTCCATGAACCTGTTGACTCAGTCAAGCTCAGCCTGCCTGTGAGTGTGAATGTCTAGAAACAGGAAGTCTATCTAAAGGACAGTTTTTTTTTTTTGTGTGTTTTTTTTTCCTATGGCTAATAATACAACTTTCAATCTATTTGTAGCTACATGAGGTTTAGCTATTATGTTTTTTTTTTTATTTTGTCAGTTATTTTGGATGCCGTGGCTACTGTCCTGACAGCGTTCTTTTCTTTCCCAGGACTATCATAAGATCATCAAAACTCCTATGGACATGGGCACTATTAAGAAGAGACTAGAAAATAACTACTACCGCAGTGCCAGTGAGTGCATGCAGGACTTCAACACCATGTTCACCAATTGCTACATTTATAATAAGGTAAGACTTTGAGCATAAGCCATTGACAGAAGCTCTCCTGTAATATGAAAGTGCAATGTTAGTCAAAACATCAGGTATAAAAATTTAGTTTTAACTGGGGAATTAAGGAAAACATGCTCGAGTTATTATTGTGTGTAGGAAGTTTTGTTGACTTTTCTTTCTATTGATTTCATATATTGTCATCTTTCACCATCATAACCATTTCCCCTCAAAATGTTCCTCTATAGCCTACAGATGACATAGTACTGATGGCCCAGTCTCTGGAGAAGGCATTCCTGCAGAAAGTGGCACAGATGCCCCAAGAGGAGCTAGAGCTGCCGCCTCCTCCTCCGAGGAGCAAGCCAGGCAAACCTGGGAGAAAAGGCAGAGGTAATGCATGTCAGCATTGTCATGTTAAGCCTGCAATCATTAGTCATACAGTACATGCATAGAATCCATCATAGTGTGCATTCACACAGGCGCATGAGCACATTGTTTTCTGAATCTGCCCCCCTCATGTTCTCATCCTCTTCTCTCCCAGTATCAGGAGGAGTGACGACGGCTCATCAGGTCCCAGCTGTCTCCCAGTCTGCCTACTCACCTCCCACCCCGGAAACTCCCGACTCCATTCTCTCTACCCCCCCACAGACACTTTTGACCAAGAGCATGCCCCCTTCCCTTCCACCTGAACAAAGCATCCCTACCATTACGGGTCTACCTCCAACACAGCCCACAGCTAAGGTAACATTTGACACCTTGTCTTTATGTGTTCAGAATTTGCCGGCATTTTGAATACATTTCAGGAGACCTCACCCTCTCTTGATGGTCTTTTCCTCAACCCCAGAAAAAAGGTGTGAAGAGGAAAGCAGACACAACCACCCCGACCACTGTAGCCATGCCCATCATGAGCACCATGGGTGTCAGCGGCATCAGCCTGGGGATGGGCGGTGGACACGACTCCCCGCTCACCCTCACTTCTCTGGGGATGGACCACAACTCCAGTCTGGGCATGAACCAAGGCCATAGCCAGGGCATGGGGATGGGAATGGGAATGGGAATGAGCATGGGGATGGGGATGGGGATGGGTATGGTGATGATGGGTGGCAAAACTACGGCAGGAGGCAGGAGAGGAGTGAGTGGGCGACCCATCAAGCCCCCAAAGAAGGATTTACCAGACTCCATGGTGCCTGCGCCGGTGCGCCGCAGCAAGCTTAGCCCCCAGCTGCGTTACTGCAACGCTGTCCTGAAGGATCTGCTGTCAAAGAAGCACGCGGCGTATGCCTGGCCCTTCTACAAGCCAGTTGATGCCTCAACACTGGGTCTTCATGACTACCATGACATCATTAAGCAGCCCATGGACCTCAGCACCATCAAGGTAGGTGTCTCAAGAACACACACACAATGTTGAACATTCGTCAGAACACAGTAGTAGTTTGTAATCTGTTCTCCTGTCCTGCTGTGAACATTAGCAGGTGTAGAATAAAAAGGCAACACTGTGACATGTTGGTAACATTTTGCTCCTGTGCATTGCTTTGCAAACCATTAAACCACAAGTGACACTTTTTAAATAATATGTTTTTTAATATCTCAGATGGAAGGAATCAGATGTTAGTTAGCCTTGTGATGTACAGCTTTTGGTAGCAGTCACCTTCTATTCAGGGATACTTTCTCTGGAGAATTTGTTGGTGAACTAAAACTGGTTCCTCATTCATAACAGACAAGTGCACTATCTTGTTTTGTTCTTCTCAAATACACTATTTGGTGTAAACATCTCTCCTCTTCTGTTGTCTGTAGCGGAAGATGGACGGCAGAGAATATCTCGACTCCCAGCAGTTCTCTGCTGATGTGAGACTGATGTTCTCTAACTGCTACAAGTACAACCCCCCTGATCATGATGTGGTGGCCATGGCCCGAAAACTCCAGGTAATTCACTTATTCCACTGATAAAGAAGTAGTTTTTAATCGTAGTATACAAAAATTAAACTTGCTTAATTTGCTTACGGGTTTCCACTTTCCATCCTTTATATCTGCCAAAGATTGTTAGTGTTCTTGTATTTAAACTGGTCCACTCACCTACGGTTCAATTGTTCTAGGATGTCTTCGAGTTCTGCTTTGCAAAAATGCCAGATGAGGCTCCAGTACCCCCGAGCTCCTCGTCTTCCTCCTCCTCATCTTCGTCGTCATCAGAGAGTGATCTCAGCAGTGAAAGTGAGGAGAGCGAGAGCAGCCCCAGCTCCGACTCTGAGGAGGAGAGGGCAAACCGGCTGGCAGAGCTGCAGGAACAGGTCTGTATTAAACTCATAACGATGTTCAGATACAACTCTCTAGGGCATTACTGTGATATTCTAATGTAGCTCTGTCCTTTACTCAGTATTACTTTCACTCATCTGTTTGTCTTTCTCCCTTCAGCTGAAAGCCGTACACGAGCAGCTCACTGCACTCTCTCAGGGCCCCATCGTCAAACCCAAGAAGAAGAAAGAGAAGAAGGACAAGAAAAAGAAGAAAAAGGTAGAAAAAGAGAAGCATCGGAAGATAGAAGAAGAGCTGCCGCCTGTTAAACCTGCCAAGGCCCCTAAAATCGCCAAGACTCCAAAGCCCAAGGCCAACCGAGCAGCGCCGCCTCCTGTAGTGCCCATTAAGAAGGCACCAAGCAAGAAAAACAACAAGAGCAAGTGAGTGCTGAAACCTGTTCGACAGTGTTGGAATCAGAGTATGTGGTGCATTCTGTGTTTATGTGACAGATACTTCAGAACATTTTGCAAAAAGTCCCAAAAGCTTCACACTTTAATTAAAATCTTATCATCCACATTGCAAGTCATAAAATATGTCAGCTTGCTTGTGGTATCTCATGACCGTGCTCTTTTGTAGGTTAGAACAGAACCTCTCGTTATCATTTTCTAACTCCATCTCCTTCTCCCCTTCCTTCCACCAGATCCAAAAAGGGTGGCATGACGTTCAGCATGCCTCAGCCGATCCACGAACCCATAGTGAGTCATTACGACTCAGATGAAGAAGAGGAGACGGCCCCCATGTCGTATGATGAAAAGCGTCAGTTGAGCCTGGACATCAACAAGCTGCCCGGTGAGAAGCTGGGCCGAGTCGTGTACATCATCCAGTCCCGCGAGCCTTCGCTCCGAGACACAAACCCAGAAGAGATCGAGATCGACTTCGAGACGCTGAAGCCATCAACGCTGCGTGAGCTGGAGAGATACGTCATGACGTGTCTGAGGAAGAAACCTCGGAAGCCATACGGTTAGTAAAATTAGAAGGGACGAAACCATGAAATTATTTTCTAGATCCTTAAAAGATCCCAAAACAGAAAAGAAACCAGTGTAGTCTGTAGGCTGTAGGTCTTTTTATAATTTAATACACTACCTCAAATTAATGATATCGTTACTCTTCTGTTTCCATGCAGCAAGTAAAAACAACATAGCCGGCAAGTCACGGGAAGAACTCGCACTGGAGAAACAAATGGAGCTGGAGAGAAGGCTGATGGACGTCAGCGGGCAGCTCAACTCTGGAAAGAAGCCTGCAAAGACCAAACGTAAGTCCTCCGTGCTGCTGCCTCACAGAGCACAGAGTGAAGATCATGACATTAATTGTACGACGTGGGGAGAAAAATTATACTGATTAGTTTATATTGTCAAAACTTATTCTGCGGTGAGTTCTGCACATGATCCTGATTGTGCTTTCTTGTTTGTTTCCTCCAGCAGAGAAACCCGCCGCAGAGCAGAACACCCAGCCGTCACGTCTCAGCGCCAGTAGTTCCTCCTCAGACTCCTCTTCATCATCCTCTTCCTCCTCGTCCTCAGACACAAGCGACTCAGACTCTGGCTGAGAGGCAGAGGGCTTTCCAAGTGAAAGGGGCCCTGAAAGTTTCGCTTCCCACCAAGTGGACTGAACTGCAGTAGAGCTACTGACAATGGAGCCGCAGGACGGATCAGAAGAGACCAGCACCAGGCAGAACTGGTCTGCCTCAACAAGTGTCAAAGAAAGAGAGAGAGAGAGATGGGGCTTTCCCTGCGCTCAGCTCATTCATCCAATCCTGTCCTGGACACAGAAAAGCTGAGGATGGATGGAGAGAAGGAGACTCACTGCCGTTCTCTGGAGAACTGGCTGTGCTGGGCGGTGGGAGGGATGCTCCATCTCCTGCAGGGAAAAGGAGATGAGCGAAGCATGTGTTGGAGGGTTAAGGGTGCTAGAGCCAGAATCTGTCTCGTTTCTGGAGATTATTTCCCTTCTTCCCGTGCTCTCTGTCCTTATGCTGTATAGATGAGGTGTACAGTTATATAAATATCTATTTTTCTTTTATAAAGAAGCATTTTATGGCTAATTTATTCCCTCATTCTGGGAACGATGAACTGGTGTGGGCGGAGTTGTGTTTTAGTTTTTGTTTAGATTTTTTTCTTGAGTGACAGAAGGTAGAGGGGAAACACGTGTGTGTGTGTGTGTGTTTGTGTGTGTCTGTGCGAGTGTGTTCCGTATGAATGTGTCACGTATGTGTTTGCATGCACATGTGTGAGTGTGAGATCCGGCACCACAAGTGCTGCCTTGTGATGTTCCTCATAGTTTTGACGCAGGCGTTGAAAATCGGTCTGCACGCAGAAGCACCTTGGTTCAGTAGAATACAGAATGCATGCAATACAGAGCTGACAGACACCTGCATACTCATGTACTACTTACTGCATCCTTGTGTACTCATGTACTCGTCTGAAAGGGTTGGCCACTGTACAGAAATGTGACCTAGTTACACATCAGTTTATACATAAATATTTCTGTTCCCATGTGTGCTGTCTTTTTTTTTTTTTTTAATTTCTCTGTAAACGTTCTTCTTTTCTTCCTGTGACCAATCTGCTAATAAACTGTGAGGACGTGTCTTGTCGACTCACCTGTGCCCAAATTACATCTCGGTTCTTTTGCTTTCTTTTGGTGTTCAGTTCTGTTTGACTTTAATCACAAATCACAAGAGTGTTTAAAGTTGCAAGATTAAAAGTTTTACATTTGATATTTTACTTAAGTAGGTGAAGCATTTTAACGTGGTTTCCCATGAGCCTTCACTTCTTAACAACATGGTGACACAAAAGCAAAACAGCTTTGTCTTTTTAAAACTATTTGGCCTTCGACATCTTTGGCAGCTGAAAGTTTTATTGTCTGTATTTTGTTTGAGAGTCAGTTTACTTATGTGTGTGATTTAGCGACTGATGACGGCTCTCCTGCAGCTTCAGGCTGCGGATGCTGAGACTTTTTCTTCTTTAGCCTCTTTGTTAGATTTTTAAAGCGAGTGACGGTGAAAATATGAGTGGCTTTTAGATTTTTTTGGTTTGGGATCCGGCAGCCAGTTTAACCTGTAGACAGAAATCTGGTTTAATGTTGTGAGTAATGATGCACTGTTTGTTTGGTGGTTCTGCTAAACAAGTTTGTGATTTAGGAATGGCCTGTATCAATTTTCGTTCTTTTCAAATCGCCTGTGGCTTGAGATTTGGACTATTGTATGTTTGAAACTGATTATTTATTTAGCAGGAACTTGAATGGAGATACTTTTTTTTGTAATAATGAAAATAATCAAATGATTTTTAAGTCGAAGTCTACTCTGAAATATGCACAGATTAACTGTCAGGATTGTAGATGTGTACATATTTTACAGTCTCAATCTTGGAGCATGTTTTTTTTTCCTTCAGTAACTTAGTTGAGCTTTTCTCTGCCGAGCAAAGTTGTTTGTTTTTTTGGGTGGGGCGGCTTCTGTTCTAACAACTAAATACTCCGGTGTTGTCAGTCTTACCCTTCTGAGGTTTGTCAGAATCTAAATGCCTCTGTACTTGACTCCATCGTTTCATCTGAACATCTGTACATAAATAAACTGAGACATGTTCATCTTTTCACTGACTGACTGATATTTTATTTACTGATTATTCAAATGTAGGAACATGCTGAGCTCAGGAATGAGGACATCTTATGAGTCAATAGTGACATCTACACTTCAAAAAATATAAAAATGTGTCATTTCATTTGAATAATGTATTATTCCAGTGGATAATAATTCAAATTGAGCCCAGTAATCACAAGCAAATACTTATTTTTTGTATTTTTCTCTCTGGTTTCTTTCTGTTTTGAAATATTATGTTATAAACTTATACCTTATAACTTGAACACAGCAAAATGATGTGAAATGATTTCTGAACAAGCTGGTTTTTTGGGAAATTTGCTAACAACAAAAATATTAAATTGTCATGCACATCGATTCGGTTTGTTACATTACAGCAGGAGTTTAACTTGGTTTGACTCCATCAGTACCAGAGCTCACTTTCCATAAAATCTTCCTGCAAGACACTGTGAGCATCACATGAAGCAAATTCAGAAGTTACTAAGCAACAGGATCAGTTCTTGGCAACCACAATAGAGCTCAGTAGAAACACTGAGTTCTCTCCTGTGCTGCAGAAAAAATACAGTAAGTTGAGTTCAGTCGCTGGGTTTTAGTGACAAATGCTTCACTGCCAGATTTCTGCTTCATGTGACTCCAAGTAAATAAATGGAGTTCTTCTTAAAAAGAAAAATGAAGACAGTTTTAAATCAAAACCAAAATGCACATATGACAAAAACGAGTCACGACGACACATTTCAATATGAAAATGATTTATAATTATATGGGAAAAAACTCATATCACTTCTAAACGTAATGATTGAATATTTAAATAAGAATGTGCATGTTGGTGTAGATAGACCATGTGGGCTGTATGTGAGACTCTGATCATGTCTTTGACTGTTGAATCATTTAGATCATTAAATTAAATCAGTTATTTGAGGTATAAGGCAGCCAGGTTTACCATTCTCAGGATATAGAGTTTTCTAAATTCTAAAACCATCACTAAAATTAAAATGTACAAACTGTGAGGCAACAATCACAGTTTAAATATTATTAGCTTGAACAGACACTTCTTAAGACACAAAATAATACCTAATTATCATTACAAAAATAAATAGGAATATAAAAATATATTTATAAAACAAAACTGAACATAGAAATAGATCAAGGCACCACATTGGTGATGTCATGTTCTAATAATACATTGAGATGTTTGGTGCTTTGGGACTTTCAGGGACTTTCCCAGGATGTAGTATGATCAAATACTGGTCAACCAAAGGTATTCATTCATCGAAAAGGGGGTTTTATTAAGTAAATAAGTAATAAACACGGCCTTCATAGAAAGTTGGATACCATAAAAACTCTGAGAAATAGAAAATACTTGTTAATCAACCTG
Organism: Acanthopagrus latus; assembly: GCF_904848185.1. Classification (NCBI taxonomy): domain Eukaryota; kingdom Metazoa; phylum Chordata; class Actinopteri; order Spariformes; family Sparidae; genus Acanthopagrus; species Acanthopagrus latus. The sequence goes on along the minus strand of NC_051041.1, from coordinate 3,474,266 downwards.
CCGTGATGAGCGTTTTGACGGTTAATGGTTGTATTTACATGTTAAATAGGATTTCTGCCCTCTAGTGGTCACACGGTGTAACTACTCTCAACTCCCTAGTCAAAACAGACACAATTACACTGTATCACTTCCGGTGAACACTTTCACAATAAAACTGTTACCATGGAAATACGTGAGATTTACGTTGACAATTTGTAATACAACGTTTCACAGTACACAGATAGACATAAAGACAACTACAGAAAAGCTTCTTACTTAATTCTTTACTTCCTCTAGACAGCTAACGGCTGGTTTGGCTTTTGCTAGCTAACTAAATCCCAGCCCAAGGTTTTACCATTCACATAAATCACGATGTAATAATAACATGAGAGGAAACGAACTGGTGTAATATAGCTAGCTAAACCCGAATGTCAAACTCAACTTTAGCCTTCTTACTAGCCAGAAAACAACTCCTGTAAAATTGTACAGTGAGGAAAGACAGCCATCTTAGGAAGTTAGAAATTACATGAAAATGCTGTAATGCTTGGTAATAAAACCGCCGTGTTGTTAGTATTGACAAAGTCATTGAACTGAATTATATCCGGGGTTTTACCGCCCTCTTGTGGTGAAACTGTAGAACTACTCCGCCCCGTCAACGTCAAGGCAGAGACAATTACACAAGAGTACTTCCGGCAAGCCCTTTCACAATAAACTTTTACGTTGGGCAAACATGAGAAAATGCTGTTAGAACAGTTATGATTATGTTTCATGACCTGTCACATTGATTAGACAAAGAGGTAATTATATAAAAGTTGCCGGGGACATGTTTATTATTCTACAAGACAATTATGGGTTTAGCAATTGACCTGCTGGTTTAATAGTTTTGACAGTCATTAATTTTTTAAATTATAACTGGGGTTTTTCTGCCTTCTTGTGGCCAAAGGTCAAGGCAGACATAATTACACAGTGATACTTCCGATGAGTACTTTCACGATAAAACTGTTACTATGGGCAAACGTGAAGTTTATGTCAACAACTTATCGCACAACATGTCAGAGTACACAGATGAACGAATAGATAATTACAGAAAAGCTGCCAGGAGTATCTTCTTCTTCTGTCTTCTTACTTCACTCCACCAAGACAGTTAACTTCTGGTTTGGCTTTGCTAGCTAACTAAATCCGAGCCGGAGTGTTTACCTTCCACACAAGTCAGGATGTATTAATAACACGAGAGGCGCACTTTCACAATAAAACCGTTACCATGTAAAGGCTTGAGATTTATGTTAACAAGTTATCATACAACATGTCTCAGTACACAGATGAACGAATGGATAATTACAGAAAAGCTGCCAAGAAGCTATTTCTTCTTAGTTTGCGCCATCAATTTAGCTAACGTATTGTAGTGTAACCGGAGTTTTACCGCCCTCTTGTGGTAAAACTGTAGAACTACTGTCCGCTCCGCCAGCGTCAAGGCAGACATAATTACACAACATTACTTCCGGTGAGCACTTTCACAATAAAACTTTTACGTTGGGCAAACGTGAGAAAAAGCTGTTTTAGGACCGTTATGATTATGTTTCATGACCTGTCACAGTGCGTAGACAAAGAGATAATTACAGTAAAGATACCAGGGAGATATTTATTATTTTACAAGACAACTATTGGTTTAGTTATTTGACTGTGGGGTTAATGGTTTTAAAAGTCATAGATCATTGAAATTATAATCCGGGTTTTTCTGCCCTCTTGTGGTGAAACTGTGGAACTACACCGTACTGCTAACATCAAGTCAGACATAATTACACAGTGATACTTCCTGCAAGCACTTTCACAATAAAACTTTATTCAAGAATACATTTCATCATACATGTCACATTACATAGGTAGACAGATAAATACAGAAAAGCTGCCTGGAAGCTAATTATTGGTTTGGCTTTTACTTGCTAAATCCCAGCCCAAGTCTGTGATTTATTTATTTATTTTGATCCGGTGAAAAACATTTTTCCCAGTATTTTCTTTTTCACTTAGTTCCACACACAAAATGATAAAAATGACAACAAAAATCCAACTATTTTTATTTGGTTCTACAAAGGAATTTTCTTTTTCCTCTGGGGAAAAAAAAAAGTTTCACATTATATATTTCAGTGTTTTTCTGCCCTCTTGTGGTAAGACAAGTTGGAGATAATTACACTTTGATACTTTCGATGAACACTTTCACAATAAAACTGTTAACATGGAAAGGCGTGAGATTTATGATTATATTTTGTCACACAACATGTCACAGTTAACAGAGAGACAAATGGATAAATTAAAGAAAAGCTGCCAGGAAGCTATTTCTACTTACTTTACTCCATCAAGACAGCTAACTTCTGGTTTGGCTTTTGCTAGCTAACTAAATCCCAGCTCAAGTTTTTACCTCTCATATGAGTCATGATGTAATAATAACATGAGAACCAACATACTGGGGTTAATATAGCTTGTTACACCTGCCATTATAGCCCCAGCTTTAATTTTTTTTTCAGGGATATCATTTGATAGCCTTCTTACTAGGTTGACTACTACGCCTGTAAGTTTGTACAGTAAAGAGGTAAATAAATACACAACACAGCCAGATAGAGAAAATGCTATAATATTTTGTAATTGACCTGTCACATATTAGTTATGACAGTAATTAATTAATTGAATTATACTCTGCTGTTTCCATAGTATTAACAAAGCAATTTAAATAAATTATAATCAGGGTTTTTCTGCCCTCTTGTGGTCAAACAGACGAACTACTCCACTCCCCAGCATAAAGACAGAGACAATTACATGGTATTACTTCCGGTGAGCACTTTAACAATAAAACTTTTACAAACGACAGACGTGAGATGAAGCTTCCTGACAGTAATTTAGGTTTGTCACAACTGTTATGAGTCCAGTGGTCAAACAGTGAAACCACTCTGCTACCTTCACAACACTGAACTGATGTAATGATAACATGATAGGCTTCAGATTGGGGAAACCATGGTTATTCAAACCCAGAATTCAAGGCACAATATCTATTACTTCAAGTTTGTCCTGCAAGGAGGTAAGTAAGCTCAACACTGCTTTGCATTTTCCTGCCCTCTAGCGGTCAAACAATAGAACTACTTCTCTACCGTCAAGGCAGACACAATTACACAGTAAATTTTTCCGGTAATCCTTTCAAAATAAAACATTTACAGTGTATAGACAGGAGCTTAAACTGTTACAGCAGTTATTATCGCGTTTGTATCACGCCGCTAAGACTTTTTCACCTCTGCTCGCCTCAGTTTTGTCCCAAACGCAAGGCCCGGATGAGCCCCCTAAATTCCGCGTCGCGAATTGATGACGCAATAACGATTGCCAACGGTGCCAGCTAACTTCTAGTTTAGCGCCCGGCTAACTTGACGGGGGATAAAAATAGTTTAGTCATGCGGCTCTTCTAGACTTTCCAAATGTTATTGGACAGAATGGCTTAAATCATGATATTGAAATCATCATATTGAAACGAGTCATTTCGCGGGTGATTGTGACGCTCACGATAATTTAAACACCGTTTTACAGATGCTAAGCTAACTTCTAGTTTAGGTTTTTTGCTAGTTAAATCACTGCCCAAGTTCTGATGTGAGTCAAAGTGAGTCAAGATGCAACAAACTGGGGCTAATCTTCAGATATATAAGGCCAGAATTTAGAGCTAATGACAAAGTACTCGTTTAATAAATATAGTTGTTAGTTCTAGTGTTTTTTTTCTAGCTCACATCCATTGTAAATCAGTCCAGTCATGGTTTTCTGGCGCCCTCTGGTGGACAAACAGAGAACTACAACAACACAGGGAATAATCAAACCATCATGGCGGCTGCCACAAGGCTCATATCAAGGTTGACACTGGTCACTGGTAAGTTAATATATAACCATTTATCATTCAGTGTGTGTAATCAGATAAATACGGAAACACATGCAACTTCTTTTTCTACATTGTTTCTTCAACGTCTCTGTCAGCTGTCCGTGTTAAACATGCTAACGTTAGCTAGCAGAGTACGACGGACTTTGGATCCTGAGTAACTCTGTGGACGTTTGGTGAAGTTCGTCAGTTAAGATTAAGACGGTTTCTATTAACTTTGGTAACTAGTTTGCGAGTCCTAATCTGTGACATTGAAAGATAGAAGCACCTGGCTCACGTCTGATGAATCTGAACGGAGGATTAATGTAAAACTTCTCTTGGATGAATAATTTTGTCTTTTTCTTCTGAACACAATGAAACAAAGTGTAAAGTGTTCCTGAGTTTAAATCCTCAAATGTCTTGGTTTGGACAATTAAAAGTCTAAAACCCATATATACTAACTCTACAGTCTTTTTAAACAGAGAGATTTTGTACGCCTAAACAAACCAAAGAAAGAAACTCTTTGTTTTCATGGCTGAATAAACAGACAGACCTTAAAGGACAACACCATTTCATGCTGTTTCTCTTTGTTAATATGTGGCGGACCCTGCCACCTCTCTAGCTTCAACAGTGTTCTGACACCTTATTTTTTGCTGACAACAGCTCATTCATTTCTGCAGTTGACCAGCTGATTCATTGATTATAGTAATTTCAGCTCTAATTTAGGTGATAAAGTCTCATTATTCTCCACATCAAACACTGGAGGCTTGTTCAGAACAGTACACACAGTATAGATTTCCCTTTTGAAACCATGAACACTCATAATGTTAATGCAGTCCTGCTCAGGTGTGACTTCATGCTTTTCGTCCCCTCCCAGGTGGAGGCAGTGGGATCGGACGGTCGGTGTGTCAGCGCTTCGCCTCTGAGGGCGCCTCCGTGGTGGTCGCTGACATCAGCGAGGAGTCGGCCAATGAGACCCTGGGGAGTCTGTCGAGTGACCTCAGAGGACAAGGTCACATGGCGGCTGTGGTGGATGTGTCGTCAAAAGAGAGCGTGAAGAAGCTGGTCACGAGTATACAGGTGTGTGTGTGTGTGTGTGTGTGTGTGGTACAGACAGAAAACACACTGTGTCTATTACTGCCATAATGTGCAGTGTTTTCAGAGAAATACACACTTTTTTCTCTGTTGAATACACGTCAGAGCGTTGCAGGGCTGTTATATGTCCTCTTTTTTCCTCTCTGCTGTTCTGTTCACAGTTAATCTCCTCTCCCTCTGCAGACTCGTTACTTTCAGCCTCCCTCAGTGTGTGTGAACGCAGCAGGAATCACACAGGACGACTTCCTGCTCAACATGGAGGAGGACCAGTTTGACAGAGTCATCCAGGTCAACCTGAAGGTACGCAGCCCTGACGTCCTGTAGCATGAAGTGAGATTAGTGAGTTATTCAGTCATCTGTCAGTGTTTTCCAGTATCACAACGCTGACTCACTGATAACCGAGGTAGAACCTGCTGTAGTCACTCCTACAGGAGCCTGACAGGGACAAAAGTACTGACTATTTCAACTCTGCTTTTATGCAGAAGTGAGAAGCAACACAAACTTCATTACTGTACTTGACAAAAGTATGACAACATTCCCTGTTTATTACATCAAGACAACCATCCTGCTTTAATCTGAATCCGAACCAAGTGAAGTTATTTATTAAATCCTCTTTTCTCCTGCGTCTGTCTCAGGGTTCGTTCTTGGTCACTCAGGCTGTCGCTCAGGCTCTAGTTGCATGTGGAGCACCCAAAGGATCCATCGTGACTGTCGGCAGCATTGTGGGAAAGGTGAGACACCAGTAACATATTGTGTTTTTTTACAGTGTTAATATTTAGCTCAAGGGTTCAAGTTTTTATCCAGAATGGCACAACAGTAAGTGTGTTAGTGGAATTGTTGTTATAGATTTCGGTTTGTAAAATCAGCAGTTTAACCTTTCTGATCAACATTTTCTAGAACAGATACAAGAATAAATTTGCAGAAATCAACTGAGAACATTTTTTTATTCTAAATCACAACATGGAAGTTGATGTAAAAACCTGGTAGACGACTTGTTCAGTTCTCTGTGAAAGTACCTGGAACATTTGAACTTTGGCTGTTAGATGAAAATCCTACAGCCTCTGATCCACTGCATGTTTGTGTCTGTGTGGCTGATGTTTGCAGGTGGGAAACATCGGACAGGCGAATTACGCCTCCTCCAAAGCTGGAGTGGAGGGTTTAACCCGGACGGCTGCCAAAGAGCTCAGCAGGTGAGAAGAACCTGAAACAGGATTAAACATCGTGTCACACACGGAGGATCCAGTTTAAAGTGTCGGTTTCCTCTCTTTGTCTCCAGATTTGGGATTCGTTGTAATTGTGTGCTGCCAGGTTTCATATCGACTCCGATGACGGATAAAGTTCCAGAGAAGGTTATTAGCAAGGTACCACACACACACACACACACACATACACACACACACACACACACACTGCAGACAGATTTAGAAACACTTTATCTATCTGGAATGACTAAATATTTGCAGGCGTCAGTTTTGCTCATGTTAAACTGAGTGTTTAATTTTATCTGCAACCAAATCAAAGTTTGACAGAAACTCTGACTCTCCAGTGGAACAACAGAGTCGTCCTGCTTAGTTTCGTCTGTCATGTTTTTCAGATGACGTCTCTGGTGCCTCTTGGCAGGATGGGTGAGCCAGCAGGTCAGTGAAGACGCATGTTTAACACCTTTATGGAAACTACTTGGTGCCTCTTCAGTAAAGGAGGAGGAGGTGGATTGTGCCTGTGTGTGTCTGACAGACTCAGTTTCTGACACTTCATCACTCTTCTTTTTGTCGTCTTGCTGTCGTCCTCCAGAGGTCGCTGATGTCTGCGCCTTCCTTGCTTCTGATGACTCTCGATACATCACAGGAGCCAGAATAGAAGTGACAGGTACAGCGACTGATTCGACTCCAACAGCAGCTTCTGTAAAAACACACGTGTGATCTGATGTCTTCTCATCATAAACTAGATATCTGTTTCCTGTCAAAGTGACGAGCACCCTCAGCTAAACGTTTATTAACCTACACTGATATATATGTTTTGTAAAATCTTTAAAAGTTCAAGTCAAATTATGTCTCTGTTTTTGCCAGGTGGACTTTTCATTGGATAGATGAGCCGTCCGTCACCCAGATGACGACCAATGAAAGGCCAGTTCCTACATTAGTTTGTCAAACTGATTCTACTTTTATCAACTCTTCAGTCACGAGTACTGAGTCCATTATGTTTTTATAAATCTGGTTGTAAAAATGTACCATACAGTGTGAAGCCACTTTCTGTGCCAATAAATACCTGTTTGTCATATTTATACACAGAATGTTGTATTTTATTTTACTTTGCCAACTCATCCTCGTTTGGAGGGCAGGTGGAATTCAAACCTTCAGATCTGCAAACACTGTTCGAAGTATGCAAGAGCTTTTTAGCTGCTGTGTCACAATCAACAAGCCTTTTAAAATGTAATCTGATTTGTTGGCTTTTACTAAGATGTGAAAAGAGTTGAACAAATCTGTTTTCCTGCAGACTCAGCAGGCGTTTCTTGCTGTGAGCTGCTAAAGCTTTAAAAAATTAAATCAACAACAACAAAAACCCAGATCAGATGTTGAAGTCACGACCGGAGGAGTTTCTGTTTTTCAAAACGAGCTGTCGGTCGGTGGAGTCTGGTGGTGAAGCCGAGCCCACAACCCCAGAGATTATATAACCATATTTTCATCTGAGCCACAAATTGGAAACATCAGTTTAGTTTGTAATGTGTAGGATTTCTAAATAGTTTGAGATTTTAAAGTGGTGAAGGAAAAAGATTCATCACTGTCAGAAAAAACCCACATTTTTAAACACTGCAGATTATGGCTAAAGATCACAGCTTTGAAAGTGTATTTTTGTCTTTTGCACTCAGGAGAGAAAATAGTTTATCAAGACTGATAACTTGTTGTGCTCAAAGAATTAAAATGAAGTCACAAACTTCCACAGTCTGAATGGTTCACTGAACTGGTTCCTCCTAATGATTCAAAGCCAGTTGTTTTAAAATATGTACATTTTTTATCACAAGAAACATTTATGCATTTAAAAATTTGCATTAACTTGATGATAAATCCACAGCGGTAGGAACTCCAAATGACCACAAGATGTCGCTGTTTTACAGCATATTGAATTGTGTGGCCAGTAGAATAAAAAAATTAAGAGATTAAAACTTAAAAAAAAAACAACTATTTGGACAAAACTGTGCAGATTTAATGTAAAATAAATGAAAGCTATCAAGAATATGAGTTAACTGATTTCCTTCTCTCTACTGAGACCAACAAGAGCACTTTTTCACAATTATTCTGTAAAATAAGTTTAGTTAAAGGACGTGAAAGAAAACTTTTTGTTTAGCCGCCAATAACTGAGCTTCTCATTCTGCTGCTAACACTGATGGTGCACCTGACTAACAGGTTCCTGCCGTCACAATAACTCGACCTGACTGAAATTAATTAGGTAATAATTCAAACAAATGATCAAAAATCCAGCAGCAGTCGGTTCAGGGCTCTGCAGATTTAAAGACAGATTTTAATTTTAGAAAAATCTCTATTTTCTTATTAAAAAGAAGTGTGATTAACAAAGGAAGCCATGTTTTTTACATTGTTAACTTCAAACAGAAATACAAGAACTTAAAACGCACATAAAGAAAGTGATTATACTGTTTTTGTCTTTTCTCGATGAAAACGCTGCGCAGATGAGAAACAGCTACTTCCTGTGGCCATTTGCAGAAAACGAGAACTACTGATGATGACGGTTTGAAAGAAAAACAAGAGTCAAGCAGCTCTTTTTAAAAAGATTATATATTACAGAAACAAGAATTTAAAAAAAATTACTTACACACATTATAAAATAATACTTTTTTCTCTTTTCAGCACCATATTTTTTTATGTTGAACTGTTTGTCTTCAACACAATAGAAACAAAAGTATTTGAGGTCGTTCTCTCTGGAGAATCTCACGGTCAGATGTCTGAAGTTTTGGTCTCGGCCTTCCCGCCCCCCCGTTTCCCTGCTATATTAAAAAAAAGTGACAAACAAAATAAAAAAACAATAAAATCAGAACCCGAGTATGAAATCACCCCACAGTCCCTCTCACAACCGCTCTCCCACCCGCTGTGGTCTCAGGGAGAAATTTAAAAGCTCAGATGTTTGTGTCATTATTTTTTTATCAGCTACTTAGTAAACTGATTGTCTGCGATGCATTTCAAAGCCCAGTGAAGCAAAAAAACACCCCAAAACCCTGAGCCTGAAACCAACATACGCCAACTTTAAACAGTAGCAATGACAAGGAAATGTGACAGAACTGGAGAGTCACCATTTAATCATTACAGTGGAAGCAAAAAAAAAAATGTAACAGCACAGTACAGTTGATGAAAACACTAAAAAAAAAGGGATATTACAATAAAATATGGCCACAGATTCTTGGTTTGGACAGGGTGTGAACAGAAGCACCATCACTCAGGCTGGCAGTGAGTTTAACATGTACGTCACTCGCTTCACTTGACCTTCAAGTGTCAGCCGCAGGAAATAAATACAAATGAAATATACCACATTTGACTGGAATATTTGGTGGTCCTTGTTTTTTTTTTTCTCTTTAAATCTCAAAGCACCCTGTTTGTTTTTAAATAAATACAATAGAATATCACTATTTCTGTACAAATGGAATGTAATGCACATTTTCCCCAGTAAAAAAAAAAAAAAAGCTTCATGAAATTGTAAAAGAGACTAAAGAAAGTGGAGGACTCAGAGTGAGGACTAAAACTTTGGTATAATTAGCACCTTGCCACACAGTTTCTTTCAGTAAAGCATGCATTTTATTCACTGCTGTAGGAGAAATTGCAGGAGGGAATTTTCAGTCTCATATACACGTAAACCCTGATGTTGCTCTGTGCTTGGATGCTGGATGGAAAACATTAATCAAAAGTACCCAGAAAGTGACTCAGCAAATACTGGACTGGTGTGTGTGGCAGAAACCCAGGCGGCCCGATCCGCGATTTAAAGAGGAATCGGCCCTTTAACATGGAGGCACACTAGCATCAAGTCTAGCACAGTTTACAGAAGTAATGGCTTTTGAATTCACTGTTGACAAAAACCAATTCAGAGAGAGTTCCTGCTTTAAAAACACAGAACTGATCCTGCGTCACACTGAACCTCTCGGCACCCGAAAGATTTTTTTTTTCAATCATCACTTTGAGCTGCGAATCACATTTTGAGACTGTTTTAATAAAACTGCAGGTTGTCATGAAAAGATTGTTGTTTTTTTTTTTTTACAAAGAGTAGAAAATTCACTTGGCTGGCAGCTTAAACACAACAAAAACCAGATGGATCTAACAGACGAGACCAGCTGGAATCAGTTTTGCACAGTTCCCACTTTTCTTTTTTTATACTGGATGTAAACTGGTGGCTTCAGTTCTTTGGTTCCTTTCAATTAAACAAGATAACAGCTTTTTTTTTTCTTCTTCAATGTGAGCAACATGATTGACAAATCACTTGGACGTTCGTTCATTTCTTACAAAGCTCGATGACCTGATGAGTTAAGCTTTCTGTTCTGATCTGACTTCGGTGTCTGCTGCTTTGAATATCGTCCACGAGGAGGAGTTCTGGCTGGCAAGTGCAAAACGGATCCAAAAAAAAGTTTATTCAAAGCTTTCGATCGTCAACTTTTTTATCTGAATAACTAAATAAATCAACGTCCAACAAATGCCAAAGCTGTGATTCAAAACACTTTTAAAAACACACGTACATGCACCTTAAAGAGCGACCGTCAACCACGTTGCTGACAGAGTAAACGTGGGATCAAAGAAATGGAAATAATGTCCGAGTGTGACCCTTTTTTTGAGAGGAAGAGGAGGGAGGTAGAGCAGGTGAGATGAGTGGAAAACAAAAAGAGAGACAGCGGGGAGGAGAGAAAAGTGAGAGGGGGATCGGAGACGGGGGGCGTCTGGCCTCGCTGTGTTTCTCAGGCCGGCCCCTTTTCTGCTGCTGGTAAAGAAAACACTGTTTTATTCCGAAGAACACTCTCTCCTGGTTTTTTTCTTCCTTTCTCGCGGTTGTGCACCCAAACGATGGTCTTCTTCTCTGCGAGTGTTTATTTATTTATTTATTTTTATTTCTCTCCTCTTTACTTTTTGTGACGTCCATTAATTGTTGGGAGGATGTTGCTTTCCCCAGGCACGTACTGTGTTTGTCTCACAACAGCATCTTCGTGTGTAAATGTGTGTGTGTTTGTTTGTGTGTGTGTGTGTGTGTGTGTGTGTTTCATATCATTTACAAGTTAATTTACAAATTACTGGGCGTGTATGTTTAGTGTATATAAATGTGTCTCTAAGTGCATGTGTGTGTGTGTGTGTGTGAGTATTTGCATGTGTTGTTCTTTGCATGATGTGTGTGTGTGTGTGTGTGTTTTAGCCTTGGAAACAGACAGGTCCCACTTCAAAGCCAAACTGCTGGTTGCTCTCCCCAAAGTCTGACACCTTGATGTCCAACAGAGGAAGATGCTCCACCTGTGGTGTGTTGATCTCCAGGACCGTCCTGTCGAAGCCCTTACGATACTGCGGAGACAGACAGAGACGTGTCAGACAGTGGAGACACGACAGCTACATGTGTCATAGTTGTGAGTTAAAACTGTCGATGGTTGTGTGAAAAATAAGGTTGAATTACTTTAATTATGTTCTGAACTCTTAAGCTGCATCATAACTTATTTACAGCATGTTATATTCACAGTTGATGCACTTCAGATGAGGCAGCTCGGTGCTTAACAGTCTAAAAATAGATGAGCTTTTATCATTCTAATACATTATTAGATTATTATGCATGCATCATTCCATCCTGTATATGTCAACAACACTGGTGAAACTTACAAAGTGCTGTTTTCAGTGACAATAACATAGTTTCAGGAGTAAACAGCAGGTTTTTAAGAGCATTCAAGGGTCAAGAATATCACAGACAGTGTAAATTAAAAGTGGTGTGATATCTACTGTGATTTGCAGCGAACAGGAAACATTTTTTTGGTATTATTTTTTGTGTAATTCATCATATGATACGATAAAAAAATATCAATATCTCATTGAATAGTTCCAGAAGGAGATCAATATTAAAGATGTTGAAACTGTTTTCCAGCTCAAACTCACAGAGCAGCCATCGACCAAGGCTTTGATATAAGGGTTGGTCTCGTAGCTCAGGTCCTCGTCGTTGGCGCCCCTGAGGTGCAGCGCCCTGTTGTAGCTGTTCTTGGCGCTCCGGTCGGCCCAGGCCACTGAGCGGTGGCAGTGGTAAGTGAGGTTCTGGCGGGCCTGGACGCTCAGGAGACGCAGGAAGCCCAGCTGGACCACACCGACAGGCTCGCCGCTGGAGTCCACGTAGGAGAACTGGGAGGAGGAGGCGACAGAACGGGATTTAGGAGAAGGACAAGAAGAAAATGAGGAGTGGAAGAGCAAAAAGAGGGAGCGCACATAAACGGCAAGTGATGAGAAGTTAAGAACTAAACTATTAAATAAAAGCATCAACCAGTCCTCATGTCACAGATGGTTACTTACCTTGCTACCAGTGGTGAACTGACTGTACCAGGATCCTGGAGTCTCAGTGTCCCAGGAGCTCATCTTCACCTGCCACCACAATGTCCCACATCAAATGTTACAGTCAGATACGCTGAGTTTTAAATAAACAGCTTATGTGGAATTATAATAACATTTTTTTTTATCTTGGACTAAGTTTCTCTGAAAAAATCACCAAGGTTACTAGTTTTACCACCAATGTTTACACCTTTCTTAGTGTCTTAAGGTGCAGATTCAGTTGATGAATTTAGTATATAAAAGTGGGAAGTTAGACACAGAAACCTTCACCAAGACTGGATAGATAATTCCGAGCCATTACATGTTTAGTTTAATGACTGACCGTGTCGACGCTCTTGCTGGGGTACAGGCACGTCTCTGCTCCATTGGTGAAGTTACAGAAGACCTTGAAGGAGTCTCTGGAGCAGCCCTGGTTGGGGTCAATCCAGTACTCTCCTGCAGAGGGAGACAGAAAGACAAAGCAGATTTATGTAACTTAAATCATAGTCGTTTATGTTAATATTGACAAGGCTATGTCTGAAATCTGCAGATTAATTTTTAAGTTGAAATGACAGTGGTCACCACATCAGGACCAAAACCTGACTGGGAGACTTGACTTACCGTCTTTGAGCTCTGGCTGGCTGAGGTGCAGGTCTTGGCAGGTGCGTGCAGGACTGTCCTGGGTGCCGAGAGGGAATCGCATGGTCTCGATCTCCTGTCGAAGTGAGTTGAGAGATCCGAAGATCTCCTCCATGCCTTCACTGCCCATCAGGAACTCAGTGCCGGTGGCGTCAGATGCAGGCATGTCGGTGTCGGGGAGCAGCTGGCTGGCGTCAATTGACCGCTTGGACTTGGGACTCCTCTGGATGGGCAGAGGCTGAATGACCTCGCCTGGTGGGCCCTAGAGAGCAAGGTTCCATTTTAATTAATCAACTGCCAATCAACTGTGTGGTGCAATGAATGAGCATATAAACAGTATAGTACTTACAGGAGGTCCAGGAGGTCCTTGTACACCCTTTTCTCCCTTTGGACCAGCTCCTCCCTGAACACAGCAAAGACAGGAAACATTCAATGTGCATCACTGCATCAGATTCAAGTCAAGTGAACAGTTTATTAATTTTTCTTGGTACAAACAATCTTAAAGTATACTCACAGAAGAACCCTTAGCTCCTTTGATACCTTGAGGACCCTGGAAAAGATATGAGGCTTTAGTTTAATGATGGTGACCATCTTCAATGTTGGTCCGCTGTCATGAATTTGTATGGTACTTAATAACATGTGAGTAACTGAATCAAGAGGAAAAAGAAAATAGATAAAATAGATAAAACAGCACTCACAGGCAGACCAGGAGGACCAGCAGGGCCGAGGGGTCCAGTGCCGCCAGACATTCCCTGTAGTTAAACACAAGACATGAGAACAGTTTTCATATATTATGATCTAAATCCATGTGAACAGTGAAGGTTGAGCAGATTCTCTCAACTACATGATGGACGTACAGTCTCTCCTTTTGGTCCTGATGTTCCCTGAGGCCCGGGCAGACCTCTGTCTCCCTTCTCTCCCTGCTCTCCTGGGGGTCCAATGAGACCGATAAGACCTGGATGTCCCTTCTCTCCCTTGGCACCGGGGTCTCCACGCAGACCAGGCAAACCAGGAGGTCCCTGCAGGGGGAGAAGAAGAAAGGAGAAGGAGACAAGAGTTAAGAAAAACAAGATGAGGAGAGAGATGATGGACGAGATGGAGGAGTTAGAACAAAAGACTTCTGTGTGATCAAAATGAACTAAACAACTTATTTTACTGTTCATCAAAGTGCAGAGTAGATGTATATATGAAGATAAAACAACATTGTTATCCTACCAGAGGTCCAGGAGGTCCTTTCTGTCCAGAAGGTCCTGGAGATCCTTGCTCACCCTGAAACAAAGTTTGTAACACATTTATCACGTTGGACATCCAACACACTGTGTAACAAGTTATTGCATACACTTATTACTTGTGAAAGATGTCTAGTGGTCTTATTAACAAATACAAAAATAAATCAAAATCTTTACTGACCACTGATCCCGGGAGTCCTCTGAGACCCTCTGTTCCTGGTTTTCCTGGTACACCCTGGGGGCCCACAGGGCCGGTTTTTCCTGGTGGGCCGACAGCACCTGGGTCTCCCTGTGAAGAATGATGACATAACCATGATTAGACATATTTTAAAATGTGATATAGTGAAGAGAAACCTGCTGAAACATGTCACAGAAGTAAAGAAATCTCAGCTTGTAAATGTTTTTCAGAATAAAAGCAGTGGCAATGTTTTGTTTTTTTTGGTCCTGGTGTCATTAATGGAAATTAATTATCATCACCAGAAGGTGAAACAGTAATCTGCTGTCTGCTTTGGTCTCATCATAACATTTCTATATGGTATACCATGAGTTTAGACTTCATTAGCTCTTCAGGACCAAAGGGAGTTTAAAAAATGTACCACAAAGCTCAACACTCACCTTAGTTCCCTTCTCCCCCTGACGTCCCTCAGGTCCTCTTGTTCCAGCAGGGCCCTGGAAAATAACAAATGACAAAAAATATAATGAATTATCTGATTTCAAATTCCATAATTTCATCAAATCAAGACAGATTAAACGATGTCACTGAACTGTATATAAAATAATTGTTGTTGAACAGATTCAGCACTTTGTCCTCTTAAAGCTTAAAGGATAACGTGGTGAAAAATGTTTTTGCTACAACATTTACAGACTGTTATCTGCTACATGTTTTATCTTGTGACATCGGGAGAAAGAAGCGGAATGGATGCTTGATGGAGGAAAACATTCATGACTGCTATTCATGAAAACACCCCCCGATACAACCATGAGCCTTTTGAATTAGAACTGTGACCTCACCCTCTTTCCAAGGGGGCCGGGAGGTCCGTTCTCACCAGGAGGTCCAGGGGAACCCTTTAATAGGTGGCAGAGAGAGCAGATTGAGGTCAGGGAGATATTTCTTATAACACTTATAACACATATCTGCATTGTGGATCTTTTGACTTACAGATTCTCCTTGTTCACCATCTTCTCCTCTCTCTCCCTTGGCACCATCTTGACCCTGAAGTAAAACAGATTAATGTTAGAAGTTTTTCTTTTTGTCGTACAATTTAGATCAAAATTTAAGACAACATGTGTATGGAACAAGCTGAACTGGTGTCAGCTTTGCAGCCACATGCAACAAAGTTAAAAAAACCCCAAGATATTATTGATATGGTGTGTAGAAAAAGGGATACTCACTCTGGGTCCAACCTCACCAGGGGGACCAGGATCACCAGGGAAACCAACAGGACCCTGAAGTTAGAGGGAAAAACCAAATGTTATCTGAATGTATCCAATAAAGCTAGATAGAAAATCACTTCTGCATTGGAGTGTTTGGTCATTTATATGTCACTGTGTGTGTGTTGCATTGTGTGAATCATACAGGGTTTCCTTTGGGTCCATCGTCTCCAGGTCGTCCTCGTCCTCCAGCGGGACCAGCAGTTCCAGGCTGACCAGCCTCTCCCTTCTCTCCGCGTTCTCCACGAGGACCCTGACAGCAGGAGCACAGAAGTATTTGTCAACTCAGGGACGCTGTTAACCCGTCAGTAAAGGTACAGTATCCCAAGAACTCAACCCACAAGACGTGACAGTCACACACTCAGCCACTCACCTTCTTTCCAGGCTCCCCTCCGATTCCAGGTGGTCCACCCTCACCGGGCTCTCCCTATGAGGCAAACAGTATTTCTGTAAGTCCTCAAGTCACGTTAAAATTAATTCAGTTTTTATTTGACGCCATCAAAGTCATGCAGCAATAATGCTCCAAAATGTGTCAGTCATTGTACCTTCTCTCCAATAGGTCCAGGATTTCCAATACCACCAGGAGGACCTTGAGGACCCTGAAAAACAAACACAAAAACAGTTCACATAAAAATCGTCACCAGCAAAAAAGATTTAAGATTACTGATGTTCTTGGGGACATTCTCAACACTTAAAATGCTACAACTTACAGTCAGTGTTGGAACAGTACAAAAAACTAAAACACGCAGATTTTATATTATTACATTTTCTTTATTTAGTGAAGTAAGAACTTTAAACACTCACATCAGCACCGCTGGGTCCAGCAGGGCCACGAGG
Organism: Acanthopagrus latus; assembly: GCF_904848185.1. NCBI lineage: Eukaryota > Metazoa > Chordata > Actinopteri > Spariformes > Sparidae > Acanthopagrus > Acanthopagrus latus. The sequence goes on along the minus strand of NC_051041.1, from coordinate 3,457,641 downwards.
TCCTGGAGGGCCTGGAGGACCCTGGAAACATAAAGAGACTCATGCTTTCATCACCATCTATGATTTTATTATTATAAAATGAGTCACTGATGCAGACTTTACAACTGATGTCATGTATTTCTGAAACTCACCAGAGGTCCAACATCTCCCGTCTCTCCCTTCTCACCTGATGGTCCTGGCAATCCCTGCAGGACAGGAGTGAAGGTTTGAGAGTGCAGCTCACAACATCATAGAAATATTTGTATCAAAGTTTAAGATAAAGATACCCTGAAGCGTGTTTTACCTGCAGTCCGATGGGTCCTGGGGCTCCTGGGAATCCTCTGGATCCTTCGTCACCTTTAGCTCCAAAAGGCCCCTGCTGGCCTCTCGGTCCAAGCTCTCCATCAGCACCCTGCACCAGAAGACGTGAGCGATATTATTAAACACATTGTCTTGAAAATGCCTGAAAAAACTCGCTGATTTTGTCCTTAAAGAGTTCAAACTTGTACTCACAGCAGGACCGGGCTGACCGACAGGACCCATTGGCCCAGGTGGACCAGGAGGACCCTATCAACACACAAGCACAGAAACAATGAGCAAAACAACAAAACAGCAAATAGACAGAGAGAAACAGCATCGTGAGACAATTTTAATTCACACAAACTGATACAAATCAGCATCACTCACATGCTCTCCTTTTCCTCCCTTGGCACCCTTCTGACCGTGCTCTCCAACCTCTCCCTGCAATGACGAACAAACATCATGTTACAGCAAAGACGAATACGAAACAAACCCCGATATAAATGATCAAGAATGTTGATGAAAGAGCAAAGGAAAGGCTCAACTTAATAACCACGTTATGACACTTCTGGATGATTAATAAGGTCACTCAAATGATAATTAAAAAGACATGTTGGTTTAAAAACTTGACTTAGAGTTACTGGCCTTGTCTCCATCCTCTCCAGGTACTCCAGGTGATCCAGCAGGGCCAGGCAGACCCACGGGACCCTGCACTCCATCCCGACCTGCTGGGCCGATCGGGCCTTTCTCACCCTGAACAGGAGAAATTAAAACAAAGAAGAAAATCAATAGTTGCGTTTCTTTGGGTCTATGTAGAATGTCTTTGCACACTTCTGCACACTGGACAAAATTCTCAAGAATACTCACAGGAACTCCCTTCTCTCCAGCAGGTCCAGGAGGCCCCTGAGGGCCTGGTCTACCAGGAGGTCCAACAGGTCCAGCAGTACCAGATTGTCCCCTCTCACCAGGAGACCCCTGAAAAGGAAAATAGCGATTACAGCAGGTATTCATTGAATGAATTCTTCATTCTGACGTTGGATTGATTGAGATATACTGGTAACACTGCATTGAACAGGTTCATAATCACATTCAATAATGAAATATTTAAATATCAGTAATATTAAAACACAAAATGAAACGACCATTAAGTGATTTGGCAAGCTAGATATCACTGAACATTTTATTTATCGCTGAAGGAGGGAGGATGTTCTGAAAATGAACTTGAAAATGAAACGTACAGCAGGTCCAGGAGGTCCGGCAGGTCCTTCACTTCCCTTCAGTCCTCCACCTCCCTGCAAGAAAAGGCAAGAACGGAATCATCAATAATATTTCATCTCACCTCTGCAAGACTTTATCCAAAGGTGAACTTGCTGCAATCAGAGTGATTAGCTGTGTTTGGCTAATAGCATCTGCCTGGTGAGCTACACAGTATTTCTTCTGGTCATACTCACAGGAGTTCCGGGCAGTCCTCTCTCTCCAGGGAAACCTCTCAGTCCTGGTGGTCCGTCTTTACCAGGGCCTCCGGGAGGTCCGGGGTCTCCCTTGGTGCCCTCCTTCCCTGATGGACCAGAAAGTCCCTGCTCTCCAGGTGGACCTGGGGGTCCGGGATGGCCGCGCTCGCCCATGGGGCCGGTCTCTCCTGATGGACCCTAGGTGGAGGCAGATGGGGAGAAAAGGAAAAGGGACATGTTGTGTTATTATAAATTTAATATGATTTACTGCATCAGTAATGAGAAAACTCTGCATCATGATTTTTAAAACTCACCTGAGGTCCAACGACTCCAGGAGGCCCAGGTGGACCCATTTTACCTTGGAAACCCTGCAGGAATAAAGTTCAGTTAGAAAAATAAAACATTTTTACAGAATATTGAACCTTGTAAGGCACATCAGCTTCACAGATAACTTTACTGAATACATCACTAATCAGTTTATTCAGTCACGTTCACGAAACAAAAGATCAGATACATAATTGTGGTTAATCAAGTTTGAACCAAATACAGCTGACGTGTCTTTGAATCCACCTCCCAAGGATGTTAAGATCAACAGAAACAAAATTAAAAATTCATATTTTTGCTACAAACATATCTCTGACATAACTACTGAGTGACTGCAGCCATGAATAAAAATGAAAACATCTCCTTACTGCTGATACATTTATCAGTTTGTAATGATTTGGTCTGTTCAGTCTTATAGGGTTTATTTTTTGAGTGGCTTCTTCCTAAAATAAAGTGATGACTGGAAGGTAAAATAAAGACTCTGAGCAGTGATGAAATTAAACTTACAACTTCTCCTCTCTGGCCAGGGTGTCCAGGCAGTCCATCCTTTCCTGGTGGTCCCTGAAAGGAAACATCAGTTAACCTTTATATATTATTTAAGTCTCCATAGTAACTGTTCCTACAAGCAAGAGGGTACTTAAAACCCAAATCCATCCTGGAACAATTTAGTATAATTCTCTTATGTAAGGCTGCCATTTTGAATATATACAGTCTCATCAATAAGTCTATTAGAAAGTTCATAAAACGTTTTCTTACAGGAGGTCCCTTTGGTCCGGGGAAACCATTGGCTCCCTGAGGTCCGGGCAATCCCTGTTAGGACAACAACATATGATATAATAAGAACATATAAGAATGCCCAATAAACCATCGAGTGTCTTATAAAACATAAAGAATGTAAACTCCAACCCGCAGGTCGTGTTTTCCTATAATGACAATCAAGCACTCACCCTCTCTCCGGGAGGACCAGAAGGGCCATCGCTTCCAGAAGTTCCCTAAAAAAAAGTAAATAAAAAAGTGAAGTTTTGGATCACAAACTGTTTTGTGGCAAAGAATAGGGACTGTTTTGCTGAAATATCAAAATTACTTTGCTGCATCTTTAATTAAACTTTTGGGTGTCAAATTAAAAACATGAGATTAAGTTGTGAAATTAAAATACGATGATGATGTCAAGAGGCAAAAAGAGATAATCAGCAACGATAATCATCGACATCATCATAATGGCACTTTGTGAAGGACTCATGTGGACACAGTTTTACATTTCACTCTGGATAAATTCACTTCGTAGACAAACCTTTGCTCCTGGTTTCCCAGTCGCGCCCCTCGGTCCTCTCTGTCCTCTGGGGCCCTGATGGACACAAACAGTAACAAGTCCTCATCAGTCAAAACTGTACAGACAGTTACTCTTTAATACCATGCACAGAGAAAAAGAAACATTTTTTGTCCCTCTGTATTCAACAGCTTGAGTGGTAGAATGGGTAAAGACTGTCATCCTCTGAACAGAATAGCTTTTATAAACTGACTTAAAGAATGAATGTATAAAGTGAAATGGTACCGTTGGTCCTCTTTGTCCTCTTGGTCCTGATTTGCCACCAAGACCCTGAAAAACAAACATAAAACAATTATAAACTCAGCTAGACAAAGTGAACTGACTATATATATTAATGTAAAGGATCCATCAGTAGCGTCTCTGTGCAGAGATAATCATACAGCTACATCATTGACAAAGAACAGCTCACTTTTAAAGACTCAAATCACCAACAATTTAAAGCCATGTGGAGCTGAATAGTCAGACTTTAGAAAGAAAATATTCCAAAGAGTCGTCGACTTACTCTTGTTCCTTTCTCGCCGTTTGAGCCAGGGAATCCTGGGAAGCCGAGTGATCCCTAAATAAACAAATCAACATTTCAGTATTTCTGATGTTTCACACATTAAATCACCTGGTGACAGTGAGTGTGAACAAAGTCCTGGATGAAGCAATGAGTCAGTTTTATCGATGTATGTGTTTTCTCTTACCTTAGGTCCTTGTCTTCCAGGATATCCAGGAAGTCCTGGTACACCAAGTTTACCCTGAAATCACACGATCACATCATTAATCATTATCCTTTAACTTGAATGCACCACAACATCTGTAATTTATATATTATCTTACTAAGGGTACATGAAAAAAAAAATATTAACATGGAGGAAAATGTATGAAAAAATATCTGACAGTAACTCAAATGTTTAGTCCCCTCAACTGTGTGAGAGTTAAATAGATAACACACTTGGACTATAATTAGTCAATAAGTATAAATTCCATGTTTCAATGTCATGTTCCACTCAAGTGCACATACATGTGCAACCACAAGAGGGCAGCACAATGATATTTCCCTCCTAGTGTATCACCAAAGAGAAAGCACCCTCAGCTATTTCTTAGAAAATGTGAAATATCATTTGTGGCAATTATTGGTAATTATTTGCAAATATAAAATCCAGTTTTTGATCAATAATACACAAGGCAGGAAATGATGCTAGAATATCAGAGACACATCTCATGTTACTAAGAGCCAATCATGACGTACCTTCTCTCCAACGAGACCAAGTGGTCCGATCTCACCAGGGGGTCCGACGCGACCCTTTGGCCCCTCTGGACCATCCTCTCCCCTGGGACCTGGCACTCCAAGCTCGCCCTGTAAGAGACAAAACAACACCATCAGCACAAACCAATACAATATACTGTAATTCAATCAATCCACTGCTTCATTACTCCATTAATCATTCGATCAGTGAGCTGATCTTACCCTCTCTCCCTTGAGACCAAAATCTCCCTTAACTCCAGGGAAACCATCTTCTCCCTGGAAACACAAACAGCACATACAGTTAATACTCAGCAAGACACTTCATCATCTTAGTTTTTGATTTCAACTCAAAACACATTCTGACAAAGACACGTTGTTTTTGTTTTTCTTACATTTTGCTATTGTGAGTTGTTACTGTGACTGAACTAAACATTTGCATATCATTACTTTGCAACTGAGTAAGTGATGATTATTTGAAAGTATTAAACTGTGATGATCACTTACCTTCTCTCCCTTGTGGCCCTTCAATCCACGAATTCCTTGAGCTCCCTGCAATCAAGGCGTTACATATTCACTCATATGTCGAGGAATCTTTAAGACTTGTGTTGGTTCAGTTTACATGCAAGTATGATGCAAAATCACCCGAATGGAATACAAAAATGGCCTCACAATAAAGCTGTGAACTGACCTTGATGCCACGAGGGCCAGGATAGCCGATAGCTCCCTGGGGACCGTTGGGACCCTGGAGAAAGTCAAAGAAAGAGGGACAAACTTACAACACAATTAATACTTTAGAGTAAACATGTTCCAAAAAACAGCCCTTTTAAACAAAATCTTTCAGATGTTTTATATTTCTCTTTTTATGAGCCATATTTAAGTTTGTTTGTTTGTGGTGGGATTATTTATGCTCGACACCCACCTGGTTTCCTTTGGTGCCAGCAGGCCCCTCCTTTCCTGGGTGACCCTGAGAAGGAAAGACAGAGAGTTCAAGCCTCAGTTAAGTCAACCAATATTGATGGATTCAACTTAATTCAGTGTTTGTGACATAAAAAAAGAAAAAACAAAGAGTCAAACGTACAGGAGGGCCATCAGCTCCGGGCATTCCTGGCAGACCTGGTTTTCCTGTGGGACCCTGTTGAAGAAGACAAGATGGCCACAGGTGAGTCTAGTCCTTGTGCCAAACAATGTGCAGCTACCAAGCCGGTAAGTATTCGCTTAGACGAGTCCATGTCATAATATTGCAATATAACAACCAATGACACTATCACACATTTTTAACAACTCTAATCTCTGTGCGTCTTTAATCACAAAAAATCTCTCCTATCCTACTGGTTTTCACTCTTTTAACATCCACCACTGCATTATGTGTCACTCCGACATCTGTTTTTATACAAGAAACACAACAAATTGAGGATGCACAATTATCTCCAAACTGTATTTCAGTGGGATATTGGATCTCCATGGAAGGGCTAAATCTTCCTTAGGATATTTCTTTATTTACATCTCTCCATCATGAATGGAGAGGATTTAGTAAGAACACAAGTTTAATCTGGTCATTGTATACCTGATGCTTATATATCTTCATGAACAAGTTAACTTCCTGTATCTTGCGCCTCTTTCATGCAGAGTAACTAAATATATTTTTAGTTTCTTACTTTCTCTCCTGGGGGTCCGAGGGGTCCCTGAGGTCCTGGCATTCCCTGCAAGACAACAACAAAAATGCATGGAATGAATAAAAACTCTCTATATGATTTTTTCCTTTAATTGTTGTGTTCATGTGAATGCATGGACACACTTTTCAGCTCACAGTTACTTTGTGAAAGAAGTTAAATCACAAGCATGTGATACTGTCCAGCTGTCCTCTGTCTCACCTGAGTTCCTGGGGTTCCCTGCTGACCTGGAGGTCCTGGCTCACCTTGAGGACCCTGGGTGATAAAAATAGCAGATGATGAAGTGATGACAAGCGCAAAGCAGACAGCAGGACAAAGTGAAGGGCAGATAAGGAACTGAGTTACAATAACAGGTATTGCTACTTATTATCTACTGATAGTACACTGTTACATAAAAAAAACATGGTGGATAACTTATAATGACACTGACCAAGTTTCCCTTGGGACCATGGGGCCCGTCATTTCCACGTACACCCTGAGAAAAAGAGAGATTAAACAGAGAAAATCATTAAGAATTCATAAAAAACTCAAAACATTTATGATTGCAGACTGAAAACTATCTCACTACTTATGTGATGTTAGTGTTTGTCTTTAGAGTCAAAGGAATCAGCAGGCATGCTTCATTTCTGCTTGAAGCGGGCCTGTAGGTGACAGGTTTGGACAAGGAGGTTCTGCTGCATCTCTTTGGATCCTTTCACAATAACTGTCCACTATGAGTCAGACAGTGGTAAAGGAATACAATGCTAAATCAGTAGAGCTCAACAATGTTTGATCAAAGTTTGAGCATCAAAAGGAAACATGGGACTTGGATACCGCGTGTGTTATTACTGTTTCGAGATGACTGTGGAAACATTACATGTTCATTTTTAGATAACTGGATATTTCTGTCTTTATATCAGGTCACAGCGTGTTGTTTCAGTTGGTGCTGTGGGTGCTGAGTGGTCAGACAGAGAGAAAACAATGCAGCTATAATAACAGCAGCACAGTGTGGTTTGAAATTGTTTTTTTTACTCACAGGAGGTCCAGGGATTCCAGGAGGACCTTTGGGTCCGAGCAAACCACGAGGTCCCTAGAAACACACAGACACAGACACACAACCCAAAGTCATGATTGACATATTCAAATAGTCTGTAATAAATCATAACGTAGATTAAAATAAATGGTAGGTCATCAACAGCTGTGGCTGCACCATCAGCATCAGGACATACTGACAAATGAATACATAAAAGTAAATAGACGGACAAAATCTGGGTAAATGGTGCACCTTTGTTTTCAAATGTAATTTTTGATTAAGGACGTTATTTTATTATATATTATAATGATATCTATGGAACTATAAATTTGTAAACGTTTGTAAACATACCTAATTTAGAATTCAAATAAATTGAAATAATAAAAACACCAACAATAATAAAGTAAATCAAATATAATTTCTAACTGCTGTGCACTACACGCATAAAGGGTTAAAATATCAGGAGGAAAATAACCTTCATGCAACCATTATTCAAAAAATATATAATTGGATCCAACATAAATCTAAATTTGTACAGACAAAAAGAACATGATTTAATGTAACTGACATCTGAATTTACAGATTCAAAAACGGAATGACTATACACTGTGTAAAGGAAGAATTCATGGCAGGGCTTTTGTATTGGCTGTCGATTTTATAAATGTGCCTAAGAAAGTAGCCACTGAATTTTTTTATACTGTCCTTGTAAAGACAAGAAAAACGAAAGAAAACTAATCAGTCATCTAATTTCTTTACTTCTGTAACATTTTCATTGTGCACACACTACACCTGTGATCCTGACAGATGGCAGCTGCATCGTCTAACTCTGTATTAGTGCTGTGGTTAGAAACAGCAGGTGTATCAGATGGATACAGACAGATCTATCTTGGGATGCTGTTTACAACAGACACAGAGGTGCACATGTGACATATAAATAGACACGTGGGAGGAATTTATAAACAGCTGTTTTGTCATGGAGACACTCACTGGTTCACCTGGGAGACCCCTGGGTCCAACATCTCCATCGTCTCCCTAAAAACACACACAGAAACAAAATGCTGATTAGTAACAGTGACAGAGTCACACAGTGACAGATGTTTTGGGTAGTGCTGTCTCATATCGTCATACCCTCTCTCCGTCCTCTCCTTGAGGGCCTGGTGGTCCCATTGCTCCACTGTCGCCCTAAAGGGAGATAAAGAGTAGAGGAGTGAGGATTCAGGAAGATTTTTTTACCTTGCAACCACTACCAAAAATTATAATACTGTGTGAAGTGTGAGTGGCATTTTGAATGAGACTTTTGACTCACCCTGTGTCCTTTGTCACCAGGCAAACCAGGAAGGCCATCAAATCCACGGTCACCCTGAGAGAGACACACAGACAGGTATGATTACTGTACCAAGTCATAGCTCACTTGTCAAGTGTCTTTCACTGAAGAAAAAATAAATAGATTGTTTCAAACATAGATAATAAAGTAGTAATCGCTAGTCAACAACACAAGGAGTGTCCACTGTGGTTTGTTTCTGTCCATTAACATTTCTGTCCAATAATCTCTCTATCATGGGACAGAGAGCAAAACTGCAGAGGAGATTAAAGTCAGCTGCAAGCAGTGAGGTTTTATTTTGATATTGTTCATAAAAGAATGACACCAGAGAGAGGTTACCTTAGTTCCAGTTTCTCCTGGCATTCCTCTGGCGCCATCAGCCCCAGCACGGCCCTGTTAGCAGACAAGCAGAGGAGGAACATCTTTAAAGTGCTGCCATATAAGAAACAACAATATAACTTACCAGTGTTTTGTTTCTGATTGGGCGTGCTCGACTAAGATAGAATTTGACAGGAGTATAGGAAAGCTCCAGGTATCGATATAGAAGGTTCAGGTGTTGCAGAGGAGGTGACAAAACCCTTTCTGGAGACATCCAGCGGTGCACTATACAAACACTTTCTAATAAAAACTTATATTTGACTGAAAGATCTACAGCTTTGACAGAATTTACTTACAGGGAGCAGCCCCTGAGAAACTACAGTCATGTAGTGCCTGTGTATTTTTGGGTGAACAAACAACAAACAATTGACTGAAAAAAGGAACTACAAGCTAGGCTGGACATTTTTTATACTCACTCTTCTTCCTGCTTTGCCTGGAGGTCCCATCACACCCTGGGGTCCCCTGGTGCCCTGAAAATTAATTTGATCGCTGTTAGAAAACGTTTTCATACATCTGAGCTGACTATATGTTCAATACTAACATGCACAATGCTAAACTGTAAAAAGCAAAGTTAATTTCAACATGTGAGATAAACTTTGTTAAAATGATTAGATTTAGAGTTCAGGCTTGGCCCAGTGTTTTCACCTGAGGTCCGGGGTCTCCACTCTCTCCCTTCAGACCAGGACTTCCTGGATTTCCCTGAAAACAACATCATAATCATCATCATCATCATCATCATCATCATCATCATCATCATCATCAACAACAGGTAAGGGTCAGAATGACAGATGACATACCAGGGGTCCAGGGCGTCCAGTGTATCCCATTGGTCCAGGAGGTCCTTTCAGAGACATCTAGAGACAACAGCATCTCAAAGTCAATGATGACGGAGGCATAAGGTCACTTGTAATGTTAAATACGTACAAAAAAAAGAGAAGATCTTCTTTAACACTCATTTCAAATCTCCCTGCAGGAGAAAGATCTTTGTTTTTTTTGCTGTGAACTACATTTTGCAGTGTTTTTGTACTTGTTTCAATGAGGGAAATCAATAGCAAAGAGAGGCTGATGTTTACAAAATCAAACGTGTATGGACACAAAGTTCTTCAAAGACGGTGACAATCTCAGTCTGTGGCGAAGCACCAAGTCTCGATACATGCCTTGAGGTAAACCAACCACAGAGTGGAAATGTGACGTAAAAGTGATCACTGACCCGGGCCTGAGACAAGATGGCTGCCACCTGGGCTTCCTGCGCAGAAACGACGGGACCCTTATCTCCTCCACTCTGACCGAAACGGAACTGCAAAAAGAAAAGAAAAAAATTAAACCACATGACTAAAGACTGTGCCAAATAACCGACAGGCTTTATAGACTGTAGCTGTGATAAGCAAGGAACTTCCAACTATTAGCTCTGTGAGAAACCAATATACAAATATTTAAAGAAAAGACAACATTAAGCTTTTAACTTGAATGTGTGCTGAACTTACAGCATTATACAGAATATTGATCAACGGTCTGTGTGACATCTTAAAGCCTACATTAGAGAGAAGCAGTGCTCATATCTAAAGCCAGTCAGATAGTATTATATTCTATTAAAGCATCCAAAGTTAAGGGTGTCTCACAGGCAGCATGACTGAGGTTCCAGGAGGTCCAGGGACTCCGTCAGCTCCGGGCAGACCAGCTTTACCAGGAGGGCCCTGCAGGGTGGAGAGACGGACAGGTGAGGTTCAAGAATAGAGTAGAATCAGCTACAAACCTGCATGTCATCAGATCAAGTGAAACACTCACCCTCTCACCAGGGTCACCAACAGAGCCAGGAGGTCCAGAGGAGCCAGGGGGGCCAGTAGGACCCTGAAAGTAGCATAAGGGAGGAGGACTTAAATATTCTGATGACAGGCTCAGTGAGTTGGTCAGGTGCAGCTTGATCACAGTGATGTACAGGAATATCCAAAACATAACATTCAAGAACTCTCCTTGATTGTCACAGCTTTGCAATAGAGAAGTGCAGGGGCTACGAAACTAGAGAATAAGTGTAATTTACTTACAGCGGGTCCCTCAGGTCCAGGAGGTCCTTCAATCAGCATACCCTGCAAAAGTTACAATTAAGTTAAAATTAAGTAAAAAACGTAAAACAAAAACCAGACAAAAGAAGTTTGAATCATGAGTGTATATTGCACAAATACAAGTCAGTACTCCATTAATTAGCCTCCAATGATTTTGAGAGGAAAATGCTGGTTTGTTCATGATACACCTTAACTGGTAGACGTTTATGGGATCTGTCCCTTTTCAACAACTTATTTCTGTTATAATGACGTGATCTGATGTGACGAAGCTGTGCTGGATTAATGTGGATGCAGTACATGTGACTGGAGGTCTCTATTCCCTATTGGTCACAGAAGGAGCCTTTTTAAATACACCTGCTCAGGTAAAGCTGCCTAAAGACAATCAGTAACTCACAGGCTCCAAAACAGCAGGATCTCCTTTCTCTCCTTTCTGGCCTCTGACGGCAGCCTGAGGAAAACACACATGTAGCCAACAATACAGCATAGTCAGTATAGAGGTACTCACACACACACACACACACACACACAGAAAATAAAAAACACAAACACACCCACAGAATGCATATAGCAGACAAAAGTGTTTTGGCTGCATGCATTCAGACGACAGGTAGACACAAACATAAAGACACCCTCGTTAGTTTATATCCAACACTGCTCTGCCAGTGTAGAAAACAGAATGATAAAACATAAACCTGTTTCGCTTGGGATAATGGCGTAAAGCTTTCGTCCAAATACCGATGATTCACAGGTCCAACAGTTAGTCCATAACTCGTAGAGGTTTTTTGCATTGATACAGAGAATTATCAGGGCTTAGCAGCTCAAAATGAAGCCAGACACTGAGATAAATGGCATTCAAGAAAAAAGATGCAGCATTTGGTTACTGCTGCACTTCCGAATGCCTCTTTATGCAGTGTATGTGATAGTTCAAGTTATCATTTATGTTTATTAGGATCCCCGATAGCTTATACCACAGTAACAGCTCATCTTCCTGGGGTCCTGAGGTGCTTACTATACACCGTATAGAGTAAAACCGATTTCAACCACTGATGCAGGGACTAGTTCTTGGTCCTTTTAGTATTTGAAATGCATTCAGACACTGGTTTCTCTGTGACTGATTGAGTTTGCCTGATATAAAACTGAATCCCTGTATACACCGTACTTGCATGGTGGCCATTTTTAATTTAGTGATATCACGCTTTTTATAATCTAATGGAGTTGAAAGTACATTTGAATCCAATATGAGTTGGAGTAGAGTTATCTGTTGCCACTTTAACTACTTGAGTAAGTTGTATTCTATCACTTGTTATTCTACAATTTGACACTGAGACTTTTGTTGTTACTGCAAATGTATATCAGTTAAAAACTAAATACAATAAAAGGAGGTCTCTCCATAGATAGCAAACTCAAACAAGTCATGTGAGAGGACACTGAATACAATTTGCCAAAAACTAGTTTTCGGAGTTGGTTGAAATTGATTTTTTATTTATTTTTTTGCCCGTGAAGCAAAATTACTTACGCCTCCCTCGTCTGTCACAGCAGACAGAGCGGGGCCCATGTTGGCATCGCCCTCTCCAGTCTCCAGTAATGGCTCATTGTAGTCCCTGTAGGAATAGTCGTATTCCTTAAGGCCCACGTCCCCAGTCACATACTCCTCGGTGAAGGCCTCCTCGCCCACACCGCCTGCCTTGGTGGCATCTACCTCCTCTCCTCCCAGTACTGGCTCCACCTGGGGCTGGGTTTGGTTTATCAGAGGCGCAACAGGATAGATAGAGGAGCACAGAGGGATGAATCAAGCAAAGGAAAATAGAGAATCAAGAGGAGGAAGGGACAGTGAAAAGAGTAGGGAGAGGTATGTGAGATGGGAAAATGTTAGTAAGGAAAAGAGAAATATAGAATGAAAAAACAGGGAGAGTAGAAGAGGGAAGGATATATAGAAAGAAGTGAGTCTTACCTCTTGCAAATAAACAGTGACATACGCACAGAAAACAAAAGACATCTGGCAGGTTGTGGGGACGTTATCAGTTCTTCATGCTGTACCTTCAGTCTGATTAGCAGGTTTATTCTGCAACCTTCCGTTAATCACCTGTTGAGCTAATAATAATATGTTTCCACCAAAGCATATCCTCATCAGCTTGTGTGTGTTGACCTGTAGCCAAATGATTTCTCCAAATTTACCTAAATATATCAACTGGCATTAAAATGAAAGCGAAAGAGAGACACTTTAAATCTGAGGGTCATGTCTACATGTTCCCTGAACACACAGAACTGATATGAAGCACTTTGTGAAAACAAGCTGCTGCTGGCATGTGTGATGCTATGCAAAGCGAAAACTATGTTATTTTCTATTTCACTTACCATGGGTGTCAAATATGAATATGAATCCATTGGAATTATGCTATACTGTCATGTCATATTAAAAAGCAATCACTGAGAGGGCAAATACATCTGAAGGAAATTATAAATTATGTGTTTCGGTTTCTAAAATACAACATACAGAACTGACAGATTTCTCTTCAAAAACTGTAGCAAAAACATCCTTAGCTTCAAAATTGTAAAACAAATCAAATCAACAAGTCATCAAAACAGCTAATATAGGTTAAAAAGTATTATGACAATATGGATTATTGCCAAAATTAGTGAACTGTGAGAAACAGATCAGAACTGTGAGAAGCTCGTTCTCGATTTCTGATAGTTTACAGCTGTAAAGTGAGTCACAGCAGCTACTGTATTCTTTAGTTCAGTTAGATTTTTCCCTCAAAAAAGAATGCATTATATTCATCTCCCTTTGGTTAAAACTGCATATCAAATATTCCCATGCGGATCCCTTTTTCACAAGATTTTTTGCTCTGATGTCAAGGTCAAAACCTGATCAAGCAGGGATCTTGAGATGAGAACAAAACAGGAATCTTGTTGTTAGAGGAAAGAGGGAGCCACATAAAAATGTTTGATGATACAAGTAAATGAATGTGGTGCATTCTCTTTTGAAAAGCATTCTTTTTGTCATGTCACATGGCATTGGTGCCAACAAAACACTGATGGTTGGTTAGGAAAGTGTAAAGAGAGACACAGAGCTACGACTGCTTGGTTAAACTACAAAGACTGGGCTCACCACCACACAGGTATTACACTGTCCTCTTCCGTTGGTGATGGAAGTGTCTCGTATTAAGGTGATGATTTATTCTTGTTCTTGTCACCTTGTGCTGCTTAGTAACTTCTGAGTTTAATTTACATGTGTTTTCTTTATAAGGTTTATCTGTTCTGTTGGTCTTCCTTGAATCGGTGTCACGGATTGGTGTGTATTTTTCTTTTTACCTGTGCAGCGCCCTCTTCTTGTCCAGTCACCTCACCGTCTGGCAGTACAACCGTCTCCTCATAAAAATAATCAGTCTCTGTAGGGGTGTGGCCAGCCTCGGAATATTCAGTGTCTACATCCTGATTGGTCAAGTTGACAGGAATTGGGGAGCAGGGAGGAGGTAAGCAGATTTGATTGGAAGAGCTTGGTTAGTTCAAAGTCTGCTTGTAAGTGATAATGAGTTAAAGAAGAAAATAGAACATAACATCATAAAATTGTGGTTGCAAAAGGCGAAGCCATTTTTTATTGGCAGCCCACATTTTTAAAGTTGTAAAGACCAATTTTAAAAAAGAAATTTCAGGTAGTTTCAGAATCTGAATGACTATAAATGTTGCAGTATGCAAGATTTAGGGAGTCATTGAGACTGCTTTGCTGAGATTTCTTTTTATTGTATTGTCGAACAATTTTTAAAGCTTCTTAAAGCTCACAAAGCCAAGATTCATGAAAGGGTGAAGTCTGCTCGTATTTGAAGTGGAACTGAGAGCCTCTATCCATCCCGTAAGATGAAAACATCGTGACTTGATGCTTTGGGATGTCTAGTTTCACCCAAGACCAGAAAACAGAGAGACAACCCCAATCAACAGCCTCACAGAACGTAATGCAGTAACTTCAAGTCATGAATTTCCCAAAACCCCTTAATGAACATGGACCTCAAAATGTCTCTACACTGAATTATGTCAGCTTCAAAGAAGACCACACCTTGATTTAAATTTAACATCTAATGCAGGCACACTTGAAGCTAGATTTTTTAGTATCTGTGAGGCTGCATTATTCATATTTGATACAAAATATATCCAGAGACAGTGAGACAGATGTCGGAGAGAAAACACAGGTACTTCAAAAAAACAAACAAAAAAAACACAGAAAGAGAACGACAGAGTGACAGGGGAGTTCTGTTGTGTTGCTTGTGTATAGAATGTGATAGTATTTGTGTTTTCTCAGGTTTAGTTTTTATGCCACAGCAGTCCATGCTCATTCATTTGACCAGTACATAAATGGTTTCCCCCGAAAAGAAAGAGACGAAGTGCTGGATTGTAATTCAGGTTCTGAGATCCAGTTTCAGCAGCTTGAAGGTAGGAGTGTGAAGTGAAGTAAAGAACAATGAAACTTTACAAGTAGCCATGCTTCAGTGTGCACCGCTGTATCATATCATATGGAGAAGTCGGGTAATCACGAAAATCATATGATATATAAACAGAGGCGAAGGCGCATAGCTTGGTATGAACCAGCTTCCATTCTGAAGACCAGAATGTCCACCATCAGGGATCCACCTCAAAATGTGTACAACCTCTCATTTATTGAAAGATCAAACTGTTCATAAATGAGACCAACAAAGGTGGTAAAAAAAATTAAAAACATTAGTTGTATATATGTATCACAACATTTTTGCTGCAGACCCTGGATGGTGGAACGATCTGGCAACCAGGTGGGACAGCTGGAACATACCACTCTGGCCATTCCAACCCAAACATGGGTCCTGCTGTTGTACCTGTTGATAACCGTTGGTAATTTTCTTCGCTGGGACCGCAGTTCCACTCAGCGCAGTCTTGCCAAAGGGTGGGAAAGGTTTGTGCAGGGATTTGACATTAGAGTCCACCACCATCTTGGTTTTCGTGGGTCTGGGTGGAGTGGGCCGGACAGGGGCAGATGTTGCAGGGACTTTCTTGGGGACGAGAACCTTTTCGACCACGTTCTTCACTACTTTGCTCACCGTTGATTTGACCAGAGGGACTTTTGTGACCACAGTTTTAACTTTGGTTACCTCTTTGACCTCTGCCTTTACTTGAGCTTTTTCTGCAGGAGCTTTGGTGGCCACAACCTTTGCTTGTTTTGTAGGTTCAGGCTTTGATGCTTTTGTGGGTTTAGGTGCCTTGGTAGCTTCTACCTTGACAGCTGGTTTAGCTGCACTGACCACAGTCTTTTCTACTTTAACAACTTTCTCAGTCTTTGTTTTTGTAGTGGTTTCAATTTTTGCCTGATTTGCAGCACCATTATTAACGACTTTCTTTTCTACCACAGTAACAACTTTGCCATTGCCATTAGCCTTAGCCTCACCGTTGACTTTATTCTCAGCTTTGCCATTAACTTTGGCTTTAACCTCTTTAACCTCAATGGTAGTTTTGCCATTTCCATTGACTTTCTTCTCTGCTGCAGCTTTTCCATTGCCGTTTCCATTAGTCTTAGACGCAACAGTGGCTTTTCCGTTTCCATTGGCCTTCTTTTCTGCTGAGGCTTTTCCATTTCCATTGACTTTCTTCTCAGCTACAACCTTACCATTGCCATTTCCATTCACTTTGGCCTGAGCTGTAGGCTTGGCATCAGCTGTAGCTTTGCCATTGCCATTCGTTTTTGCCGCAGCTGCTTTTCCATTTCCATTGTTGTTGGCTTTAGCCGCACCGTTTGCTTTCTTCTCTGCAGCTGCTTTTCCGTTGCCATTCTTAGCTGGAGCAGGTGTGGGCTTAGATTTAGCTGCTGCTGTTGGTTTGATCTTAGACAAGAGAATCTCTACTGCGGTGGGCTTGGCTTTTGATGGCTTGACTGGTGAAGTCTTTGGTGCTTTGGTAGGCATAGGTGCTTTGACTACAAGTTTGTATTGTCCAGACTTTGCGGGCTTAGCTGGAGTGGGTTTCGCTTTGACAGGGGTGGACTTAGTGGGGGCTGCTTTTCCATTGACCGCCTTCTTCTAATATCCAAGATTATTGTTTGGTTGAGATGTTTTGTTTAGTATGTAAAAGTGCATATTGACAAAGGCAGGGAGAGAGAGTGGGGGAAGACAACAATATATGGAAGGGTTGGGAGGGGGATGAAAAGCACAAACAAGGGATGGACAGAAGGAGAGAGAAAGACAAGAGTGGATGTTTTGAGAAACAATGACATAAAGATGGCCAAGGCTTGGATGATTTACTGAGACTGTACAGGCATTACTGGATACAGCAGAGGATTAATACAAGTTTCAAACCAGTAGCAGAAGTACAAGTTATTAAACAATTTCAAAATCCACATTTTGAGTAATTTCAGGTCATATCATTAAGGTTTTTTTTTTTTTTTTTTGTTGCTGATCTCTCCAGTAATGCCATTCCCAATATTAATTGACAAAGCAGCATCTTTGTGCTAATGATTTGGAGCCTGTGGTTTGGCAGAGGCACTGAGGGTGTGACTGGTCAGGTAAAGCTGGTGCTGAACAAACACACACACACACACACACACACACACACACACACACACACACACACACACACATACACACACACACAACACACACATGCACACATACACAGAGTGTATAATGCATTAAGTCCAACTGCAAGACAAGGAAGGTTATTGCTGTTTAGACATGCAAAAGAAGGAGCATGGATGCTAGGCTAGCATGCAAATGTACATTAGTCACATATAACCCCAAAATGAGAACAATAATACATGATTAATTTTTACTTCTCATGCTTTTATAATAAACATACATGCAAATTAACATTGTAAAATTGACATAAACTTCACCCAAATAATGTGCAAAGGAAAAACAAGCCATTGGAATGAATATGAAGTCCTCACGTATGCGACACAGAACACAAACAGACTTAAAGGAGACAGACTGTGGCATACATGTATGTCATGTATGCCATACAAAGGTTATATTTACAACCATGAATGCGTATACCAAGACAAAAACATGTGCATTGATATTCCAATGTTAACTAGAAAATGGGTATGTAAACTGTTGATGCAGTAGTACAGTAGGTGCATGCGGTGACATCCTCCATGACAATTAATACAATCATGCAAGTAACAAGACAATAGAGACACATGCCCTGGTCAAATAGTGTTGCAAATCTCTCTGTTCTTTTTTCTCGTGATTATCTGTGAAACCAAATTTGGGGTGTTTATTATAAAATGAAAACAATCACAGAGGAGCATTTGAAACTCAATTTAATGTTTTTTTTTTCTCTGACTAGCAACTTAACACGAATCTCTCCTCATCTATAGTGTCTGCATTATAAATGAAAACAAAAAACTAATTTAGGAAGACTGCTTGACCAGGATCAGTTTAGGAAGAGGCTACTCCAGAACTCCAGCTGGTTTCATACGGTTATGTTACCAGATAAAATTAAGTAGCCTTTCATAACAGTTGTGATTAATGAATAGACCATATCATGCTATTTGGTTTTTCAGAGACTGTTTTCTTTGTGATAAAATGTTATCATGCGCTGAGAATGTTTTGTGACACCTGTTTCTAAACACAAGCTCGCTCTCCTTAAATTATCATCAGGTTTTCACTCTACTTTGGACCAGGTGTGTTGGTTCGATTTAGGGTTGGAAAAAGATGTGTGAAGACGGAGTGAAAAATTTGAGAAAAGGAGTAAAATTGTGAATGTGTGGATAACAACACAGCTGAACTTACACCACCCTAGTGCCCCCACTTGGCCACATCTGAACACACACATATATATATATGACAACATGTAAAAGACATGAGGACAAAATTATCATGAGAAAAAGTAGTCCTGTGTGACGGAGGAGGTGGAAACACATGTGTGAGGGTTCAATGAGGATAAAGAAAAGGTTAAATGTGAATAAAATAAAGGAGGTTTGGAGAGATGAAGGTCGAGAGAGGCATCTGGTGTGCTAAAGGTGAAAATGTGGATTTTCAAAAGCATATTTTTAGTTAATGTAAATTTAGTCAATACTCAAATATTGAGTAAGCTAAACCCACAGTGTGTTATGAAGTAAGCGGTTACTGCCTCGATACCTCTCTCTCTCATTCTCCTTCCCTTCTGTCTCTCTTGCTCCCTCTTTACCTGTTGATTGGGGGCCCCAGGTTGGGGAGAGGGGTGCGCAGAGGCAGAGGGAACGCCTGTTGTTTCCTCATAATAATAGGGGTATTCATGGTCATCCTGCTCCTCATCAAAGTACTGAGAGATGGGGAAGGGGGGTTTGAAAAGATTGAGAGATGGGAAGGATGGGTTGGCAGAGGGGAGGAAGGTTCATGAAAGCATGAGGAATGCATGAAGATGGGGAGAGTAGATTTCCAGGGGGAGGTGAGCAGAGGTTGCAGAGGACACAGAGGGATAAATAAAGGTAAAGATGGAAATGGGGTGAAGCATTATGAGGGGAACAAAATAAAACATGGTGACAGACAGCGAGAGACTGCTAAGGAGATGACAACAAAATGCATAGCGTTCATTTTTCCATTCATCAGAAGGAGTCTGTGCTGCTGGTTACACAGCACTGATGTTCAGACACAGACGACGCTGATGAATGAGAAAACAGCAAAAAAAATAAATGAATAGAGCAGTGGGTGAAGCAAATGAATAAAACCACACTGATTTATATTCATTCAGAAAGCAGTCATTTCAACAGCATCAACATGACAGGGTCTGGGACGCAAACTGTTGGAGTTCTGTACAGTGACTGATACAACTTGTATTGACTGATCCAGCATGCAGGCTTATAAAACAAAGGTCATGTACTTTAGATGGATGAATGCGGATGAAAAATCACTTGCTACTTTAGCTGTGTGGGGCAGCTGGTGTCAGGGAACTATCAGCTCCAAAATATCAGAGTGTTTTTGAGGGAAAAATAAAAAATGAGGGGGAGCTTGCAGAGCTTATAATGTATATAATGTGCACAACCAGTCTCAGTAAGCAAAGAGGCTCCACCTTAAGCCATCTTCATGCCAAATCCTTATACGTCTCAATTTTACAAGAAAACCAATCAGAATTCAACTTGATTGGCATGTTTTATGTTTTGAACAAGTTCTCCTTCTTTCAATCCACGACAAAAAATGAGCAAGACATTGATGTTGGCTTGTATCATCCTCTTTCCCCTACCTTCCTGTGCTCCATTGTAGGAGAGCAGAAATAAAGTGACAACTCTCAAAGCAAAGAGTACGATATGATGGAAAATCGCTCATTCTTAGTGGAGTACTTTTGGAAAGGTGTGACATGACAATGCCTCTGCTTTTTCTTTGGTTACCGCGGCGACACCCAGACGGAGGAGGTGAGGAGGAAAGTGGATGGATACAAACTGTTGCTAAAGACGGGGATGCGTGAGGAAGACAGAAAGGGAGAGCAGCACTTTGATGACGTTATCAGACGACCCAAACTGAACCTGAGGACTTCTCTTTCATTTTCAGAGCACTTGTGCATTTTATGTGGCCTTTGGTTTTATTATGCATCCACATTTTAAACCAGTTCAATCAGGTGTTTCTCAAAGAAAATGCAAATTCCAGGCAGGATGTATTAGAAGGATATTTCTCCTGAAAGGCAACAGTGCTAACCGCTCAGCCATCATGGCAGCTGGATGGACTCTCTAAATTTCATATGCATATAGCACTGTGGTTGCCTTTTCTGTCATTCTAAAGTTTCCTCTTCATATCTTTCCTTGAGAACACAGTGGCTAAAAAACATAAAACCTTTACGGCAAACTATTTAGGTCAAACTAGTAAATATCTTAATAGTTTTCTTTCTTCTAGTAAAACGTCTTTTAAAAAGTGCCACAGAAAAGGAGAAAACAGTCCGCAGGTTCTGTTTGTGCCTGCTTAATCGGAGCGACAGATGAGCCGATAATTTAATGAATGAGTTGTGTTAGCATAGTGCTGACGGTCTGAGGTAATCCACTCTGTTATGGATGCTACTCAGTAGTCTTGTAAACTCTAAGGGATGTGTATTCACTGATCCCTCATCCCTTTGTACACTGTATAGGAGGTGTGAGTGAAATATAAAAACTGGTTTCTGTACCCTGTGGGACAGTTTTCAAGACAACTCTTCCCTAAGAAAGTTTATTGTAATTGTTGATTTCACACGACTGTGTATGAACTCGTGTCGTGGTGTTGTTACTCACGTATGTGTTGGGGTCCTGAGCCTGGGTCTTGGGCAGTGGGGAGTCACAGTCGGGGCTGTAGTGTTCACAGAAGTCATAGGCAGCCTGGGGGTTGGAGGCAATCAGCAGTTGCTGGATATCTCCCTGTAAAGAAGAGAAAAACAGATCAACATGTGCAGGCAACAATGGGTTTTCTCATATCATTAAAAGCTATGTTTCTGTCTAGAATGTAATAAAGCCATACTAACTGCATCATGCATATCAAGGTCCTCACCTGGAAAACTTCCTCATCGAGCAGACGGGCTCCGAACACTGTGATGCCGTTGGTGTCGACCTCGGCGTTGTTGCCGCGGGGCAGGGGACGGGTCATCTTCTTCTTGCAGTCCAGCAGCAGTGTCACGTTTTTCTTTGAAACAGAGATAGCGATGCGGTGCCACCTGGAGACAAGGAGGAGGAACCGAAGGCGAATAAATGTGTACTGTGACTACAGGTCTGATTAAAAAAAGTATCAAACCGACCATCAGATCACATATAACCACACAACACTCACAAACATGCAATTCCCACCCACACGACCCCAATCATGTCATCTCAACCAGTCACAAACTGGTTGTTGCTGGTTACTGACTTGCCATCAGCCAGGTTGACGCCTCTGAACAGTGGGTAGTCCTCAGGGGCCGGCTTGCCATTCTGATCCTCATACAGGAAAACAGGTGAGCGTCCCATTTCAATGCCCAGCTGCTGGATGCCCTGCTCGCTGTAGATGGAGAGGAGGAAGGCCTGGAGACCAGACTGTGCCTTAACCAGAGCCATGATGGAGAAGTTCTCTGGGAATCGACCTATTAATAAGGCAAAGGAGAAATGGGAGTAGAGAGAAGGGTTACAACATGGGCTTGGGTCATTTATAGGTATCTTAAGAGGAGAGAAAATAAGGACCTTTTCATGAAAATAAAGGAGGCAGGAGAGGAAAACTGGGGGAAATAAGGAAAAACAAAAGAAAAGGGCTGGGGAGCTTTAAATTATTAAAGTATGATATCTGTGTCAGGATCAACTGATTACAGAAAATCCGAATAAAGTCCCGTGTTAAGCTGGCACAGGTGATGAGGACACATAATAACAGGTGGGAAGAGCTGGAGAAGGAAGTCTAAACCTCAGAAAATGAGTTGAGATCAACTTTGACTCTTGAGGATTTTTTTTTTTTAACAACCACATAAGTGCTACTTTCTCTTTTCCCTCCTCACTCCGGGGTGTCAGACTGTATACTAAAGTTAATTTGTTATGGCACTCCCACACAGTTTGACTGAGCTTCTGCACTGCAACACATAATTATACGTTATATCCAAGAGCAATCTAGCAAAGGGCACAATAGCGTCACTTAACTCCAGAGAGCTCTGTTTTAAATACACCAGAAAATATATAGCAACCTGTAATTCTAATTATAGGTTTTCTTCACTCTGGAATTCATAGAAAATATGTTAAACACTATGTTTTCAAGTGTACTATGATACTGTGGTGTATGACAGGTACACGGGTTAATTTCTTCAGATTTGTTTCCGCTTTCCTGAGCAAGTTGTCTTGTCAAAATAAAACAAATTCAAAAATTTCATATAAAAAGTTATCAAAAATAGTGAAATACAAATTCTCAAATTTAAGACTGTCAGACCCGCTACATTCATTTGGGAATACCTAACATTGTAATGGCAGCAGCAAGATTCAAACACTAGATGACAGTCAGTGACATTTCATCTGCTTGTTTTTCATTCATTATAGTATTCAACAAAATAATATGCATAGCCCTCTAATTGCTCCCTTTATTCTTATTAAAACACTTCCATGGTTATGTCTGTTACTTTTTTGTTGAAACAGTACTGTACAGTACAAGGTGCTCAAAATAAATATGGAAGATCCTGGGTGCTAAACAGGATTTATTCTGACAACACATTTTAAATTAAGGGATATTTCAGTTTACTTGTTATGTAAAAAGTAACAACACAGCCTGTAAATAGTTGTATAATGTCCTTGGCTCTATTCTCTTTTGCTTCTCTTATAATTCCTCCAACAATATGGAAGGGGAAATATCAAATCACAGCTACTTCTTCAAGTTTATACTAATCACGGTCACACAACCTTTCACCTCTCGCAACACTCAAACAGCGGACGTCCGCTCCAGGTGAGGCCTACCTGAGAAGAGCTGCTTGGTGGGGGCGGAGATCTGGGCCTTCTTGGTGATGCGGTAAGCATGATCGGGGGAGCTGGAGCGACGGGATGTGCAGAAGCCGGGGACTTTCTTCACGCCCTCGGGGAGAGAGGGAACCTGCAGGGCCCGCAATACGTCCACTGGGTCTGAGGAAAAGAAGCAGGAGAACACACTGTCATTGTAACTCTTGTACAAACATCACTAATACAGATGGTTGGTAATAAGATCGAGGTGTAAATACAGCACACAGTAACACAGAAACTGGTTCTCTAACAGGCCTTTCAGCAGGCCCATCATCTGCACAGAAATCACTGTCAAGATCATTTAAAGCTTAGTCTTATACTGCTGCTATTCTACTAAAGACAAACTAGAAGTCTCTCTGCAGCTACAGAGACCTAACTTTGCCCAGACGATCAAAAAAATCTTGAGAGCAATCTTAAATGTTCTTGCAGCACTAAAGCGATATGGGAGCAGGTACAGGGAACGTCCACAATGAGTACCACTGTACATTAGGCATAATGTAAGAAAGGAAGCTCTGTGTAAGTAAAAATGGGCCACAGTCCAAACCACATATATGAACCACCGCAGGGCAGGTACAGTAAAGCTCAGTGTAGATCAGAGCGGAGACAGTGCCCTCTATTCTGCTCACATTTATCAAGCAACTGAAACAAGTGGCTGTCGATAAACACACGAGAGTTCAGGTGTACACACACACACACACACACACACACACACACACACACACACACACACGCACACACACTACAGGTATCCAGTATTCATCCTAACAACAGACAAACGCTGTACCAACTGGTTTCGCATCCTGACTCCACTTTCACACACTGAGGTCAACCAGTCTGTTTCTCCACCTTCAGTCTGCACTGTGGTTTGCCTTGTTGGCTTTCTCGCATTGCTCAAAGGCACTGTGTCAGTCTGAGTATTTCAGCTGACAGGCATGTTTCTAACTCTAACTGGAATTCAAAGTTTTTTTATTCTCTATTAGTATTCACTGTAGCACGGGTGGTTACCATGCTACAATAAATACTGCGCTATAAGCCAAAAGTAGAAAATTACAGTGGAAGAGGGAGGGAAAGTCACAATTATGCTACACACATTCTGTCTATTTCTCTTTGTCCTCTAGACTCTGACTGTTTACCTGATAATCTAAAACATGATTTACAGTCAGTCTGACGTTCATGTCAGCACTTATTTCACCACGGTAGATGTCGAATCTTTAAACAGGACAGATGTCGTAATTACTCACATGGGTG
The DNA here is from genome assembly GCF_904848185.1 of Acanthopagrus latus. Lineage (NCBI taxonomy): Eukaryota > Metazoa > Chordata > Actinopteri > Spariformes > Sparidae > Acanthopagrus > Acanthopagrus latus. The sequence continues at coordinate 3,432,952 of NC_051041.1, read as the reverse complement.
ACTTGTACTGTCTTGTTGCAGAAGATTAAATGAAATGGTTTGTTTATTGGATTCCTGTTGAAACAGCAGCACACTGTTGATTTCTATAGGAACACTATCATTGACAGAGGTCGAAGGTTAGGCTCAGTCTTACTCTCAGTTGTTTCATACATGTCCATATCATGAGACAGCATTCACTGATGTAAGTCCTCCCAACATGCTGAGCTGCTGTGAATCGTGCTGCCAAATTCAAGATGGAATGCCGAACATGCTTGACATGAATTCTGCCAAGGATTAAAAACAGAAGGCTTGCACACACAATATTTAGATGTCTGAGAATGCAAATCAAACATAATTATAAAGTCTTCCGTTGACAGTTCTTGATGGTTCTGAAGTGGGGCAGCTATAAAGTTAAAGTTCTCAACATCATTTTCCTAACAGCAGTTATCCTCCCTCAGTCTTGGCTGGCCTTCCTGTATTTGAGGTGCACCAGGGAGCTAACTTTGCTGTTAACAGCCAATTAAATACAGTTACAGCCAGCTCTGATGGGGCAGTTCTCATAATAAACCTCTGGTGGCAGTGATGCATTGCTCCTGTGAAAACTACAGCGCTGATGAAAAGATAACAACAGAGCCTTTGATGCAGCCTGTGTGTTTGTTTTCATTTTTCATTCAAAGGTTATTTTTTTTTAGTTTCAATTTCCAGGATATTTTAAAAAGCACCAGATTTAAGCAGAAACTATCAATCATGAGCACCTCAGCATGCTTGAAAACTAGCATAATGCAGAAGTCCATCACCTCTTGGGCCGCTGCTGCAAAATTAGCACAAAGTACGAGTACAATGTAGAGCATTTAAGAGCGAAACCACCAAAGGATGCAGTTACACACCACTCTTATTCGACTCCAGTGTGACAGTAATGCACCAGGCAACACTCTGGGTGACGTTAATAAATAGACAGCCAAAGACTCATATCACTGAATTAATTATGAATCTGAAAAAACTATAACATTGCATTATAAAGCTGTAAAGTGCAGCCACTTAGGATGATTTATATTGGCCTCTAATGTGAAGTTTCCTCGTGTTTGTCCTACAATCACACTGATCCCATCAGTGCTGCTTGTGTTTAGGTGACACCCAGTGTGTCAGAGTTAACAGTTATTCAAACAGGCCCACAGATGGAAATATTTATTCTGACAGAGCAAATGGTGTGTTAATACTGCCTCAGGGCGTCTAGACCACAACCCATAAACGTCACTCTACACCAGGGAGAGGAAGAATAAGGGGGGATGAGAGGTGAGAGGGAATGATGGAGGGATGGTGGGGGGGAGGAAGAGAAGGCACGAGTTAGATTAATTGGTATTGTGATGCTTCATTAACGGTTTAAAAACAGAAACTTCCAGCAGCTCCTTGAAGGAGGAAATGAATAGAAGGGAAATGAATTAGTGAAAGTTTGACATTAAAATAGAGATGAAAACACACGGGGGTGAAGAAATGTATGTATCCTCATTTCACTTGTTTCAGATGTCAAAGTCTTGACTGAACTGTTTGTTGAGTGGTTAAACTTATTCCATAAAAAGTCCTAAAATCAGAGATGAAGGTGAAACTTCTGTTTTCCAATCATATCAAATAACCCTTTCCAAGAACTGGGGGGCATTAAATTTTATATACCTGTCAAGATTTTTTGGGATCTGCACAGGAATGCCAGGAATGAGAGAGAGTCAGAACGATGATATGAGCAATGAAAGGATGAAGGAGCGAGAGAGAAGTTCAGGCGAAGGTGGAGTGTGTGAGTGAGTGTGTGTTTTGGGGGGTCAGGCAGTGACAGTAGACAGCGTGGTTCTGTGATGGCAGGATACTGGATCAGATTGCAGCCCGAGCTCCCCCAGTACACCCAGTACAATGTGCCGCTCTGTTCTCCCGCTGCCTGCCCAGCTCACATCTGCAGCTGGGGCCCTTCCTGCCTTGAGGACCACAATCACGACAAAAACACACCCACAAAAATAACACACAGGGCCACAGAGGTACACACTTACACAGTACCAGCAGGGAAAACTGAACCGACACACCTCGCGACACGAGGAGAGACAAATATGAAACTAGACAAGGTAGGAAAACAGAAAGCCAGGGGGGCACAAACTCTCTCTCTTTACTTTCTTTCTTCTCGGACTTCCCGCTCCATCGGCCCTTCTTACCATAAGCGCTCACAGATGGCTGCAACTCTTTGGTGTAAATGTAGACCAATTACACTGCTGTCATTAAGACAGGAAACAGGGCTCCCTGGCACGTGAGGGCAGTTACTACCGGCGCTGTAGGTAAAGATTACAGTAGCCTGTACAGTCATCGCTCCTGACAGCCGCAGGAGGTGAAATAAAAAGGCCATTTCCAGTAGACGTCGCACAGATAACATTAACACAGTATCTTAACGACTATAACTCTTCCACCAGAGGTTGCTGAATACACTGAATCTAAAAACTTTATAATACTGAGGAAGCTCAGTCACAGGATCATTTCTCAGGTTGTCTTTTCTGATTCCTATCAGCCAGATGTTTAATCCTGTCACCCAGGGAACATGTAAATCACTGAGACTGGTGTAAACATCATCTGATATAATGACAAGCTGTTTAGTGTATAATGGAGCACTGTACTATGAGGTGGATGTATTTCATCAACAGGCGCCTGAGGACTAAAACAATCCTATCACTGTTAGACTCCAACACATTCAGCTCCACAGATCCACGACCGATCGCTGATAGAAAACATCTGGAATGCCCAGGTAGGCAGTCACACTGTATGGTGAGGTGGTGCGCTGGTAAAACAGCGGTGTGAATTACTGCAGTTCCACTCACTCGCCACTAGATGGAGCTAAAACAGATTTAATGAACTTGGTGACAGTTGCCACTGTTCACCAACTACAGTGCACACACACACACACACACACACACACACACACACACACACACACACACACACACACACACACACACACACACACACACACTATACAAACAAACAGGCTGGCAGGAGTGAAGAACAAACAATGCTAATGCTCACTTAACATGTAACTATCAAGCAGAGTGTGTATGTTTGGTCAGCTGACAGCTGAAACGACCTGACTAACAGAACTGCTGTCCGGAGATGGAAAGTAACTAAGTACATCAACTCCACCACAATACTTGGATACAATTTTCAGGTACTTGTACTTGAGGATTTCTATTGTCTACTACTTTAAACTTCTACTGCAGTATATTTCTGAAGCAAATACTGCTCGTATTACACTCCTACCACAAGTTACACTGCAGATTAAGTTTAATATGTAAAATATAACAACATAAAACTTAATTGATCCCCAGGAAGAAATTCACAGGCTACCAAGCAGATAAACATAATCCTAATATACAATATACATTATTCTGAATATTGAATACTTTTACTTTTAGTACTTTACTTGGTCATACTTACTTAAGTGCAAATTTCAATGCATGACTTTTCCTTCATACGGGATATTTATGTGCTATTGACTTTTACCCAAATATAAAATTGTAGAACTTCTTCCAGTTCTGCTTCTGTCTGATCGGAGAGCAGCTGCACACACAGATTAGATGCTGTATGCACACAACACACCGGAGTCATTAGTCAAGACAGTTTGCACAGTAAAGGAATCCATCTTCCTGGATTTCTCTTAAAGCCACTGTGAAACATTACACAACCCCAAATTAATGAAATAACAGGAATAAAGGACTCGTCTGAGGGGAAACATACAATCATCATAATCCTCACAAATTCCATCCCTGCATCCATTATCTGTAACTGTAGGCTCGGGCCTATTCCAGCATGCACAGAGTCAAAGACAGTGCTGGTTGATACGTGTTAAACGTATGTTTCTGTGTTTAAACATGAGTATATCGCGCACACACACACACACACACACACACACACACACACACACACACACACACACACACACACACACACACACACACACACACAATCATCTGGTCAGCCCTCTGACTTCTGTGAGGTGACAAGTGTGTGAGTCTCAGTTCACTTCAGAGGAAAATCTTGATTTCCTCTCCAGGGCTTTCTGCTTAGATGCTCTTTGTAACAACATGTGTGTGTGTGTATCTACTGTGAATGTGTGTGTGTGTGCACGTGTGCTCTTTCCTTTTCTGGTACAGTTGTGCTAAATACTGGACACACACTCCAGCTGACACGCTGACCCCTCACCTCTCACCTTTACACAACCACCACATTGTTAGACACTCTTAGCAAGACGGACGTGCAATATTGACCACAGACGAACACACTCGCCAACACGCACACACACACACAGAGTTGCACAGTTTTTGTTTCAGTATTTGAGTCTCCAGCGAATACACAAAGCCGGGATTGTTTTTATGACATATTTCTAATTTCAGAATCTATATTCCATGTCAACTAAACTCCAGTTGTTTCTAAATGACCAGCTGTGTCCCCATCCACCCAGCTGACCACGATGGCAAAGTGTATGAGCTGCTGCAGGTTGTAATTTTCATCATGGTGCTCTATAGTTACGATGTATTTATAATGCCTCGTGTACACAGACAGAAAATCCATTATGAGTACCCATGCTGTAAAAAGGGGGTTATTAGACTTTACATTGTTTATATGGTGTAAGATGAGGGCTTGGCTTGTCCGTGGGGTGTTGATTATCATGTAGATGTCACATCATGTGACAGTGATGATACAGAGCGATCATAAAGATGTCCGAGTTATAATACCATCAGATGGAAACACGTTTTTCTATAAGTCTTGAAGGACAGCAAATCTGAATTCCTGAAATCTTGGCATTTGAATAGCATACAGTAATTTGAACATATAATATAATTGAGAGCCAAAGTCAGCTGAGAACACACATTGTGCTGCAGATTATTTCTTACTGAGCCGAAGAGCTGATGAGGAGTTTTGATTAATGATGCAAAATACAACATCTACCTGGCAAAAAACTAGAACAAAGTGACGTCTCTATCGTGCAACTGGTATATAAACACCAAAAGGTGATGAAGAAGTCAGATGATAAATTAAGAGTACATCTGAATAGATAAACAGAATCGATGCATCTCAGCTTGACAAGTGTATTCTTTTTTTAAAATTCCGACTAGATCACATCTTGAGCTTTATTATCTTGTTTTTATCTTTTCCCACCTGCTTCTATAAGCACTACTTTTAGACTATCAGCACTAATGAATCCAGCAGGGATTATAGGGCAGTGCCAACATTTAGTGTGACGCAGCCTCATGTGGTTTCTTCATTCCCTCCGTTGAGGAGCTGCTGCCAGCATATGCCCGAGTCCTCTACTGTACCCGGTGTACCATTATGTGGTCTGTGCCAGTCTGTGTGTGCTGCACTGAGGCTGCCAACGTGTATCGTGCTGGAGTCTCGTGTGGTTTCAGGGCTGGTGGCCGCAGTCTTAGTTTGGATCAGAGGGTGGATACTGACACCACAAGGCCTACATGGGACCACAGGGCCCAAACCAAGAGACAGTCAGTGGTTCCCTACTATCAGATGGGACAGACAGACAGTATGGGCGCAAATTAGAAACCCATCTTAGGCTCATTGATGTGCCTGTGCACAGCGGTAAGACACTGACCTACAATTGTAGTCCAAAAACACTGTCTCCATATTCTACTTTAAAAGGAAAAGCACTTGTTGCACTGAACTACACCACAGTCACTGTAACTTTAATTAAATCAAGATGATATTACATTTTACTTTGATTGATTTAAATCTGCCAATTCACACAATCTGAGCCATTTTCATTACAAAACAGTGTAAAGATTATCATCTGCCCTCTAAAAACTGGTCTGTGCTACACAGATAAAACATAAAGAGATGTAGATAATATCTGAAAACAAAAAGAAACACTTGGAAGAGAAAGATGTTGACCAAAATACACCTGACCTAAACAAACTCATATTTGGAGCAGTGTTAGGTAGCAACAATACATTTATGTAAAACCAAACATCTTCAATAACAGTGACCAGTGATGTACATCTATCTCAGAGTTTAGCCAGAGGGGACGGGTGTAACAGCAGCGAGCCAGCACTACATCATAATCATCATCACTGTCTCTCACGACACCTTTTTAGTGTGGAAATCCCCATTTCAGAAACCTACCCAAGATACTGCAGATATTCAAAGGTGTGATTTAGCTGGAAAAACAAGTGTGAGGCACTGCGGAGCGAGTGCAGGAGGACTTTTTATTGGTTGTGATGTGAAAACTCTGCTCTAATTACTGAGTACTTTTATCTAATGTCTGTTCCTGCACTAATGCTGCCAACAGTTGCATCGAGAGGTCAGAAGTGCGCTCCTGTGATCAGACGCTCATCCCCGTCTGAGCAGCGTTTTAAAAACTATTTTCAAATGGAAAGACGGGTCTGATGTCTGGAAAAGAGATGTACATTAACATTACATGTAAAAACACACAGCTGGTCTGCACGCCCTCCTACACCGACTTCCTAGAAGCAGCAAAATAACAGTGACTAGGAATAGCATCCTATACAGACAGTCTGTCATTATAAAGTTGGCACACTCTCCTGCCGTACTTGTACATCTTCTGCTGAAACAGAATGCCTCGGAGGAAAGACGCCTGACTATCCACACACACACACACACAAACCACAAAATCATCACCTATGAAACCCAAGAAGAAGGAACGACTATCTTCAACTCGCTGTGTTCCTTTAGGTCTGCAGTGCTAATGTGGTTTTGTCTGAGAAAGGCTTTTACAAACTCACAGTCTGAGGAGCTGTCATGGTTTAGAGACAAAGCCTCAGAAACATCTCATCTTTGACTTCTGCATGATTTCATTTTTTTCACCCAAAGGCTGTGTCGGATCTGTCCATGCAAATGATGCAACTTTGAATAATGTGGTTGAGGAATGAGACTGAGAATGAGTCACAGTGTCCGTGCCAAAGAGATGCCCAAGTCTCTCAACAGTCCTGATTAGTAGGTATGAGCAGGATGACTTATTGTCTGTACGCCAGCGAGTGTGTAGAAGACAGAGCTACACACGGAAATGCAGGATACAAAAAGGGAATCCTACACAATTATAAGAAATGGTAAGTCACCGATCACACAAATCTGTTTTAAACTGAGCCCAGAGCTGTCACAGTGTTGCCTGTGCCACTGTTTACATACTCAGTTGCCATGATCATTAGAAGTCTCTAAACCAGAGGACATTAATGACAGGCTAACAGGCTAACAGGACACTTTGAGGAGAACATTTCTGGCCTGACTCTGTGATCAGCCTTTTCCTCACAGGCTGTGTTCCTGCAGCAAAATGCAGCAAACTTACATTACACATTTATTTCACAGCTAAAAGCTCCAGACAAGACTGTGTGTGTCAGTCTGGTGTGACACAAGGTTTTTCTGCATCAACTAAATCTATTTTTTCAGAAGTAAGGTAGTCTATTGATGAGATAAAACAAGAACTGCTAATTCAAACCCACCAAAAATGATTTGATAACTCTGATAATCGTATTGGTTTTAGCTCCAAGCTCTTCATTCTGGTGTCATTATGATGGCTGCGCGTATGGAAATATGTGCAACGATGACATCTGGGATAGAGCACCTGACTAGCCAACACTAGCCGATCCAAAACTGGACACATTACCCTACACAACAAGCGTATAGAGTATGGATGTGGATCACCAGAGCCACAAGGGCTCATGGGAAAATGATGACAAAGCAGAGGAAATTCAAAAGTTGAAGCTGTCAGACTGAGTCGCACGTGACCAGCAGGAGCCTGAAATACCACATTACTTCCATACAGTCCCAGGAATGAACTGTCAAAACCCTCTGCCACCACATATAGACCTCTATTCACAGAGAGAGAGGGAGAGAGAGAGAGGGAGAGAGGGAGAGGGAGAGAGAGAGAGGGAGAGAGAGAGAGAGAGGGAGAGAGAGAGAGAGAGAGGGAGAGAGAGAGGGAGAGAGAGAGAGAGAGGGAGAGAGAGAGAGGGAGAGGGAGAGAGAGAGAGAGGGAGAGAGAGAGAGAGAGAGAGAGAGGGAGAGGGAGAGAGAGAGAGGGAGGCAGCGGGGTTATGTTTAGTCAAGGCAGAGACAGACTGCCCTTTGAGGAGGCTCTGCTTTGAAATGAGGTTGAGGAACATCCATGTCAAGAAAATATTGCCCTCTGATTTTCTCTCCCTTTGAACAAACTCGGCTTTCATGCCTCTGTAGGCCCGCTGCTCTCTGGGTAATGACTGCGCCTCATCCGTCCCTCCTCCTTTTTTTTTTTCTAGCGCTCATTCTCTCAGGGAAGAGAGAATAAACATGAAAGATTCTGACCACTTTCTTCTCTAAATCGGTCTTTCACAGTTTGGGTGGGGCGCTGTTATAGTTTACACTAACATCTGCTCTGCTGCACCACAGTGCGCACACGGGAGCGCGCGCAAAGGCGCACCGTGCACGCGGCGGTCCAGCGCGTCCGGCCAACCCCTGCACATACACAGTGAGCGCGCGGGGACGCTACGTGCACACGCCTGTGCGTGACCAGGCACGTGCCCACAGGTAAGCGGGGTGTAATATTTGCGCCGCTCGGACTTTATCACAGGGTCAGATGATTAAAACAACTTCTCTACAGGCACACGAGCACCTCCGGGCACACTGCGCCTCTATACGCGTCTTTTAAGATGAGAAGCAGCGCCCGGCCGAGGAGCTGCACACAGAGGCACATTCACACAGATGGCATACATCTCCACACCCAGAAGTGGGGAAAAAACATCCATAGCTTACAGACGCATATACACAAACACAACTGTACAAAGCGCACATAGACACGGAGACACTGAACGCTTTCACTCCCAAACCCCTGCGACCGAGCTGCTCCGCCGCATAATAACCTATTCATAAAAAGCAAAAATGTCTCAGGCTTCCGCCTCCAAAATACACACGGGAGACGACGGGAAGGTGCAATCGCCTCTCGCAATCTGAAATTGGACACGGGGCCAAAGAATACACCGAGGAGGGCAATTTATGTTACAAAAGCCCCCTTGGTGCGCAAAGCTGTCCCCGCAAGTTATCCAAAACGAAGAATAAAGAGCCATTGATCCATCTGTCGGCTGAAACTTGTGAAGCGAATTTATTTCTCCAAAAACGTTCATGTAAACTAAACCAGCGTCAGTGTTTCTGTTCACAATCTGCACGGTTTGTTTCAGCCAATGAAGTCAAACTGTTCTTCTGCTCTAATGACAATAAATATGACAGGAGTCAACAGATAAAAAATAAATTCCCGACCCGCTTCAGATCCACAGAACAGTTTAATAATGTAAAAGATTCATTGGAGCCTCATAAAACATCATATTCAAACATTACACTTGGTGTTTCTGCACTTTAACTTTTGTTTTTAATCTCTGACAGGCCTTTAACCGTTTTATGTCTTTCCATCAGAGGTGTTCAGTCAGATCTGAGCTGGACTGGACTGGACTCAGGTGAATCAATGGATTCTCTGTGTTAAAAATAACCCGAGACGACCAGCGGTCCGTCAGGGAACTGCAGCGCATACAGATCATTCCTTATAGACGAGCTGATCGAGGAGAGGAGGGGGCATCAAACTTTACACGGACGTGAAACCTTAAAGTAAAACAGTACCGACAAATGTGCGCTGAGAAAAAAAAGCCAAATATTTTCTAAACCCTGATGACAGTCTTCTCCATATACTTTTCTTTGTTATCAAGACGACAAATATAAACATAATCTGTTGATCTAGAAACGCACACTTTCCACAGGCTCATAGTCCCGTCCTACAAACGTGATGCACAGATCCCTCCTCCCTGGACCACCGGAGGCAGTGATGGAGAGACTGGTGCACAGGCTGAAGTGGTAAACACTCACACAGCCTGCTGGCAGCCTGGAGGAAGTCTACAGTCAGGCTCACTCAGGGGCCAACACTCAGGTGAAACACATAAATAAACACTGGCACAAATAAACGAAACTTCTTTTAAAAAGCTGCAGCTTTTTGCACCGTCCTACCCCATGACCCCCTGCGGGTGGGGAGCGTAAAGTGAGCAACAACTTGTCCAGGCCGAACGGGATTCTTACAGGTGAAATTCAAGGAAGTTGATTATTTAGGAAAAGCCAACTTCAGGAAAAATGTTCAGAATTCCCGAGAAGCACCTGAGTTGAGCTCAGCGGCTGATATTACGCAGCGCTTGGTGAGCTGACACCTGTCAGGCTGCGCGCACACAGAGGGAGGGAGGGAGACAGCCGGGGGAGTTAAGTTCACAGAAGCGGAAAAACAAACTTTTAAACGTACATCTATGCTTTTCTGAAGCCAAACGATCTCTTCTTTTTGAGCATTGGCTGATACGAACCGTGAAACATCAAATATCGGACAGGTTAGGTGAAGACTCGCGGAATTTCAATTTCCCCTTAAGAAATAAAAAATGTTCAATAAAGTCACAACTTTTTTAGTGGAAGGACCCTCAGAGACGCAGCACTTAAATTTCCTCATTTCTCTTCGACCTTTCACGAATTTTCCAACGAACTTCTGTCACTTTGAAGGCCTCTATGAACCGTGCGTAAACTCAAGTCGCCCGGGATGCTTTAGGAAGTCGAGTCAGTGTAGAGAGCAGAGACACATCTCTAAATATACAGGTATCGACACAAAAATCCCAAACAGTGGACCGTGTATGGACACTGTGCAGTCTTTACTGTTGAACACATTCCTGCGAGAAAAGTTAAAGAAGCATGGCAGGTGCGTAAGTGTCCAGTTATGGATGAGATGTATTATTACGCACGGTAAATCCGGGAAGACAGCGAAAAATTAGGACACTTGCGACGGAAAACAAACAATTAAAATGTCCAAATGATCTGACCATGCCTCGGTTAAAACGCACAATAAACACCGCAGGTACTAATAAGAGATTCCGTCTTACCTGCCCGAACCACGGTCGTTTGGCACAAGGCGAGTGCCACGGTAACCAAGGCGAAGGAGGAGAAGTCCATGGTCCAAGGTCTCCGTTTCTTCCGGACGGAACAATCTCCAGTATCCATAGTGTTGCAGTAGTTCGCCGGCCTGGTTGAGCTGTAAATGTGGGATACGGTGGAAGTTATCCTCTCACAGAAAGCCAGCCGACGACAGGGACCCGACTGAACCTTCTGCGAGGCAACAGACAAAAAGGCACGCCTCTGGAGACCGCGCTACCTCTCTCCCGGAGACTTTCCTTAATGGGTTACCTATGTCTGTCAATGGCAATGCACAAAACCTAAACACTAAAGGGGGTTTGGGGTGAATAAATATCTTTTATTTTAACTTTTAACCCCTTCGTGCTAAAGCCCCATTGAGTCAGACTGGGTACGAGTACCCAAAGTGGAGAGAGCAGCAGAGAGAGACCTGGAATCACGCTCTCTCTCCGTTCTCTCTCTCTTTCCCTCTCCCCTTCTTTACTTACACATTTACTCCCACGAAGAGTGAGAGCGTGTGTGTATGTGTGTGTGTGAAGAGAGAGAGAGAGAGAGTGAATGGCAAAGGGGAGAGGTAAAGAGAGGGCGTGCGTAATTGCGCCCTTGGCGCACTCAGATCTACGTGTATGGAGAAGCGTCAGAGAGTGTGAACTGAACGTTTTTAATGATAGGCCTGTACAAATACTTCACCCCACACACACAACAATGGCATCTCTCTTTTGAGCTGTGAGTAAGTGTTTAATGTCAGTAAAAGCTTTTTTCTGACTGCCTCTGATTCTCTGTAATATCGTGAGAAGGGCAGGCAGGATGCATCTTTACCTTTTCTACTTCCTACACTCGTCTTTGCCTCTATAAGATGAAACTTCTGGCTTTATAAACCGAGAGGAACCGTTCAGGTACACGGTGAAAGCCAGCGGGACCACGCGCAGCCTGAGCCAGCAGAGAAGAGTGAGCGTCCAGCCAGCCAATCAGAGTTCTGTCCGCGCCACTGACCACGCCCCTTCCATGCAACCCTGGGCGCTCTCCTCTCCTTCTGATTGGTCAGTCCCACGTGGCCGTGTTTTGCAGCATCAGCTCAGGTGCACATGGAGAAAGAGAAGGGGACCGAGAAAAAAATACAGGAGCTAAAATCGTAAAAACACATAAAACACAACTATGTTTGTGATGGTGAAACACTTTAGGCTGAACACAACAGTTGGTAAAAAACAATTGATTATGGATCAGTGGATTTTTGGGACACATCAATTATTGTTTTCAACATTTTAAGGTCCAAATTTATCATAACCATTATCAAGTGAAAGAATATTTACGGGTATGTTGGTGTTCCATAACTTCGACTGTTTCAAAGACTTCAGGCCGAAACTACATTGAAGCCGTCCTGGTTGATCGCTGTGGAAAGACACCTAACTAAGACATCTTCCAGTCCATTAAATTTCCAATAAACACGCAACACTCAGGTTTATATCAATATCGTCAAGACCCCACCTTCACCTGCTGCACAGCTGGCTATGCACCACCCACATGTGCTTCTGTCTGTCAGCCCAGGCACCATGCTGGAGGAGGGCCTGATCTGGTCCAGATGAAGATGCTGGAAATACTAAAATATTTCAAGCTTATTTTCATACTTATACATTTGAAACACACCAGGTAAATTAATATATTGTATCTGGTGTTGGAGTGAGAGTCCAAAACATTATGAAAACCACATTCTTCCCTCAGCTGAGAAGCTATAAAACCACTGGGACATAAACTTTAACCAACTTTATCTTCAGGAGAAATTCCTTTCATAATTTCAAAGTTGCTTTAATATCCCCACCTGTCATAAACACCCGACAGCATCATCTTCTATATGTGAAGGGTTTCCCCCCCGCTCAGCCGTCTGCCTTGTAAATGTTGCTCTGCAGTCACACAGCCCATGGTTAGTCACTTTCTTTGAACTCAGACTGCACATACAGAGAGTAGTAATTAACCATAATCACCCCCTGATGCTCGATACCACTCACTCTTCCTCACCACCTTTTATTCCCCCCTCACCCAAATCTGTCTGATGTCTGAGGGGATAAGGAGTAAGGACGGGTACATGTTTGCATTCTGTGGTGTTCCCATGATGACTTTCTTCACTATCATGCATACTATCGAAAAAGATATAACAGGGAAGAAAACAGTAAAACTTAATGACAGTTTTTTACCTTAAATAATAATTTAAAAAAACAATAAAAAACCCTGTATATATTGGGATGGCAGATATAATTATGTCTGGGATACTTTTGAGAGTAACAAAAGCTAGTTTCCTGGATGGAGCATCTGTTGGTACGGTTGATCAAAGGACTCACCAAAGATGGCTGAAAAAAATGGATCAGTCAAAGACACAATATGTGACATTTCCACATTAAATAGTCAAAAATAACAAGATCCTCCTTCATATTTTGTTGAGTTTCGTACTTACATTATCCAGAATGTCTCCAACAGAGAAATCTGTGATTTTATTCAACGTAAGGATGCGCTTGAGTTGGTCGTCTGTCGCTAAAACTTCCGAGGTAACACGAGATGATACATCAGAGAGTGAGGAAGGAAATCGGGTAACATGTCTTTTAAGTAACGTGAATAAAACTTCATGTAATAAATTCGTCCTAAACATAGTTTCTCATCGACAACGGTGAGCTGTTACGTTACACAAGATTAGATTAACACCACCAATCATAAGATTAAAACTACAATTTAAAAGGTTGTAATAAAGCTTAAAATTCGAATGATTTAAATAATTGCTTCTATATCGCAGGGATTTCAGTATAATGTCCTATTTTATAAATTAAGGTTTTGATAATTTTAGGTATGTTTGCAACCTCTTTTCTGTGGAAACCTAAACTCATCCTTATTAAAGTTAATTTTGTGAATGTCTCATCAGCTTCATGGCAAAAATGGGTCAATAATAAAATGTATTTGTGTCACTTATGCTGAGTGAAGCAAGTCAGACCCTCTCGGAGAAGAATCGGAGCAGAACCTCACTTACAGTGTAGATACAAGATAAACTATCACAGCAGACTAAACATAAACTTGGTACAGTATACATTACAAACTAAACATCTGTGTCAGTGCAGCAATGCAGCGAGCAGGAGAAGGTCAGACAGTAAATGCAGGTTGATCAAATATACATTGATGTATAATTACACAGCTTTTATCAATCTGACCAAGCAGATTCAGACCTGTAGATGGAGGCTGCCAAGTCTGGTAATGGGACATTTTATTCTAATAATCTCATTTGTTTACTGTTTAATCACGTTTTTTATATATTAAGTGATTTCAACACAAACTTTTTCTAAGGTTTCCCTAATGCTGGATTTCTATCTTACAGACCGTAGAACTTTCCTTAGTGGAGGAAATTGAGTTAAAAAAAATTAAACATCTATATGTGTCTATATATACACATTTATTGATGTGAAAATAGCCAAATGTCAGGACAGCAGCATGATGTCTTGCCCTGAGATAATTTAAATCACATACACTGGTTGAGCTTTAGTACACTATTTACCATAAACCTCAGTGTGGATACTCTCCAGGTTTATGCCAGTGCCAGCCGCTTTTATTTTTATATGTTGTGTGATTTTTTGGGACCTATATGGCCCCATAAGATGCCTGATTTAACTGCGTCTTTCTTTAGATTACACGTCTACTGGAAAATAAATTCCAACCAAAGAGAAAAGGGACACGATTAAAGCACGATGGCCATGTTTTAGCTTCAGCTCAGCGGTGGCGTGCTGTCTATGGGTTTACATACGAGGCTGCCAAAGAAGAAAATTGTTCTGCCTTTTCAAAAGAAACTACAGGGGTGAGCTTTGATGTATGCCGAATGAGAAGGAGCGGCTGCTGTGTGATCATTCTCTGAAACCATCAACTAAGCTGCTGCATCCAGCAATTATCCATCAGCACTCATAAGGAAAACGAGGCTAGTGCAGTTTATATACCTACACATTACGATATGGAAACCGTAGGAAAACAGAGCATTTTTTGGACTTGGATGTAAGAAAAATATGGAAATATGGAATTAAATAAAAGGAGTGAAGACAAGGTGAACAGAGCAACAAGAAAGTTCATAAAGCAAAGAGTTATAGACCAAGTATCAAAGTAGAAATGATATAAACCCAGACTTTTACCTGAAGGCTTAGTTAGGAGTTATTTACCTCTTTTTGTACAAACTGTAGCTTCACTTCGCAGTTTTTTCTCACTGCAGGGTTATTCAAACTAAATCAGAGAGTCCAGGAAATGCTCTGCGGCAGCTCTGGGTTTTTATTTTAGCTTCCTGAACACAGTGAATCGAGTGTTTTTTGGAGAACAGACTGTTTGGTTCTGGCCTCCTTGTGCTCTGAAAGTAGATGCCACAAGTGGTAAAAAGAGACACCCCAAGAGACATCTGTGGTATGTGTTTGTGCTCAACTGTGAACATGTGTGTATGTACAATATTTGATTCGTCTTCAAGGTTTGGAATCACCACTTTTGTTGAATCCGTGGTTTCATGGACACGACAGAAAGTTGTGGTCAAGTCAAAACGTGTCTTGTTTGTTGTTGTTTGTTTGGTACAGCAAAGGCAAGAAAGTAAGTTATTCATGATTCATTTAGGTTGTTCATGTAAACATCGCAGACATCGACAGTCTTTTACCGTCAAATTATATCTTCTATCTGTCCTCCTCTCATCTGTCATCGGCTTTTCACGTTAAGGATTTTGTGAACATTTCTCTCCTCTGACATCTGCTGAATTTCACGGTTTCATCATGTTTGCTTTCAAGCTGTCATAAGTTAATGCTGGTGAAAAAATTTCCTCGATTTTCACATAACATGCATCTACATCTGTCTTTAAAAATAAAATCAAAGTAACTGTATATTTATATGTACTGTATATGTATATTATGGTGACTCTATAGCAACTCATGATTTTGCTGTGACAACAATTTTGGCATCATCTTCTTATCCAGTGCCAAGTTAGTATCTGATGCGTTTCATCCCGCGTGCCCACACCCTTAGCCAAACGCAGCATAAAGCGACCCTGCCTTTGCACCAGTATAATCCACACAATCTGCCGAGCATCCACATTATGAGGCAACCACAAATTCCAAAGGACAGGAATTGCATGTATGCCCCCACCAGCATCATGACTTCATCATCCTGAAACAGACTCATGACACATCGCAGCGACCACTTTACCAAGAGGTGAGGCTGCTACAATGTTACCACGGTGAAAATATCCTGACATCAAAAGACAGGTGCTTCCACTTGTCCAGCCCAGAAAAAAAATCTGTGTAGCAGGTCCTGTGAACCCTTTAATTACACAATTTAAGTTCCAATGTCAGCCATATTTGAATTAATAAAGCCATATAATTTGCCGGCCAGTAATTTAAGGGTTATAAGAAGTCAGAGACCACAAGGTTTCCCTAAAGGGAAGCTCCATCAGACGTGGCCACCCACCAAATGAATTCTGACACCCCATCCAGTCAGACGGCTCTGGAATCTTAACTTGGTGTAATGTCAAAGGGTGACTCGCATCCAGCCGATAGAGCCGCATGGTGTGACAATATCTGGGTCAATGCAAGCAAACGAGTCTTCAAGAAAGACGAGGACCGAGACGAGGGCGTCTGCAGGAGGAAAGAGAGAGATGGCATTAGCTCTTGGAGACGGACTCAGCAAGTGCCTGTGGGCAGCTCTCTCTGTGCGCCATTTCCAAAAGGAGAACCTTGTAATTACAATAAAGCGGCCATATTATACTGCTGACTTCCTTGAAAAGTCTGTATTTTACTGGGCAGGGCCGCAAACGCACACACACCCTGCTCGCCACAAAACACTGAAATAGATCAGAGCAGGGGCTCGCCTGGGAGGAAACGTAGAAAGGGAGTGGACAGATACGCTCGGCACTAACAGTGGGGTCAAAGAGTGTGTGTGATGAATACACACTCCCCTCGGCCTGGTGAAGCCACTGGAGGTGTGCAGAACCAGGTATGAAAAAAGGGAATTTATACAGAGAATGGGTCAGTGATTTTGAATCTGGCCAGCGAACACACCCTGCTAACCACATACCTCGAAATAGGCAGCAGAGGAGGAGGAGGAGGAGGAGGAGGAGGAGGACGAGGGGTGACGAAGGGGCAGAGCGAGGGAGGGGGGAGGTACAGCAAGGGTACACCTAAGTGGGTGTGTTTTTCTGTGTGGGGTGAGTGTTCACAAGCTCTGACGTTTGCGTGCCAACTGAACAGTGTGTGGTTGTGAGAGAGCGTTTATATATGTGCACACAGTACATAGAGTTTGCTCGTCTTTTGATATTTGATAAACTCAAGTTAAAAAATGCCGTGTGTGTGTTCTCGTCCCTCTCACTCTCAGCGTTTCTCTAGTGCACATGTTTAATCGTGGCTTCAAATGTGCAGCAACTCTTTTTTTCTGGAGTTTGAAGGCAGCTTCTTTACCTCTTGATGTTAAATATAGCAATAGGTGAACTGAATTATTGCTCTATTTAGCACAATTACTCACTGTTAGAAGGTAATTTGCCCAGATGGTGCATAATGGCTGTGCTAATAAAAGGCAATTAGAAGGGCCGGTCATGTAGCATGAAGCAGAAAGAGGGAAATATGCTTCCCTGAGCAACTAAATAAATGATTTCAGCATATATAAGAGGAGCAGGTTTCATGTACAGTGTATGAATCTGTTGAAAACATAAATTCAGCTCTCCTAAAGCGTCACTGTGCTTCACAGAAGCAGCAGAGGAAAAGATCCATATCTAACCAACACTGAAATACCTGGAATTACAAGAATTGTGCTCTCAAGTACCGGCAATTCTTTTGTTTTCCTCCTAAATGCTAATGAATATGGCCTTTAGCTTGAAATAACCACATCTAGATCTGCATCTAAATACCAAAATCCCTGAAATGAAACATGGCCAAAGATGAAGGAGAGAGATACGACTCGAACGGAGGTTTAAGGAAACTGCAGCCTGGGAGGAGACGTTAGGGCCGTGGAAAGGTACAGGCAGGAAAAATCACAGGAATGAATAGAAAGAGAGAGAGAGGGAGGGAGGGAGGAGAGGGAGGAGAGGAGCGGGGAGGATGGGTGGGCAGAGAGCTGGTGGTGGGGGGCACACAGGCATGCAGAGGGTGAGAGGGAATGAATGAGGGCCATTGATAAAGAAGGAGAGAGAGGACAGAGGTGAGGGGTGGGAGAAAGCGAGAGAGGGAGGAGGGATCAAACAGTATTTACACATGGAGATTCCAGAGAGAAACCAAGGTGGGGAGGACGAAGGTGGATGGATGGATGGATGGATGGAGGGATGGATGGATGGAGGGACAGAAGCGTCGCTAACTGACCTACTGACTAGAACACAGGGTGGGACCTTGGCGTCTTTGACACAGCAACATACTTGTCAAAGTCGCAGGTTTTTCCACAAATTAAGTCACCTAAACAGCTGCGGCTGCCGACACAGAAGGCCACAGTTAAGTTTAGAGCAGAGAAAGTGACTCTGCAAAGGTTACCTCAGTTTAAAAGTGGCACTGAAGTTCCCATGAACTGAGAAACACTTTCCCTTTGTTGATTTCCCCGGTTATTATCTTCAAGTTTACTGTACATAAAATTGCTTTTTCCCCCCTTTTTCTTTCATGTATCCAAAGAAGCTGATGTGAATTCTGACAAATCTAGTACTGATGTGATAATAAATGTTGGGAAGATAGAGATGATAAACTCAAGATAGAGATAAGAGTAAAACTGAAGCACTTCAGGGTACCTAAACCAAAAATGTCCACTGTGGGGTCATCACATCTTTATCTTTAGCATCACATCTCAATAGTTTGTATATATTAAACTGCAAAAAGTTGACAGAATTCCTTTGTACCTACAGCAGTCAATGTGGATTCAAGTGATTCTGACTTTTTTCTAGTATGAAATAAACTCTAAATCTGTTGGAGCCTGCATTTCCCATAATGCAACATCTTTCATGAAACTACCCCTGCCTGATAAAAGCCTTCGGCCCAGTTCGTAACACAGACTCTCAATTATAAATGTTCATTTCCAAACCACGGTGGCCCTGATGACATCACCATGACGTTATCGGATTTATTGCCTCAGGCTTCAGAAAGCTCCTCCAGAGGAAGAGAAAACATGAGTCAGACGTTTGATTCGGTTGAGTAGTGATCTCGCTAACAAGGAAACCAAACTATGTCTGAGATCAGTCAGTTTTACACAAGTGGAGTTTAAGTCTGCTGTGAGATGCCAGGAAACAAAGAACACATGACAACGGGATCAATTCATTTCAGTTATTTGAATTTTTACACAAAGATGTAACCTGAAGCCTAAAATAAATAATAAAACAAAACAACATCCTCCTCTGATGACACATATATGGGGATGATCTTGTTCTTACCTATAAATTACTTTTTATTCCTATATTTTAATTTCTGCACTGTTAAATGTCTTAGATTCAGCACTCCATACGTACGATAATGCAACTTTAAGGATAACAACACATATCTGGCTAGTTAGAGATCCGACATAAAGGAGGAAATACTGTATATCACCATGCTAAAATGTAAATAAAACAGCTGTAACATTCTTTGTTTGCTGCAACACATTTTCACATCAGGCTGAAGGGAAGGAAACATCTTTGACAGACACCACTCCAATCCGAACAAACACACTCTCCAGTCTACCTGACATACTCATTTCTGGACTGTGGACAAAAAACAAGCTCAATACAGACAAAGGAAAGAACACTAGGCCTGCTGCCCAAATCATAGAAACTTCAAATGCACAACTTAATCTCTTCAGATGATCCTATGTGAAAATCATGAAGAAACAATAGCTCAAGTTTAACTCTTCCCACATTACAAGTTGTGGCTGTTTGTAAAAATAACTTGTATTGTTTGGGTTTAGAAAGATCTCCTCACCGACTCTGCCAAGACAGACAAGCGTTTTTTTTAGAACGAAAAGACTGAAAACAAAAAGCCCGTCTTGTGGGTTTCCTTCTTGAAAGGGATGAAAGAGGAGAAGCAGCAAGTATGTGAAGCATTGAAAGTATTCAGTTGGTTGAATGGTGAAGGGACAGAGGGCAGCGAAGCCCGGCTGTAACCCAGACGAGTCAGCTGGACACCGTGAGGTCGAGGCGAAGGTCAGGTGGGTTATTTTGCCGTGAGAGTGACACCTTTCTGTACCTGGACCAGCTGACCATCACAAAGAGCTGTGGAGCAGCAGGAGCAGCGGCCCGGAGCCCGGAAGCCTTTTTCACACCAGCTGAACAACTGGGCTCTTCAAGGCTGAAGTGACCTGAGGTATCAGCACTGCATTTGTCTGCGCATTGTGAGGAATCAGCTGTGTAACAACATCTCACACGTCATGAGTTTCAGCATGAAGGAAAAAAAAAAAGATAGAGTTCTCAGCACAACAATATATCAACATCAGATCTTTGCAAAGTTAACAATAGTGACGGTGTAATGATGATGAGAAGGTCGAGGTGGTGGAGCTGCAGCAGTCAGCAGGCACGAGGGTCGGAGCGTTACAAAGTAAGAGCTGTCAGATTATAACGGCTGCACGTCTATGATTCAATGTTAGTAGTAAATTACCTGATTTTAAAGCTCTACAATCTATATAATAAACTACAATCTGCTTTATACTAATTAACAGTAAATGGGTATAATTTGAGATGAACTAACAGTGTTATTTATGTGTCTGCTAGCTAAACAAAAATACAGGCTGGAAAAAAAACAGTGTCGTGCAGAAACGCACTAAATGTTTTTTGTGAACTGAACGTACACAATCTCAACTGATGAACCTGAGCGTTGTTAATTCCCACCAAAGTTAGTGACCCTCAAACTACTGACACAGCTGAAGCTGACTGCGATGGAAAAAAATCAAGACATTTATACAAATTGTGCCTATAAGGTTTGAAAACGGGAGTCTGGATGTCAGCCATATTGGCAACGAGATTGACAAGATGATCGCAAGAAATCTATTAACAAGGTGATGAACCAACAGCTGCAAAGTTCCTCCATCCAAGTTGAAAGCATTGTGCCAGTTATCTTGTTTTTTCCAACAACAACAACAACAAGAGGACAGACCACATCGTAGGAGCTCGCAGCAAATGAACGAGAACTAGAAGACTTTTTGGGACTTTTTGGAACTTAACTCAAAATATTGAACTATGAATCTGTACTAGTCCATTTGAATCTGTGTGAACTGAACTCTGAGCTCGCTGTCAACTTGCACAACACTGGAAATAAACCATATATCTGGGCTTGTTTTAATCCACAACCTTTTCTTATACCTCTGCATCTCAAAACCTGTCAAAACAGAATTTATACCACTATGTGTTGAAAAAAACATGCATCTTGAGGTGAACAGTGTATGTAACGCTGTGATCCTGCTCTCTCACTGAACTTACATCTGGCTGAGACAGAGACACCATTCATCCTGTTACAGACACTGTAGCATCAACATGATTAATAAGTGACATGATGTTGTTTTATGCTCAGGAAAAACAATTCCCCGACAGACCTCCACGTTGGCAGGATAGCTGACAAATAGCCAGTGATGGAGTGTAACTATTTAATTTTACTAAACTGACTGCAATTCTGATGCACTTGTCATTTACTTAAGTACCTTCACGTTATGCTTCTTTCAAAATCTACTACAGTATAATCCTAAAATGTCGTTTTTTGATACACATTATCAATCAACCAATATTCTGACATCTGACCAACTGTATTTACGACAGTGCTGTTGCCCTCTGAAACTGTGGGGGGCACCAAACTGCACAAAATGCCGATTTCTACATAACGTTGCTTTAAGGTAATACAAATATAATACAGCTGCAACATGAAAGTGATGAATAAATCAATAATATAAACGGAATGATAAAATAGATTCGTAAATGGACCGTTCTGCGTAAGGAGGACTTTTACTTTAGGAACTATAAATATTCTGATGCCAACACTTCTGTTCTTCTACTACGTAGTAGTAGTGTTTTGCGGCAATAAAGTTAATTCGAGTCATATTTAAAAAGGCACTCTCTCGAGACTGACATGCCCTGAACAGAAATGCTGAATTCTGCCTCCACAGATCAGTTGAGACTTAGTTCAACTCTCCCAGACCCCGCTGACAGAGGGACTCCTCAACCGGCAGAGGTCAATAAGGAATGCACCAGGGGAGAGGGAGGGAATGTACCACAGGGGTGTTGAGGAAGGGGGTGGGGTGGCAGCCGAGGAAACACAGAGCGGGGAAACAGAGGGGTCTTTTGTGAGACAGGAAGCTGCTGAGACCAGGGCCCTCTCTCTGGGTACAGTAGTGGAGCAGAGAGAAGCCTGGGATACGAATACGATGTGACTGAGGGGATGAAGACGAAGGTAACTGAGGAGGGAGTGAGGCGCGTGAGGAGGACACCTGGGAGGTGGCAGAGAGGGCTGACTGATGGAAGAAGAGGCAAGATGGAGGATATGAACACATACTGTGTCGAAGTGGAAAAGACTAAACTGACGCCCAGAAGTTCACATGCTATTCATTTTTCCCATCGGCTGTGAGATGTCAGAAGCTTTCTGAAACATCCCAGTGGAATTATTAATACTGCCACCGTCCAACTGTGCATATAAGAACTTTTGAAATACAGTCAACTAAAAGAAATAAAACAAATGCTTATGAGTTTCTGCCTTCAGTCTTAATGGTGAAGTTTCATGTTAAACTTTGTGTAAGTTGTTGATAAACGTCATACTTTAAGATTTTAGAGACACTATTTTAAAGCCAGTAATTCCATCAAAAAGATCAAATATGTAACATTTCCACATTAAAATGTGTAAATATGAACAGACCATTGTTATACACTGTATTTTGTTGATTTTTGTGCAACAACATTTCAACCCAGAGAAATCCTAATTGTACTTGAGGCACTGCTGTGTTTCATTAAGTTGTCTGTTGCTTCAACTTCCAGGGAAACATCAGATGATACATCAGAGAGTGAAGAAGGAAGCTGGCAGACATTAACAAACGTAGCAAGAAAAAAACATAATTACATATTCCATAAATAAAGTCACATCAGACAATGGTGGGTGTTCAACAATGAACTCCCATGATGCCACGCTACATCACGGTCTTCTTTTGTCTGACACTGACCACATGTGAATTTGAATGAAATTTGGATCAATTCAGTATCTTTGGAGCTCATAATGTGAAGAAACTGAGGGAATTTCACATTCACCAGGACAGTTGAGGACTGGAGTGACCGATGATATCATTGTATAACAAGTGAGCTGACAATCAGGTTTAAGTGTTCAAAGATATTAGTGTGGATCACCTTAAACTGAAGGTCCACTGAAGTCTGTAATCTGTTTTATTCAAGCAAGAGTAGCCAGAAAAAAGACAAGTGCATATGTGACGCTGCCAGTTCAGCCATTGCACTCGCAGAGACGGGATCAATCTGGGTGGAGATTACAAACACCGCTGAGGTGCTCTTTAGCAAGCCTCAACTGTCAGCTGCTCCAGCTGGAGCTGCTCAGTGACCAACAAATCTGACTGTGGTTACACCAGCAGCCTCCATGTGTGAATGTGTCAAACTGCACATGTGAACAAACAGGGCGTTCCTGAACACTGAACAAATGATGTTTGAAAAAGAAGGAAAAAAAAGAAAAAACACAGACGTGGCCATTAGTGCTGCAATGATTAATTGATTAATTGTCAAATATTAAATTAATCACCAACTATTTTTATAATCCAATAAGTTTGAGTAATTAAAAACAAATCCTCTAATAATCTGTGACAGTTAACTGAATATTTGAGACATTGAGACATTTGAGGGCATCTTCTTGGGTTTTGGAAAATACTGATAAACACTTTTCACCATTTTCTAACATTTTATGGACGAAACAATTAATTGAGTAAATAATTAGAAGATAAACCGACAAAGAAAATAATCATTAGTCGCAGCCCTTGACACCAGACTGAAGACATTCAGGATGAACAGGGGAGATTGAAAAGAGATGAAAGTGGAAGCAGTGAGGAAGGAGGAGGATGAAAACAGAATCCTTTTGAAGTTTGACTGTCTGAGGAACAGAAACACAAAAGATCAAAAATAAAAAATAAAAACAAATGGTTGATTTCCAAAACACAAAGCTGAACATGTAGGCCAGCAGTGTTTGTACACACACACCCACAGAAGTCAGTTAATGAGGTCAGGGAAAACCAGCAATAAAAACAATGTGAGCTGTTATGGCCATGAGCTCACTCCCGTCTGTCTGTCCTCTGATGAGCCATCAAAGAGCTTTTCATCTCAGCCCTCAGTTCAGTCCCATCCGGGCCATTACTGTACGGACAAAACATGCACACACCAAGGCGACGATGCTGCGAAATGAAAATACCACCCTCCCTCTTCCTCTTTCTGTCCTCTTCTTCTACTTCCCCTCTTGGACACATTTCGTCCCTCTCACGTTCGCTGCTGGCACACAGACAAGAGCTCGTTAATCCTCCCACACAGACTGCAGTCTCTCTCAACATGACACTGAAATTAAGATCTCTCAGGTAAAACTCTTTCACCCCTTCCATGAACATGGCTCACACATATAGAAGATGTCATTAATAGAGCTCCTGCATGTTTTACATCTAACTTTTTCTTACTGGAATCTTAATATTTTGAGAAGCTGTTGAATGTCATGAAATGCTGCTTTTCTCTAAGCCAAACCACTTTATACTAACTGGCTGATTGACAGTGGGTGTAAAGTGTATGAAATCATCATTATGAAAGAATCACCTGATAGACCTCTGACGGTGGACTCCTCTGACCTGTTTAATCATGTCTGTTCAACAGGCTCTTCAGACTGTCTCTCGCTGTTCATCAGCCTGGCCAACAATAAACTACAGATTAATAGTTTTATCCATACATTTTCAGAAAACAGAGTAAATGTCACGGGGCTTAAAATATGTTGTCTTGTCACCTCTGAAAATATTTAGTATCATATAATAGCAAGAAAAGCAGGAAATCTTAATATTTATGACTAAAAAAAAAATGTTTTCTGCATTTTTTGCATGAATAACTACTTGAATGCTTGTATCTCATTGTCAGCTCAGCTGTCATTTGTCTGTCCAATCATCAGTTCCGTTTTTTAATGAGTCTTAGTCGTCTAAATGGTGGACGTAAAATGGCCACATTTTCACATCATGCCATAGTTACCTCTGCCAAGGAGGTTATGTTTGCCATGGTTGGTTGGTTGGTTGGTTGGTTTGCCAGTCAGTCGGTCAGCATGGTTACACAAAAACTACCAATCACATTCTCAGGCAGACATCAGGTTGACAGAGGAGGTAATATGTTAAAGTGTAATGTTATGACTCTTTACTCTCCTAGTTAGCGATTTTAAGGATGCTAAGTTATAGCGCTGGAGTAACAAATGACATGCACAGTTATCTTCAGTGAAATTAAGATTTCTATGGAGTTTAAACATTGTTAGAAACATTTGGGATAATACAAGCTCTCAACTCAACAAAATACATGAAGGACAAATTGTTCTATATACAAATAATTTTGTCAAAAACTGTCACAACACAATTAATCCAGTAACTATTGATTCAAATTAATTTGTGCACATGGTTCACGGTGCTGCTATTGTGTTTAGTCACTCATTGATACTTTGCCGTTTGGGTGAATTACAGTTTGCATGCAAAACACAGGACAGCATTCTATCATCCTCCAAAGAGACAACAAGTACAACCTGCTACTTTATGTGAAACAGGCGAAACAAATTTATGATGTTCATTCGACACTACATTTGAATCTGACTCACGATTCAGGCATTTTAAATTTACTGCAGAAAATAGAGTTCACCACAAAATGCAAGTCAATTTTCCCCCAATTCTGGATCACGTTCCATGCCCAGCTGAGTGGCACCATGATGATGACATGTCTCCCACTCAGCACATCACTCAGCCTGATATATTTTAATCTCACATGTTCCTTTGATTAGAAAGCAAGACCAAGTGCCCTCAAAAGTAGAATTATATACTTTATGTATTTCTCAGTTTCAGCCAGATTTAGCTCTGCTCAGGAGGCGCTCTCAGTCCTCTAAGTGTACCCTGGCACAGATTTGGTCTGTGTATACCCAAAACCTAACATATCATTACAGCTGAAAGAACATGGGGACCATGGCTGACCAGTAATTTGGCTTTGCTAAATGTTGTCACTTGTCATTCCAAGGTTTCTTCCCATCCCGACAGTCTGGACCTTACAGAGGCAACCAGCTGTGAAGTGTAGCGGGCAGTTTGCCTCTTAATGGCACCGCAGAGACATGACTGTTTATAAAGTCGATAAAATCATGGCAGTAACTCAACATTAATACTGTTTTCAACCTTTTTTTGATATGACACTTTAATTTGACCTGCAAGTAAACATGCAAATGTTGTCTTTAATTTATCGCAATAAACACTTGGGGGCTGAAAACAGTCGATGCTTCTAATCACAAAGCTAAATGTTTTTTGGTTTTTTTTTTTTTAACTTAAAATGTCTGATTGCAGTTAAAGGCACTTGCAGCTTTCATTTAGAATTGTATTTTTTTGCATTTTTTTTCAGATCAATGGCAGTTCTCTTTTGCATGGTTAAGGAAAATTATGCAACCCTGAAGTTCAAAGAGGAGATTATCATATTTATTTTACCACGTAGGTCAACTTGAGAGCACAAAAAACAACAGTGAGCAGCAAACACACCTGACATCTTGCCCTGCTGTTTGGTATTTGCCCTGTCTACAGAGTACACAAGCTCAATAAAGATCTTTCTTCCTCAGGTGTGTGTGTGTGTGTGTGTGTGTGTGTGTGTGTGTGTGTGTGTGTGTGTGTGTGTGAGCATGAACGCAGTGTGTGGGGTATTTCTACCACACAGGATCCACCAAAGCGCTGCCAGCAAGTGACTTCAAACACGGTTGGTTGATTCAGTGCCTCGCAATAACATTCACCTGGTGAAAATTGACATTCGCGAAGCCAAAATTAAGAGGAATTTGACCCTGGACATAAAGGTGTCTTTCTGCAGCACTCAGGGAGGAGGGAGGGGGCTCGGGAACAGGAGGGAGGGGAGAGGAAGAGTTAGAGCCAGAAGGAGTCTGAGGACAGAGGAGGGCAGGAAAAACACAGAGAGACCGAAAGGATGGAGGGCGTCAGTGAGAGATAAGAAGAAGTGGCGACTACAAGAAGGTGAAGCAAGAGTGTGATGAGGAGTGAAAATGAAGCAGGAAAAGAGAGTTGAAGAGGTGGAAAGATGGAGGGGGGACAGCATGCAGGCGAGATGCTGAAGGGCCTGAGAAATGTTAAGAAGCATTTAGTTCAAAGAGGAGACGCGAACAGACCACGAGGGGTTTAAAATGAGAAACTATGATAAAGTGGTTTGATTTTAAACTACTAACCATGTCACCATGTCAGTACAGTCACTGATTCTGTGCTCAGTGTTAAAAGAAAAAAGCTTTTTCCAGCTTTTGGCAGAATGATAATTTCTCTTGCACTGATCCAAATAAAACACTGAGCTCATCACGCAGGAATCTGCTCTCCTGAATCAAAATGGGTAACTTACTGTCTATCACCTCAAGCTGCGAGGTTACAGGGTCCCTCTCTAAATATGATGCTGCTGACATGGCTGCGCTGTGCTTCATGGTCCTGAACAGAAAAGTCATTGTGCCTGCTCCCTCTGCCGGCAGCTGCTGGTGCTACAGGAGCAGCCGTCCCACAGCGGCACACTTGGCTCAGACATCTGCAACATGGAAAGTGATGCTTAACCTCCATCTCATTTGTCTTAGTCCACTTTATCCAATTTAACTAAACTCCTGTTTTACTGCCTACTACTCTGCACTAGCAGAATGGAGAGTTTGGCCAAATTTTTCCTGAAGTGTGACCGATTCAACAGATTTCTGTGGACTAAAGGATCCAAACTTTGGTCTACAAAATCTGTCGGGCTAAACAAATAAAGATAAATAAATAAAATCGATTCAAAGGACTCTGGGAGATCTATAACTAGTGTAACTACACATCACCCAAAGAGGAAAAACATAATAATACTGCAATACTGGGATATTTTAAAGGGTGAAATGTCTGACAAGCTAAACTGCAACTGAATTGCTGTTTGGCTTTCCTGAACACAAGCTTGCTGAACATCAATTTTGTGGCCTTAAACCAAAGTTTAAGAAATGCAAATGTGCAATCAAAGCTGCTCAGACACCACGGTGTGGGTTTAACATTACTGTCCGTAAAAACAAGCATGAACACAACAAAGATCTGTCTAAGTCTAAATGACTGCTGTTAAACCCTTTAAATATTCCAAGTTAGAAGAATTCTTAAAAAAAATAATAAAATGGCCTGACAAGCTTTAAATATAATATGATTACAGACATTTGAGAGTTCAGAGCTAATATATCAGA
Organism: Acanthopagrus latus; assembly: GCF_904848185.1. Taxonomy (NCBI): domain Eukaryota; kingdom Metazoa; phylum Chordata; class Actinopteri; order Spariformes; family Sparidae; genus Acanthopagrus; species Acanthopagrus latus. The sequence goes on along the minus strand of NC_051041.1, from coordinate 3,404,642 downwards.
GTGGTTCAAGTCTGATTAGGAGCTTAACTTGTACTCATCATATCTGGACTCAATAAGGAGGTAAACTATGGAAAGGCTTCACAGTGTTTCTCCTGTAGGCCATTTCTACTAAGACCTGCCCTGGATTGTGATCTGGACTGACTGTGAAAGACGAGGGAGGAGACAGACTGAAAGAGGACAGAGGTGGGAGGAGAGACGAAGATATTGAGAGAGAGTGAGAGAGAGAGAGACATTCCTGTCTTTCTTAGCATTTAAATATGTGGTGGTGGGGGTCACCAGTGCGGGGGGAAGTGTACCTATAAAAATGTAATAATCTCAGTTATGCTGCCTCCCTATTGGTCAAGGTGCGTTACGTAGGCGGGGAGGCAGTGCAGGACAATTTCACCACCCAGCAGCCCTGGTGGAGGGAAGAGGAGGGAGTAGGTGGAAGGACGGGAGCCCGCGGCTGTCCAAACTTGGCGGCACAAGAGGTCAGTGCTCCCTCTAGAGGTTGAAAGGTGGCAGTGCGGTGCCAGCGGTCAGCCGGGGCCCTGGGGTCCTGCTGGACTGACGAGTAAACCATCATTTCTCCAGGACACGGAGCGAGCCCAGTCAGGACGTTCTGGTTCATGGACACTGAGCGGCTGAAATTCGTGCACTTTGGTCATGAAAGTGTTTAAAGTGTGCAACTAGCGTGATTAAAAGTCCTTTTTTCGTTTCCATCCTGTTATATTCTAAAAATCATTTTAAACAACTTAACAACATTCTAATGTGCATTTTTTTTAAAATAACAAATGAAAAACACTTCAAGTACAGTATTAAAACCTTTACTCGGACATGATACAACAAACAGAAACAAGATTCAGAATTAATGACTGAAAAAATTATTCATATTTTTTTTTTCTTCTTTCAATCCCCGAAGCACACAATAGTCAATCAGCTCCACATGTATGATGGAATAGGATACAAACAGGACAAAGAACAGACACGAGAGAAAGAGAGAAAAATCAAAAATAAGAGTGACAGATTCCATTCTGATTTTACAGTTCTTGTATTTGTTTAATACTTTGTAAAAAACAAAAGATGAAGAGCATAGTCGGAGAAGGAGACAGGAAACCAGACAAAGAAACAGTGTGTGAATTTTTTTTCTATGGTGAAGAGTAAACAATCAAGGAAGATTCTAGATCTACTGGAAAATAGTTTTCTGTTTTTTTTTTCTTCTCGATCAACAAATGAACACCTGATCAGAGTTCGTTAAGTCCCTGCCCTTCTTTTCTGTCTGAATCACCCTTCACAATTCCTCCAATCTTGAAGCCGAACAACAACCTTCTACTGAAAGAGACCAATCGTATTCAGTTGATTCCTTCCATCAAGTTCATTCAATGCAACCACATTCTGCTTAGAGGAGTTTCCTGCAAACAACAACAACTGTGGATTCTCGTGACCTTTATCCACGATTAGAGCCACAGTTTCTCCCTCGTTATTTAAAACAGATTTTGAAGATTTTGTTTTTATTGCTGGTAGTAGCATCCAGCGACAGCCAACTCCGATACATGAAACACACAACAGGTTGCAGTGGAGCCAGTTGCAGTAAACACCCAACCAAATGTAACTGAAGAAGAGCAGGTCAAGGGCTAGGCTAGGCTAGCCCTGTTAAATCATTCCTTATTTGCATCTCACTCATATATGCGTTTCCCTGTGTCTTGGAAACCGAAGCAGACATTTTCAAGCCGGGGGACCCCATAAAAAAGCACCAATGCACAGCTTGAGCACCCAGAGGGGACCACACACTGGTCTACTTCTCCCTCCAGTGACCAATCCTCCCCTCTCCACACGAGCTGTCATTCCATTCCTATTAGGGCCCCTCTTTAGTATGCACAACACAGGCCAAGGTTAGCGCACACTCTTTAGTGCACAGCACAATAATCACAACATACATGAAAAACAAGCACTGGGGACTGAGTGGCCCTGCATTTCAAACGGCCACATCCGCAAACAGCTTGGCAGTGATAAATAAACCAGTGAGGGTTCAAGGCTGCATAGCACACACTGCCTCATTGATCGTTATGGGATGGGCCTTGGCTCCAGGGGGCCTGTGTCATTAGGTAAAAATGCCACCCTGATATCTTATCTATATATATGATGACCAATTCTTCAGTCACAGCCTGCGATCCATTTAATAAAAAGCATATTTACCAATCAATGTTCTTTATTTTCAAAAAAGCGAATAATTTCAAAATGTAACAAAGATGGCGACAACAATACTGCTACACAGTCAAAAGGTCACAGCATGCGTCTGCCTTGAGTGCACACGGTTGCAACGACAAACATTTGTGGGCAGTGCGGTGCGATCCAGCAGATCGTCGCTGCTCTGCCGTCAAGTAAAGTAAGCAAAGAGGGACACGGCACCGAATCCCTTCCTTACAGCTCTCCAATGCTTGTCCCATGAAAAGCTTCACATCCTTTTCTAACAGTCCAAGAATCATAGGTTTTTGTTGAAAGTCCATTCCAATGCTAAGCCCAGTAATTTTCAGCCCACATGGGTGAGTGAAGAATCATTTGTTAAGTTTAAAGTAAAGCAGTGGAGACAGGGCAAAGTGAAGGAAGGGAGGAGGCTGGGTTGTGTTGATGAAGCATCAGGTCAACAAGCCAGTTCATCATCCCTCCAGCTTGGTTTCTTTTCCTCTGTGCATCCTTTCATTATTTTGCTCAAGAAATCAATTTAACAGCACTCAGCACATCACAGCCAAAGCTATAGGATCTGCCAGTCAAAAGGCGTAGCTGCAAACAGATTCCATACACATGTGCATAAAAGCACACACATGTGGCCACATATGCTCTATAACAAATGCTAACAAAAAACTGACATATCCAACCACCAGCTCCTGCTCAAACAGTCTGCCTGGCAAGCAAAGCTTAAAGCATCTTAGCAGACAGAACCTGCACTGACTGTATAGATTTCTTTTGTTTACTGTTTATCATCCTCTAAATGACCTAAGCTCATAGTAAAATGTGAAGAAATATAAAAATGATATAGCAGAACTTAAATGCTTTGCTGTTATATGGAGGGATGGGAATTCTACGTAACGTCACGGCCAATTAATGAAACTGACTAAGCTAAAACTGACGAATGCCAGAAACACAATGCACATATTGCATGACAACTGTTTTACAATGTTACCACAATATGAATATACAAGTTGCATATTTTGACTTTTTGATGCGTCATCAACAAAGACTGGTGTTTGCTCCATCATTCATGTTTGTTATTTTTTTTTTTTTTTTACACCAACTAGTGGATTATCCTGCACTTGACTGATTGTGTGACCATTCCCATCCCTAGCTATTAAAATGATGCAGTAGCAGCAGGCTTAAAACATTCAACAGAGGAAGCTATAAAAATAAAATCCTGCAGAGAAAGTTACTGAGATATCAACCTAATAGAAGATGAGATTATTCACAAAAGCACACATCCTAAAGTCGGCCTTCTCTCTGAGAGACAAGAGGGAAGAAACTCATTTTGAGTTGCACTCACAAACTTCATTCCACCGCCCAACTGTTTTAGGATAGCTGAGCTCAAATCCTTAAAGCCCTGTGGCCACAACGTCATTTTCACTCCAAACTCAGACTGCTAGTATTAGCCCACCTGAACCAACTCAATTCACTAAAGCACTAAGATCATACTGCAGCATATACAGTACAAGACAATGGTAGCAGATATTGGTGCCTGTAAAATAAAACACAAGCTTGCCACGACCTTGTTTTTCTTTGCCAACAACAAAAATGATTAAGAAGTGGTGGACAAGGGGCTGAACTTTCTCTGCATGTAGGAAATGAATGGCCACCTGGAGACTACTTTGTTGATTAGGACATATGTATGCATGGATGGAGAAACTGAAACAACACCAAACTCTATGGTTAGACCAACGTACAGACATGTTAAACAAGACCACCTGTCATACAGGCCATCATACTGCAAGCCTCCCAAGTCCACATCACATGGGGGAGGCCAAGGATCCTCTCTGAGAAGACGTATTTGGACAATCTGCAGGGCAGGAAGCTCATTGCTTATTCTGGTCAAAGTAGCTGGTGGACCCCAAAATTCAGCAGCTACTTTCATTGCTTCCACCAGCTTAACTGCTTTCTAAAATACAAAACTCACTGGCTGTGTACAAAGACTTGTCTGCCACAGCCAAAAAGTACAAGGACTTCGCTGGTGTTCATATTCTCTAGTTGGGATTCTGTGATAAAGTCAGGGGTCATAAGATAACAAAAGGAAAAAAGAAATCTAAGAGGGAAATCTACATTTTGAGCAGACCTGTTGAAAGAGTGGAGAATGGCTTTCTGATTTGTCTGTGTACTTGCATACTGTGTTTGCATTGATGAAAATGTGCAAGTCTTAAACTAAAAGACCATGTTAGTTATTTAGCACCTGGTAGAGGACAGCTGTACCTCTTCCCTGTAGAATGATACTGTAAAATGTTTCTAATTACTATCAATTTTGGCGACTAATGAGAAGGCAAATATACCTCAGAACGCCAACACTCTTAAATACTTTACGAACAAAAATGGTCATAAATCTTTGTGTACCCCAGTACTGCTCGCCTTTGAGCGCATGAAGACGGTTCAATTCATAGTTTACTGTATTTCTCCTGATCCAGTAGTAGCTGCATTTGACTTTTCACTGCAATGCTCAGATGCACTTGCCCACAAATTTCAATCACAGTAAATGTCAAGTGCCGTTGTCAAGGAAATCTAGCCAATCAATCACCAGGAACAACAGGAAACATTGGCAGAAGTTGGTGCAAAAGCAGCGGTGAGGTGTGGTTTGGCCCTGGGCTCAATAACAATTTAATAGTGACGTCATTACAAGTCGGATGTTGATTCAACAGCAAAAAATAGAGCTTTGAATTTTCTTTTTTTGGGAGCCACATATTTCACATTCATGTGAGTGTGAACAGGCCTTTGTTTCCGCATGACTCCTGTGTAGTTCTTTTTTTTTTTTTTTTATTATTTACATCTACTGTACAAAAGTGGCAAGCATTGAGCCAATATACACTAAATAAAGTTTCCAAAGCAGCAGGTAGTAAGTGTAGGATTTCCATTATGTAGGACTAACCTATTTCATTATTGCATTACAGTAATATGACACAAGAGGTCTGATGTGATTCAAACACCACCAAGCCATATGTGATACCCACTGACTACTGTAAAATTAAACGTTGCATGATTGCCTCTGTCAGCTAATTTCAGCTTGTCTTTACATTTCTCTTCTCTGCTGCTGTTTATTGTGTAGCACAAAACAAGCATCTGTTTTTATGCCCCTCTCACTGTATAGAGGAGACAGAGTGCAGCATCTCCAATGCAAAGCAATGTATCTCACACCACTTCTGTATCTTGTACAAGGACACTTCAATTATTCCTGTGTAGAGCGGTCAAACGTCACAGTTACTTATGAACTCTATAGTCTCGCTGAACAGTAGGACACACAACTGAAATAAAGGCTGACCAGTTATAAGCAGAATTCATTTTTCTCCACCATGGCCAATGAACAAGTGACACATAACATTTTTGGAATAAAGAGCAACCTATCAAGTATAATTTACATCCAGCTGAGCAGGGTGTTAGGACAGACTAACATACCTGATGCAGCCAACTTTTTCAGCCATCTGATGGTTGGTTAGTGCTAATTCTGAAACCTGGTCATCATCTGTACGGGGAGTGGCCAATTATTAGGCAAGTTATATAACAAATCATCACATCTGACCTGAAAAACGATGCAATAATGTGAAAACCCTACACATAGTACCTTCAGGGTCGTCTTAGGTGTCTGAGAATAGATGGTCATTTTTTAGGAAACAGGAACATTTACACAGTTACAACTCACAAAAGTGCATAAATGACCACCAACGAAGGGAGGATTTTGGGGGAAACGGGAGATAAAAGACTAACAAATAAGATTTTTTCTCGCATGAAGCTGTACTTCCCGTGAGCCTCAAGCGGTTTAAAATACCAAACAACTGCCAAAAGAGAAAAAGGATAAAATCAAAACTAGGAAAAAAAAAATAAATTCAAGTCATTCTTCTTGTCTTACAAAGCCCGCTGTGCGCATCAGAGTGGGAGGGACAAAGTTTTTCTGTTCAACAAAGTGCTCCCAACCCCCTTTTCCTGGATTTCAATGCCTTGGAAAAAGCTCTCATTTCATGAGTACAGTACTTCAAAATAGAAACTCAAACAAGTTTCAGCATGAATATTCAAAAAAAGCATAAAATATTTCAATGTTTACAAGACTGGATAAACTCACTTGGAGGATGTTTCTGCCTGTCCATTAAAGGACACCTCCTGGCCAATAAGAAGTGATTTTTTTTGATGGAGGACAGTTGATTGAAATGCTACGCACCTGATTTAAGCTAAAACCATACATGAATAACTAACTGGCTAGTGATGGATATAATATACAGAGGTGCAGCTAGCAGTGTAACAGGGGAAGTTCACCAGTTACGCAGAAGCAAAAACCCACTGTGAGATGAAGATGTGAAAACTGAAGGCTAACTTAAAATTAAGACATTAACTGTTTATGTGTGATAAAAAGGGGATGTATTCCTTGAGTCATAATAACCCCTATGGTGGAAAACTGAATATGGGAAAGATGTTGAAAATGTGTGTGTGTGTGTGTGTTAGCATATTAGCAATTCAGAGCCATAGTTCTGTTTTATGTCAAGTCATGGATGCAAGTTAAGATCTGCGTGTGATGATAATTAGCCTCTGACAGAGAATATGTGTTTTTTTGTTTTTTTTTGTGTGTGTGTACAAATGTACAGCCGGTACATTAAAACCAGCGGGTGCTGCAGTTAAGCGAGGCCCAACAAGAAGAGCCGACAACCCAACACGGGTCGACATTGTTGATAATCCTGGTGTACGTCGGATCCTGACCGGACCGAACCTGGCTCCCCTAGGTGAGCTGGTGAGGCGCTTCTAGCATCTCCATCAGGAAGGTGTCGATGGGCGTGTCACCAATCAGTTTAAAGAAGAACAGGTGCTCCAGGCACTTCAGACCAATGGAGCGCAGTGCTGGGAGCCGCAGAAGGAGCTTTGCAAACCTGGATGACAGAGGGAAGGATGAGAAGGACAGCAGAGTGAGAAATCATCAATCATGTCAACTGAAAACATGTGAAAATACAATTCTTCAGATTGGTGTCAAATGTAACTCACTAGAGTGAAGCTAATTGTGGAGTCAAGTGGGTTGGGATACATGACACAATATCTGATAATGTCTAACAGTGTTAATTCATGCTCAGCATGTTGACAAAGTCTCAGAAGTTCTCTACTGACAAAAGGCATTTAAATCTAGCTTTAAAATATATAAAGTCAAACTGAAACGCACAACTTTAAATCTGTTTGGTAAACCTCACCAGAAAGTGACAGTATTACTGTCAGTCAGTGTTACTTCTTCAGCCTAGTTGAAGAGCATGAAAATACTAACATGATTAAAGCAGTGGCATCAGTATAAAACAAACTGCTTCAGAACTGGCTAAAAACACCTTGTGGCAGCAAGTAAGGGTTCCCAAAGGCAAATTCGTGACTTAACAGAACTCTTTCAGGTAGATGTCTTGTCTGTGAACTGCACCTGTCACCTCTGATATTTAAGTGTGTGTGTGTGTGTTGCAGCATACCTGCCCTGCTGATCAGGATACTTCTGTTTGCAGTAGGACTCGAGAGATGCGTACACTCTCTCTCTCAGGAGCTCCACCTCACTGGAGTTGGACAAACCCTTAGCATCTTCAGGTGAAAACAGACATTTACATTATTTCTATAGAGAAATTACTAACATTTTTTTACGTGTACCTACTTTGAAATACCATCAGAGTTCTAGCCTTTATTTAGCCTTTTATTTAATTATGCATTTTCATTTGGTGTCCCTGATGAAATATTCCACATGTCTGTGTACCTGGGTTGAACAGAATGATGGCTCGAAGGCAGCCCAGCTCTGTCTTGTCCATCTGCATGTCTCTCATCTTGCTTACAAGCTCTGTCAAAACTCTGAGGAGGGAGGAGGAGAGAGGAGGAGAGAGGATAGGAGAGGAGATTTGCAGGAGTAATCCCAGAGACAAGAGGAAAGGGAGGGAATGAGAGCAACAACAACAGAGAGGGACCAGACTCAATAATCACGCTGTTATTTATGGTTTTTCCTTAGTGTCATGGCTTTAAATCCAAACTACTTAGTGAATGGCTGAACTGCTGGTTCTGCAGGGGCAAGAAAAAACACTCCTCACAACTGGCCAGAGTGGCAACTGCTGCCACCAAACGGTGGTAAGTTCTGGCTGCGGCTGGTGCTGGTTTTACTTAATAATTTAGTGTTTGGTTGTGTTTTTTTTTGAATATGTTAGTTGTGCTAGCAAATGTGTGGAAGTTGTTGCGATAATGGTGCGCAAGTGACCATCAGATGTTGACTTTGAAGACAATTTCCTGTTTAGTTTCAGATTTTGACCTTTTCCACATTGTCTATCTTCCCTTGCCCCCAACCGATGACTCCAAGGTGATAAGAACATATGACAGTCAGGGTTCAGAGGCTAAACACATATTTTAACTCCCTAAACCCAAACACACACCCACATTTTAGTGCATAATAGTTTTATTCATATTTGTTTGAGAGGAAAGCTGTGGTGCCCGTGGTGTAGACCCAGAGTGTATGTCACTGATGTACAATTCACACATCCCATCACAGACAGAGTATCACTGAAGTGGACCATCACCAATTCTCGAAGACTCAACAGTAAATCATCATCTAAACCTGACTGAGTCGAATGATTCTCAGTGGATGTCGTTCTGAATAATATCCTGAAGCGAAAAACCTGCTGGCTCCTGCAAAGCTGCGGAAAAGCCTGAAGCATCAACCTCTAAGCTCTGGGCCTGTGTTTGTCTCAATGCTGACTCAAGAGGAGGGGTTTAAGAAAAAGTGTTGTGTGTCGTGGCGTAATTACCTGTCAAATATGGCCCCAACCTCAGCATTGTGCGCCCTGTGTATTCAATCACAATGTGTTATTACAATGTCATTACACAGTTACATTGTTATTACAGAATATTGTCTGTTATCTGATCCCTTCAGCCGTACAGTGTGTTTACACATGATTTATAAACTATTTTCTGATACGTTTAAAACTGATGTTAAATAGTCTGCTTAGGGTTTGTTGACATTTTTTGTGTCTGGACTCAGTTTGCTTTATCTTGCACCTGCACCATAATACTGTTATCTTACTTAAGACACAACTACATTCACATGTATTTAATAAGCAAAAAGGAGGTTATGATATGTCTTATGAGCCAAGTGTGTGACAGCAGAAAGCCATTAGTGCACATTAAACTGTTCACAAGTGGGAAAACTGTTAACCCTTGTTAACCCCTTTGTTGGGAGTGTCAATACATCATGAGAATTAACTTCAAGTCCAACTGAAGAGTAGACTAGAGTTTTTCTCTGCGGCGTCTTTATTTCAAAAATCCTGCATACAACAGTAATGTTAGTTTTATTTCATAGGCAGAACAGATGGTTATGGATCTGGGTCAGTGTGCTGTGATATATAGCTCAGCTGCTGCACATTAAACAGTGTGATAATGTACCAGTAAATGTCACTTTGGTCCAGTTGGATGCTGGTATGGTCTTTACTCGTCAAATGTCATTTATAATGCCTATGACATGTAAGGTACAAGGAAGTTTGTTTAATTTGTCCTACAGTAAAACACAAAAGCCCTCTTTTAATAATAAGTGTAAAAATCACAAACATGATGACTAGACGTGCTTTCAGTTGGACTTTCATAGAACTGAGCCTATTGTGTGAAAATCAGAGGCTTGGAGTGCAAAATACAACATCTGAAAAACTAATTAACACAAAAAATAACTAACAAAACAGAAAAACAGAAATCAACAACTAATAAATGGAAAAAAACAGAAAACAACACATTTTTGGAAAAACAACAATCTAAAAAGAGAAGTGCCTACTATCTTTGTCATTCGTATAATTCATTGGATGGCAACAATGTCAGTGAAGTAATAAGAATATGTAGATAAAGAGGCAAGATGTGCACCTGTTACAGGTTGTCACACTTTGTTCACTCATGGATTTGGGAATATGTGGGTCGAAAAGACGAACCCCCTGCTTAGAGACACAAACTAGTGGGAACCCACCTTTGTGGGTTTACAAAATAATGACTTTTTTCTTTCATCAGTTTGTGTTGTGAAATGCATGTTTTTCTGTTGTGTCGTCTGCTAAAGCAGTTCGTTCAATTGTTGTATTAGAGCTTGTTGTCTTTTGCACTACTGAGCCAAAAAAAAAACAAGTTGGAAGATATACTGAGATATTTTATCAATTGCCTCCTCCTGTATAACATATGATTCAGTAGCTTCAAACAGATGCTGGTGCGAAGCTGAAACAAAAGCCTGCTGCAAGAGGAGAGCAGTGCTATGAGAATATTAATAAGAGTCAGAAGAAAGTCATCTAGCCATTTGCCATGTTAAGCAACAATAACCCCTCTAACAATGTAATTTCTGTGTAATTAACAGTGAATTGACACCCTGATGTAGTTTGGATTTAACAGAAAAGATTTAAGTATTTCATAGTGATCCAAATCACAGTGTTAGTGGCAATATTTTTCAGGATTTGGATGATGCTTCTGCACAGCATGGATGCAGGAAGGGAAACTTTAAGAGGGCAACACAAACACGGAGGAGAGTGAAAGTGATGCAGAACATATACTTTAATAACATTATTGTACATAACCGCTTTATATTTTTGTCACAAGCTTATTTGAATATTTGTACAAATGTTCTGAACAAAAGGAGAAAATTATGAGTTAGAACTTTTAATTTGTCAAAGATGAAGAATTGGCCATTTTATATGAACTATTTATCCATTAAAAATGACAGAAAACGTGTTTTATCCTGAAATGTATATTTATCACACAGCCCTGTTACATTTTAAACAAATATGTTTTTTTATCATTTTTTTTTCATCTGATCATCATCATCTTATCTAACTGTAGGTTTCCATTAAAATGTCAAAAACGTGTCATTAAATTTGAGGTAACAACTGATGAGGCTGTTTTAGTGTTTACATTTTGTTTTCCAGTGATGCTGTGAAATATTTTGGGATATTTTGGGATGCTGTCAGCCATCGCCGATGGTTGTAGGGAGAGAAAATACAATGATTTGAGGTATCAGAAGGTTTCCATTGTGAGCTCCTGGGCCCCAACAACTAATGTCTTGATGTCAACATGAGATCACAAAACAATTATCATAGGTCAGCAGGAAAGAAAAAGTAAAACCATAATATAGACCCATATAGACCTAAGTTTTGTTTTTTGTTTTTTTTAAGTAAGACTTGTGTTCATATGTTAGTAATGTACATTTGCCAGCAGTTATCACATTTTCAAACTCTGCAATAGGTGCTTTGCCACTGAGACTGTGTGTGTGTGTGTGCATGTGCCCATGCATGTCTATGGGTAAGCATTAGTCACCAGCCACCTCGGCATGCGCTGTCACCCTACAGGCAATACTATAGAAGCAAAGTCTCTCAGCCAATCACAGCCAACGCAGAACACAGCAGCTGCAGCCAACCAAAGATGAAGACACAGAATCTTAAACTTCTACCCGAGTTACTATTCCAGCTAAACCTGAATAATTTATGTGATGAGAATATAAAAATAAACCATCAGGGCCAAAGAAATCCCTGTGGACGAATAAAGGCAAGTCTTCTTTCTGTCTTTCTTCCTCTAGCTTTCAGAGTCAGAGCTGATTTACATGAATCAGGTGATCTAATTGGCATCTAAAGTGAGCTCCGAAAATCTAGTTTTTTGGGGGCATGTCCTCCCCGGTTGGGTCAGCCAGCAAATCCTGCTGGGGAAAACATTAATGCGGCATGTCTGTCAGAGTGATACTGTGCATACATGTATCTATGTATTACCTGTCAAAGATGGCTCCAACACCTGCACTGTGAGCACTGTTCCTGTGGACATGCAGGCCGGTGGCCAGCAGAATCCCGTCCTTCACAGAGATGGAGCGATGGGAGAACGATGCAATCAGGAGTTCATTCCAGCCTGTTGGAGTTGGAGGTGTGGTGAGTGATAGATTTTTTTAGATGGCCCTTTTGTTAGGTGGCTAAAATACACTTTGCCATTGCCCCTGGTCACAGCAGTTAAATGCTTAGCTTCCATGCTCACACTGCTGTCTAATACACTGACTACGGACAAAATACTTTGAAATTAACCCTTTAAATCTGCAGCTTACCAGCACGGAGCAAGATGACCTGGTCGTCCAGGGGCAGTTCAGAGAAGTGAGGGATCCTCTTGGCCCACTCCACCAGGGTAAAGAGCTGCTTGTCTGCTGCCTGACAGATGTTGGTGACAGGGTCGTTGGGCTGCAGAAAGCAGATTTAGAGGATTATTGATTATTATTTCTTTAAATATCATATTAATCATACCAACAACAACCTGTGAAGATTGTTGAACTGTAGTTGCTGAATTAATATAATAAGTAATCAATTATATATTTCAATATACTCAACAAATACACAAGGTGGAGACGTTCGATTCTCAAGCTTAACTTGGTAATAATACTGAATGTGAGAGAAAGCACAAAGGAAGACAAATTGTAGTGGATTTCCACTATGCAGACTACTCACAGAGCTGCCGCCTGAGCTTCCATCAGCATGAAGCTCCGTCTTTTGCTCTACAGCCATCTCTGCTTCCAAAATCTTCTCTACTGGCATCTCCTCGTTCACTGCACTAGTCGACTCCACCTCGCCTTCCCGTTCCTTGTTCCTCTGTCGCTCCTCTTGGACAGCTGCAGGACGGGGGATTGGGGTTGACAGAAGGGAGCACAGAAGAAAACAATGAAGGACAAGAAAGGAGAAGAAGGAAGGAAGATTAGGAATAGCAGAGAGAAGCAAGTGTGGGTGCGAATGATGGGTTAAATGACAGAGAAACAGGAAATGCAAATGAATAGAGAAGCAAATGGTTTGGGCAGACAGGCAGTGGCAGAACAACATACGACAATTAAAGACAGCAAGAAGTGCACAAAAAAAGAAGAGAATAAAAGGTAGTAGAAAGAAAATGTACAGACACAAGTGCCACCAGACATCAGAATTGAAAAAGTGAGAGAAGAACAATCAGAGATTAATAGAAAAAGGCGTGGACAACGAAAAAGAGAAATGAGTGAAAGTTAGTGGTGTGGCAAGTGATTGGCATACAAAACAAGATACAAGAGTAAGACAAGATAAATGAAAAGAAATGTACAAAACAATGGGAAAGAAAAGAGACAGATATGTACAATTCATGATAAAGTCAGAGTCTCTCATACGGTCTTTCATTCGTCTTTCAGGCCCTCTGACAATGCAGAAATATATACAAATTAGGCATAAACAAAATAAATTATTACTATCATATAATAGTAATTGCTTCAAACTGACATTAAAGTTGGTATTCTTAATGATGACAATTTGCCCAGAATTAATTTTCACTGTCGCTGTTTTTCTGTGGTAACAAGGTTTCTCTTAATCCCTTACCCAGATTAAGGAAACTAGGATACTTGTTTTTATGAAATTCAATAAATCAGCTTACTGCAGAAAGACGACCCCAATCAGACTCATTTAAGTGCATGTAAAACCAATGAATACAACTGTACAATAAAGTGCATTTTCCCTTTTCTTGAGGTTCTTAAGAAGCTAACAAATCATCTAACAAAGTGTGGATACCAAAGCAAAATCCTTATATAAAAAAAACCCATTCGGCAGTAAACTGATTCAATATTGTGGTGGAAATCTTTATCCATTTCAGTACAGTGTATGGTGCACTATATACACAGCACTCCAAAGACAATCGGACAGATTGCGTAAACATAATTAAAGTCAGCATGCTCAATATTTTGGTTACAAGTCCTTAGCAATCAAAGGCTGTTGACAGTAGATTGTGGTTATGTGACTGACTTGGTCCGTCAAGAATAAGAATGGATAAGAATAAAACAAAGTCGTACACTGTTCAGACCAAATACAACCATAGCCACCATAAACTGATCACTGCATCACACGACAGAAATTGTCAACAAACAGCCCTGTGTTAACACAGTTTCATTCATTTTTTTGTGTTTTCATTTTTTATTGGTTGACCATTTGTTGAGTTGCAGAAATGGAAGGATTTGCTGCTGTTCAGTAGCATTTCTGTTAGTAAATGAAGGATCTTTGAAGCAATGGATGTCACTTTGGGATTTTTTAAGACATCTGAGAGACTCAACGATTAATCGAGAAATTAAGTGGCAGAATTAAAGTAATAATCAGCCTTAGATAGCTATGACATAGATTAATTAACATGCCTTAAGTTTGAATCCTTTATGTGCACTTACTGTCAAAGAAAATCAAGAGTTGTTGACTTTTATTTATTTTAATCTACTTAATATCATCGATCTTCATTTGTCACTGTGTCTGCATATGTTGATATATAAAGAAAGGTGGTGCCAATGGACACAAATAGTGAAAAGTGGGCATCTCATGTAGAGCAGCCAAGACATCAAGGTATTCTTTAACAAGAAATTAAAAGTTCCTGTTAAAAAGTTGATCTGCTCTGTGGCAGACTGTCAGAGCTAAGAATTTGAGCAGCACCCAAGAATAAATGACTTCGTAGTAAAGTAGGACGATGATTAAAAGGAGTGTGCAAAGTCAGAAAACCCAACAGAGACCTATAAAGGTAAAAATATATATATATGGGGAAGTGATTCAAGGCTGGCACAGGTCCACCTTGGAACACTGGGAGCAAACTAAAGCAAAACATTTCAAACTGCTTCCTTCTCATAGATATACAGTGTAATATCTCTCTGCCTCTTGCTCACTCATACAGACACAGACACACACCCCTCCCTCCCGCTTCTCCTTACATCTGTCGTTCATCTTGGCCACTACAGAAGGAGGGAGGGGGGGGAGAGAGAGAACGAGAGGAAACAAAAAGAGGAAGAGAGGGGGAAAGGGGGTTAGTGTTTACAAGGCTTACCCACCCCCATCTCCCTCTCTACCACTCTGTACTCGTTCTTTCTATCCCCTACTGTACAAATATTACTGAGGCTCTCAGTGAAAATGCCCAGAAGAAATGTCAACACTGATACCATCATTTAATGATGCATTTTCTACTGATTATAGATCAGATATTAAATCTAATTTACATTATGCTATGGATTAATAGATGAGGGCATATTACAGTACAAAGAACCAGCCACAGAGCGCAGCTGCCTTGAGCGTTCCTTTCATTTGCTTTCATTTTATACTCTGTTTATACTGATAACAGTGATCAATATAGAAACAACAGCGGACACATCTCAGCATCTTCACAAACTGAGTAAAGTTGTGATTAATCTATGATGAACGATGCATCTTAATGTGCTGGGGATTTCAGTCCTTCTATGGTAATCTGTTCTGAGAAAGCACAGCAAGAAGTGGATTCAGCTCTTACCACCTGTACACTGCACGACTCTAAGAGACTTATCTGCAGATAATCTCAGATTGACTGGTTTAAAACGGATTTAACGTGAGTTTCAGAGTTAGTTTGATATGATCATGATGCACAGAGCTCAGCTGTAGTTTGTAAATGTGTCTGTCTCCTTTTAATATAAAATAACTTTCAGTGTTTTATAATTACAATGTGTTGTATCAGTTTATCAGCAGTATCACTGTCAGTATCATATTAATAAGATTCTACTAAGGTACGAAGTGGTAAACTCTGGCAACTCCATGATTGAAAGCTTGATATTTCATTTTAAAATCTGGGAATATGATGAGAAGTAATACAGTTCAATAGCCGTATAGAAGACCAAAGGGTGGAGTTTGTGCTTTTACTGGTACAAAGTATGGGAGGCTTTTACCTGTAACTGATGGCCACCTGAAGACAAACAAACTTGGTAAATATGACAAAGTTACCTGATACTTCCAGACTACACAAGGGTCACCTCAACCACGACACAGCACCCACAAAAAAGTATTTAACCCCCTCTGACCTCTTTAAGGTTTGTTTTACTGAATCACTCTGAAAGCAACAAAGACTTTAATACCAACAAAAAAAAAAAGAAAGACAAAATTTCAGAAGGACGGGGTATATCATCTAGGTTCTAACAATAGAGATTACAGAAGGCCACACAAAGTATGCACTAGGGTTGCAACAGTATGAGGTTTTGATGGTATGATGACCGTCTCAGAAAACAATATTACACAATTATTATCATCATCAGTTAAAACAACATTTAAAGTCATGAAAACAGAAGCACTTGTGGTTAAGCAAACATTTTATCATAATTTACCAAAATAGTATGTCCTGACAGACATGAAAATTACTGAAATAATTGACTAAAATGTTTTTTGAATTACATTAATATGTTAGAATTTAATACCGCAAATGAACAAACGCACATGGTACTATAACTGTCAGTTCTCATACTTCAGTATACCTTGAAATTGTTATAACGCTGCAACCCTAATATATACTAGTGTCCTCCATTTTGGGGCAAAAGAAGGCTGCCATTTTCTCAAACGTATCTGAGGGGGCCTTTGGAAATGGAGACCCTTAATGATGTATCCAGCACTGAAGTGTTGAGTGTGAACGAGACAGCAGTTGAGCTGGGAACGAGCCAAAGTATTTGTGGGAGCTTGTCAGGCAAAAGTGGAGAAAGTGGCAAAATTTTAGATTTCCTTTTATAAATATGACAAGTGAGTTCTTTATTAGTGTCAGTCCAAGACAGCAAATATGCCACATTCAAAGGAGACTAATTTCTTCAAGCTCTGGAAAAGAAGATCAATCAATATCATCTCTGATGAGTGTTACAAGGGTAGAAGTCTACTGTTGGATGCTCTTGAAACCAGATTTTGAGTGGACAATACATAATATGTTTCACTTTAAATAATGTATCAATTGAAATAATCTTTAAAAGCAATATTTAATTGATATTTTAATCTGGAATTGTATGTGTAAAATGGTGAAACGGCCTCATTTTTATGAGCAGAAGGGGCTGAAAACCAGCCATGTTCAGGGTGTGCTGAGGTGCCCCTGCTTGCTCACCTTCTCTCTTCATGCCCATGGCCAGGCACTTCTGGTAGCGACAATACTGGCAGCGGTTCCTCTGCCTCTTATCCACCATACAGTCTTTGTTGTCCCGACAGGTGTAGGTCAGGTCTTTGCGCACGGTCCGCTTGAAGAAGCCTTTACAGCCCTCACAGCTGTAGACACCGTAGTGTTTACCTGGAAGGAAAAGATATAAACAAAAAAGGGATGATAATATGTTTCAAGACTGACATTTAAAAAAATATCTGACTGTTTTGCAAAAACTCAAAGGCAAAGCACAGAGAATGAGTGTTGTATTGAAGGTGTCTTGTCACCAGAGGATCTGTCTCCACAGATGGCACACAGGCGTTTTTGGGAAAGCATCGGCCCTGGGCTGTGGGACGAGAGCTGCTTCAAGCCCAACGGAGGTTTCACATCATCAGAGCTGCTCACTGCATGGAGCCCCGACATGGACACTGTTGAGTTGATCTGAAAGAACAACAGAGGTGAGGAGTGAGTGAATACAACAGCAACAGGGATTTCTTTCAGATGAATTTCATGATTTCCCTTCTACTAATGTAAGAATATAAAAGGAGTAACCTTGTGAACAAGACAACAAACACTACAAGGTCACAGGGAGAGTCCAGCCTGTAACCATTGTTTTAACTTTTATCAGTCCCTCCCTCGCTCTAAACCATGTCTCATCCCATCTCGTCACTTGTATCACTCTTGCAAGAACAGAGAGGATAAGGACTGAAGAACAAAACTCATGGAGTCTGGCAGCTTAACATCGAGGCAAACAGTGGCCCCCTTGACTCGATGTAGGAGTGTTGTGTCATTATTCTGCTTCACTATTCTGCATAAAACGTACAAACACAGAATGAGGGGCATTATTTTTCCACTTTTTAGTTGATAGCTAGGCTCATAACCTGATGTCTGTGTGAAATCATGCTCGCATTTACTCTATCCTCCCTTACCTGTGGGCTGCTAATGGGGCCGTAACCAACCGACGGTGTGCCAGGCAGGCATGGCGAGCCCAGAGAAGAGCTGATGACAGAAAAGGGGGAGCCAATGCTACTGATGGGGCTGTTGACCCCTGAGGTGGTGATGGGAGGGAGGGAGGTCATGGAAGCTGCAGCCGAGGGAACCAGCGGAGGCGAGCGCTGGCCCGACGGAGGGGAGGAGACAGACGAGCTGTCTGGGCTGCGAGAATCTGATAAGAGATAACAAGAAGGAGAACACGCACATAGTAGTAATGCAATAATAAGAAAAACAATGCTGACCAAAAAAGGCTGAGCTAATTAACAGAGGTATTGCAGTTGTTGTTGTTTTTTTATTAGACCATTTTAATTTCTTCAAACACAAATATGGTAGTTCAATTATCCACTAAATAATTGCTGCAAAAAAAATAAATAACCAGCTGGAACAAATTAAAGCTGACACACAGACAAAACTAAACACATCAGCTTAACATCGTCACTGCACCGTGTAAAAAAATAGTGCTCTATATAAACAACCAAGAGTTTGGGGCCTCATGAATCATACACGAAACGACCATGGTTGAGATTTGGTTGAGTAGTTATTTCCTACATTGATCATCAGTTTTCACTTAGCGTCTGAAATAAGGTTCACCTGAGGTATCATGTGTCTGGTGTGTAATTTAGAGGGATGAAATCAATTTCAGTTTTATGGAATCCTTATTTTGGCCTCAATGCACTGGAATTTCGCTTCAGATTTATTGAAACATTAAATCATGAACTAACAGACTTGAACTTCACTTTGGTAAATTACATTTTTTAAATGTGTTTACCGCCCAAGTTCTGGGAACTAATGGAAAACCCTGCAAGGGGAAATAGTGCTGATTTTACCAACCCTCCATCATCCTTCCATTTGTTGAAATTTTTATGATGCAAGCTGCTTTATTTATGAATATTTTGTTTTTGCTGTGGTTTGTATTTAGTTGGCACTTGCTGCTGCAGCTGGCTGTGAGCTGCATTTTCCATGCTTCAGGCTGTGAACTTCAGTTGTCGTCTGATCTACTTTTCATTCACCAAACACACTGCAAAGAAATCAACCGTGTGTTTACACAGATAACATACAGATAACGTACTTATCAACTCAACATATGGAAGAAGTCGTGCTTTCAAATACCTAGGACGTCTTTTTTCTTCTAATTTCTAATCTAGAGTATTTTTTCCTCACAAGCCTCTATCAACTTCTGACACTGGAACAACTCCACCTGTCGTTAACTTCACAAAGTGCTAGAATAACGATCTGTAAGGACTTCTGGCATCCAGGTACATGGTGAGATGTGAGGAAAATCTACTTCTAAATCACTGGTTTCAAGTTACTGTGATGATAACTGTAAATAAACAGTGGACATCATACTTCCCACAGCAACGTTTTGGTAACAAACATTACTTGAAGATCAAGACAACTTCATGTGCAACGCTTTCTTACACTTTCTAGTCTGCTGTCAGTGATCGGCACCTCATTAAAGCCCTCGCCATGCTCTGAGATGCATTGGGATGCACCGAGAACCCTTTTTCATTGTCGTTATGAATAGAGACAATAACTGGACTTAAAGGAAGCTGCATTTTAAATAATCAAAAATATCTTTGCTTTAGAGAAATTGTGGGCTGGTGATTTGGAAGTGTGAGCCTGTCTACGTTTAAACGTGCTTGTTTTGGAAGAGAGGCAGCAGTGACACTATCTATCTATCTATCTATCTATCTATCTATCTATCCTATAATAAAGTATTAGATTAGTCGTTGCTTCATCATAATCCATATCTTTCATAGGCCTGATTTCACACCAGCCATTTAAAGACAAATATGTAAGTATAATCTGTGTAGCTGCAGCTAATACACACATTAGTGTTCTAGACATTCATGTTTGTTGTATTGTTGCTAACAAAACAAACAAAAACAAACAAACCAGTGCAGTTGTTTTCTTACCTCTGCTGTCTCCCATGGTGGTGGAGGGGCTGGCTGACAGCAACACACCGACGTGCTTCCGTCTCAAACAGCCCGCTGTCAAACTCTAGACCGCGGACTGAGGCCCGGGCCGGAGTTGTTTTGGGAAACCAAAAACGGGGCTGAAATTCCAACACAAGACAGAAGCTCCGCATGAGACTGTGGTGTGGCACCAATAATGCCCACTTGGTCATGAAAATGTCACACAATACGAATATCACTCAGCCCAGTTCCGAGGGCCTGAGCTGTATCTAAGGCTTGGTGGAGGAAATATTGGTGTATTTTAAGCATTTCTGGCATTTCATGTCACGTTAACGCTGCATCAGGACCTGCAAAGCAGCCAGCTGTTCGGCTGATGCCAGGACTGTCTCGTCCCCACACAGCACAGACACGTCGTTAATTATTAATAAACAGATAGTCTATCGATACCAGACACTGACTGTGTTATCTTGGTTCAACGCGGGGCAGAAAGCGCCCCGTTCCAGCATAAAGATAAAGACCAGACAAATGGCAACAAACCGCTGTTCATACCAGCGACCGTTAGCCACCTGATAGCTCGTAAACTAGCTAACGTTATTAGCGAACAACGTCTGCGACTATCGTGAAGCTAACTTGCTTGTGTTGGCAGCCATCGTTCAATATAAATGATTTTTTATTACATGTACCAGCATGCCATTCACATCAAACATGTCTTCAACGTTACATGTCGTTGGAATTACACTATGTCGGGCGTTAAGTTGGCGAAACAAGCTAGGCGCTGTAGCTGGCTAACGCTAACTACACTTAGCCTCCTCGCCTAGCTAGCAAGCTAGTTAGCCCCGAATGCATCGTAGGAGAGCTAGACCAAACCAGTTTGGGACAGGCTGTTCCACCGCTATCTCAGTCTCCCTGCCATACACAAACAACATGTCGTACACATACATTTGCGTGCAAATAAATACAGATTACTGACTGTTTAGCGGCACAGCTTCTTCGCATGAAAGATGTGGCGACTAGGCCCCGTGTGTGTGTGTGTGTGTGTGTGTGTCTGTTTCTCCCCCCACTTTGCCTCGTAGTCAACCCTCCCTCCCCCTGCAAGGATGAAAACATGATGATGGTGGTGGTGGAGGATTTGGCTTAGTGCTCCCTTACAGTTGAACATTGGCCCGGAATCACTGCAAAACACTTTGCAGGCTGACTTTTTTTTTTTTCAAGGCAGGAGGAAGACTTGTGTGGTCATGTTGTGCCTCGCATGTCACAGACTGAGGGAGACACATGAGGTCAAGAGGTCAAGACGAGTTCAGCTCAGTGTGTCAGCTGCTGCAGAGGTTACTGTGGGGCACTGATGGAGCCGCTCAGCTGGGAAACAAACCAGTGTTACGATCCTGCGAAAAAAATAAAAATAAAATAAAAATAAAACATCAAATTAATTATGCACATATGTTTCTATACTTGCAGGAGCAGCAGACCAAGATACAAAACACACAGTATCTGCAAAACCACAGATAAGTGGTACTTTTATTGAGTAAATAGGTGTTTCGATGTTGTTTTTCAAATGTAGCTAAGAGGCTTTGATGTTTTAGAATGTGATATCAAAGCTGCTGAAGTGTCCAGCAACATTCTGAAACATCTGAGCTGTTCTGTGGCTTTGATCTCAAAAGTTTACAGCAGCTTTACATTTCATCAACATTTCATTAACTGCAGGAACGTCTTCACCGAGCAGCATACTAACCAGGACAGGAAGAGCAACAGCTGAGCCAGCACCAGCCTCAGAACAATACAGTGACTCTCACCAAGGAAGTGATAACCAGAGCATGGGTTCAGATTTAAAGCGGTTATTGAACTTAAGGCTAGTGTCATTGAGAGACAAGCTAGAAGCGCTGGTGAAATCATTTTACGATATGGATGAACTGAAGGACAAGCCAAGTGAGTCCTGGGAGGACGACAACCAGCGTCTGAGCAATGAAGAGGAAATAACTGCTTTGGAGTCAGAGGAGAACATCATGCTTGAAAATCAGAAGGGAAGAACTATTTCTGTTTGAGTCAAAGGAAATAGAAGAGGAAGAAGCCGCTGTGTTTTTTGAGGCTGCACAAATAAAGTTGAGAGGTCGACGAGAGAAGCGCAGACACGCTGCAGCAGAGTATCAACCAAAGTCATCAGGACAGAAGAAATCACTGTGAAAAGATTTACTTGGTGGTTCATGAAGAAAATGAGCAAATGATGCCTGGACGTCCAAGTGGAGTTGTTTTTCTGAGTGGAGGGAAGGTGTTCTCTGGTTTCTGTACGGGTTTTCACCGGGTGCTCAAGTCAAGTCAAGTGGAGACAGTCTGACACCCAGCTGAGACTTGTGGAGACTCTGACATGAAAGCGTGTTTCGTTCTTACTCTTCTCCGCTAGCAGCAGGTTCTGTTGTGGCGCTGGTCCAAAAGCAAAACCATTTTTAACTCCGCCAGAGTGTCTCTTTTGGGTCACTTTTGCCGGTCCCCAGCCCGGATAAAGGAGGAGGGTTGGAATTGTGACATTTACAAAAAACAAGCATCAACAGAAGAAAGTTCATTTGTAGTTCTAAACATATTTATGGTGTTTAATTTTATGCACATGACCAATTGTGGACGTCATTTAAGGACTCCGGGCCAGTAGCTACTTATAGCAAGCAGCAAATCATAGCATCTCAAAACAGCACTTGAGTAAATGTACTTAGTTAGTCTACATTCCATCCCCATATAACACATGATGTAGTAAACACTGCTGGAATAGATACTGAATGACAAGCAGATCATGTTTATATGTTAATATAGATGGTCAGTGTTTGGTCCTTCATCCATGTAAACATTATCAACACATTATATCCTCGGCATCCATATTACAACCATTGTGGTGATGAACTGTGTATAAATTCAGGCTGATTGTTTCTGTGCTCAGTGTTCTTTTCATCAAGAATGACAAGAAGTCGACAGCAGAAGGTTTGTAGTTGACTTTATTTTTTAATGCTGCATCACCTGCCTTGTTTAAAAAGGGTCCCCGTTGGACAAAAAGAGAAATCTGTGGTGATCAGGAGGACGTGACCTCCACCATCTGTGGCCGAACACACGCAGGGTTTCTGATGCTTTATCACCCTCAAGGGGGCTCAAGTGGAATTACACAAATCTCATGGAGTTCCTCTGATTTGTTAGTATCAATGAACAATTTCATCTAAGTGAGTGTTTAGTTAGAAACATGCAGTGCTACATTCTACTCACTACTTTTTAAATATACATTATATATATATAATTTTGAATTTTGACTTAAAATGTAATTTTCTTCATCAAGGTTTTTCTTCTTAAATTGGTGTGAAAACTGAACATTACACATTTAACTGATCACTGTGTTGGTAAAAAACATCATTAGTGTATAATCAAATGAATATAAATTAATCTGATGATTTAGGTTGAATAAAACTACACAACATCCCCAGAATTCCCCCCCAAAAAAGAGATTTAACTGTCTGCTAAAAAAAACCACCACAACATCCAAACTGTTTTTGAAATTGTATTTTTATTGTTTCAATTCGGCATCATTCTTACCTGTAATATTAAACAACACATAGTGATGACCTCACACAGGCATTACATTAAAGTACAAGACACGTAAAAGCAACAGTTGAAATTGAGCATTAGTGTGAATTCAGTGATTCAGCATCTTATTTTATTTTCCTCTCTGTTTTCATCCTCATGTGTCTCTGAATTCTGTATTTCTGCAGACAGAAATAGAAATAAATCATGTTGTATTTTGCCTCTAATATCAAACATGTTCATAAAGTGTGTCAGGTTTATTTTCCTGCTGCATTTGATAAAATTCAGAAATAAAAAGATGATGTTTTTCCTTCACCAATCACCCAAAACTGACCTAAAAACATGGGAGTTAAAGCAGGAAGTCGTCCCTTTCCCCCCCTCACACTCAGTGTTTCATTTCTAATCTGACGTATTGGACTATAGAGACAAAGCAAAGCAAATATGTCACCCTCCAAAATTTCTAACCTGCACTGTGTGTGCATGTGTGGCTGCATGTGTGTGAGTGCCGTGTGAGGGATTAGCCTCAGTGTGTGTCCACCAGTGATTAGCCTGGTCAGTGGGCCTGTTGTGCATTCACTCAGGCCATTAGCATATTAATGCAGCCTCGCTCTTGATCTCCCCCCCACCCTCTCTCTCCCACTCTCCCTCTCTCCCTCGCTCTTTCTCTATACGTATTTCCCAGACCGAGTTGTCGCTTCCTGCAGCTTCAATCTATAAATATCACCAATTTACGCCACTCGTGCTGTGAGGCAGCGGACTATTTCACCACACAGATTTCAAGGAGCGCCGGTTGTCTTTTTCCCTCCAAAAATGTCCTCTTGTCCTCCTCTCTGTCCTCTCTGTCCTCTCTCTCTCTGTCCTCTCTCTCGCTCTCTGTCTGATCTTTGCCTTCTTTTTCATCCTGTCTCACTCCTTTTTTTCCCACCACCTCATTCAAATCCTTTACTTTCTCTCATTTTCCCCTTTCTTTCTCCAAGTCTGGCCCCCTGAACTTTGTCAAACACAGGAGAAAAAAAACCACACACACACACTGAGGCAAACACAGAGAGGGTAAGCACACACACACACACACACACACACACACACACACACACACACACACACACCTCCCTACCTACATTCATTCTCACTCTTTTTTCTGTCACTCACTCCTTCTTCCACTGCAAATTTAGCAAGGCCCTCTCTAGACTGCTGCCGGTGCTGGAGTGCGAACCGGACACATTCAACTGTACTTAACATGTTGAGAGCTATTCAGGCCTTTCTGCTCCACAGACAGACTCTAACCCCATTTTCCAAAATGGGATACCCCCTGATCTGCAGCACCAGGCTTGTATGAGCGCTGGACTTTGCACCTGAGCAAAAGAAACTGACAAAAAACTAAAAAAAACTAAAAAAAAAAAAAAAGATTGGCAATGGCGGGTCAAGCATCAGGTTGAAACTCACAAGAAAACTCACATGAAAAAGTTTTACGATATCTATCTTTCGCATTAAAATAAATTGTGAAGGATTCTGTTGCAGAATCTGATACTGAGTCTTGTGTTTTTGTTATTTGCCGAATAAGTTAATCGTCTTTCTCTTCACGTCTCTCTTGGCTGCCGTCCACCTGCTGCCTGTATTTGGTGACATAATGTTTCAGACCAATCATGATATTAATTATTCATCAGCCTGTCTTGTAAAACCATGGTTGCCCTGTAAAAGCAGAATTTCTCCAAGCGTTCGTCTGCCCACCTGAGTTGACCCGAAGAGCAGAGATGTTCATTTTTATATTTTGTTGTTCTGTAACAACTAAAAGCTTTGAACAGAGAGCTTCTACAGCCACAACTCTGCTGGTTTTGTTCTGGTTAAAAAAAAAAAAGTTCATTGACCTCTAAAATTGTCAAGAAAGGTTCGTCCAGGCTTTACATTTACATAAACACACACTCTCCCTCTCCTCAATATCTCCCTCTTTCTGTTTGTCTTTCAGTGTCTCTCACTCATCCACCCACAGAGCAGAGTTTCATCCCGTCCGTGGTGATCCGTCCCTCGCTGATGCTCAGAGGTCAGGGGCGTGATGTCCATCCACAACTCCTGTTTTCACAAAGGCAGACGCAAGAATTGCGTTTGGACAATCAGCTCCGGACCTCCGTCTCTTTCTTCGTCATCGGCACGTTCTCATACTCACACAAACTTTTTCATGGTCAGGTGAACAGCCTGGCTTGATTTAAAGTTTCTGAAGGCAGTTCAGCTTTACATCACCAACTTCAGAGAGTGGATGGTGCGATTCCATCCAAATATCACCTCTCATCCTCCTTTTGCTGGTCAGTATCAGCGCAGTGTTTGACCCCCAGCTGGCCACAGGTCAGTGCCTACGGATGGACAAGAAGGAAAGGATGGTCAGACCAGAACAGAGGAATGAGCGGGAAGGCAGGGAGAAAGGAAGAGGAGAAAAGAGAGAGGGAGAAAAAAGCTCTAACTCAAGCTTGTCCTCTGTGTGGTGTGACACCATGATGAACGAAGGGGTCACCACCCGGGGGCAGGCCCGTCCAAAAGGAGCCGGCGATGTGACCCTCTACAAAAGAAGAAGTGGGTCCCCCAACGGTCACACAGATCAAAGAAGACAAAAGCCTGAGATGATAACTCAGCACAGCAGTGGAGCGCATTATTATGAGACGCATGAGCAGCAGCGGTAGTAAATTTAACTGAGTTGGAGACAAGAGGGTGGAGCAGGGGGGGAGAAAAAAAAACCTGAAAATGAAAAAGTAAAGCTCTGACTCGCCCTAATCTGATTTGCCGTATGCAACATTTTATCTTTAGCTGATTCGCTCCGTGAGGTGTTTTCTCTTTCTGTGGGAGCCCGTCTTTATCCAAATGATGTGGTCTTTGGTGAGGCCTGGCCTATTCATGGGAACCCCATGTGCTGTGTGCCCACCATTGAGGTGCAGAGCAGCATGGCCACAAAGGATGGCAGCGTTTCAGAGAGGGTCCTTTCCTTACAGATAAAGTCTCTGTGCAGAACAAAGTTTACACTTAGATCACAGAGCCAGTAACTCCACCACGTAGTTCAAGAAGTAAAAAAGAGAAAAGGCTTGTTATCTCAATGCTGGAACACAAATGTCTTTTAATACTTATGATTATCAGTAAACATTAGACTTTGCTCTTCTTAAGGAAAGTGAACTATAAACGTTCTGTCATGAATGCCAGTGAGACGTGATGGTTAAAACTTTTTTCCCAGTAAAAAATAAAACTTTGCAATAAAATTTGCTAACCATCTATATTTAAATCATGTTTATTCTATGTTATGAATAAACATGTTAAAAATAAAATAGTATTCTCAATGTTCCTGACAGAAACAGATCCCTCTTCACCTCCTGCTGGTCCTAAAAGAGGCCTAGAGGCCTGAACTCAGCTGGTTCACACTTCTCCTCAGGTGCTGCCACCACACAGGCTACTGGAGCCCGTTTCAAAAAGACCTGTCGTGTTAAAAAGTAAAAAAAGAAAGAAAAAAAGGGTGTAATATCTAAATTTACATCAGTTAATATGAGCTTAAAGCAATGGAAAATAAAAAAATGGGACAAGAGAAAGACAAAAGCACAGTAGTGCCCTGTATCTGGACCCTTTGGGGCCTAAAACCTGTTTTAAGAATTACTGCAAAAAGCACATGACAAAGTCCCTCTGAGCTGCAGAGGATTCATCCTTACATGTCGGACAGGCGTCCTCGCCTCTCATTCTTCCTCCCTCAGTTCTGGGTCGAGTTTTAGCTGCATCGCTGTCGACGTCTGGCCGCACTTGTCCTACTTCTCCATCTTTCATTCTCGCCGCCTCTGCTGCCTCTGATCCTGCGTCCTTCTCCCTCTCCTTCTTCAACCCTTTCTGTCCGGCCCTCCCTCTGCCTTTACATTTCCTTCGCCCTCTCTCAATTTCCCCGCCCTCTCTCTCTCTCTCTCTCTCTCTCTCTCGCTCTCTCTCTTCCTCTCCTCATTTCATGCAGTGCTGGGGTTACCTAAGAGACTGGGCCTCAATGGAGAAAATCTCCTTTGGTACAATGAACTGGGTGAGAGGCAGAGGGGAGGAGGGGGAGAGAGAAGGGGTGGGTTGGGGGGGGGGCAGGGTAGGATGAGGGGGTATTGGACACAGGAGGGGAGGGAAGGGTGAGGGGGGGTGAGTGAAACTAGAGGGAAAGATAGTGGGATGCAGATGCATGCAGGGATGGATGGGGGAAACGAAATCCCAAAAATTGAATAAGTGGCTTCGCTTGTGTGATTTCGCCTCAATGGTCAGTCTTTTGGCGGTCGCCTGTGGAGCCCCCCTCTCCCCCACCTGCTCCCCAGTCAGCCCAGTGGGTTTAACTTAAAAAAAACCACACACACACACACACACACACACACACACACACACACACACACACACACACTTGAAGAATAAAATATAAAATTGCTTAAAGAGGACAAAGCTTTGTCTTTACATTCATTGAAAAATTTAACTATTTATTTCCCCCCCCCTTTTTTTTTTTTTTGCTCAACCGTTTGAGACAAAGTTGAATCTTAACAGCCGTGAAATGGGAGACCTCTGTTGTGTCAGCGGTCGCCATTTTGTTTGTTTACTTGTTTGTTTGCGCTCTGCAGGGAGTGCAAGATGAGACCCGGAGGATCAGAGCTGTCTTTACAAAGACAAGTGTGTTTCGACAGCATAAACCCTTTCTCCCCCTGCACGGTGCGGACCCCTTTCAGCACCAGTAATTACGCTATCCCCCTTTAATCTATTCACAGTGTCTGTCCGAGAGGTGTTCCCCACAGAAGGGGACAAAACACACACAACCTTGTTTAGAGGTTAGTTACTGATTAGCGCCAAAACTGTTGCAGTTCATTTTCCTGCTGCACCTTATTGAGCTCCTCAGCGATGCCATTCAAGTCACCGTTTGTCTCCGAGTTAGCAAACAGAGCCCCCGCTGCTCAGCTCTGTGTCTTTACAACTGTCCCCCCAGCAGCTTTTCTCATCAGAGGATGTGAGAAAACAATAGGGCTAATAAAAGAAGCAGAGAGATAATTACAGCACGCCGATGAAGTTAGTGCTCCTACGCTGCCAACCATAAATACCAGCAGTGTGAAATGGGATATGTGGGTGACTTTGGGGTGTCTTTTTAGGCGCTGTCTTGTGCCAATAATGGTAACTTATTCTTATTCCCGTGTATGTCCTGTGTACATGCCAGGGTGAATCTGGGATTTCTGTGTTAATGACTCTATCAGGCCCTGATACCCAGAGGCCCCTGCTGAGGGAGTGGATCCAAGGGGATTGGGGTGTTAGAATGTGGCACAGGAGGTGTCAAAGTTGGGTTGGGGGCGCTGTGCACGAGTCCAAGAGTGTGTATGTGTGTGAGTCAGGGGGGAGGGAGGGAGGGAGGAGGGGGTGTTTCGGGCAGATTGTCCATGGTGCTCACCCCTCCGGGCGGGGCTGAATGAAGTTATTTCCAGGCCCCAGTCCATCTGTTACCGTGGCAGCAGCAGTGACCAAGGTGTTGCCATGGCGAGGTGGACACAAAAAGGCGTGGCGTGGGAACGGGTCCAGGGGTCAGGAGTGAGGGTCAGGGGGTCAAAGGTCACAGCCAGCTGGACAGCACACAAGAGGAGGCGAGGGTGAGAAAAGAAGGAGGGAAGGTTTGGTTTTCTTTCTCCTTTTCGCCCTTTCTTCTCCAGGTTTCTGCCCGGGAGGGAGACGTCCGACAAGTGGACACCACTGGACATTAACATTGAACTGGGGCGGTGAGATGAAATAGGGAGGGGGGGGTTGCAGAGGGTGAAGGGGAGTGAGAAGGGCCATGGGGTTCACAGAGAGGGGCCCCCAAAACGTCCAGGCTCTGGGAGGCTCGCCTGTATTAGACCTCGTACCTACTGGTGTCTAATCGTGCATAGCATTTGACAGGCAATTGACTGTGGTCAGTGTTCACGCAAACGCATTGAGAGGCCGAAGACGGCTGCATGTGTGTGTGTCTGTCTGTGTGTGTGTGTGTCTGTCTGTGTGGCCGCCGCCTGCACTTTAGCCCGACAAGTGATATGAAGAGGAAACAAAGGCCATTCGACAACATTTCATTACGCTCATTTTAATCTCAGACAATAAGACGAACTGAGAGAAGCCAATGAATCATCATGGGAAAACACATTTTATAAACATTTTGTTGCATCTTGTGTCTTTTGCTTTAACGTGACTGTTATGTTCAGTTAGACACTGATGTTTCCTGATGCACTGATTGGAGACTTGATAGGAAACATTAACACTGCTGAGAATCATTGAGGATTTGTGAAAAATAAGACTTTTTTTTATAGAGATGAATATATAAGTTTGAAAAAAACAAAACTCAAAGTTAATCAAAGGATAAAAATGAAGGTTAAGATTGAAAAGTCCTGGTCAAAATGTCGAATGAAAGATATGAAGAGTACAAGATTTTATTTCATGACTTAATCTTCAGGTGTTTTATGGACTGCACAGGTTTTAGCCGTGCAGCTCACCTCTCACCTCTTACACCTGACCTCAAACAGAAGTCAGAATTTAGAGATTATAATGCAGAAAGAGATGCTCGAGGTAATTCAAAATCCACATTGAAGTTGTTTCAGTGTTCTGATGTTGTTTAGAGAATAAAGTTTATTGTAAAATTTGAGGTATCTCTGCAAAAAATGTGTGTTTATCAGCCGATATATTGATATCAGAATTTTTTACTCCCTAATACTGGTCTGAGGTATAAAGGTTTGCAACATTTAATACATTTTCAAAATAACTCCAAGATTGCATAGATAAAAATATTCCCATATTTGGTTTATTAGTCATCGTTATCAAGTCCAAATATCTAAGATGTGAGATGAACTCCAGGCCTACTACTGTACAGGTTTTGTATAGATATGACAACATTTTTTTAATTGTGTGATTATTGTTATGTAATGATTCATTTCTAGCAGTTTGACTGGACTCAGATGCCTGCAGAGTTGTCAGATGTCAAATATTAAAAATAGAAACATTTATTTATTTTTTTGAAGGACACTTCTACGCATTAAATGTCTTATTGCTGTGAGACGTTCCAACCGTACAAAACAACCCAACAACAATCAAATGCTCTCTGGATTGAAAGATAAACTTGAACCTGACACACAGGTGGAAGTTGAGGTTTTTCTGAACGTGGC
Source organism: Acanthopagrus latus (assembly GCF_904848185.1). Taxonomy (NCBI): domain Eukaryota; kingdom Metazoa; phylum Chordata; class Actinopteri; order Spariformes; family Sparidae; genus Acanthopagrus; species Acanthopagrus latus. Next base: position 3,373,951 of record NC_051041.1, on the reverse strand, counting down.
AGCAGTGAGATTGAAACGTCCACCTGCCCCGTAGCAAACCCAAAGAGACGGCAAACCTTGAGCCGCATCACTGGATAACACATTATGACAACGTGGATAAGAAGTTGCTTACAATGCAATTACACACACAAGAACACACACATAGACACGCACACATACGCAGAGCAAACACACGGGGCCCCCTTGGACTTTAATAGTTTGGGGGATGAAGGGAGTGCAGGATCCATACTCCTCCACAGCCCGCAGTAATAGGATTAGGAGCAGCCTCGGGAGGACATGGCAGGCCAAGTCCAACGCTCCGTTTGACACCTTTTGTCCACAAGCCCCGAGACGCAGATCACAGCAAAAGGATGAGGGACAAAAGCTTTTGAACATTGTGTTGTAGCTACAAATATACCCTGATGGGAGAGCGCTGAGCTCCAAGTTCCACCGCAGAAAAAATGACCAGACAGCCAGTTTGACAACTCAATCAATCTGTGAGCGGAAAAACCTGCGTTTCTCCTCGAAAACCAATAAGATGTCTTGTTCTTTTAGGTTTAAAGTTTTAGATACAAAGATTTCAGTGACTAAGGATGAAAATGATCATGTGAAATAAAATATTCGAAACTTCAGAAACTTTTATTTTGCAATTCACTTCAGGATGTTTACTGAGAAAGTTCTATTGATAAAACAAAGTATTTTCTTAACTTTCTCAGAATTTGTCTTTTTTTTTTTTACTTTCATTGTAAAAGATCGCAACATAACAAAAATGTTTCCATGCTGATCCATAAAATAAAGAGAAAACAATTGTATTATAATCTTGTAATATTATAGCAGTGGTGGAATGTAACTATTTACTCAGGTACTGTAATCTGAGGTACTTTTAATCAACTTTTGCTACTTTATACTTCTGTTCCACCACATTTTGGAGGCAAATTGTACTTCTACTCAATTATACTGCATTTACTTAGTTACTTTAGTTACTGTTTACTTTGGATGCTGCGTCAGAGGAAAGTGGTGCATTGCAGGTTTTAGCCGTTAACCGATACTTAAGTACATTTAATATCAGATAGTTTAAAATTGTAAGTCAAGTACTTGATCTGCACAGGGCTTTAACTTTTACCTAGTAATGTTTCAACAAGATTTCTTTATTTTGACTCAAGAATGACTTTTGGGTACTTTGTACATGTGGGATATTTAAGAGTTCTTATTTACTGAAGGTGACTCTCGTTTCTTTGCCTGCTTTGTTTCTTCGGTGGTTCGTTCAGCTCTTTACAAACGGTGCAGAGTCTGTTTGTTCCAGACACACCAGAAACTTCCTAAACACCTGAGGAGAGTCATACCACATCCCAAACGACAAATACAACCAATTTATTGACTGTAAGTTGGAGCAAAATGTCTAATATCAACTGTTTAAAGGTAAAAATAATCATAACAGATTTTCTCCAAACTGAATATGAAAGATTTTGCCTGATACTGATTATTATAAATTATTTTCTTAATTTTTTTCTCTTAGAAAATAAATCAGCTGTTAACTGTTAACAGGAAAATACAAATGTGAATTCAACACTTGTGCTTGAGAACAGTAATTGTTCTCTGGAGCTGCTTGTGTTTTCTGGTGCAGGTAGAGACTGTTGAACATTAATATTAGTGATGGAAAAACTCCTCATTCCTAATAGTATCAAGATCAAACAACCTCCATTGTCCTCATAGCTGTCATTGCTTTCGTTTGAAAAATAAAGAAGCAATAATTGGATTTTATTTTCTCTAACATTGATATTCAGGCGGTTCTGCTGCACGGAGAGCCGGCAGCAGCTCGTCCTCGCTTCGTGCCATTATTGACATTCCCAACGATCTCCTCACATCCCGTGCCATGGCGAGGTGACACAGAGATTCTCTGTCCTCTCCCTTCCCAGTGCACTCTGGGAGAGCCACCAAAAGCAGTTTTACGACCAAGAGCTGCCGACGCTCACTTCCTGCCAAGAAGCAGCGAGACGAGGTTCAAAGTGATCAGCGGCACACATACCAACACACGTGCAGGGAGGAACACACATAAACACTTCAAGACACAAACCCTGGCATGTGTGTGCTAAGATTTACTTTTGGATGCATTCATACTCTCAGACTTTATGTGTAAAACCTGAGCTTTAGTGTGTTTTTTCTTTTGCATAACCTATAGAAATGTGACTGAAGTACAGCCAACAGGTGGATGTAACAAGTCCATGCCTGTTCTGAGCTCTGTCATAAGGCACAAAGACCTCCGGCAACGACAGGAAGCTTCTAGTCTGGCTGCATAAAGAGCTGAAAGTTAAGTTAGTGATTGTTTTTACGTCTATTTCCACACAGGCCGCATCAACGAGTCAGACACATGATAAGGAATTAGGCATTTATAGCAAATGTTTCCAGTTGGATTTAGCAGTAAACTGAGGAGGTCTTAAATGATCTGAGCAGTTTAGTCCATAAAACAGGAGGCAGGGGTGGAAGGAGGTGCAGCTCATTGTTCCAACGCCCCAAAACGTCCCACTGGATAGAAAACCCTGATGTCCAACAACCTGTTAACCTGAAAACAAACAGCCATTGCTCTGAAAATACAAACTGTTCCATGACTGATGGCTCTGTCCATGGTGCTGAATCAGCTGTTTTTTTTGTTTACATTTGAGTTATTTTACTTTTAAAAATGTTTGATATCTTTTCCTGATATTACTTCAGTTGAAGCAGCATGCAGCTTGCCTCCACTTTCAGTCTGTCTGCTGCCAGAACAAGTCGCAATACTGCCCCTGTATCGGACACGCAGACAGGAACGTGACAAAAAAGTCTCATTTTCTCATCAAAACTAGACGTTTTTTGTCATTTGATTACAGCACAGAAATTTAAAGCAGCGAGAAGGAAACTTTTATCCGTGTTGATTCTGAAGACCCCCGTGGACAAAAGTGGTACAAACACCACCGGCTGTTTGCAGGATGCATGATGAGCGTTAAGAAAAACTAGATAAGAAAAAGCCGTTTTCACAGGTGGTCTTGTTTGTTTATATACACTCGGTCATATAGAGGCATCAGGACCACATTTACACTGTTTCATAGCCAGTTAAAAACTCTGTATAGTCCCTTTAATCACAGAAGCTACTGTACATACACAAACACATGACCTCAGTGCACATTTATCTTACTTACTGCTCTGATCCACATTTAAAGCATTAAAACCGTCTCAGATGCCTCTTAACGCTGAGCCATGTTATCACACTGAGCTGATGAGCAGGTTCTCCTATAAACCTGCTGTGGTTGCTGGGAGATACATGTTGCACCTACAAAACCTTGATTATCTCGGGTGGATTGCAAATGATTGACTGACTGATTCAGGGACCGTTCAGGACAAAGAGAAAGAACCAGGATTTTTTGTTCTCACTCTCTTTATCTAGATTTTGAGGGACATTTCTTTGACAATATGATGCAGATCCGAATATAAAACCGGTTCAAACTGACGATCAAAATGTTTTATTTGATATTTGAGGTATGTAGTCTACTGAGGACCCTTCTAGATGTTAAATCAAATCAAATGAAACACTGTCAGTACTTCTGAAGAGGGCGCTTTACAAGTTTTAGCCAAAGCAGATGCAAATGTGCCTAAAACAAACCTTAAATTGTTTTTTCACTGCTGCGTTGACATACAAACATACTATATATACTTTGTGGGGAAAAAACTGTCAGTACAGTTGTCACATTTCAGTTATTTACTGAAATTAGTTTCTGCATGTACACAAGCCTATGTGTCGATCAGATACCAAAGTCCTGTCCTGTTTTCTTTTACAGGAGCCGATATTCATAAGGTGACTTGTGTAGCTGCACATCCACAACATAACATCCATACAGGGTTTGTAGTATAGCTGAAATAAGAGAGTCGGTCACAGGAGGGGAAACGTGGTGTCTGTACATCTCTAGTGAAAATGATACAAACTGATTTTATGGCTTCTATCAGATGTGAAACATTTAACGTTTCAAATATTTGCTTGATGAACTTACTGCACACATGACAAGTGTGTGCAATAGGTGCAATACACTAATTAAATCCTTACAGACTGAAATATTACTATTTTCAATGTCAAATTCTGGATGTCACACTTATGAGCATGTTGTATCTCACCAAATATCAAACCTGTTCACATTCTACCAGCAAGTTCTGGTGGATTTTTTTAATAGCACTGCTGTCACATCCTTATTTTTTCATTGTGTGTGATAAGCTCAAGATGTTGGTTTAAACTTCTTGACATGCTGATGAAGAGCCTGATGAATCAATGAGAGCCATGAAAAAAGGAGGGAAATGGCCTGAGATGTCTGAATTGATTACAATTGAAAAGCTCCAGAGAAAGGGAAACCTTAATTTAAAGGCGAGGGCGTGTTGTGTCTAAAAGGTTGCAGTGAAAAAACTGTGTGTGTGAGAAAGTTTTTAAAAAAAAAGAGCGGTGCATGTGATTATTGGACGAGGACCGGACAGGGGCCAGGCAGGGCAGCACGCAGACAGACGACGAGAAAGAGACATTTACCTTGAACTCCAATCGGCCCGTCTCTGGGGCGGGGTCAGGTATTGTAGCCGGGCCTGACAGGGTCAGGAGGGGACCAGGGGGGGAGACGGGGAGGCGGTTTGGGAGCAGGGACTGAGCCTGCCCCCGGGGTCGTGGGGCGCTACCCCCGTGGGGGGCCAGAGGCTGAAGGGGCAGTGGGGGGAGGGAGGGGAGGTATTGGCAGATTTTCATGGGGTGCAGATGCTCAATATGCAGATGTCTAATCGAATTGTGCGACGATGAATTGGTTCCCCTCCTGATTTGCATCGGGACAATCCCTGGTAGTGGCTCAGGGGTCAGCGGAGTTCCCCTGGACGAAATGAGCAGCCGGCTGCAGACGCCCCCGAGAACGTGTGAACTTGAAGTAGACTTTATTCAATGACAAGGATACTGATTGATTTAAATTTCTGTCTGTCTGTCTGGGAGTGCATCTGACATCTGTCATTCCAGTGAAGATGTTATTTCTCAGCCTGAAATGGACAAAACATTCATTGTTTGGGTGTTTGGCCTGAACTTTAAGTTCGAGCTGCTCCAAAAGTCTAGTGACTGTGAAAAAACCTAAACAAGACATCTTAAAAGTACCATCATTAAAACAAATACCTTACTTAATAATCTGATTAAAAGTTCAGACATCACAAAGATCCAATCAGATCTGACATACTGAGTAAAGATTCATGTTAAAAACACTTTAAAGCCGAGACTGGCAGGTCAATGTTTTTGTGTTCAGTTCAACTTGAATATGGTAAGTGATGCCGAACTGCTTATTTTGTTAGAATTCAGTACATAGTGTGTTGAACAGGATTTGTAACAAGCAGCCAGTTTGCAGCACTCAGATTAAGCTATAAACTGAGACATAACCTGGTTTAATATGACCTAAACCAAAAAACACCAACAACCAAACCAGAACAAGAAGCTCTGATGATGTGTGATTGTCTGTGTTGTAGATTTCTGATGTTCAATAATTTAATATATTAATATTTTATTCCTATTTAAATTTTACTTCATGAAATAATGTTGCAATTTCTGTAGTCTGTTTTTAAATGTATTTTTTTCCCCAAATTCACCTTCATCTGTTAGTACATTTCATTATAATGAATTTTAAGGTATGAATGATTTCTGACAGCTTTAACATCAACTGTGTTCTGTTTGTAATCCAGATGAATTGCAACTCAGGAAGCTGATTTAAAGACTTCAGATGAGGAAGTTCAATTGAAATGGAATTTAAAGGAATTAAATGTTAATTTCTGTAAAGTTTTGAACCCTCTTGAGCTCTCTGACATCAAATCATTTACAGTTTGCAGATGACCACCACCAAAGTCATTACAGATCTGCCTGGAAACAAAACTGTTTGTGCAGCAACATAATCTTAAATTATGGAGTGGAAACTCAAATACTGACATCAAACCTCACATCGAGTGTCACAGCTCATCTTTAACTTGTTGATTTGATCGGCCACAGAGAGGAATCGACCGATACTGTTCTGCTGTTTGTAATATTAAAGTATTAAGGAAACCTTTTGAATCTCTGGAGGTGTGAACACTCTCATACATTTCTAACTTGTGTTGCTCTCTAGTGGTGACAGAGGAGAAGACAGTCTGAGTCCAAACATTCAGTCCTCACACGTTTCAAACTAAAGAATATTTCTACGCCTGTGTGTCACCGCTGTTCTGTGGACCTCTACATGTTCAAAGACCTTCTCTTTACATTCATGTAGTTATTATAAACATTTGTGTGAAGTATGTTCATATGAAAACACATAAGAATACAAGAGAAAAAAAAACACTTGCAGTATGTTTTAATGCTTATAGTATATGCACATTTATGCAGACACTGAATTTATACTATATATATTATACAAAATACAATAACTATATTATTACCATGAACTTTAAAGTTGTTTTAAGTCAATTCTCTGCACCTCTTCAATGTTTATTGCAATTCACTCCTGTAGACTCAGTTGTTCAAAGAGTTCAGAGATTTAGTGAGGAGCAGTAAGGTCAGCAAGGTCCACTAATCCTGAACTGAACCAACACAGTGTGTTAGGGAATTAATTAAATTATTTAAAAAAATAAAAATAAATCACACAGTTCACCGTTACACCACCAGGGGACGCCAAACTGTTACCCATGACCATGAAATTTATTGACACAGAAGACAAAACAAGGCAATTTTACAGACGTGTTACATACATACAGAAACATATATAAGATACAAGAATATAAAACATAAGAAGAGAAAGAATGAAACAAGAACAAATCCAGTCCAAACACAACGTGTGAGCTTGAAGAGCAGCAGAGGTCCTGATCAGTCCGGGACTTGAACCCATCACTTTTGTATCCTCTTGTCTACCTGTAACCTGTGCACTTAAGAAGAAAATAGAAATACTGGCAAACAGTTTTCTCATATTGTTGGTTAAAGGAGTTATTACAAGCTGTCGTGACATCTGGTGACCTGTAAGAGATACAACGACATCAGTAGAACATCCAACCTGGTGTGGCCTGTAAAAGAAAGCTCACAGCAGGCAGTTTATCATCAGTGTCAGGAGAAAAGATCTGTTAAATATCGTGAAAATCCGATGCAACACAAATGGATCAGCAGCACCTGTCGTCCATCAGAGGGCAACAGAACCTGCAGCCAGATCTTCAGGCTGACTGTTGAAGGAAATTCCCATCTGAGCGTTCAGCTAATCTGATTCCCCTCTCACCTTACCGCTAAAAACACAGGCCATGTCCGGGGTTACAGAGTTCATTAGTCACTGTGGGATTATTGTAACCTGCTGCTCCACAGCAACTGCAGCAGAGCAGCTACAGCAAGTACTTGGATTGATTATAGTCACTGAAACAGTAATCAGAGTAAGAGAAATCAGGTCAGATGGAAAACTGTTTAATTTAACAGACCATTAAATAGATTTGGTGTGGTTACACAGATTTGCTGTAGATGATGATGAAAACTTTACACTTTAAACACAATGAACAGAGTCTTTTGTTGGGAGCTAAGTACAATCACTCAAGTACAGCACTGGTTTGAGGTACTTTTCTTGAGTTCAGAAGCAAATAATGTACTTTATTCTCCACTACATGCATTTGTAACTTTACTTACTGGTCACTTTGCAGATTTAGTCTAATGATCCAACATATAATCAACAAATAATTGATATGATAAAAGTTTATTGGTCCCAGAGGGGAAATCCACAGGCCACCCAGCAGATGAAAGATAAAAAGTACCAGTGTCAGTGTTAAAATGATTAACACATTAATAAATATAAACTCATGGACAACAACAAAGGAAGAGAGAGCCTTGAAAGTGGCCTATTGACTAACTTTAATTAAACCAATATTAAAAGGTTTCCATTCTTGCTCAAAAAGTATAAAATCAAAGCCTTTATATGACCCATGCCTCTTTATGTATGTCAACTTTAAACTTTCAAAGCTTTGATTTCCACCTCAAAGTCACAGTTTTCTTCTTTATTGGCTTTATGTAAAAACATGAAGTCTAATCTCTTTGTGAGACCCAGTTTGACTCGTTGTCCTGGTCTGACAGCCCAGTGGATCTGACCTCAGCTGCCCTGACATGTCAAATCCCCCTCCATGAGGTGAACCAAGTGGATTAAAACCTGACTACAGTAAACAGGTTCTCATTCGCCCTTTTTTATTTTATTTTTTTATATGACTAAGATTTTATCAGCGCTCGGGTTCTTTACTAAATACTCATCATGGACTCAGTGTCGCGGTGTGAACCCCGTCCACCCACCACTGACCGATCGTCTCGTGAGCAGGGTATTCCCCTGCAGACACTGTTTGTACTGCTGGTAATGAGATTATGAGCACACTTAGCATGTTTTCACTGGCCTTGTTTTGGATACTTGCAGGTGAAGTCGGGCCATTCACTTCAGAGATGTCAAATTCTAAATGTCGTGTATTTATCAAAATGCTTGTTTCATGAATAAAATCAATAAATAGTACTTTATGAACAGTGGATCTCAAGTCACCAGACTTCAGGACTTCTCTACCTGCGTTTGTGACAACCATAACATGTATTTTAAGCCAGAACGAGAACTTTTCCTGATCCTATCCAAGTTTTCTTTTTGCCTAAACCTAACCAGAGTGTTAGCACCGTTTTACCACAGCCTGACATATAAAAATTGAACCAAAAGAAATGTAAACGTGGATGTATTGGACTTCTTTAATGGGCAAATGACAAAATCGGACTGATTCATTTTTCAGTCGGAAATATTGTTTTGATTTAATTTCCATCGATTCCAAAGTAAAAATAACATTTGTTCTGTCCTCAGAACACTCAGACATGTCAGTCATGTGACTCCCTCTGCTGCCTCGTAACACTGGAAACCTTGTTGCATATTAGGGTGTCTAGATTAAACTCTGCTCTTACTGAGAATAGATCTCTCAAGGTCAGGCCAAAGAGCTTTGATAATCAGCTGTGTTGTGGCACTTAGTTTCCATTCCCTGTATCAACCCTCTGTCTGCTTTGCAGTGCTGCCAAATCCTCCTTACACCGCCTAAAATCAGCACCCTCCCCGCTCCCCCATCTCCTTCTGCTCCTCCATTTTAATCTCCCTCCCTCTACAATCGAAGGATGCCCTTTCCTAGAACTCATTTTAAACCCGATTGTAGGTTAAAAGTGGGATTGTGACAGGCGAAGGGTTCCTCTCAAGAGCCAAGGGACAAAAACGTCTAATCCAATAAATCCAGACTCGTTAGTCTGAAGGGAAGATCCCTGTTCTAAAAGAGGAAAGATCTGCATGATAGACGGAAGACAAAACACATTAAGGATCCACCGGAGTGCTTCCCCATTGTTATACGTGTTGTCTCAAGATGAAAAACCTGAGTTATTTGACCCTGAATTTTGAGAAAAGATCCAAAATAGTGTGAACTTTTGGTACAGATAAATTCTTACTGCTAGACTTAAACTTCAGTGGGTGGAGAGAGGAAGTTGCTTTGGGCTCTCAAGAGTCACAAAACGTTTTGGTTGTATTCACTGAAACGCAGTCTTTCAGCTAATATTACTATCTTGGGCTCGAGGCAGACTTGGATGTCATGAACAAAACGCCCGCTGAGGTTCAGGTTGGGCTAAATTATGACACCTGGACTGAAAGAGGTTTGACTGAAAACACAGCAGGAGCCAAGTGAGGCAGCAGTTTTCTTATTGGTTATAATTGGTCTTTTTTATGGGGATGATATCCTGTCTCAGAGTTTAAAGACACATTATTTTACTCTCCAAAGCCTCTGCAGACAGATGGCAAAACCAACCCACCTGTGGAGCCGCAGCCGACGGTGCCAACAGGGAGGCAGGACCTCTGAAGTTAGGCCTCGGCACGTCAGCGGAGGAATTAAGTCGTTTTATTTAAAACAGGGGAGCGATCAGGAGTTTGCCAGGAGAGCTTACTGCGGATGTTCCTCTATACTCGTCTAGTGGTAAAGAAATCTACTGCAGCCATGAAAGCAGTTGTTGTGGAGGATGTCTGCAGGTGCTTATGTCATCTTAATCAGGTTAAATGCATGGACAGTAAACATGCTCAGAGTCAGTTGTTGTTGTTGTTGTTACTGAGATTTGTAATATTATCTAATCGGGGAAAGTTTCTGAGCTAACACCTCTCTCAACAGCAGTCATCCAGAGTTTAGCTGTCATGTTAGATCATCGAAGGTAACTGAACAACTCTGAGAAAACATACAAAAAGTGCAAATATCGGAAACCACTGGTAAAATAAGCAAAACAGATGATTTATAGTAATGTGTAAAACTAATTAAATGAACAGATTCTATATTAACAACAGGGAAGGAAAACAAACATACAAACACAAAAATCTGTCACGTTATTGGTCAGTTTTGATAGAAAGTGCTACATCACCTTCGCTGAACAAGCAAAGAAAATGACTGTGATGGTCAAAGAAAGACAACAACAGGACGCAAACATGCTTTTGTTTGACCTGGCACACACAAACCAAGTCAACACGATAATACACCATGTGAATAATTTCAACTGAGTGAAGGTGGACATGAAGCTAGTGGCAATAAAGGGGCGTCACAGACTGGAGATGTGTCTGGAGGGTGGGACAGAGAGGCAGACGGTGCTTCTCATTTTAAGGCCATGACATACATTATAATTGGCTGGTGGGTGAGGGAGGGGAGAGGGCTGGTCAAAGTGGATAAATACCACCCCCACAACAAAGTCATTAACTCCCAGCCCGGAAGAGTTCAGACATTTAATCCCTGCTTTTCTTTCCACCATGCTCCGCTCAGGTCGTTCACACCTGTACAGTGGCCGTGTCTCTGCATACAGCCTGTGTGCTGGTGTTGATTTGGTTTCTGGTGCGTCTGGTTTGACAGCCGAGCAGATGGTGGATCAGCAGGCAGCGCTCGGTTAAGTGAATTTTACATCTCCCGCTGTACTACTCGCCAACGCTCGCCAGATTCAAACAGTTAAGTCTGTGCCCGAGTGACAGTCCAAGGTAGTTTTGGAAAGGACTCACTTTTACTTTGTCACTTCACTTGATCTGTTTTATTTTTACAGCGGATAAAACCTGCAGCATTCTCGTAATCCGGCAACACGGCAGCGCCAAGTTCAGTCAGCTGACTTGTTTGGATCTGCAGGTCAAGACAGTGGTCAAGCTTCTGGAGAGAGTTTAGTCTGAACTTTAACATGGGCCACATGTACAAACCTCCATCCTCCCCCTCAACATTATTGTATATGTCAAGATTCAGACACAGTAACTGATTAAAAGTACTTAGTATATAACAATAACGATAGTAAAGAAAGAGAAATGCAAGTAGCTTTTATAAAATAAAAATATAGGACAGCAGGGATAAGGTGTGTATATATATATATAGACTATCATGAGCTAGTCACCAATGTTAGCTTGATTTTCATAATTAGGCTAATGTGAGGCGGCTATTGCTGTTTTTAATGCTCTGACCTCTTTCTTACAATCCTTCTGGTGCTTTGATTTATTTCAGTAGCTGGCTAGGCTATCTGACATGTGGTAACATCAAAACAATCTAAAATGCTCGAAAAACTTTATACAAAAATAAATGGTTAATACGGTTTATTAATATATTTACAAAGCTAACTGTGAAAAGTAAAGTAACTAACTTAAATGCACAATATGTGACTTCTGCTGCGAGGAGTCTCTCTATCAAAATAAAACAGGAACCGTTTGTTGAGTGTTGTGTTTGGGAGCTAGCTCCAGAGGTGCAAATGTTCACAGACGAAGTACTGTTTTAGTGCTATCCATGTTGTGTTTAGTCTCATCTGATGTCTTCATTCCTCACTCTCTGACTTTCCATGGCTGCTATTCCATTTGATGCTGAGGCTGATTGACACACCTGTCTCTTCCATAGGTGTACCCTCTTTTCTCTGCAAAGCACTTCCTGCGACCCTGCTTGTGAAAAGCACCTTATAAATAAACGAGACTTGCCTGCAGCTTGGTAAGCTCATGTGTTCACATGGGTCCTGCTGTGGCTCCACCCTCAGAGCGATCCAGTTTAATTGACTTACCTCACAGCAAGTGGAGGCTGATTTCCTTTGCTGCTCACAGACAGAGCATCACTGTTTGTCCTGGACTCCTCAGCTGGTCACACAGGTAAGAACCAAACTGAGCAGCGCTACTCTGACACAATGAAATATCCCGAACCCGATGACTCGAGAAACTGAACGCTATGAATCACTCTTGGTCTTCTGACTTTCTTGGACTATTGGTTGATTTGAGATTCAATTAGTATTTGAGATTCTCTTCTTGGAAAAAATAACATATAGAGGTATTTAAATGGAAGACAAGACTTTAATGGATGATGAAGCATGTATATATTCATTTGTTGTTGTTTTTTGTCATGTAAAAGCAGCATTGCCTTCACTGGTTCATTGGTTTTATCAGCAGCGATATACCATGTGAAACTTTTTATGAAGAGATGCCGTGTTGAAAAAAAGTTTAGAATGTCTTGATAATTTTAATCACATGTTGTTCACATGTTGTTTACTTTATCCTTAATGGTACTACTACAATAATAACCATCAATAATAAGTGCTACAATTATAGCTAAAGTTGTGCTTTAGCTGTTATTTCACTGTTAAATAATGAAATGTCACAAACTGTTCAGGTTAATAGTAGGTGCAACCTTATAATGACATTAAAATAATGTATATGGATTGACTACACAGTATTTACTAACCATTTATAAACTATAAGAAAGTTGCAACTTAGCAAGACACATTTGCATTTAATAGAATGTTTCTCATTCATTCAAACCAAAGTATGCCACATGGAGCTTGCCTAAACAAAGCCTCTCATATTTAATTGGTGTTAACTGAATTTATTTTTGGTCACCAAAGTGTTTCACCTGCTCTTCAAAAGATAAGATTACCTTGTTCTGGCTGAGGCTGATTTTTCTGGTAATTCTTTGGTTGGTGGAGATTACAAACCAGGGCACAGCCCGATTCTTGATGGTGTATTCTGTCTACAGGAGTGAATTTGAAGTGCATCAGGGAGACACAAAATATCTTGAGCTGGACTCAAACACTTTGAAGGTTCACAGCCATGTGGGTGTTGGTCACTGTGTAGAACTCGGCTGACTGTAGTTGAAAAAAGCATTTACTATCTTTCAAAATATAGATCTTTCAGACATCTAAGTGTTCCTTTCAAATTGAATTTCACTGACAATGATGAAGTATTTTAGCACAGTCATGGCAAAAATGTCTTTTGTGCAGTAAGACACTCTTATAATGCCATGAAATATAATATAAAAAGATCAATTTATTAGATAAATTGAAAAGAACATGCGATATACACCATTTTTGTTGAAAATTTAAATGACACATGTCGAATAAAGTGAGGGATGCGTTCATTACACATGATTCATTCAATGACCATCAGAGAACAGTAGAATATTTTCTATTCTTATGCTTTCTTGTTGTAATAAATGGTGTAAATTTGGGTGAAGAAAATATATCTTTCAAACCTGCTTGAGGGTTGTTGAGTTTGACTTAATTTAACTTTATCTGTGACACCTTTTGGTAGCATTATTGTTGGTTGATTGGCTTAATGAGCTTATCAAGTGGCTTCTGCTCTTTTCACAGCATAGGCTTCTCTAGGCTGAATTGAAGGCCAGGACCAGGATACAAAAAGGTACTGCTGCAATCCCTCTGGGATAGTCCTCTGTTTACTACCTTGACAGAGTACAAGAGGGAAGTCCTTTAGTTGAAGCTGTGCATCCAAGAAGAGCTCAGGGGCCACAAATTCACACTTTGATATAGCTATAAAACATCACCGGCACATCCAACAATGGGTAACTCCAAGAGCGGTGCTGTTTCCAAGGAGATCCTGGAGGACCTGAAACTCAACACCAAGTTCTCAGAGACTGAGATTGCCCAGTGGTATGAAAACTTCAAGAGGCAGTGTCCAACGGGGCGCATCACGAAAGAAGAGTTCCAGTCTATCTACAGCAAGTTCTTCCCAGAAAGTGATGCACAAACATATGCCCAGCACGTCTTCCGCTCCTTCGACACAAACGACGATGGCACACTTGACTTCAAGGAGTACATCATCGCTCTCCACATGACGTCAACAGGGAAGACCACCAGGAAACTGGAATGGGCCTTCTCCCTGTTTGACGTGGACAAGAACGGATACATCACCAAGTCAGAGGTCAAGGAAATCTGCACGGTGAGTCTGGTGTGAGTGTAGCAGCCTTGCAGACAATGAGCACTTGTAGCTTGATAAGTGCTTGGTTCCAAGATATTTGGAAAATGTCTGACTGAAGAGTTGAGTACGGTGACTTCCTGGTTGACACAAGCAAAAAGAAACAGAGACAACAGTATCATCTGCGTAGATGATGGTAATAGGCTGTCCTGTACTCAATCTGTCAGTGGCTCCTAGCCAAAGGTCAGACAGGTTTCGCAGAACTCATCAGTGGGTAAACTGGATTTAAGTGGGCTCAGGTACACTGTAGGGACGGAGTGCATTAAATATTTGGTGGAATGTACAGTTAAGTTAGTTAGAAGATAAAATCATTGGTGGAAAGTAAGGGAAAATACTGAGTGGATTGATTGATTGTTAAATAGTAGAAGGAATAAAGGGAAAGAAGATCATAGTATCTGACATTTAATGAGCAGTGAACTCTGAAGGAAGCTAAAAAGTGTTTATAGATAATTTATAGGCTTATGGAGATCACAAGAGGATGTACTGATTGTAGTCTCTCTCCAGATGTTGTATGTTATGTTATATTTGGATATGTACATCCCTTTAAATGTAGATTCCCATTTTTTTCTATTCCTAATTACATTCCATTTAGCACACACTCCCTGAATATCAGCACCTATCTCCTTCACCAAATTAAACTACAGCATTGATAGCTATCCCTTATTAGGTTCTGTTTTTTAAACACAGGATTAGACTTTAATTAATGCTGATCAACAGTTTGGGGTAAACTAAGGGCTAAGCCTACAGAGAGCTTTACGGTATATATAAATAAGAAAGAAGAAAGAACTATAGACTGAAGTGTAAAACACGAGGTTGCATCTTAATTAAGATGTCACATATTGTACTTATAATTTATTAACAACTTTGAATCAGTATGACATGAGCTGACAATGTAAGACTCGGTGATATTCCTTACCCACTTTCAGAAATCTAAACCACTTGTTTCAAAGAAATGCATGAGCAGAAACAAAATAAAATATAGATGACAGTATCATCTGCATACAGCATCAGTTAGGACTGTCACTTCAAGGGAAAGATCGACATTGGATATTTCATAGAACTTACTTATACAAATTATTAACTCAAAGATTTGCATTGTTGACCTCAAATATTTTTGAACTAACACACCACCAATGCCACTATCAAAGAAAAAAATGAGGCTATTTGAGGTTTAAAGTAAGAGACATTGAAACAATAAAGTTTATGAAAAAAGTCAAATCCTTTTTCAGTCTGAGTAAGACCAGTTGTGACTGATTTGACTGCCTGGCATTGTTTTTTTTTTATTAATCTTTTCTTAAGCCCATGCCATCACATTGAAATGTGAGGGAGTATTTTTCAGATTTTACAGTACTGCTAAAATCAAATGCTTTTCTCTCTTTGACGAGTTTGTATCACCTGTTTTTTTATTTTACTCACAGGCGATCTTCAAGCTAATTCCTAAAGATGAGTTGTCTGCTCTGCCTGATGATGAAAACACAGCTGAGAAGAGGGCAGATAAACTCTGGAGCTTCTTTGACAAGGGTGAAAATGGTGAGATACTGTGGTTTAAATGAAGACTGAAATCAAAGAATAAATATAAAAATCATTTATTGACTCTTTGGGCAAATTATCAGTGTGCTCCACTCCCTTCGCCATGGGACCCTTACGAAGTATTTCTAATTCAACTTCATTTCAAAAACCTGCACTGAACTCTGAACCTTCTCTTTCCCTTTCCTCCCTCCAGAACGAGTGGCAGAAGGAGAGTTTATCCAGGGAGTGTTGGACAATGAGGAAGCTCTACGTTTGATTCAGTATGAGCCTGCAAAGTAACTCTTGTACTGATTTTTTGTGTCTCTCATCAGTCTTGTATTATCAACTTTACCGTTCACTCTGCTAATGCAGGGACACTTGACAGCACCTTCACAAAATGTGAACACATAGCAGGTGTGACAATAACACCCTGTTGCAAAACATTATCAGCAGCCATATCCAAATTTGAAATGAAGTCCTAGTTGACTGCTGTCTGTCTACCATTTTATATTCCCATGTGACCTTACATTTTCCCACAACTAAATAAAATGTGAGTATGCTTCTGCTTTTCTTTTCTGCTCAGATTAGCCCTGTGGTTCTCAAATGGGGCCCCATAGTCCCACTGCATAAGGCTTATGGATAAACCAAGGGGAAAATATGGAGTGCAAAACAAGTCGAATGAATATGATTAATGTCGGGAAAATAAACAATCAAAAGTTTTCCGATGCCATCGTGCTGACCTTTATTACACTGAAACTCAACAGTGTTTTGCAGCCTTGTCATCAGGATATAATGTTGACAGTTTCTGCAAAACACTGAGGTTAAGAGGGCTGTAATAAACCTGGCAGGTCACGTTCAAATGATATGCTCATTAACCACTTTTCTTATAAGGAGTTGGAGGGGATGGTGGTGGCGTTACAAGCCAACAGAGCTGCCGAACAGCCGACCACAGTTTGAGTCACAGTTTGAGTGGATATTCTTAAGGTCACCTGGTCACCTGACGTCTCCATCTGTGATCAAGGCCATCAAAACAGATATTTTAAGCCAAACCAGTATATTTTCTGACCCTGACCAGGTGGTTTTTGTTCGTTAACCTAACCAGAGCATTAGCACAATGTTGTTACAAGAGCGAAACATAAAATTCAACCTACAATTGCAACATAAACAAACATTAAGGTTGAATTTATCTGTGGTTTTGCAGAAACACACATGCCTAACATTTATTCTGCTGACTGGGTTGCTGTTTTGTTCCTATCATTAACAAGTTGTAGTTGTTGGGTTTGGGAAGCAGAATTGTTTGAGAACCACAAGATTAATCTCTTCAGTGAAGTTGTGGTAGATGAAGCACATTCAGTGCTTTTAAAACTGTCAGTGTGTAGTTTACATCAAATCATATACTTGTGTTTTAGCAACTCAAGCGCACCTTATGAAAGAATATATCATGTGCTTTAGTTGAAGTATCATCACCACAATGTATCTTGTTTTTTTTCTCTACTGGGCAGCCAATGCTGCTCTCTCATTTTATCTTGACATGTAAGTGCAGTAATTGAACCTCAGCCCCTGTTATTGTCTAATTTTATGTCTTCCAAAGTGATTAATTCATCCAAGTGGGAAAATCCTACATGTTTGCTTTTCTAGTTAAGTGGTGCATATTGAAGTTTAGGTTTGTTCATGTACAACATGTGAAACTAAGTGTTGCTCCTGGATTTTCCTTTACAATTAATTCAATAAATCATAACCATGAAATTGTAATAACATTTCAGTTGTCAGAAGTCTTTTTTCCATTTGTCTTTCAGTCTTTTATGTCTCCTGTCCACCCCGTATATTTTTTGTCTTCTAATTCGGTACAAACATCGACAACAGTACTTTTTTCTTTTTACACAAGTATTGATACTTCTACTTGCGTAAAGAATGTGTGCACTTTTTTAAGCTCTGCTAGAGAAAATAAAATACAATCATTTTCCTCCTCTGTGAATCGTGATTGTCTGAAAATTGACAATGTGTCTAAAATTCATGGAAATTTGTCCAACAAGTGGTGGAAGTATCTCAGGTGTGAATGAGGTCGGTATACATGTGCTCAACCCACTTCTGACCTGTTTACGGAGTGTAACATGGCTGTCGCATATTAGTCTGTAATTGTAACAGAATTTTGGTCACCGGTCAGCAGGAGAAGAAATGTCCTCAGGATAATCCACAGACCCCACAGCTCCGATTGGAGCTGTTTACAGTTACAGTGGCGTCTGTGGATTATCCAGAGCCACTCCGGGACAGTTCAGATCTAAAACTAGAGATATTTTAGTGTCGGAAGGTTTGTTGTCCTAAAAATAAGAGTTTCCAGATGTTCACGGATGGTTTCGTGATCTTAAGTTACACAAGATAAACACAGACAATAGTCTCTGTAGAGAAGATTAGTATTGTTTCGTAATGAGAAGACCTAGTTTACTTTCTTGCTCCACATCTGTCGTGGTTTGAAAGTGCACACACTGCTTATTTGATCATGAAGCCAAATTAATTTCAAAGCAAGCAAGTTTTACTTCCTTTCAAAATAAAAGAACCACGTCTTTAAAGGGTAGAGATTTCTTGGTAAAACAATCCTCCATACAGTGAATACTGTGTTAACTCCCTACAGGTATATAAATCAAACACTTTTGAAGAGCTCATTTTCAGCATCCTCAGATTCAGTTTATCATGTGTGAGCTGTTACATTATCATAACTTATTATGTTGCTGCAATATCAAACATGATACAGATGAACACAAGTCTGTAACAGTGAATATGTTCATGAATTAACCTCTTCATCTGTTGGCTGGATTTTGAGGAAAAACTAAATCACTTCAGTGTTGCTGCGAGTGCTTCATCTTACATAAACTGTTGTATAATTCAATCTCTTAATTTACATTTTTAATTACTTTCAACACAGTGGCCTGACGACCCCGTTCTGCCTCACTGCCTACAGTATGTCTCTCTCTCTCTG
Organism: Acanthopagrus latus; assembly: GCF_904848185.1. Classification (NCBI taxonomy): domain Eukaryota; kingdom Metazoa; phylum Chordata; class Actinopteri; order Spariformes; family Sparidae; genus Acanthopagrus; species Acanthopagrus latus. The sequence continues at coordinate 3,355,225 of NC_051041.1, read as the reverse complement.
TTAGTCTTATTCCCCTGACTGGGGAGATTATTGACATAATCTTCTGTCCAGCATTTGAAAGCATCTGCCTTAATGTCTAAATCTCTCTGTCGATGTAATCTTTGATTCTTGCTTTTCTTCTTTTCCGTGCTTTGTAGATGAACATAAACAGGGAAACATCGTTAGATAACCGTGTTTACACATGCACGGCCTTTACAATGAGGCTGCAGGTGAAAAAAAAATATCCTGGTAATGTTTTACTCCTTTATATTTGTCTGGTGTCTTGACTGTAAAAAGTGATCTGTGATGCAAACAGATACGAGCAAATCATTTCATTATAGTTGAGTAATGCAGCCGCCACCTCACTTTGTTTTATTATGTGTGAAAAAGTGAAGTTATGAAGTTATTTATCTAGGTTTTTACTGATCTGATGTTATTTGTACTTGGAAAATCTACTATATTCAAGGTTTAGAGTTTTAAAAAGTTAAAATGTTGTGCTTTTATCATTGCTGTTAAGAGTTTTTATAACATAACAGGGATGAACAGACTATAGAATCACCACTGTCACTGTGAGGAAGAAAGTGTGCATCTGCTAACAGATGAGGGGCTCGTGATTGTAACTGTGTAGGATGTAAACAGTAATGGCGTCCTCCTTGGCTGAGCTGTAACATTAGCTAGCCTTTTCAGCTTCATTAGCTAGCCTGTTGTCGTCCATGAGTGGATGCACACTTGCTTCTGCGCGTTGAAAGAAAACCGTTCCCACATGAAACTGCTCATAACTGTGTTAATCAATTATCGACAGATTGATGAATACGTATCACTACAAGTGGGAAACCACATTTTGGATTTTGGGGGTAAACTTTTATAAATGTGGACTGTTTCTTCTGCATTTTTATTCTGATATTTTCAAGAGATGTAATCGATCATTACAGCAAAAGTCTCAACATAAAGTGCTGACGACATGATGAGACATCAGATGATGTGGTTTGGTTTTATTTATCACCGTACGGGAGGAGATTTTCATCCATTCACACAAACATAGATCACAAACCAAAAATATAAATAACATTATATGCCACAGTCGTTGTCACATCTGTGTCATTAACATCTCTCAACACCTTTTGAATTCCCATTTGAATACATTCTCACATCCTGTCATACATCTCATGAGTCACAACGTTACATACAACCCCTGAAGAAGTCACTGAAGTTGGTAATATTGATATATTGCTGTTGTTCTGTGTATATCCAGTCAGAACAGTCAGTCTTAGACATGATAAAAAAGTAAAAATGTACTAACAGGATACAACATCTATTGGCGTCGCCTCACATTATTGCCTTTCAATTCTTTAAACATATCTGAAAATACTTTGCAGTTAAAACTACACTGCTGTTAAAAAACATACAACATTTTATACATTTTATACAGTTTTTTTTGTCCATATCTTGCCACTTTGTTCTTCCTGTTCATTATAAATAAATAAAGACTTAGGGAATGAGTTTCAAAAAGTCAACAGTGCAGCTGGGTTAAAACTGCAGGGTTTGAGATGCCATTGCATGTTATTAAGAACACAAATAGTAAATCTGTGACAGCTTCTGTAAGCAATGTCTGGACCTGATCAACTCCATGCAGTCTAACTGTGGTTCTGGTTCTGCATACATACTTGATAGCAGCACTGAATGTTTTTACCAACCGTCCTTGTAAAAAGTCACAGTTTTAATCAAACAAGCTCAACGAAGGTGAGCTGGCTGTACACTACCTGCCCGGTCAGAATCGACAAGAAGCCAAAGATTTTCCTGTCGATGGAGACAAAAGCAGGAGAATGAATATTGGTCTTACAATCATCTGACTGCAATGGGATGGTAATGATGATTAAGAAGGTAATTCTCTGCTAACCTGTGCAGCGAGGCATTAGAGCTGTCAGTCTGTGAGTTTGAATGTTGTTTTGCCTCCATGTGGTCACGAGGTTGAATGAGACAGCTTGAGATGCAAACTGCAAACTTCAAAACAGCCCAGAAACGCATCTTGCTACAGTTATCATATGAAACAGCAAATATACAAAAAACCCAACAAAAAAAACAGGAAGTGTAGAACAGGAAGTCCTACAAGATGTTTGTCCAAAGTCTTAGCAGAGTGAGTCCTCTCTCTCCTCCTGCACGGTGTAATCTATGTCGTCCATCTCCCGTTCACAGTCTTCACATCCTTCAGTGCCGCAGCCCTCCACCACCACCACACCGTGATGGTCCACCAGTCTTCCCCCTCCCATTCCACCCAACGCTCCCATTGTTCCAAAACCCATTCCCCCAACTCCCCCCACTGCTCCCATTCCCATTCCTGCCTTTCCAATTCCATTTCCTCCGACTCCCATTCCTCCAACTCCTCCTACTGCTCCCATTCCAACTGCATTTCCTCCAACTCCCATTCCTCCTACATCCATTCCTCCCATTCCAACTCCTCCCATGCCCATTGCCATTCCCATTCCCATTCCCATCCCTCCAGCTCCCATCCCCCCACCACCAACAAGCAGCGCTCCCCCAGCGCCGCATGCCAATTGTCCGACAGCTGGTCCCACTCCTCTGGGCCACATAGGATCCATGAGCGCCCCCTGCTGGCCAAGCTGAATCAGCTGACTGACGGAGTAAACCCCACCACCACCAGCTCGGACGACCTCCTCGTAGGAGGGGGCGCGGGCAGCGGTGCGAGCCTCCTCCAGCCTCACCCGGGCCCGGTGCTTCATCTCGATGATGGTCTTGGTGTAGGAGTTGAGCGTGGCGACGGCGGCCGCCATGCAGCAGCTGAACGACAGCCAGGCCATGCTGGTGAGAAGAGGGAGGGGAGATGTTACTGTCATCAGATCACAGGATGTATTTTTAATGTAATTTGTTATCTTCAATTTGCAAATCTGACCATGACTATGACTCAAAGTGTTATTATGAGACAGGACAGACTGGGGCTAGCTGGTTAGCATGCTAACGTCACTTGACATCTCTGCAACATTACAGAGACATCAGACCTAATGTTAATAACGTTAGTTCATTTAACCTTTAAGTTTTAAGATTTTTCATTGTGGTTAAATTGAAACACACTTACGCAAACGACCATCCGTAGTCCCACGTCTGTGGCCTCCAGTCTTTGGGCCCGATGCTCACCGTCATCTGAAACACTGTGGTGTACATCATGTGTGCGACCATCCCCATCATACCTGGTCAGGGAAAAAGTAGATTTACTACAAAAATTATATTTAGGCTATTTGAAATACTGGTAAACCTGCTATCGCCAGTTGACAAGTTTGCCTTTCTATTCTTTTGTTAGACTAAAGAGAGAGTAAAACTAACAAATCCATATACATAAAAACTGATACCAGTCCACTGACATCACATTAATGCTCATCATTCTGACATCGTCTCACAAATATTTGGGGCTGCCAGTGTTTAAGGTCGAACATGTTACAGTGTGTCATTTCATAACAACTCAGCACAAAGTGTCGCTCATCCTCACCTGACAGGACGGTGCACATGGCAGCGAAGGCGTTGATCTTGAGGGCGTTCATCTCCCTCTTGGCACAGAGGCAAAGTGCTTCCACACACATCAGCAGGAAGCCCATAGCCAGAAGGCCGATGTACGTGAACTCACTGATGACTGACAGCCAGAGGACACCTGGAAGAAAACCAGTTTAGTGGGATAATAATGAGCCAGCAAGACTGATGAGACAGTCAGTAAATCTGATGATGGTAAACTGGGTTCCAAACTAGAATACAGGTTATATTTTCAAAGTTCTCTGGTTTGATTTGTGTTGTACCGACCTTGTGTCTCTCCTGGCGTCAGCTCAATGAAGCTGCGACACTTTTCTTCCTGATCCTCACCTGGAGGAACAGAAACAACAGTCGGAGTTACAGAGATTGTAGTAAAAATACACAATCCCTGTCTTTGAATATATCACACTGAATCTTAAAAGGAACTATGCCCGTGTTTGTCTCTGTCATAGTAAAAGCCAAAGCATCAGTGTTACATTATAGCTGCAATATGTAGGCTAGTTCAATCATAATGACATATGAAAACATAATGAAAGGAGCTGTTTTAAGTGCAGAAGTGTGATGTGCTGCTGACTGTTGACCAGTCACAGACAGTTTACTTATTAATTCTGTGGCTACAATAATCCAGGCTGGTGCAAAATTATCCTCCTTAGAGAGGCTTAACTGTAAATCATCTGTGTTGACTCGAACACATTCTGACTGGCAGCTTTAATAGTTACAACAGAAGAAAACAGTTGTAGAGCACCAACAATGTTTTCTGACATTCATAACAAAAAAGTAATTATCTGTAAATCTTGAGAGAGTGATGAGTAGATATTCAGGCTGGTGCTTACAACTATGAACCTTTGAGTACAAACTCAGGTGTTTAACCACCAGGTCCCTGTCACTGTTAATGCTTTCTGCTCCACTCACAAACCTTCGTTGTGCTTCTCACAGGAGAGCCAGAAGCCGGTGTGGAAGTAGCGCAGCATGTACTTGTCCTCGCCCGTCTCCCAGATGTAATGGACGGCGTTGGCCAGCTGCTTCCTCTTTATCCTGGCCAGCTCCTCCTTCTGGAGCGGACTGAGGGTCACGTTGGAGACCGGGCTCCTCGGGTCCGGCGTGGGGGCCTCTGGACGAAGAAATGTAGGGCACAGCGAGTGATGTAAGAAGAAAGAGAGAGAAGAGAAGCACAGACGTACAGACAATAAGAAAAAGATTTTTAGGAAAATCTGAGGAAAGACGTATGAGTAGACTCAGGAGTAAATGTACCAGGAGGTAAAGAGAGTAGAGATGCAAAATGATTATATAAAACAAATTTGTGAATGAAAATGTTTTCCTCGATATCACAGACTACGAACCTCTGACATAAATCCCCAGGGGATCTCCTGAGGGTCACGGCGTGTAACACAATCCAGCCCTGTAACACTGTTCTTTAGGTAATCTGTCATTTTCTATGTGCTGAAAATTGAATGCTACATGGAAAAAAATAGGCTTAGCGCTCAAAGATGAGGCAGCGGGCGAGTGAATCCAGATGACATGCCGCTGCAGATACAAAGTTCTGAGCTTAGCAACAAAGCCGGGATTATGAGAATCTCTGCCAGTCAAGAGTAGAATACTTGGAATATCAGGCGCAAGAGAAATATTGCAGAAGCCAGAAAACTCTGCACCACATCAGTAGTTTTCAGAAATACTGCAGTTATTTTGCACATGATCAGTGTGCTCTTCCATGACAGACGTTCTTAGGAACTATCAACACTTTTTGATAACGTGCATTCACTTAAAAGATGATGATTTTTGACTTTCAGTTTCATTCACAACATAAATGATGATATTAAAAAAGATAATATCAAGGCTTTATAAAGCCAAACAATCATTTTAGATTAATGTGACTTGGTTTCTTAAACAGATGGAAAGATCTTGGATTGTTGTGTCTAATTTCCTGGTGAAAATATTAAAAGATCATATTTTTATGACTCAGTTGATCCACTGAGCCTCGCAAATGCAAACTGGTTGACAGTCTGAATTTTCACTTCCTGTGTCAAGTGTGTGGCACTAGAGAAAACCCTCTTTTTATAGCCTACATCACTTTTTTACCTAATTTTCATAAAACGTATGTGGGTTTCCTCCGTGTAGAATATCGGTTCTGGTATATCAGGTGCAGACGACATCATGAATTTAATTGGACACTGTATGTTTGAGTGACAGCAGCTTCCTGTGTTTGTGGGGAAACATCAAAATTCGCCGTGCTGTTACAGAAAACTGTCGTTCATCGAAAACTTAAAATCTGAAGAACCTTTCACTGTTACGGTCTTTAGATTGAACTCACCCAGTCTGGTTACATTTCTGGGAGCAGTTCATTAAAGATGGCTGACTTCCTCTTAGGTTTAAGTCATAACCCTGACCAAGAGGCCGGTTCACTTCCCATGCAGTTGACAGTGTGTGTCTTCCCCCTGTGTACCAGCATACAAACTGTTTCTAAAGTTCCTCTGGATGCTTTTCTTTACCACGTTAGATATTTTTGCCTCTTCTGACAGTGGTACTATTTTTTTTCCAGGGTCCGATGTCCCTAAAAATGCATCACCTTTTTTGTTTTTGTCACAAAACTGTAGTTTTAGGCACTAAAACCATCCCTTTAGAATTAGGAATACATCATGGTTTAGGTTAAAATACCTGTTTTGGTTGCCACAAAACCAGGTGGAAATGTCCCCAGGGGTCCTTTAAAATATTCAGGAGTGTTACACTTGGAAATGCTGAAAGGCAGCATTGAACAGTGGTCAGCTGTTTGGCTGCCTGTGGCTTGTTACCATCCATAAAACCACCATCCAAGCTACATGTGAGAGGAGGCTGATAAGCAAAATGCTCGATATGTGTGATATGTACAAATGTCTACCTTGGCTGTGGTGGTTTGCAGAAACATTGATATAATATCTGGGCGAGTGGAGATGATTTTTTAAACAAATGTATTTAAAAGTTGTTAAAATCTCCTGCTGATAACAACATAAACACACATTGTGGAAGCTTGAAATGAACAAACGTAATGTTTGGCACTTCTTGTGCAATGGTGGAAGTTGTTTTGGTGGAGTAGAGAAACACGTCAGTTTGCAATATAAATGGATTTTGTGCTTGTTCAGCCAAAAGATGTCTAAAAGTCTGAAGAACAACTGGGATACATTTAGAAGAAAAATACAAAAAATAATATTTAAAACAGCTTTTTAATTGATGAAGTTTGATGTGAAGACAGCGCTGATTACTTGTTAGAGTATAACGAACAGAAGAAAAGTGTTCTTATTAATAATCTAGGTGTGATAAATCTCCTCCATTTTTGTACAAAATTTTAACCTGGAAATGGAGGCTTGAACATCAACATCCACACCTGTACGTCAGGTTCAGTCCCACTGAAACAATGACTGACATTGTTTCCTGCTCTCACCTGTGGTGTACGGCTGACTGTTGTTCTGCCCACAGTTCTTCAGCTTGACGGGCGACAGGCAGAGAGGCTTCACCACCTTGTGTGTCCCCTCACACCAGTAGGAGGTGCAGAAGGCGCAGACGGACAGGGTGAGCGCCAGTGAGGTGAGGAAAAGTGACAGCAGGGAGCGGTTGCGTCTGGACATGTTCTCCAGCATGGCTGCTTCTCGACTCTGACAAATCCGGAGAGAAACCGTGTCTGTCGGCCTGACTTTGAGGTTCAAAAATGGCTCCAAGAGCCTGACAGCATCTGCTGACCAATCAGGATGAGGATCAGATGATGGAGGGGGTTTCCGTGACACCACAGAGACGAGTCGAGATGAAGTCCAGCGTGTTGGATATAAGCTGTTGTGACGACCGAGATTGATTCATGGAGGATTGCAGAGAGGAGAAAAGAGAAAGGAAGCAAGGAAAAAAAGGGATTAAGTATGTTTGAGAAGTGGAACAAAGGTCAGAAGGGAATCTGGAAACAGGGTTGGGTGGAGAGACGGAGGGAGGGCGTGTTTGAGGAAGGAGGACAGTCGATGAGCAGAGGTCAGAGGACAGTGGAGTGGACGGAGATGAAGTGCCGGGATTTAATCACTTCACACGAGTAGAAAAGGAGACAGATGTGCAGGCCAGAGGTTGCAGGAGGAACTCCGGCTCTCCTCCTGCTCCAGTATCAGTCACAGAAAACCAGCGTGGATCATCAGATTTAAATTAGGGACCTTCCTTTCTTCTTAATGTCACGGCACGAGCCAGGCGAGACGTTTGACTCCACACATTTCTTCTTACCGAGCTGCCACTCTACCCCATGTTTCCACTGCCATCACGCCTCGTATCCTCTCTCTGTGGCTTCCTCTCTCTCGCGGATGGATGATAAACGTCTAATTCTTATCCTGCGGATATTGAAATGAATCAGTCCAGCTCCCAGGTCACATCGCGCTCCTCAGCCTGTTCCTCCACCTCTCCGGGAAGGATTGCGCTGACAAAGGAGTGATTAGTCCTGTATCTCCGACCTACAGTAACGTTACCTCTGGGCCTGGTAATCTGTGTTAATCTTGCAGGGTTAGGTGGATGAGATTAATGCCCACTGACTCTCACGCTGTCTTTGGCTCGACGACCACCTAAAAGTAAAGATGAGAGACAGAGGCAAGCATCTGGATTAAGAGTCGCTAGGAGCAGCTGAGGCGACAGGATTACTGCGAAGCCTTTGACGTTATCACGGACTTTAAGGCAACAAAACCCGAAACTAGTGAATCTAAACTCTTCGTTCTCTCTGTTTTTTTTGGTTTTCATGGTGTGTTTAAAAGACACAGAAGTGCAGGGGATGTTTTCTGATTTTTCAGTTTGTGTTTCATAAAGTACATTTTGATTCAGGGTATGACAAATAAACCTGACTTGTTATTTAAGCTTTCGACGTTGGTAACAGCTATTTCAGAGTTTGGCTTTTTCGGCCATAACCATCTTCGTCTTTTTGAGCCACCAATGAGCATATTTGGACAAGAAGGTGGCGCAAGAGAGGATGTTATTTTTGGATCTAGGACAAACCTAAGTAGCGATTTGTTAATCACAAGATAAAACATACCCTGATTTATCGTTTCACTTTAAAAGTGACCATAATCCACAAAATGAATGTCATGTTGTATTGAAGAAGCGTTAAAACTAGTGACTGAGACTATAAACTCCTCCAGAAACTGTTTACTGAGGCAAAACTGATTACAGCCCCTTTAACTGAACTTTCAAAATCAACAGCTCTCTTAGCTCGCAGCTCTTTGGTTGTTTCAGTACCACCCGTCCTCTGTCTGATGCATGACTCACTACCACAGTCTGTGTCAGTGGTAGTCTTACTTTACAACATATTGCACCTAAATCCAATTGGATGTAGCCTAGAAGGTGACATGGTGCACTTTCACCCCTGTTTGTGCAGTTTGATTGACATAACACACAACATACAGGAAGTCTTCAGTGTTTTCTCTCTGCAGGATTAAAGCCAGATTTTAGGAAAACCTGTCTGAAGCATCTGTCCTGCAGTTTTGAAGACTAGTCAATCAAAATGTAGGACACGGGATGACGGGATAAAAATGCTGAGTAGTCCCTCATGACGTGGGACACCTGGCCACCCAAAGTGGATTTTTACACTTTATCATCACTCTGCTGCAGCTACATTGTAGTTTCATGCCTGCTGCACTGACAGTAAAGTCAAGCTGGACTGTACAGAACCTCCAGAGGTCAACATATGCTACATAAAAGGTATAAACTCACATAAACACTGAGTTTAAAGTGTAAGTAGCAACATACACCACCTACATTCTCCCTGTCAACACAGCTTAGATGGCAAAGTGCACAAGAAGAACAATAATTATGACAAGGTTATGAAATAAATAGAAAATAATGTCTCTGCAAACAACCAGCAAGTTTAAAATGTTCTACTTTTACTTTCAGGTCTCGTGTAGCACGATCAATCAATCATCTAAACCCACTAACACACAGTTTTCTTCTCCTCCCTCCTTAAATGATATCTTATTTCCATCCCCATCAGCTTGTTACAGCTCTTTGTTGAAACACTGAATAATCCAGGTTGCTTTTACATATCATGTGCGCCGTGTTGCACACGTCCCTCTATTTGTTATCTTCGGAAAACACTGAGATCTCCACCAGAATTTCACATGAATTTCTGCAGGCTTTGGCAGCACAACGACCCACTTATGTGTCGATGAGATTTAAGATGTGTTAACAGGTGATCTGTCCCCGACACCCGAGAGCATGTAACCATCAAATTAATCAAATTGTTGTGATTGTAAATGCTTATGTCATGTTCAACCGGACATGGCAGATTAGTTTGGTCCATCAAATCATCTCGAGGTGTTAATCTATAATCCATACACTGAGGCAGTAATTGTTCTGCTTGACTTTACCTTACACGTGTCGACGTAATGTCTCCACACACCTGTCCATGTTATCGACAGCAGAGGCATGCTGATGAACAGATCCAGGCACATTATCTAACATTAATTGAGCGATTTTTACATGAGGTTTGGTGGGTAACCTCCCTTCTGACTGGTGCAAATGTCACACAGAGACATTTAGATTCACAGTTAATACAAGAGGCAAACAGACTTTTCATAGCTTTCATCATCTCATCACGCTGATCTGAAATCTTCCCCCTCGTGAGTGTGAAATCCATCTGTCGTTCACACTCAACTTGTTGATCATCTTACACTGGTGCAACAAAATAAAAATGGAAAACCAGCTGGACTCACCATGTTTGGGACCCTCGGCGGAGACTCTTTGCGTTTTCCTCCTCCTCTCCTCCGGCAGGGATTCGGTTTCCTTCACCTTTCCTCTGCGCTCCCTCAGTTTTCAGAGTTTCCATCAGAAACCCACCCAGATTTCTCTCTAATCCCCCACAAGTCCATCTGTTACTTTCCCTCCCCTTTGCTCCCTATACTGCTTCTGTTCATCCATCCATCCTCACATCTCTCTGTCTCCTGTTTTCTTCATCTCTCCTCCTCTCTCACGCATGACCTCCCTGACCTCTACGCCTACAGTGATTAATCTGACAGTATGGTATGGGCAGCTTAGATTGAGATGAGTGTGACGGTCTCATTGTATCTGTTGCTCTCTAAACTTCAACCCTTCTTAAGTACAGCTGTGTGGTACATGCAGCTGCTGGCTTTAGGCAATCCCATCATTGGTTTGGAAAGCCAACGTGTTGGGAACAGTGTGTTCAAACTGTACGTCGAGGAAACAGCAGCGTCAGAGGGCAAAAGAGTTCAAGCTATTTGACAGCCAGGATTTTGCATTCAGGTCCAAGTTGATTTCAACATGACTAAGAATGTATTTAGGCCCTGATCAGATCACATCTGTCCCGAGGGAGGTCATTACTAAGGTGGGCAGTTCAAACTTGGCATCGACACGAGTCTCTCATGTGACCCCATGTGATCAGATCCCACCTACCCGCTCTACATGCGATATATCACTGAAACAACATTTTATTTGACAAAGAAAGACATTTCTTCATAAAGACCATTTGCTGAGGAATCTGTTGTCAGCAGTGTTTCAGTTTGAATGTCATCTTAAAACCAAGTTTTATAGACTTGATTTCCATCTTTCGTTCCTTTTACAGCTTTAAGGCTAATTATTTGTTTTTAATTCCTCCCTTGTGATGTCTTTTTTCTTTTTTCTGACCATCCTTTACTACTTTTATTATCTTTAATCTTTGTCCTTTATTCTTAATCAACTTTTTATGTTTTTTCTTTTTACTGCTCTCTCTCTTCTGTGATTTTTCCTGTTTTATGACTTTTTCCTTTCCGTTTTGTTGACTGCATTCTTCGTCCCAACTGTGTCTGGCATTTCTGAATACTTCAGACTAAGTGCAATGACTGCAAGTTATTGCGAAATTTAAAGTCATAATTAGGACAAAGCAGTGTTTGATATGTCCAGGTATCTCCAGCTACAATCGTTATTTCAGGATATTGGGCACAAAAACTGTAAATATGCATTTGTTGTCTTGAGGTAACAGGATGAGTACATTGACTGGTGACTAATCAGAGCTTCAGTCACTTTAAATGTTTGCGGTAAGGAAATATAGAACTATTCACAGCGACTTTTCTGTCATTGTACTGCAGTTAATAAGAATCCCTCAGTTTGTATCATGTGATCAGACTCGCTCATGTAAATAAGGCTGCAGGAGGACTGTGACTGCAGTGTCCTAATGTTACTCATGCTGACTAACTGTCAAATCCCCAATGTCCCCCCTACTGTTTTTAGACACTAAGCTCTCTCATGAATGGAGAGATCCGCCTCTACAGTCAATCTGACATTTCCTCCTCTTCTAAACAAATTCTCTAATGGCCTTAACTGACTCCACTTCCCTCACTCTCCTAAATTAAACAGGAGAAAGATGCAAGGGCTGAATGGATGAAACAGCTGAATACAGTGTGTAACACGGGTATAGCTACATGCTAGAACTGCTGTAAGACACACATGAAAATTATGTGCTACACATTTTATATTTCAAATGTTTTATCCACCTTAAAGCTGAATTAAGTGGTTGCAAATTCTTAAAATCACAATTACTTTCTCCCTCATTAAAGAAAATTCAGAATCTATGAATATTCAAATATTTTCATTTAAAAAGTTTAACGTCAAAACATCAAATGTCCCTACTTCACTTTAAAGTCCATTCTAAGTGTTTTTCTACCGAAGGCTTTATGGATTCTCATTACATTGTTCAGTTGGAGCATGATTGGCTTTACAGAGTCAAAAATCCTGCTCACAGGACACATTAAGTGTACTGCACGCTGTTCTGCACAGTGAAGGTCAAACATCCAAATAATGGAGGGAGAAACTGATCCATGAAGAGATCAATAAACCGGAACATGCAGCAAATTGACTGCTAATCATTAATTTTAAATTGCCATGGACTAATTTCCCTTCAGTGTGATTATTATTTATGACTGTGGTCCTATTTAATGATTCTTATTCGTTATATATCAAATGATGCTTGATCCTCGATTATTTTGCTGTCGATGTGCAGACTGTCATATGTTTCATGTAGAGTGATCGGGACATGTTGTGTCTGAATATGTTTGTATTTGAGGCCCTCTTGTGGTGACAGCAGGGTAGTTCTTCATGGGTTGTAAGTGAATGATGGGCTCAAAGAAATTCCCCCAAAAGCAACAACAAAAAAAGGAAAGAAATATTCAGATTTGGGAAAAACTCGATAGAGGAAAACAAAAGAAAGTCAACCATAGGAATTTTTTGTCAACTTTTACAGAGGAGCAATAGAAAGAATCCTGCCTGTAAACATCACAAACTGGTTGGTGCACGGCCGGGACAGGAAGGCTCTACAGCAGGTGAGTAAAACCCTGAACTGTGTCAGCAGAGGTGATACTAAGACTTCTGCACAGAACCCGGAAGATACTGAAAGACACCAACAGTCTGTTCACCCTGCCCAGTCTGCAGGATATAACTTTAGCAGATAACGTTTCTGCAAATCACAGATACATCTGAGGTTGAAACTTGTGCCAGACGTGGCAAATCACATCCACATTATCTGTTTATTCCTATTAGCTGACTTTGGTATCAGCAGGCAGAGAGGAGGGAGGTGGCATTAGTTTGAAAAATGGGGTTGTGTCTTTGGGGAAATTTACATCTTTTTTACTGGCAAATAAAACAGTTTTGTTAAGCCAAACCTTAGGAAAATGTTTTCCAGCCCTAACAAAGTGACTTTTGTGCCTAATCCTAAACTGAGCTTAAACGCAGCATCGTGACAACAAACTAACGTAAAGTTGCAAAATAAAGGGTTTTAAATGAACCTTGAACATCAGAGCTACAGAAGTCAACTGAACAGAGAGCGTTTCACTTCTTGTATTATTTTATTTCTCAAATGTACTGTATACTGTCACAGTTTACAACACAGCTTTAACTGTAAATACACAGCAAAATAAATTAATTTCATACAAAATTGAATTTGAGAAATAAAAAATAATCAGTGTTATGGACTACTACTTTTTCATCCTTATCTTGCTCTACTATCACTCCTTGAGTCCTTCAGTCAGGTTTTCCATCAAAATTCACATTTAAAGGAGTCAAAAATACATTAAAGACGTGTACAGGCCCATGAAACATAAAAGAATGTCTTCCCTGTCTGTTTGATTTACGCTGAGCTGTCATATTTCATCTCATAAACTAGGATTGAACCTGCTACTGTGTATGTTTTAAGTCAAAACTCATCTAAAAATGAATCGTCAGCCCCATGGAAACAGCAGCCGTGTGCAGAGCTACATAAAAGTAGAGCCTTTTACACAGATTTGCCTTTTCATACAGGTGTGTGTTGAAATACTTCAGTAAATAATCATTCACACACCAAACGGATGAGGAGCGGATGCATAAACGTAGAGGAGAGGATCCGCTCGGACAGCATGCACATCGAAGAGGTTGATATGTTCAAATTCAGTTTTTATTTTAGCCAACGATGTAGCTAAACATCATACAATAATACAGTTCTGTTTTCTTGTCAATGCCAGGGGGATACAGCGAAGACGTTCAAGTACACAATGAATCCAGAACAACTACAAATCTAAACAGGGATGAAAAAGCCACCATTGGTTACTGAGTTGATTGATAATGCAGTGTTTGAACAGCCAAGTCAGATTAAAGCCAGTCACGTGTGATCAACACCATCAACCACTCACAACGACACTGTAATGACAGTTAACCTGAACTTGTCTTTGTTGGAGGGCATTTGCTGCATCAATAAATAATCACGCAATAAATCAATCAATAAATAGATCAATAAATAGTTACTCATCATTGTAACACTCTAATATACAGTATATTTCAAGTTTATCTGTGATTACTTCCACTATTTACATCAGCACAATATATATATATATATATATATATATATATATATATATATATATATATATATATATATATATATATATATATATATATATATATATATATATATATATATATATATATATATATATATATATAAAAATTATATTATTAACTGCACACACACAGTTCGTGCAGACAGGTCACACACACACACAGACACACACACCCACTCCGCCTTGTACAAACACATGCACGCGTCATGAAAATCTACAGTGACGTCATCCTCTGATCAGTTCTGTTAATGTTCTACAGGTCCGGTCACAGAATCAGTCAACACTCAAAATACACAGTAATTCCTCAGTATTTCCACATAGACACTCACACTGGTGCTCTCTGCTTCTTAGGTTTGTGCGTGAAGAAGATTAGGACTGGCTGAACCAATAGAATTCATGTCAGAGCACAGCGTTATATATTTTGTGTATATCTGTTAATATATTATGCTGCATACTTTAAATCCATGGCTTTAATATTGATTGGAAATGTGCAGATATTAACAGGAGGCGAGTGTTAGCTGAGCAGCTGTGTGATTAAAGGGTCATATGAGTGCTTTTGCAAGGAGGCAGCGAGGCTAAACACTTGATGAAGAATGTGCTCAGAACACTTTGTAAAACTGTTGTCGGTAAACACAGTTTGTTTGCAAATGATTGCTTTCTGTGTTCATACATGGTTTCAGGCCCTGACGCACTCGGGGCTTTCAGTGAGTGGCTTCTGCCCTGGTGGTTGTAGTGTGTCTCGTACTGGCACTAGTCAGCACTGGTCAGTGTCTTTTTGCCCACTGAGCGTGTAGAACCACCAGCGTTATTAGTAATTAAAATGGATGGCTGCCTGAAGGGTAAATTGGAAATTGATCTAAAATCACAGGTTTATGTTTTGGAAGCATTTAGACCCATTTAGAAGACTAAATCATGCAAAACTACCCAGTGTGGTCCTTTGATGTACTACAGGTATGAGACAGGAACAATCGGAGGTCAAGTTGTCAGAACATGAATGGATTGTTGTTTTTATTCACCGTCTCACCCAGCCTGCTGCCTGAGAGCAACTGTGGCTGGAGGGGGATTCCCCTGTTATGTGGAGTGGATCCTCCCAAGTAGGCCAAGCCGGCTTGTTGATTCCCTCCAAAGAAACTGGACTGACCCATTTGTGTGCCCAATAAGTGGTCTGCCCAAGGATTCCCCTCTAGATTCCCAGACTGCACCGTTCCATCTCCCCTACTATAGGAGGTTATGTTAAATCCCATCTGTGGACTCCCTCCCACAGACGCAGATTGAACCATTCCAGTTCCTGAACACGGAGGAACTGCCTGAGCAGCTCCAAAAGTAAGAGAAGTTGTACCAAAGGAGGGAGCCAGGGTGGAACCAAAAGGGCTACATTGTGGGGCCGGTGTTTCGGGAAAGGACACCCCTGCAGCAGCCCTCGATCTGACCACAAGGCCAGATGTCATGCCCCTGGCTTTGAAAGCGCCTGGGAAATTAGGACGAGCAACAGGAGGATGGAGGGGTGAGGGGAAGGAGGGAGGGATACATAGTTTGAAGTATTCAAGCGAAGAGAAAATGCACCAAAGCAGAGAGAGGTGAGAAGAGTTAATTATCTGCTGGATAACATACACTAGTCTCTATTCTACACTTTAATAGGTAACTAATGCTCACACACACACACACACACACACACACACACACGCGCGCACACATACAACGACATCTATACACTACAGCGAAACCACAGGGGAGGGGTGGTTAGGTGAAACACATAATCACAGAAAGCTTTTCCACACAACCTATGATAAATATCTATTTGTCAGTCACACTGTCTCCCCCTCTCTGCATGTCCCCCTCCCCCTCTGTCTCACTCTGGACTGAAGTCTTCAGCTGAACAGTAGTTGAATGCATTTGAAACCTCACCAGGGAATTGCTGAGTTTTAGTATCTCAGTGATTTTTCAGTCTTCGAGGTCGATCACACATCCATTTGAATTAAGCACACCACAAGTAACTCCACATGAGGCCTTTGTCAAAAATGTAATTTTTCACCCAGAGCGAAGCATTTTCTCTGTCCTTACCAATGGCTTGTGTCTGGGCGGCGGACGTGTTGATGAGGGGGCGTTGTATGGGTTTGGGGTTAGAAGAAAACAGATCGTCCAAGTCAACAAGCGACGCCCCCGCAGAGCCCAGAAAGGAAGCAGTCTTTCTATATATCTCCTTTTCCTGCATTGCTTGCTTTCCTGCAATAAAATAAAAGGTCCAATTCTACTCTAAAAGGTGTTTTCTTTTGGGAAGAGGTCAGGGAGGAAGAGAGAGCAAAGCGGAAGAAAGTTTAGTTGATTAGGATTGTTAGCCAGCTGCTGACTGATGGGAAGGAGGTGAAATGAAGAAAAAGGAAGAAAATGGTCACACATGCAAGGGACCATTTAATGTAGACAAGAGAAGGGTGTATTTGTGTATAAATGTACATAAGCACAGATGCACACACAGAGTTACATTTTTTAGGGAGACCATTCTCAGTTGAGCTGGGAGATTAAGAACAAGCAGAAATTTTAGCAGACAATGCAGCATAAAGATTTAGTTTATAAAGTCAGAGCGGGACATTTGATGCTGTGTAGAAAGAGGACGACTCTTATGAATAATGGATGGAGCGCAATTACATGCATTTAGAGAGAGTGTAAGTGCAATTTACCTGTCCCATTGCTAGGTGTGCTGCTCGGTGCACCCCAAGGATCACCTTTTTTAGAAGCTCCATCTCCAAAGGGGTCACTCGATGGGGAAGAGTCTGAGGGTGCAGCTGGAGCACCCCATGCATCATCAGTGCCACCCGGAGCTGCAGCTAAAAGGGAAATAGAACAGGCGCAGGGTCAATCTCTTGCTCAGAGTCTTTGTTACTTCCCCAACAAACTGTTCATCACACAAAAACGAAAAGATGACACCTTCAAGAATCTCTCTTTCAACAGCCCAACCAAATAATAAAGTCCTATGGGAATCGTTCTGTTATCCCATTTCCATTGGGAAAATAAGGCAAGCTTCGGAATACACAAAGTTAACTTCAAATTTAGAGTATTATTTCAGATAAAAGAATTCCTAAATATTCCAGGTATTAATCATCATACCCAAGCATTTATTTGTTTGTTTTTTACCTGTTCCCCAAGGGTCACTGTCTGGTTTGGATGAATCCCCAAAACCATCAGAATTATCAACAGGCGATGTGGCACTTGTCCCATCGCCCCAGGGATCTCCGCCTTTTGTTTCATTTGGAGCAGATGGTGCATCCCAGGGATCTGATCCTGCGGTGGGTGAAGAGCTAGCAGGGGCTCCCCATGCATCTGCACTGCCTTGGGGCGAGCTAACTGGAGGAGCATTGAAGGGATCTGAAGCCTCATCCTTTGGTGGGCTGGATGGCACTCCAAATGGGTCTTCTTTAGGTGGCGTTGTTGGTGCAGCAAAAGGGTCGTCTTTTGAAGGTTTGGATGGTGCAGAGAAAGGATCCTCTTTAGGTGGTGTTGTTGGTGCAGCAAAAGGGTCTTCTTTGGTAGGTTTAGTCGATGCAGAAAAAGGATCCTCTTTAGGTGGTGTTGTGGGAGCAGTGAAAGGGTCATCTTTAGATGCTGGTGCTGCAAATGGATCTTCTTTAGGAGGTGTTGATGCTGGTGCAGTGAATGGATCATCTTTCGGGGTGTTAAATGGATCATCTTTGGTAGCACTGAATGGATCATCTTTTGGAGCATTAAACGGATCATCTTTTGGAGCATTAAATGGATCATCTTTTGGAGCATTAAACGGATCATCTTTTGGGGCATTGAATGGATCATCTTTTGGGGCACTGAATGGATCATCTTTTGGAGCAGTGAACGGATCATCTTTTGGAGCAGTGAACGGATCATCTTTTGGGGCACTGAACGGATCATCTTTTGGAGCATTGAACGGATCATCTTTTGGAGCATTGAACGGATCATCTTTTGGAGCATTAAATGGATCATCTTTTGGAGCATTAAATGGATCACTGTTAGATGAACTGAAAGCATCTGGTTTACCTTTTGGAGCAGCAAATGGATCTTCCTTGTCTTTGGGTGCACTGAAAGGGTCTGAACTATCTTTTGGTGCAGCAAAAGGATCTTCTCCATTCTTTGGTGCTGCAAATGGATCTTCCTCAGTTTTTGGTGCTGCAAATGGATCTTCCTCAGTTTTTGGTGCAGCAAATGGATCCTCATCACTTTTAGACGGTGCCCCCCAAGCATCACTGCTGGGCTCCTTGTCATCTGTATCAGGTCTTGCTGGTGTGCCCCATGGGTCTGTGGCTTCTTTAGGTTCGACTGGAGCTCCCCATGCATCCGTTTTTACCTCCTCTCCCTCCCCCGCTTTCTCTCCTCCCCAAGCACCATCTTTAGAGTCACCGCCTTTGCCAGCATCCTCCCATTTCAGCTCATCTTCACTCAGTTTGGCCTAGAATTGAATTACAATTGCACAATTAGGAAGGTAAGCACAAACTATGGTTTAATTGTGGTGTAACCAAATCCCTCCTGTTTTCAAAAGATGTAACAGATACATTTAAACTGTTTTAATATTGCGGCTGACATAAAGTACTCTACGGGATTTGATACTTATAAATTCTCCCACATTGACCCAGGGGATCAATTTATGGTACTGTGGTTTTACAGTTTATTGTATGTATTGGGACACAATGAATGAGCAGGAAAAGGTTAAGTGTATCATAGGAAAATAGTGTAATGTATGAGTATTGCATCGGCTACTTACGACTAATTTACTCTACAAAATGTTACTCCAAAATAACTTTCTTTAAAGTTATGACATATGAAGGGATCTGGTTATTTCTTAGCTTACAGATCTTGTTTTAATCCACAGCATAGTGTTGATGCTATGGTGTCCACCAGCCATGTCTGAGAACAGCATTTCCGATACACTTACCCTCCTCTCCATTTCTTTCTTCTCAGCTTCCTGCTTAAGACGCTCCTCTTTGCGGGCGGCAAAAGAAGCAGTCAAGTCAGCCACTGAGGGTATGTTGTCTAAGGATGGAAGCCCTGAGGCACCGGCAACATAGCACGGCTTATAGTTGGGATCCTTGACTGCATCTGTGGATGAGGCTGGTAAGAAGAGATGGAGAAGAGATTGAATGAGATTTGAATGAGTAGAGGGCAAAGACAACTGTACCAACACAGTTAAATATTGGGCATTTAGTGTTGTTTAGTGTAGTGTTTCTTTTTGATAGAAGGGCTCACCAGCAGAACCTTTTGATGTCTTCTCTCTGGTCTTTTTAGCAAAGTCTCTCTCCTCCTTTAGTTTGTCATCATCCTCCATAAGAACAAGAACAACCTTGGCCTTCTCTCTCACATTTGAACCCTGGGAGAGACATACTTAAATCAGACAATGATTTGGTTCTGAACATTTAAGCAAAACCCTATTCAAGTCTGAAAAACCTAGTCCTGAAACAAAAATAAATAATAAAAAAATAAACTCCCAACTTAAGCACTTGGTCTGGAATCAAGGTGTTCTCACATTTTCTTGAGACAGTAAACCTCGACTGAATCTCTTAGCGTTCCTTATTTATGAACCTGGCTGAGAGGCTTAAAGGACTGAGATGATGTGAATATTATAGTGTCAATAATGGGTAACCTTAATGCATACCATGCATCCTTTTAATGGATATGAAAGGGTTGTATCATTTGGACGTAATCAGGCAGCATGTATCACCTGATCTTTGCCATCCTTTTCTACAAAGCGATACTCTGTGAGGGCTTTGACGATGTAGATGTTGTCTTTCATTTTCAGGAGCACGCGATCGTCACCGGTCTTTAACAGGTACTCCAGCAGTGTCAGGGACTGGTATGGACAAAAGTATGGAAATGAGTAAAAATTTTAAACCTTAATGTACATAATGGAAACAAAAATAATGTCAAAATCCATTTGTTTTCTAAAACAACAATAAAATCTGTGTAAAATCACAAAGTTGGTAGGAAAAGATAAACGATGAAAAAGCGTTAAATTATGCAGTGCTTGTACTGGACACGAGTGTAACTTAGTGCCAATACAAAATCCCATGAATGGCAAAGTTACAGTGGTCTCTTATGTTATTGCTATAGGTGATACAAGTAATTCAACAGCAGATATGTGGGGCGGTTATGTCTTTACCAAAGACCTTCTGTCTTTAGCAAAGCCTAGAGAGATAAATCATGTCATGTGATAGACCAGCAATTGCTTTCAAATGGCAAAATATTTCAGCTGAGTTTAAAAACTATTGCAAAGGTAAAGTTTGCAAACTAAACATAAATCAAAAGAGTTTAACAACATATGGTGGTTTTCAAGATGTCTACAAAGACACAGCAGACAGATACAGTTTTATGAATTATTGGAAATTAAGCATCCGTCACCTTTAGATATGATTCTCCCTGAACACAGCAAAGCAACAATCTAAGAGATCTCTGGGTGACAATATTAGGCTCAATTCATTATTATCTATGATTCATCCATCTGAGACATCTCAGTGGGTCTGTTGTTAAATGTATCAAAGCAGGGAACCTTTTCTATTGTTACCTTGTGGATGTGTCTCCAGTTCCTGTCATCTTTCAGGCGTTTCCAGAGCATCGTCATGATCTCGTTACAGGCCACCACATTGTAGGTCAGATCAGAGATGTCAGCCATCTGAGTGCTGGATGGGCCCCATGGGTCATTAGATGTCGCCTCTCTCACCTGGAAAAGAAGCAAAGCATGAAATTTCAGTGTTTAGTAAATATAAGGTGGTGACAGTCCAAAGGTCACAGATGCCAGCTTGTGACAAAACAACTCTGTGACCCAACATGTCATTACCTCATTTCATTATGTAAACACAAGTATTAAGCATGATTCATTATATATGATATTCAATGACAATATGTAAAAAAGGATGCACAATAAGTATAAACTGTCATTGGATATCTTAAAATAGGATCTTAGGAGGTGCTAGAGGCCGACAGGTTAAAGTAATTTAACGTAATTGCAACATTCCTGGTTTGTGTCTGGCCTTATGTACGTCATCCTTAGTGTCTCGTCTTTCCTTTCCTTGTATCTCTTTTCTATTTCCTGTCTAATAAAGGCAAACATTTTCCAGAAATCCCTCAAGAAAATGCATCTTGATCCAGACAAGCAGAAACAATGGGTTCACAGAGGTCTTCACCACTTGATTCCAGTCTGTCTTACCTTGACCTCAGCCTCAGAGTAGTTCTGGACCAGGTTCTTCAGCTGACGGCGGAGCATGGAGGACGTCATGGTGTCTTGGGGGGAGGTGGGGAATCAAACCACCACGGTCTGATTCAGAGGAAACTTGTTAACATCGGTGAATGTTTACAGAGACAAGAAAAACATAAATAAAATGATTTAAAAAAAACAAACAGATACAAACTCCCACACCTTTCGTTAAAATCTCTCTGTGCTGTCTTATAGATTTATTTTGATCTTGCTTGAGTTCAGTTGCTGGATCACTGAGCGAACATCCTGCTGGTCTCTCTCCTCACTGACTGCACTGGCTTCTCTCAGGATGTCAGAAACCAGATCCTGCAGGGAGGAACGAGTCGACACCAAAAAAAAAGTGCTGAGGCAGGGTTTGGCACTGAGTGACAACAGCAACCTGGCAATTATGAATATGTGACTGCAAAGCTAAAGTAGGGGTGTGCCTACACCTGCTGTGGTGTCAGACTGTCATAATCACTGCGACAAACACGTAGGATCCTCACCGAGAGGTTAGTTAGCCGTCTGGCTAAGCTACAAGCTAGTTAGCTCTCAGCATCCTCGGGCTGGTGTAAGAAAATATAAGCTAAACCCTCATTGAGAGCACACCTGGATGATAGGTGTGAGCCGTGTCAACTGTAGGTCGGCGTGCTTTCAAGTAACGTGTCTGTCAGGAGTCACAGATCGTGTTTTCAGGACCTCGGAGAGCGAATGAAGACGGCCAGCAGCCGTCAATATGGCTAACGGTCGAGCGGTGCTGTGAAGCCAGCAACAATCAGCTTTCAGCAATTAACAAGAGGGGTTATATGTCAAAAAACAGCCGCTGCTTTAAGTTAAAAACAACACACACTGATCGTACGTTATTTCGTGAGTCAAATGAGCGTTTTTGCAGGTAAAATAAAGCACTAACCCTGAGCCGATCTCCAGGAATCTTCGAGGAGACGACACGACGCAGCGGTTTCCGCTTCCGCAGTTTCAGCACCTGCTAGTCCACGCCCCCCGATATATTATCCTATTCCTTCACATTAAAATACCCACTAATTTAAAACCGGACCCGAGTATTTTATTCCCGAATTAAACTAATAAATTTACCGGAAACGTGTGAATTTTCCAGTAAGATAAAAATAGTGAACAGTTTCGTGACATTAGAGAAGCGTTTATACTGTTCCTGATGGTAACGGTCACTGACTGAGCCGCAACTGATGCCGTCTGGCGGTTGGTACGTCGCAAACACACACACACACACACACACACACACACACACACACACACACACACACACACACACACACACACACACAGGCCCCCCTCACTAAAGAACTGAATAAATGAGTCACAACCACAACTCCCACATCAATAACAGTTGAATCAAGATGGCGGCCGAGGGCGAGTACGAGTCCATCCTGTGCGTGAAGCCCGATGTCAACGTTTATCGCATCCCGCCGCGGGCTTCAAATCGCTCGTACAGGTAAAAGAATTAACGGTCGGTCGTTTCAGGGCGCCGTGAAATCTGCTTTAACGGTGTTTGGCGTCGCTCGGGGCGGGCATTGCACTTTCACCGCTCGGTGCCAGCTTTCACAGCACGGATGAGGGGCACTGGCTTCGTGTGGTGTTGTTGGCAGACCGTCGGATTTATAAACGGTTCCAGCTGCAGAGTCGCGGTTCGGCTCGTTGGCTGATCGTCTGTCTGTGTCGCTTCGAGCTTTCAGAGATGTGACGGGGGGGGGATCTGTCATCACACCGGGTCGATACGGGCGATTTGCCAGGACGGTCCCACAGCGTGTGACAGCTTGGGTGTCTTCTTTACACAGAGAAACTACTGGGTTTGAAAATATTGTTTTCACGATCGATAGTCTTCGCTTGAGGTTGTTCAACACTGATTTAAACTTTGTCCCAGTCTGTGGTGGACACGCAGGCGCATCCGAGACTGTCTGGATGGACATACAGACAAATATGATAAAATCTCCATTAAGAGCCCTTACATGGATCAATATGGCAACCAGCAAGCTTATATGACCTGATAAAAAACAATGTGGAAGTTATCAAGACAAATGATTGATTATATTCACGCTAAACCACTTATTGATAAATATCTAGTATGTATTGTAGTTTAAGCTGGTGGGTTCTGACTCCTAAAGAGATGAGATTAAAGCTGCGCTATGTAGTTTTGAGGAAGATATTTAAGATCTTTATATATGTTCATGTGTCTAAACAAACCATTTAAACTATTTGTTTTCATGGCTGTTACTGTTTTGCTTTGTTTACATGTGGCGGACCCTGACATTTTTCTAGCTACAGTGTTCTGGTGACCTTGTTTATTCACTTATGGAAAAAATATTTCAGAGTTTGCTATATTACCTCTTTATCAGTGTCAATATCAAAATGCTCGGTCTGCATTTCTTCCCAAAAAATACACTGGGCCCCTTTGTGTCGTGTAAACTTTACTCCAATTCTTGACTTTTTTTTTTGTGTGTACTTTTTTGTGTGTGCTATTAACTATTAGCTGTTATGTGGGTTCACACACAGACATTACTTAATTTTAAGGCCACAAGCCAAAAAAACTTGATCAGCTATGTTTCTGAAAAACATGCATTGTTACTTTTTTGTGAAGTGTTGTGTATTATTCACAAAAAGTATGAAAACATAACAAGGACACCTCTTGATGAAGATAATTTCACAGATTTCATTGTTTTGAATTTTCTGTGATTTGACTAATAAATAGCCCTCACACATTCTCTCATCATGAGTAATACTTATGCAAAACACTGGGATGAGCAGATATTTGAGATCAAGCCAGTTTCAAAGGTTACATTAGTAACTGAAACTACACCTTTTGTGAAACAGTTAACGTCAACGTAAATAGCAATGTCTTGTAAATACTCCAGTTTCATGAGTTACGTTTTGGTCTAACATCCAGTCTGTCTACAGGGCAGCAGACTGGAAGCTGGAAAATCCAGACTGGTCTGGTCGAATGAGGATCACAGCCAAGGGCAAAGTAGCGTTCATCAAGCTGGAGGACAAGGTCTCAGGTATGACTGAACTTTCAGCTCGATTAGATCACTCACTTACATCAGAGCATCACAGCTCACCTGAGCCAACTATTATTTTCTCAGCACAAACCGTCAGAAGCCCGGTGATATATTGGATGGATTTGAGGAATAAATCGATTAATAAATGAATGGTTCAGTACTTCGAATTAATTTCTCCTGTTGTTTTCCCTCCTGTCCTGCAGGGGAGCTGTTTGCCCAGGCACCAGTTCAAGAGTATCCTGGCATAGCAGTGGAAACCGTCAGCGACTCCAGCAGATACTTTGTTCTCCGGATACAAGACGACAATGGTGAGGATGTGAAAATGACTGCGAGTCATATTTTTGGTCTCAACAACTTCAACTGGTTACTAACTAAGCTCTAAATCCTCTTTCAACATGTGGATTTAAAGAACGTCACGTTGGCTGTTGTTCATGTCAGATACTGTCGCTCTTGTCTGCAGGTCGCAGTGCTTTCATTGGAGTTGGCTTCGGGGACCGAGGGGACGCCTTCGATTTCAACGTGGCTTTGCAGGACCACTTCAAGTAAGTGGTGACCAGGCTGCTTTTGTGATGAGAAAGAAGATGCTGTCTTTTAGATGCACAGCACTTACTGAAAGCTGCATGCTGTAGGTTTTCTGAAAACTGCTGAGATGCTTTGTTTATTTCTGTAGCTGTGCTGATGTCTGCCTCTCTTCACTGCAGATGGGTGAAACAGGAGACTGAATTCAGTAAAAGTGCCCAGCTTGGCGATTCAGGACCAAAACTGGACTTGGGCTTTAAAGAGGGACAGACCATCACACTCAACATAGGGGTAGGAACCAGTTTGACAAACATGAAGATGTCCAGGTTACTACAGTTGTTAATATCATGAAAATACAATGAGACTGCTGGTAAGTTTGGAAAGTAACAGTCTTCCAGTCAGTGGCTTTATAATTAAATTGCCCTGCTAGTAATCATAATGAATCAGTAATGTCACATGCATTTAGTAGGCGGAAAAATAACTTAATGTTGCCCGTAAAACATAAAATGAAGCTCGAAACTAGAGATCTAAAGTGTTGAGGACCATTTTTTGTTCACAAATCAATCAATCAATCAATCAATTTCCATTTATTCCATTAATGTGTCTGTTCTGCACACTATAATGGTGCCTAATATATAAAGAAAAAATCATTGCATTGCTCTCAAAGGGGCTCTGTGACAATTTACATGTATTAATAATTTTTTATTGGCCATCTGAGAGCAGAGTGTAACAGGAGGTAAAATATGAAACCTTCCCCGTCTTTCTCGGTTGCCTTGACAATTTTGTGACAGATTTGTTTAAGTTGTTTAATGCAGCTGGATGAAAAGTAACCAGTAAGTCAAACTGTCAGATAAATGTGTTGGCAAAAAAAGTACAATATTTTTTCCGTAAAATGTCAAGGAGTAGAAGTATAAAGTAGCCTGTAATGGTCAAGTAAAGTAAAGTACGTTAAGATGTACTCGGTACTTCTCACCACTGGTCCAGAGCTGAATGTGATGTAAAGATACTCAGAGGTAAAACATTAACACTCCTGAAATCCTTTGTGAACATCTTTTTTTCTTTTCTCCATCTCTAGCAAGGTAAAAAGAGGGATAAACCCCGCCCTCAAGGCTCAGGTGGGTTTGGACTCCTCCCACCACCACCTGGAGGCAAGATAGCCCCTCCTCCTTTATCAGGCTCATCCAATCACAACATAGTTCCTCAGACGGACGGCACGGCGACAGGTAGCTGGCACTCTCAAACTTGAATATAACTCACTTTGTGTGAACAGTGATTCGTGTTGGCGATCGAAGCCAACATGCACGTTTGCTTTGGGCAAATTAGAACATCTGATAACCTACAGGGATGACCTATTTCCTTAATCACTGTGTTAATTAGTTTCTGTTAAATGAGTCAAAGAGTCATTACAGCTCCAGGCGGTAGAAAATGAAATCGAAATGTGTGTCAGGTTGTAAGCTGTTGTTAATGAGCTCTGTTTGTCTCCGTCAGGCTGCCTGTTGGAGCTGGACACCAGTAACTCCAACACGGTGGTTCAGTCGAACCCCAGCTCAGATCTGTGGGGAGACTTCTCTGCTCCTGCAAGGTAAAAACATTGCAAGCTTGATTACATCCAGTGCACTTTACATTGAGGCTCAAATGAATTTGTCCAAGATATGTGTTGATATTTCAAAAGTAATTCACGCCTTTCCTCTCGTATCATGTCACTTTTAGCTAATGGGTTACCAAATATATTGTTTTATCTTGTAATCTTGCCAAATATCTGTTCATATTCTACAGTCTGTTGTCTTTTCAGCTGCTGATCAATCAGGATGCAGTTAAATGATAATGTTTTGAAGCTGGAAAACAGCCGTACTACATTTGAACTAACTACCCTGAGAGGAAAATGGCCGCCGTGTGAATATGATCTATATGTAACTCGGGTGAGGGCAGGGGATTTGTTCCCCTTCAGCCACAAGAGCTTAAGTAATGTCTCACACTGATGTGTCCGGCTCAGTTTAAAGGTGTTGGATGTGAAAGGAACTATCATATTAATATTTAGGGTAAAAATGGGAGAGATCTGACAGTTAGGGATAAAATGTATGAGCAGCAAAGTGTCAGAATGACTGTCCGTATACTTTTGGCCATTTAAAGTAACTACACTTGTGATGTGTTTTTGGTAAAATTCTGTGTAGATTACATATTATACAAAGCATTTTTGTACATGTCAGTATGAGCAGCTGCACTGATGCTGTCACGAGCCAGAACTTTGTAATATTGGAATACAAAGAACAAAAAAACAACATGAATTTTCTGTGTTTTCAGCTCCGTTCCACCACCGTCTCGGCCGCAGGAAACTGGGAACTGGATCCAGTTCTGAGTCGTCGGTTGTGACCTCCATCTCACCTGCATCTGTGTCTGTAGCTTCCTGTGCATCACACTGAGATTAACTCCCACACACTGATCCCAAAGCAGAAACGTGAAACACCGAAGAGCTGTAGAAACAACTCATGACATCATTTCTCTCAGAAAGAATCACAGTTCTTTCTAATGTTCTTGGCAGGAAATGAAGCATTAATCTGTTAAAGCCATGACATGATATGAGCCATTTCCACTTATATTTAAGGGCTATGTGTGACGACCTGAGTTCTTCTTTTCTGTGTCTGCGTTGCCTCTCCACTAGATGGCTCTCTGAGCAGAGCTTTGTGTTTGACCTGGCATGTTTCTGTCTCTGCTGCAGCTCCCCTGCAGGCACTGCAGAGCGCCACATCACTAACAGTACCAGTGTTTAATGTGACCTGCTGTGAATAATGTGCACAGAGCTGCAAAATCAAAGAAGAAAATGGTCTTTATGTTCTCAAATTGGCACTTAAATCTTATTTTTGATAATTAGCCTTAATATTTCAAATGGAGAGAGATTTAATCATGACATACTGCAACAGTCTGTCTAACTTATTTGAAGATAAACCCAAAAGAAAGAACAGTTCCTGACACATTACACTCATTTACCTCATTTGCAGGATTAGGTAGTTGAAATTTTAGACTGATCAGGGGATTAAATGACTCACTCAGTTCCACCTTCACACTGTGAATTGCGGAGTAGTACAGCTGCGTCCATGTGTCAACATTTCTGTATTTAAAACAACTAGAGCTGATCCGAAGTGGGGTTTGAATTTCATAATGATATAACAAGTGGATTTAAAGATGCAACCTCAAAGTGTTCAGGTTAGCTTTGCATTATGAAAACTAAATTCTCTTAATGCAGATTAAATTGCCTTTATCACACCGTCGCCTGGTCTTTATCCCCACATGAATCAGGAATGATCCATTGTACAGTATTTAGAGTGTTTATAGAATCACTAAGCTCACTTAAAGTGAGAAAAGATACTGTAGGTAAGATTTATTCATAGAAATATTCGGGGAATGTTAACATTCCTTCCTGGCACATTAAATCCATAAATTTATGTTTACAGTGTGAAATCATATTTGTGTTTCCTATTGCGTGCTTCTTATCAGCAGGTTTATTGTTATTGTTGTAACACTGGAATCAGCAGCCAAATCCAGACACGTACTATTTCTCAGTTATTTACATTTGACACATTTTCAATGAGTTTTCTTAAGAATTATATAAGCTAAGAATTAAATGTCATATTTTGCTGAATATGGTGGGAAATGTTTGTCTGATGGCAGTAAATTAAATTTACTGAAATACTTTTTTAAAGACCTTCCTCACCCCAGTTAACTCACCCATTTCCAAAACCCAGTTTTGGATTGGATGAATGAAGTAAACCAGAGCAGGACTGAGGGCACATTTATGAAATGATCTGAAGTGTTGACAGAGTAAATCTCAGCTTGGCCTTTGCATTAACGTATAGTAAACTGTCCAACGGATTTATCTTTTAGATGCTAAGAAGATGCTAATATGCTAAACTCAAATGTTAGCCTGAGCAGAAATAGCTTAACATGACTTTCTCATGTGCTCTGTGAATTTCCACATGAAGGAGTGGGATTACAGAGGTGCACATGTAATCGATTCATGAAATGCACCCGAGGCTTTTGTATTGGCAGATTGTTCATTGAGCTGTTGCAATATATATGTAATATGTAAGTAAATACAGTTCCAGATGCAGAAGCTTTCCGACACAAGTCTGAGGTTCAAGAGCAGATTCAGACAATCTGAGGGAAATTACTTGGAATCTAAAGGAGTAGTTTGACATTTTGGGTCAATCCAAGTCCATATTCGTTTTTTTGATTAGAGTTAGATGAGTAAATCGTGTCTGTGTATTTAATCTGAGGCTGGAGCCAGCAGCTGGATATCTTAGCTTAGCTTAGCATAAAAGACAGCTTGCCTGGCTCTGTCCAAAGGGAACAAAATGTGCCTAACAGCATCTCTAAGTCTCACTAATTAACACATATCTTGTTTGTTTAAAATTCACAAAATGTCAAACTGTCCCTTTAATTTATTTTGATATGAAATGATATTCTAGCAAAAGGACAGGATTTACCTGACGCTGTTATCAGGCTGTGAAATGAAATTTAAAAATGCTGTTTTATTGAACCCATGTGTGGAGTCAGAGCTGTGGACTGATGGCACAATAAACAAAATGATTGTCTTAGTTCATCTGATGAATGTCTTAATGGCAGCAAATGATTTGTTAATCTTTGTGCTGAAAAAGTTTCGGCTGATTGTGACGTTGGATGGTGTTTACAGGAATTTGACATATGAATTGTCATAAACATTTTGTGACTGTGAATTAATTTTGTTTGCATATATTTTGAATATTTGCTGTGATAAAAATCACAAACTGTATTTGATTGGCATCAAGCTATAGGGCTGATTGATATGATTTGTTGATGTGTGTGTTGTGTTTACATTGCTCGTATCGCTGGCTCAAAAATAAAAATGTCTCCCATTTCTCACTCATTCCACCCTGGCTGTAAAATCACTGGACTAACACTTTTGATTTGTGACCAGTTTCAAGAGAAAGAGGCAATAAATCCTATGAAAGGACGAGTGATGGCTTGTCATTTAAGTATATCAACATTTATATCATGTTCACATTACATGTTCATAAGTTGACTGTCATGTTGTGTAGCGTTACAGCTCGTTGAGACCGATATTCCAGATGGCAAACCACCAACACATCCTCGAACCTAAACTACAGTAGAGGTTGATTTCCAGTGACTCCCAAAACGACGTACATCTTTTTAAAGAATTGTTGAATTATCCTTGCAGTGTAACAGCCGCTGTGCTGTCTGAGTTTGGTTAAGCTGAGGAAAACATTTCGGTTTGGATTCAAATAACTTACATTCAGTCATGACCAACCATGTTACTAACTTAAAATAATCACTATTGAAAACCGTCTGATAAGAAATGTAAATATGGGTCATAACATGCTGCTTTCATAGTTAATCTATACGGCCACTTTCTAATGAAGACGGGCTTGAAACCAGTGGATATATTTAAGGAGACACTGGGACATTTTCGAGCGGTGATTGCGGCAACAGAACCAGATAATCTCATGTTTTCCAGAACCCTAACCAAACCATAAGCACAATGTTTGAGAAAAAAATAAAGTTGACATAAAGAAATGTAAAGTATAAATCTGTGGTTTGCAGAATGCACATTACCAAACGACTGGTTTGTGACAGTATGTTAGGACGTTACACAAAATTCAGAACCCTGTAATAAAGACATTCTACATGGACCCCATCCGTCTTTGCAGCCTCTCCTCACATGGTGGCCCAGTATACTCACTTCTCCTTTTCCCCCCAGTCCTGTGCCCCCGACAGTAGAAGTGAGAAATATTGCGTAAGGTCAGGACATGACCTCATCGGGCAGTAGCTTTTAGATCTGCTGACAGACAGAAAAAGAGAGCGACAGACAGCCGGACGGCCGGACGGAAGGTGTAAAGAGGAAACCAGCAGTGGGTTCAGATCTCGATGTCCTCCCCCGAGCTTCAAATCCATCTTCCTCTGAGTTTCGTGTCACCTCTCTTTGGCTCTGAGGTCATTTAGGTATTTAACCGACAGCACGGAACATTTCTGACGACAAGTCTTTAGTGTGTGTGTGTGTGTGTGTGTGTGTGTGTGTGTGTGTGTGTGTGTGTGTGTGTGTGTGTGTGAGAATCCCTCTCCATGTTTGATCTGGGTCACCTCCTGCTCTGTAACCGACACCGAGCAGCACATCTCTCCAGAACAACATCACATGTGTCATTTTGACGGATCCATTCAGTTCTGTATGGCAGCCAAACATGAACTACAGAGTAATCCTGCTCGCCAAATATTCTGTTTCCCATCCATCATCATCACTCGGATGAGGGATCAGATTTAAATGTTCAACATGGACTTGTAAATCCTACCTGTAGCATGCTAACATGGCAGCATTGTAAGGCTACCCAAAAGGTGCCTCTTTACTAAAAGTAAAGATACCATGTTGTTCTGTCTGACCACTCTGGTCCGGGTCAGACAGACAGACACACTGTTAGAGGACTTAGGTCACTGAGTCTAATCTTAGCTTAGCATCACCTTCAAAGCTACATACATCAGCACTTCATAAAAAAAATAGACAAGTACATTTTTGATTTGGCCCGAGGCTGCGATTAGGAGAAATCAGAGCCGGCGTCGCAGTCAGAAAACGACATGTACCCATCAGCGGAGACCTGTAATGTAATCTGTAATCTCCTCCAGGTCCAAACAAGGTACCAGCGTGTGTTCACGTGCTGCTCCGAAGCCTCGACGCCAGAAAGTACTCCGAGTTCCTCACAAGTCAGGTGCTGAGTGACACCGCAGGGATCTGCTGTGGTGCCAGGACTCTCAGTCCAGACTGAAATATTCTGACAAACATCAGTGCAGACATTCTTGTTCCCCTGAGGATGAAGTTCAAACACACACAACCACATCTTGATTTGAGGTTAATGGAGCCTTTTCCTCTGACCGCCTGTCGCTATGACTTCTGGGAAACCATCAAACGATACGTTGGAGAACCGGGACAGAAGTCAGCGAACATGACGAGTGAAAAAACTGAATAAAACCTCATCTGTGAACAATCAAATCACATCAGATAGATTTTATTTTGATGGTTGTTTAACAATAAAGACAACAGCTCCCATGACCCCACGCTACGTTATGATGTCATCACGCTACTTCTGTTTTTGTTGTCTTGACTGAGAGACCTCCAGCTGCTGAAAGGACGTAAGACGCTTTTAACCACATCTTAGATCGTTTCATCACGGCGGCTACAAGCAGCTACATGACGTAACTTCACCTGCGCCTCCTCAGTATGTGACTCCTTCTCTGCATCTCTTTCAGCTTGTAAAAAGGGAATTTGTCACGTATGTCCATTAACACTAACACAACATCTGCTGCACTCGTCATCTTCACCTCTTCATAAAATCTTCTGCCAAGACAAGAAACGATCATCAAACCTGCTTTACTACCGTCCTGAATTTTCACTCAAACATCTTTTTGTCTTTCACTTTTAATTGCTGCTTTAAAATGTGTTTCCTTCCTGTTGATAACTTTTCTCACTTTCTCACTGACACTGAGGCTAAACAAACACACACACACACTTCACTCTCCCCGTTACACGACCCCAGCATACTTAAGACACGTAGCGTTAATGCAACCTATCAGGTGAAATGTCAGGAGAGGAGTTTGGATCAGCATAGTTCACAGGCCAGCGGCCAGTGTGCCCCCTCGGACCGGCTCCCAAAAATGTGAGACGGTAATCAAACTGTCTCCCTTTAACAAGCTCGCTAATTCATTATATTTGGCTGAGGAAGGTTTGTGAGATGACGCGCTCCTCCTCACGGATGATCTCTTCATCTCCACGCTGCCACTTTAATAACATCAGGAATTTCCCGTTGGCTCGAACCAGCAGACATGTTGTGAGTGAGGACAGAGAGTTCAGAGGTCGAAGGTTAGAGTCACTCATGATCACTTGTTGCTTCGAAACGCTCACAGAAACCTGAACCAACACGTCCAGGGGATGATTTACATGCTCATGGACACCAAATGTGTGAATACTTTCAGGCTAACATGGTTTTGTGTGTGTGTCTGAGTACATAAACATGTCAATTATTGCAGACACCTTGAAACAGGCTCGGTTTGAACTGTTTATTAGATTTGTTTTTAGCTTTTACAGTGTTATCCAGCTGATGCAGGAAGAGTTTCACAAGCAAATGTTTTGTATAAATTAAAGATATGATGGTGACTAAAAGTAGATTTACAAGGCTGAATTTGGTAAAACCTGATATGTATCTGTGTACATGTGCTGTGTGTTAAGATGATATATGGAGAGTTGTCCCTGCGGCCTCAGAGGGAGGAGCAGATCAGGTAAACACAGCTTCACCTTCCCTCACATTTACTGTATTTTAAAGCAAGGCCACTGCAGTTAACTCCACTGAAATCTAGAGTGTTTACTCAGGAACGATTTGGTAGTTAATGAATCATTAATGAGAAAACTCCTGTAAAGCTGGTGTTGAATGACTCAATACGAAATAAAGAGAAGAGACTATGAGAGACAACGTTAATGAATCGTCAGGTTCTTATATCCTTTTGTAGGCCCGATCGACGTGTCCTGCAGCAGGTTTTTGCTCTTGTTTTCATCATGGCTTGTTATTTACGTGTCCTCTGGTTGTTATTAGACCAGGCAGCGGTTCAACATTCTGCGGTCTGTCGCCGCTGCCTCTCTCCCTCTGACCTCACCGTCCTCTCTCTCCCTCTCTAAATGCTGCCGACTCTGCCTTTTCCACAGAAGTGTCAAAGATCATCGACCAAACTGGATTTCGTG
Source organism: Acanthopagrus latus (assembly GCF_904848185.1). Classification (NCBI taxonomy): domain Eukaryota; kingdom Metazoa; phylum Chordata; class Actinopteri; order Spariformes; family Sparidae; genus Acanthopagrus; species Acanthopagrus latus. The sequence goes on along the minus strand of NC_051041.1, from coordinate 3,321,349 downwards.
TATTGTATATAATCTTCCCTCCACCTGCACTCCTACAACACACACCCTAAATTAAAGGTGCTGGCAAAGGAGCTTTGGACGGGGACGGACTGGAGCTAACTTGTGAGCTAACTGCAGTAGATCACATAAACTTAAAATTGTGTTCAATTTCTCAGATTTTTGGTGTATTATTGCACCTTTAAATCTAAATTCAGTGCTCATTTTGCTGTGATCTTTTCCTCCTTCATAAGTAATGTCGGTACATGTGTGTCAGAGATCCATGTTTGCCGTCAGCGTCGCTCACTGTGTCTGCGTGCTGGCACCACCGCTGCAGGTATCCAGCTGAGAGAGAGTGTGTGACTTGGCTGAAGCGTCGTCTCAGCGGGCCGTGGCACATACATGGTGCTGAAAGGTTGTAGTGTCAAATTTACGACTGCGGGTCTATTTTTGAAAACATCTGGGGAAGCTCTTCAAAAGGTCCTCAGTGTGTGTGTGTGTGTGTGTGTGGCTGCACGCACTTGTTCAGTGCATGTGATCTATTTGTATTGGTGTATAATCTTACTAGGACATTATTGAGATACGAGTGCGCCAGGCCATGTTGTTTTAAGGTCAGCGTACTTGAAAATCAGTCATTTCAGAACACAGGGAGATTTAAAGCAAAATCATGAAATCCTTTTTTGAAAACACAATGTTACTGCATTTGAATGATATCTGAAAATGTATGTTGCATAACAGGTAAACTTTCTGATCTTGTGAATGTGTTAGCACTGTTAGCAAGTGTAGCAAGAGAGTCCCAGTTTGACCTGTAAACCCAGATCTCAGCGCTGTGAAAAGGCAGAATAAAACAGCCGGTTGCATTAAGAAGTTGGCAAGTTTTTGTTCCTTACTGACTCTTACTTCAGTTTTAAAAAATGCTGGTTTTGGACCATCACTATGAGGAAACACGTCGACAGGAGAACAGACTTTGACAGCTTTCTGTAACATCTAAAATCTCTTTTTCTTTTGCAGGGTAGAGTTTCCTCAGTTATCCCAGATAGTGACCGGGGAAAACAATGCCTCTTCCTGTTTTGGTTGTGCAACATACGACGCGCTTTTCTCTACTGGAAAAATTGAGCCCATGCATTAAATCCTCATTTATTGCATTAAATTTCATACATTTGACACAGTTTACATTTATCATACAAAATAAAAGCAGATGCATCGATTTCGATTATGTAAAAGGTGCAACAGCAAACAGCTTCAGTCGAGTGCTTACATGCTTATATACAAAACGTTAAATGCTGTCAGCTACGTTGACAGTGCTACACAAGTGCTACTAAAATATACACAACGTTTAAATATTTACTTCCAGGGATCACCTCTCAAAACGTGGATATTTACTTCACATTTGAAACAGTTTTCATAACCCTTCTGCACCTCTCAGCCTGCTGACAGACATGTTTATGGCCGGGCACTTCTCACAGTCTATATACAGTTCAGAACCCACTATGATGCTAACAGTCTGGATCCAGATATAGATGCAGTGCGCTAAAGAGGGGATCTTTTACACGGACCTGATAGCATTACAGCACAATTACATACAAGTAATCCCCACAACTGCAGCTGTTACACTATGTTTTCAACTCAATCTCAGCCTGTTACATAAAGCACTGTTAGTGCTACAGCAGATGTATTTTTATAAAATAAATTAAAAAGGTGTAAGTCAATTCATTAATCACTCGTCTTGACTGATAGTTGAAATGACAGTTCAGTGACTTCTTTGAATTAATGCTCAAATATTTTACAGTTATCAATACAAATCTGTCTTTTTTCAGTTTAGTCACAATAATGTTTATGTTGATTAATAATCTATTGGGTTGTTTTCTTGATTAACTTAATGATTTACCACTTAAAATGTAACAAATCAGTTCAAATAAACCTGTAACAGCTTCCGAGAGCTTAAAACTACATCTTGAAATTAGTCTGTCTGATCAATGTCCTAAATTTAAAAGATATTTAATTTAAAGTAATCTAAAGCAAAGAAAAGGCAGCTTAGTTTCAATAGAACATGTTTGCTGAACTAAATAAATATTTATCAGGTTTAATGAACTGAATCTAAACGTCACATATCTTTGATATAACACAAAGGTGAGCAGCAGTTTCTTCATGGTTCACTTATGAGGTCACGTTCCTCATCGTTCTCCCCTCCCCTCCCTCTCCTTCATGTTCCTGATGGCTCCCTTCCCTCTGCTCTTCTTCCTCTCCTCCTCCAGTCGAACCCTCTCCTTCTCCATCACCCAGTCCCCTCCGAGGTAACTCAGCCCGTCCTCGGGTCGTCCTCGGTGCCGAGGCCTCGGGTCGAGGAGCGACTGGAAGAAGGAGCAGGCCAGCGGGGTGAAACATGTGAACTGTGGCGCTGTGGGCGGATGATCGTTCCCTCCAAGTTCTGCTCCGTCTGTGCCGTCACCCTGAGGCTCCGCCCACACATCGAGTTCGTCCGCTGGTCCTTTTGTCCCGTCAAACCATTCCTGATATTTCAGGTATGAGTGGCAGTCGCTGGAGGTTTCAGCCCACGGGTGGCTGCCGGTGAGCATGGCGTAGGTCAGGACCCCCAGCGCCCAGCTGTCCGTGCTGGGCTCCACAGACACCCAAACTCTCGACTTCTTTTCTTCGTTCTTATTGGCGCCATCATTCCCGTCGCTGATGCTTCTCCAGCTGTCGTCATTCCCTCGAGCGATCTCGGCCTCAGGCGTGCAGTAAGGAGAGCTGTACCACACCTCTGGGACCCGGGTGCCCCGGGCCTTCACCTGGTGTACAATTAAAAAATGTACATATTCTGTTTCTGCAAACCACAAATATGTTCAAATGTATACGCTGCATGCATATCACATTAACCTTTTGTGCAATATGTCATATCACATCCAGAAATTAACTGAATGAGAAGGAGGAGGAGGAGGAGGATGTTTGTGGCTGTCAAGGGAGAGACCTCCGTCTGAGAATGTGAAGTGTGAAGCTGTTTGATATGTTTGTGAAGAGATGCTGGGACATTTAGTGTCAACAAAGCTGAATATTTTGGGGGTATTTCTAGTTTTATTCAGTGGCAACAAGTCCGGATGTTTTTAAAGCGATGTCCGGACATTTCCACCCCTGTTTGTAGTGACAGCTTCAGGTATTTGAAGCTAAAACATGAACTTTTCCTGACCCTAACCAAGTGGTTTTTGTGTCGAAGCTTAACCAGACCATAAGCCCAGAACTGCCTATAAAAGGCTTCTCAGAAACACCATGCACTGTGTGGTATACTGACCATGCCAAAGTCTCCTAGTTTGACCCAACGGCAGGCTGAGTCGCACAGGAAGACGTTCTCCGGTTTGATGTCTCTGTGGACAAATCCGAGAGAGTGCAGGTGTGACAGAGCGCCGCACAGCTGGGACACCACCCGCTGACAGCAGTCCTCCTCCATACCCACCTGGAGGATGATGGGAGGAGAGCGGTGTGTGGGTTATAAAAGGGAGCCTGCAAACTGATAAAGCCATGATAAATCCAGTACATGGTCAAAGTAACTGTGTACCTCAGGCATGATGACGTCGTAGAGATCACCGAAGAGGCCCGCCTGCTGAGCGAAGACGTAGTGTGAAGGTGTGGAGTAGGCGATTCCCAGAGCTCTGGTCAGAGACGGGTGGGTGCAGAACGACAGGGAGAGGTTGTACTCCCTCAGGAACGAGAAAAGAGATGTGGACTCACGAGGGAAGAACTTCAGAGCCATGGGAGTACCTGGCAGACACGAGGGAAAGACAACGATGTTGGCTTTGTCGTTCTTGGGTATGTTGACGAAGTGTTAGCTTCCCCCCTCACCTCTTTTCCTGTGCACGGCCAGCATGACTTTGCCGTACGAGCCTTCCCCCAGCAGCTTCAGGACCTTGAAGTGCGCCGATGTGTCCATCGGTGTCAGAGACTGAGCCGTCAGATGGCACATCTCATCCAGAAGTTGTGTGGCTGCCTGGACACACACACACACACATACAGAGAACAAAATGAATGTATTTGTATGAAGGTCCTCGAAATAAGTGCTGGTTAAGAGGTTATAAAGCTGTTATGAGGCATTAGAAGATGCTTATTAACATGGTTTTGTGTTAATAATAGAATAAACTTTAAACCGTAGGAGTTTCTGAGAGTTGTTTATAAAAGTGTTCCCAGAATTGTGCACCAGAGCCGCAGAGTCCAAACATAAATCAGACACCTGCTTCAATAAAAATCAGTCAGCGTTCTTCCTTTCGGCTGCTCGTTGATCTTTCTGTTACTGGAGAATAAAAACAGAACAGCGATCCCTTCATCAGGCCGGCTGATGCTCCAGCATCATGAAAACAACACAGAGCTCCGCAGCGTCACTCTGAGTGAATTCCTCGAAGCTCTGATGAATGTGACACGACTGTTGTCGTGATGATTGTCGCCATGGCAATGCGGGCGACAGTAATCCACGGGTATAAACATGTCTGTTAATAGCCTCATGAAATACTTTCACACACACACACACACACACACACACACACACACACACACACACACACACACTCTCTGCCTCTCATTCTCTCACACACACTCACTCTGGATGTTGTTTTGTCTGCTGGAGCGTTGATGTTTCCACCACAGCTGGCTCCCTCAGGCCGAGGCTGGGATGTGGTGTCAGCGTACATCCAGACACCAGGCGGCTCGTTACAGCTCATTACAGAAACAACTCAGAGCCGCGAATGTGCCGTACACGGATACTGTGAATTCCTGCCGAAGGCTTCATTCACACCTACAAACACGCGGACTCAAGGACTCACAACACTCCGGACAGATTTATTGCACAATGTGCAAGTAGGGACTTTTTTTTTAATCCAATTCATGACCGATAAATGGAAGTCACCTTTAAATCGACAAGGATTCTTAAAATCAGCGTCACAGTTGTTACTTTGTGATGTAAAGGAATCAAAGTATTTGGAGCTGCAGTGACAGGACTGCATATATCACAGTGTTATGTCATACAGTCCAAGTCTAATCCTTGAGCATTATGTGTGCATACATTATTAGGGTGGGAGGTCTGAGAGGAAGCTGAACTCTCACCCTCTGAATGTTTGTGCTGTGATCTGATTACCGAGCTGCTCAGCTCCGTCTGAGGCCTCGTCTACACTGACATGGATATTTCTCGAAACTTATATTTTTCCCCTCTGGTTAACGTGGACACAGAGACAACTTAAAATGATTTTGCTAACTGAAACTTATTTTAACCATATGTATAACACTTTAATTTCTGTATAATTTGTCATTTCTGTGGTATTTTAAAAGTTGTTTTTAAAGCAGCTACTATAAATGCATTTTAGTTTATTCTGGCGACACCTGTGGACAAAATGCTCCAGAATCACCGGACTGGATCTTCCATGTATGTGGAATAATTCAACTTTCACTTATGTCGTGGATAAAAAGCAGCCGGCACCCGGTGTGGAGGATCAGGGGTTAACAGGGTGTTCAGAGAGCAGCATAGCTGACGTGCTCAGAGCTGGTCGGGTTTAGACGAGTGTAAGAGGAGGTGACACCGGTCTGAGCCAGCACAGAACCACTCCAACAGCTTCAGCTTACATAAGACACGCACACACACAAGGTTGGACCTGTAATGACTGCTGTGTGTGTGTGTGTGTGAGACGTACATGTCCTGATTATGTCCTCTACATGGAAATGGATCTCTGTGGACCACAACCACGTCTGTGTGTGTGTGTGTGTGTGCGTGTGTGTGTGTGTGTGTGTGTGTGTGTGTGGGTTGGGACATACACACTTCTGTCAGCACTGGCACACATATTCAGAGGTCATCTTTGCTTTTATTAAAAGAAACCATGTACAATCATATGAACATCTTACCTGAGTGTGAACATTATATAATCTATCACATACATGCAGTCATCACATTGGGCTTCACATGAACATGGCTGGTTCTGTTAGGCTTTGGGATCAATAAATATTATTTATATTTAAGAAAAGAATAAATGTAATTCTGACATTTATAATCAAATATTTTGGGGCTTTAGTGAATGTTTGAGAAGAATTAGTTTAAATAGATGAATGAACAGCTTTCCAGTCAAACATGGAAACATATAAAATGTTAAAGAGACATCAAAGACCAGAAATCTTGATCAATATTTTTATGTGGCGTTACTCTCATTAAATGTTAAAGCCAGAGCAGCTCGTACAAAGTCATTTTATTAGATCAGCAACTTCGGTTTTTGTTCAAGTTTTGGATTTCTGACATTTAACTGACATTTTAAAGCATTAAAAGCTCCTCATGGACGTTGTTATGATAATCACACATACACAATCATTGTAACGAGACTGTAATAAAATAAACACAAAACATTTCACAGGGGATTTAATTCAGGAACCTGCTTCCGTAATGAGGTGATCTTAACAAGAAGTTTTCTATGTTTCAATAGAAATCCTACAGATTTAATTTGCAAAAAATTAAGAAAATCGACACCCAATAAATCACTCAACCTTCAGCTCATCCAATTTACAAAGACATAGATTTTTTTTCTCATTTATCTCTTCGTCCAGTTTATTACAGAACTGTGTCTGAGCTTCCAGCTAAAGACAATCAGACAATCAGAATGTAAATAGTTTCCATAGAGACTGTGTTTTATTATACTGTACAAAAGTTGCTCCCATTAAAGCTGTGATGTGATGTTCTGTATCTCAGAACCTGCACAGATATCCTGCACAAAACTTAAGTGAACTGAACCTTTATCGTATGTAAACTGTCCTCACATCAGTGTCGGAGCTGTTTGACTTACTGTCATTTTGCAGATGTGGTTCACTTCGGTGTTGCTGATCTCAAGTTAGAAATCTGTCCAACATGAGTTTCTGTCCAGCTCTTCGTTTAGCAGGTGCACCTGTCAGGAAATCCGCTGCAGGTGTCCATCTGCTGAGTCGTCTCGACACCTTCAGCACAGAACCGTCTCAGTCAGGAGCGTCTGGTTCTGTTCTGCAGCCGGTGGACAAAAACTCTCTGCTGCTGTCCGACTGGCTCGCTGGAGGATTTCATGTCTGCTGCTGCTGCAACTTTTATCCCAAAGTGATCTGTCTTCACCTCCACTCCTCCCCCTTTCCCTTCCCTCAGGATCCCAAAGAGTGTGTGTGTGTGTGTGTGTGTGTGTGTGTGTGTGTGTGTGTGTGTGTGTGTGTGTGTGCGCGCGCATATGCCAATCCTGTCCTTCTATCTTTGTGAGGCCCAGTTGACTGTGAGGACATGTTTGAGGGTTGCTGGCATCATGTCATTATTGTCTTCACATGTTAAATACAGACTTAATGAGTGTCAAAAAACAGAGGAAATATAAAAGATTCATAAAATTCATGTGTTATGAGATTATCTATTCAATGACTTAATCCTTAATGTGCTGCTGTTAAAATGTTAAAACGTTATGGTATGATTGTCTTTTAGAGAATCGTGTGACATAATTTGGTAAGCACTGGAGTGAAATAACAGTCATCAGAAAACTTAAATTGACCGCAACTGTTATCATTATTATTAAAAGGATGGCATCCTGAGTTGCATTTGAGTAGTTTTTTGCTGAGACTTGTGCTCTTATAGGTAAATCCTTCAGATTAGTTGTAGCAAATCCTTCTTATGATGTCACGACACTCACTGGAGGTCTGGTGAGTGTTGTGACTTTGGTAGATTTTGGGAAACTTCCTGGTTTGAGTCAAAACAAGTGCTTTGTTAAGGTTACAGGAACATTGTGGTTTATGGGGTTGAAATGACCAGCTGATGACGTTAAACTCGGTTGTGGTCATTGTTAGAAAGAAACTCAGTGTTGACTGGCAGTTTAAAGAAACAAAGCAGTGATCACTCATGTTTGAAGATCCCATATCATTGTGGTTGTCTACATGCTTCAGTGTTCAAAAAACACATTATTTAACTCTTACTGTCGATCACTGCAGCAGATCCCTGTCTGATGCTCCGTTTCATCCCCCCGAAAAACCCAGTGTGCTCTGATTGGTCGGCTCTGACAGGCCTGAGGAGGCTCCGCCCTCCATGTTTCCACATCAGCACTGCTGGTGCTTTTGCAACCTCGGCTGTGCTTGGATGGTGGTTGATGGCGCCGACTGTGTATTTTTTGACATCTCAACTTCACTGCAGTTCAGACGGCTCATTTGAAAACAGTTTCTGAATATAGGCTGCCAGTTTCTCAGTATTTATATGGCAACTACTTCTGCTTTGTATTCAAAAAGACAAGGAACTATGACTTTCTACAATATGAAACCTGAAGTTTTGTTGGCCCATGCATCCACCGCAACCTCCGCACATGTTCTTCATCGCTCTATAACAACATCAGCATCCTCTTTTTCTCCTGGATTTTTTTTGGTAATGATACACAAAACTAAAACTGTAACTCTTACTTGCAGAGAAAAATAAGCTGTTGATCTGTCCGCCAACTTTCTTTCTTCCTTTGTCTTCCTTCTCCCTCTTCTCTCTATTTCAAGCCAGAGGATTTTCCTCTGCAGCTCAGGCCCGCTGGGGGTTGCGGCTCTCAGCTGCTACCAGTGACCACAGTCGCCACATGCAAGTGCCGGATCACTCAGACGTTTCCTGGAGGCCGGCGTGAAGTTAGAGGGTCGGTCTGTGTGTGAGTGAGATCATCTGTCTGTGGCCACATGTCATCGCGCTGACATTACACAAGTCGCTGTGTGTAACTCCGGGTCACTTTCACAGCTGAACAGCGGCGGTCTGTACATTCCCATGTGTGTCACCCAGCCTTGTGTGGACGCTTTTAACTTCGGTGCTTTATGAGTGTTTGCGTTTAAGCAGCAGATGTGGAGTTTTAGTGACACAGTAAAGTTTGTTACGGGCACAGTTACTGTCATCGGTCCAGCTACTTCCACATCAGCGAAGTTAACAACAGTCATTGCTCACGTTTGAAGTGTCACCAGTGCTTTATTTTACATGGCTGTTATATCGCAATAATCTCCAGGGGGAATTTGTAATTTGGTACTAAATATAGGCTGACCAGAGAGAGAAAGTTAACCAGATGTGTTGAGTTTCAGAGCGGTTAATGTTTACCACATGACTTTTAGACAAATGTCTGTTTTTGCATCTTCTGACCTGCTTTGCACTGACAAAGGTTTTGCTAACTTAGCATTTCATGGTAATAATCTAATTGGTCTAGTGTGTCAGATGTAGGGGGGTCATTGATTTAACTTTAATTAATGCATAATTACCTGAAACTAAAGATTGTTGTGTTTTTGTCAAGGTGACAAAAGGGTTTTAATCCCTTTCAGGTTAGTAGTTATTATATATTATATATTAATATTTTAATTAACACTTTCTGGATGTTCTCCTGTTGCTGGCCTCGGACATGTAAAAACCTCCTTGGACACCTCTGATTGGTGTTAATACAATGAAAGTAGCAACAATTCATAACTCTTCAAAAATAACACAACAACAAAGACTCAATTTACATTTTTGAGTGGCTAACAGTAACTATAGATAACGTAGTTTTTTTGTACCATTTCCAATGTCAACAATGAAAATCAATAGTACGACTTGGAAAATAAGTTTCAACCAATACGATTATTTCCAAATGCACTGATAACTGATCCAGTGTTGTGTAAAGTGTGATTATGTGTTAACCAGTCAGCAGACAGATGCAGAACTCTGTTTCAAGTGTAGCAATTTATTAATTACTTCAGGTAAAACTTACAAAAAAAAATCATACAAAATGTATAAATAGCAAACGTCTCTATGACAATACATTATTATTATTATTAATATTATTAAATATTACTTAATAGATACCCATAGAAAAAGGTGAGATGCCTGCATCCCAAACTAAACACTGTCACATACATAATATAAAAAGCTCATAAATAGAATCCTAAATAGGTTAAAAAAACAAACAAACAACAAAAGTATAAAAATATGAAATTTGTCACTTCATCAAGTAAATCAACACTTAGCAGGCACTGTGAATGTAAACAGTCCCAGAGGAAGCAAAGGTCACAGGTGGAGTACCGCTGCACAGTGCATTAGTTCAGCACATTTTAAAGGCTACATGTAAAATGTGGCATACACGTATTTTCGTACACACGAGCGAAAGCATCACACTTTGTTTTACTGTTAAAGAGCTGTTAATGTGACGGCTCACGCTCAGAAGAAAACTTATGTGAAATGCCCGCACAACGTATGAGGGACTGAACGCATCACTGTTATTGCATCAGAACAGTTCAACGCTGCAATCAGGCTGAAACGACCCAATAAAGATCAGAACCTGCACAACATCATGAGTTACAACTAGACCAACAGTCTACAGCCGGGTCAGCAGCTCTGAGAGCCTGTTTGCAGGCACAACGGTGCTTGGAGCTAAATGCTAATATCAGCTTGCTAACATGCTAAAAGGAATGAAATAAATAAAATGACAGACATTGCCATCCTGCTTACGAGGCTTAAACTTTTTGCTGGGGGAAAAGTTAACAGTGGTTCTGTGGGGTTTTCTGCAGCAGTTGCTTTTAAACTGAAGGCGGGGGTTTAGAGTTTACGGCAGGTTCCCTTGAGAGTCCGTAGCACTCTTTTTGACCAGTCATGAAAGACTCGTAACCGTTCAGAGATCTCGACAGAGAATTGCTGTGCGTCGAAGGTGGTGGAGACGACCGGGAGCGAAGGAGTCGGTGACTGAGGAACCTCTTCACTGATCTGAGGACAGAGAGGAAGGTGGAGGTTTAGAGGTTTAGGCAGCAGCTTCATGCCTTTTTCCAAACACTTTATACATTTTCTAATTCAGCTTTCAAATGATATCCATCCATCATTTTTGGGAGAATAATCCTTGTAAAAGAGTCGAATCATCTGTCCTCTCACCTGATTCAGAGACACAGTAAGAAGGTTGGAAAGCTGCAGGAGGTGAGTGCTGATGCTCTCTGCTGCCGTGGAGGACAGACTGACGTTTTGACGTGCTGTTTTCAACCAGTCGACGTGAAGTCTGAAGGACTGAGTGAACACATACAGCTGGGAGAGTGACTCATTCACCTGTGGAGACAGACAGGAAGAGAATATATTAACTCAACTACTGTTTAAGTTCTCCCCTGACATGCACTCACTAAGGTAAGAAAGTGTTTGGAGACATGATTTTTTCTGATTCCAGAAACTTTACCTTCAGTGAATGTAAGCTTTCAGCATTGGCTTGTATATGAGGAAGAGAATCCAGTCTGGTTTCATCAACAACAAAGTTTGGGAGCTCAGTGTCGGTCTGTTGGGAACGAGATGAGAAGTGACAAGAAGTTTAATAGCCAGAAATACGTTTACAAGATATATCTGGGATTTTAAACACCTTGAGAGAAAAATAAAAGACAACTTTCTATCTTGAATCACTGTCTGGTGGGTTGTGTCTTTGTTTTATTGTGAAGTTTCCATTTTCACATGTGAATCTCATACATCTGAGATGTGATTTGCGTTTTCCCAACATGAGAATTTCCACATGTGGCTACAGTGAAAATAACCAAAATGGAAGTATGTAACCTGTATGTGCAGATATTTAAGATTAGAAGAGATCTAATTGTGGCAGTGAAATCTCACCAGGTCATGGAGTTTTTTGGATAAGTTCTTCAGCCTGTCCACCTGATGGATCATCGATCCAAACATGCCACAGAGGGATGGACTGCTGGTGGGACGAGACGAGGTATGGACAAACAGCTCCGCCAGTAGCAGCAGGTGGAGAAGACAGAGGGTGGAGTCACAAATCACTGAAAAGATAAGAAAAGAAAAAAGACTCTTAGTGTTTGTTTGTGTTTTTCTTCAGCTGTGACGTTTCGTGTCATCTACCAGTGAAGCTTTGAGCAGGTGCTGAGGTGTGTTGAGCTCTCTGGGCCACCGTAGTTGCATAATTGGTAACCAGTCTACAATCACAGAGTGTGATGCAGCTCAATAACATCTTGCGGTACTTTGACACGGTGTTTACAGCTGCACTCCCAACAGGTGGCTACTCGCCAGCGTTCACTTTGCAGCTGAGTGTGTGGCGACTCACATTTTTCACCGCTGATTGACCTGATGTGTGTGAATCAGTAAGAAAACCTCAAAGTTACATGGAAACTGATTTTTTTTATTTCCAACAAAACATGCACAGCTGCACTCTGATTTAATTAATGCTTCGCACAGAAAGTCAGGAAACAATCAGCCATTCATGACAGACTTGTTATTTTATGCAAACAAGACGACAAAGATCTTGAAAGTTGAAAATGTCAAAGTCCGCATCAACAGAAGCTCCTCTGTCCCACAGGAAACACTGTCACACTACGTCACCGTGTCACACATTGGGATAAGTGATGTCTTGCAGCTAGTTCATCAGGTAAGAATTCATTTAGATCTGAATGTAATTATAAACAGGCGACCGCAGTTTGAGTCTGTGGAGGTATTTTAAGGAATAGAAAACTGAACCTAAACAAATGTAAAGTTGCAACATACAGAAACATTTGACCTTATGTTTAATAAGTTGCATCCTGTGATCCAGACATTAGCAGTCATTTGAAAAGGTCTGCAGTGTGACTGAAGGTTTAGAGACCAAACTAGGTCAGACGCTGATTTACTGTTAGCATGTTCAGCGGCTCAGCGTGGGTTGAAGGGAAGGAAACAGACAGATAATTTATTTGGTTTCCAGGAAGCACTACAAGGTTTAGAGGTCAGTTCAGATATATTACACCATCTATTGTTGCTTTATTATATTATATATATTACAGTACAACTTAATAAAGTTGGCAAACAGCTGATAAATCACTGTCATGTTTCCAATATCCACCCCAGTTTTAGCTCTATGTTTGGTCTCCACCAACACCTGAGAAAATATCTGCTGTGTCTGTCTGCGGTTCAGTGATCAGCAGGTCGTTCGGTTATTTTTAGCGTTATCACTGAACGAGGTTTTCCTGTTGCTGCTGCTTGAATGAGGGTAATGAAGCAGAGTGAGCTGAATGCTGCTTAAAAGCCTTGTGAAGCTGTCGGGAACTGTGTGTAATTCTGTGGGCGTTTATCACCTTTCACGTTACACAGTCATCTGTTGTGAGAAACATTTTGATAAGCTTTGCAGCGTCGATCAAAGAGTTTAGGTTTTCTAGTCTTCGTACATTCACTACAGAGGAACAAAGACTCAAGTCAGAGCACAGAGATCCTGTACTTGAATCACCTTGTTGTTGGAATGTGCTACATAAATAAATGCCTTGAATGAATGGGCCTCTATGTTTAGATAGCAAAGTGTTGTACAGCTGTCATCTCTTCATCTGTGTATCCACAGCCCTCTCAATTCATCTGCAGATGAATCCTCTGACCTTTGTTTTGTCTTTGTCTCTAAAGCTTTCTTCGTCCATGACGAACTCCTCTCAAAGAACAACACTTGGAACGAGATACGTTAACGTCTGTAAATGTATTCCCCGCTTCATGCAACTTCAAAAATCCCAGAGAAACAAAGACGTGAACTGTCCGTTGGTGTGAGGTCAGGGTTAAGGAATGAGAGGTATGCTGTGGGTTTTTTTTCTTTTCTCCCAGCCTGCTCTGGGCCTCCTGTTGGAAAAGGAGAGGGGAGCCGGCGGAGCGGCGTGACTCAGATTAATCTGTGCGGTGACATCACCGGGCAGACGCCTCGGGCTGCAGACTTTAGAGAGAGAAAACAATCACTTTGCTTTGAGTGCCTGACGCCGAGCACTTTAAACACTTTTACTACCATTCACCCACTTAACAGCAGGAACTACTTTCTGTTTTTCTCTTGAGGTCAAATGTCACCACGAGTCAGCTCCGGTCCACTGACTCTGACTCTGACTCTCATGTAGTTCTATCAGACTTCACACGAGCTAAAAATGTACATCACATTTACTGACAGTAGACCAGCCCAACACCAACAGTCCCCTGGCCCCCCCGACCTCCCGCTAGTCGCATTGCTAACTGAGCTAACTGCCTGTTGGCGGCTATAGTTAGCAGCAGTTACTCTGCTGATATGCTGCTCCCTGTTTGTTTACATGTTCTTACCTTTAAAAACAAATCTTAAGGATTAAGACTTTAACGTGTTTACACAACCTTCATATTGGTGCCTTAAAGTCTAATGTCTGTTTTACTCAAGGGTCCTCACACTCAGACTTTCTCCCTTGTAAACAATAAATTGCTCTGCTGTGTGTTTATGCCTCCATCGTGTGTTTACTTGTGTTTTCCTGTTCTGGGTCGTGTGTCAGCTGCAGCCTGTCTCGGCGTCAACACAGGCGGGAAAACAGCTGCAAAGTCTTCTCTTTACACTCATCAACACTCATGTCTGGATCTTATTTCAAGACCTGGACTGTGGCCCTGTCTTGTCTGAATAAAACTAATCATTTTCACAGGGAAAAAGGAGATATTGCATCATATACAGTATCACGCAACTCACTGAGAGTCACACATTGACTTAAAGCCAAAAAACAGAATCAGTCTAGTCAGTTTGACAGGAATTCCACGTCAGGCAGGTGTGGTGAGCTCAGGTGACGTGAGGTGAGGTAACATCTGGAAGAGAGACCTTTCACTACTACTCACTTTCTTCTGATAACACGAAAATAACTCTGGTTTAACCGCGCTTATAAGATGTTTATACACTGACCACGTATAATCCCGTTAGATCCCTGACTGAAGACAAACAGATGTTCGCTTACAGCTCGTTGTCCACAGCTGGACACTGAAGAGGACTTGCAGCTTTCTGCCAACAAACCCTGTCAAATATCTCCACAGTCAGGCTTCCTGTGAGTTTTCAGCCAGCTACGGATACAAACAAGACATTGGACAAACTTCACAAGGCTTGAGGAAAATTACTGAAGAGGACATCAGCAAAAAGCTCCTGTCATACTAGAAAAATATCCCCCGGCCGTGTTGTGTACAGTCATGTTATTGGCAGAGCAAACAGCTGTGACAGCGTTACAGCTCAGAGCAGAAGTGCTTAAGCTGCAGAGTCAGACGCTCTTTGATGTATTTAGCAGGTCATTTCGTCAGCACACGCTCGTCACGCAACCAAACATCAACACATCCATGCAGCGTCTCACGCACTTCCACTTCTCCCCAGTTCGTCAGACACGCTGGAGTTTCCTGTGTTTTCTCTGACACAGTGAATGCCTCGTGTCCTCAGATGGACTTTTAGCCCACTTTCAAGAACTGCCGATGAACTTCTGAACAGATGTGAACGACGCCTGGCAGGAAGTGCCCTGCACATATCAACTTCCTCCAAAAACCCACCAGTTAAGAAACTGTTAAGTGTCAAGAAACCGGCAAACCATGAGTGTAAAGTTTCACTTTTTAACACGTTCTGTGAGGACGCAGTTTTGATGTGCTTGCATATCTCTGAATTTTGATTTATAGGAATAAAATCATCATCATCAAAATCATTTTGACCGTGAAGTGACTCTCAGCGGATGGTGAGGAGAATGGTGTTCCTGCACTCTGTGACTTGAGTCGAACCGGTACGATCTCAACACATCCTCACACCTGAACGACTGAAGAGACATGACTGCAGCATGTTGGTTAGGTTCAGGAAAACATTGTGGTTTGGGTTAAAATAACTGAGTTACTTTATGTTCGTGATGTTACTAAAGTACATAAGTGAGTTAAAATAGCCCAACGCAGACTTTTTGGCGTCATACTGGACGTGAACAGCCGTCTTCTGCTTGTACTGTGCTTGTTTTTTTATTCCTCCCTATGTTGACTCTCTCGTGTAATAATTAGAGGTCGCCGCCTACACGAAATGTAAATATGTGTCGTAATAAGCTGCTTTCACAGTCAATTTATTGTTTTTCCGATGAGGGCAGGCACATACTTACAGTGACAGGTCACAAACCACCAACTGAGGGTCGTGAGGTGAAGACATGGAAGCTAAGATGCGAAGTAAATCAGTGATAAAGCTGCTGTGTGGCTGTGTAAACAAACAACAAGATCGCCTTTTAAAGCGAAAACACCGGATGTCAGTGTTTGTACTGCTCCTACGACATTTCACATCAGATGATCGGGCCGTGATTACACATCATTTCATATAACTCCTTTTTTAAATGACATTACAGTCACATAAGAACAGAATCTCCCTGTTGATGCGCTCAATCGATCATAATATCGAATATGCAAAGTCTGTTTAATGAGCTCTGCGTGTGGATAAACTGCTGCCCTGTTTCCTCATCAGCACAGTCAGTGTGATGACTCTGTTTGGCTGCAGTTCCACATGTGGCCACTGGGCTAAGATGACATCACTCCCCCTCCTGAGACGGCCATGATCCGTCTCCCTACAGTGAGTGTGCAGATTACATTACAGTAAAGTGCTCTGATGACGTGCGATGATGTCATCACCGTCTGCCTGCCTGACTCGCGTACACACATGCGCACACGCGCGCGCACACACACACACACGTCTGGCTTCTGTTGCTGTTACTAGTCACCAGGTTTTCTTCACTTTGTGATTAGTTAGTAATCGATTAGTAAGCTCGACTTCACTGACCACGACCGCTCGCACCTTCACTTACCTGTCTTTGTTTAGGCTGTCAGGTCATGACTCGATCTGATCTCATGTGACACAAAGATGACTGACGGCTGTCAACGAAATGAAACTTTCCGTGTAAAGATTGTCAATTGGTCGTTAAAATCTGACACTTTGAGTCTACGGTTCTGGTCAGATATCAACGAACAGCATCAGCATTTCACACCAATTAACAATTAACTGTCTTTATCGAGACAGTTACATTTTGTTGCAACTCTTTCCGATACTGCG
Source organism: Acanthopagrus latus (assembly GCF_904848185.1). Taxonomy (NCBI): domain Eukaryota; kingdom Metazoa; phylum Chordata; class Actinopteri; order Spariformes; family Sparidae; genus Acanthopagrus; species Acanthopagrus latus. Next base: position 3,304,631 of record NC_051041.1, on the reverse strand, counting down.
TGTTGATCCGGTGTTATAACTCTTTTATTACATTCTTTTGTTACTTTAAGAAAAAAACTATGTGAAATAAACGCAGCAAAACATGGCGTCTCGTTAACGTGTTTTCTTTTCAATATAGATGAACAGAGCACATATAAGTTTAACGGAAACGTTGACGGAGGCATATGTGGGTGTGAAAATGGGGCAGGACTTTTGAGATTATCAGTTGAGATGTTAAATAAATTAAACTTAAAAACCAAAAACAATTTAATAATTTAGGCCTGGGTCCATTTAGTTCCAGCTTTGAGTACTCATCCCTCACAAAGTCGTGACACTACTTGTAAATTTCCACGATTATTCACCTTTAATCTGAGATTATTTTGATAAAGATGAAATAACACGACGTACATCTGTAAAAATTCACTTAAAGGTGTTTTGACTACAAAAAGTCTGATGCAGCAGGACACAATCATGTTGCTGACGAGTTCAAACGACTTAGGGAAACCCCTAACACACACACACACACACACACACACACACACACACACACACACACACACACACACACACACACAGAAGCGGCCAATCACAGCCCAAACAGCGCGTAGATCATGAAATTCAAAAGACACTCAGTCACATTTTAACACTTTAAATTGCAGCTAATGACAAACAGCTACTCACTCACTAATTCATTCATTCAGTTCATTCATTCATTCATTCATTGTGTCTCTCACAGACTCTCTGTCTCAAACTCACTCAGGCATCAAGTAAAAGCAAAGACCACGTGCAGCACATCCCTCCTCCTCCTCCACACACACACACACACACACACACACACACACACACACACACACGCTGTAAAAGTATCATAAACAAACTTACATTTCATCTTTCTGCTGCCGCTGAAGTAAACAAACCTCTCTCTGAGTCCAGTGTGTGTACTGTACTTGTGTGTGTTTGTGTGTGTGTGGACAAAATGTAAAAGTTCCCTTTTATAGCACTGAGTATGACACATCACCTGAGTCATCATAGCCATTCAGGATTCTACGCCCACGTCGGACACCCACCCCCCCTCCCCTCCTCTAACCCCCCTCATCCGAAACAAACTCAGAGTGTCTTGTTTGCGTGTGGAGGTGATTCTGAGTGAAGTAAATCATCAATAAAATGTAACTGAAGTATCAGAAAATACAAAATTAAGCAATCTTTCAGTCTCCTCCTCCTCCTCTGCTGCCTCATGTCATCACGTCATCTTATTCTTTTGTTTAACCTCACTGTGAGTTTACTTTAATGATTTTGTCTCGCACGCATGGGCTTAAATGACAGAAAGAGAGTAAAATAAAGACCCAAAGAAATGTGAGAAGTGGCAAGAAAAAGGTCTTTATCATGCAATCAATAGAGTTTGGGACACTGGTGGGATGGGACACATCTTATCTTGTTCCTACAATTTCTTCCAATGTTGGAGAAAATCATGTAACAGGAAGAGGAAAAAAAAAAAGAAGAGAGTGAGAAACTGAGCTGATGATGTCCCAGCAGCGCAGTTCATTAATAATACATGCAGGAAAGATGATAAACTTAAGTAAACAAAGACGTCCTTCCTCCTGTCACAGGGAGGCGGACTGACCTCAGCCACAGTGAACCACAGCTGCTTCACCCGTTACAAGTTACAAGTCTGTGGTCACTGCTGGGCACTTCCCAGTGTGGCTTCCTGCCAGTATGAATAAAGTGTTTCTGTTATTTTTCCCCCCCCCACTTTTACTACGTGTGTGTCTGCTTTTGTGGAATTTCTCGAGTTTAGTAGATCAGAGAACTTCCTGAAATGTCATTTAAAAAAAAGACGTCATCTTTTTTTCTTTTCTGGAAATTGAGGTTAAAGTTGTGAAATTCTGCAGTTGAGATATTTTTCTTCAGATACATCATCAGAGTCACGTCAGCTTCCTCTCAGTGAACGTCATCTCGGTAGTAAGATGAGTGCGATTTTCTGTCTCAGTCAGGTGTCTTCTTAGGTGAGAATGTGGACGTGACTGGATTTAAGCTGTTATAATTGTTTCTAAAAAATGCATCGAATGACAGCGTGACAAATCTGCAGCTCTCCTCTGGGTCACAGAACTTCACCCTGAGTTTCAACTTGCCTGTCTTCACCAGAAAAATGACAACAATGGTCCGCTAAGAGGATTAAACACCACCAAAGTATGTTGGCGGTGGCCTTTAGTTGCCGTAGTTACTGTGAAAGAGGCAAACGGAAAAGTCAGGTGACGTCGTATAGACAGCGTCCACACTGGGAGAAGGTCAGGGTTGAATAAAACCACAGACACCCACTGAAAACCAAAACTTTAAACTTACATATGCAAGTTAAAGGACCAGTGTGTAGGATTTAGTGGCATCTAGCGTTTTAGCTGCAGGTTATATTCCTCTCCTCTTTGAATGGTCATGTATGTTGTGCAGGGAGTTATTGGTGAACGGGCTGTTTTGTCGTTCAGGTGTGAGATGTTTCAAAAGATAGTGCTCTAAAACTCCTACTTCTATCATTTTGAAACTCCTGTTTCCAGAAGATTGTTTTATGATGCAATGCTGCATGACATTTCCTCCAGTTTCTTTATCTTTCGTGTGATGTTTGTTTCCCAGAAATTGTTTACAGACGGCATCAGTGACGCAGTGACAGCTACAGAGCGTCAAGTGGTTTGACGTCACAAGAAAAACCTCTTCGATTACTAAAGTTAACATGTTTATTATTATAAGTATGATTGAGCTCTTTGACCACTTGGTATTAACAGAAACAAGCTGTAAACACACAGATGTTTTATCCCATTATACAGTTTTTATGGTGTCATCTGATAAATGTAAGTGGCATCTGAGCTGCAATAACGCTGGAGTGAAGTTTTACCTCAGCGCTGCCTTTGTATTTTCAAACTGAACCCAGCAGCGCCGGCATAAATCCGCTCCAGTGTGTCATTTCATACGGCATGCAGAAACAAAAGAGGCGTGGCGGTACACATCAAGATGTTGTGATCTGACATCGCATAATCACCATCAGTGAGTAGCAGATCCTATCAGGCTCTCACTCACAGAGAGGGCTGCTGTTTTCCCTCATTGTCAGTAACTACAACATCGAAATAGTGGGAGACACGAAAGACGTGAGTTCAGGTTTTTGCCTGAAATGACCGTCAGTCATCTGCAGGAGCTGCCTGGCTCTCGCTGCTGGGGACGCTGACGCTGTTTATCGGGTGGAAATGTGATAAAAAGTCAGCAGGACAGACGGGATGACACCACATTACTGTTGTTCTGTCTGGTGACTTTGCTTTGTGGGTTGAAGTGTGGGACTTATCTCTTTTATTTGATGAGTGAAGGATGTGTTTAGTCGTCAGACTCTGAATGCACCCCTGTCCCGCGCTGCCAGCTTTCCCTTACACACACACACACACACACACACACACACACACACACACACACACACACACACATCGTATCTCCTCTGTCGCTACCTCTGCTGGCGTATCGAAACCGTCCCCCTATTCCACCTGTGTTAGTCTCACACAAACGGTGAGGTGCAGGACTCCCGGCTTGAAAAGGCAGCGTGAACGGGGCTGTAGTCACCAATTCTTTAAGAAAATATCTGGTTCACCATCTAGTCACAACTTGTAGTGCATAGAGATAGCTGCTCGGCATAAACATCTTCCCACAGGTCCAGAGCACTACAGAGCTGCAGGGGGGTCGTTATCAGTGTAATCAGACAGGGAGAGTTTCAGGTGTTTCTGTGGAAGGACACCTGAAGGGAAGTAGTGGGATATGTTGCAGCTGGACGTACGTAAGTGAAAGAGCGCCAGACAAAACTGGCATTTCAACCTCTTTTTTATTTGAATTTCCTGTGTTTCCACTCTTAATGTGACAATTGCCCATAAAAAACATGTTGGATGGTTGGATATACCACAAACACTTGGTTGGGGAAAGATTGTGTTTTTTTCTGTGAAACATTCAAGTCTGAGTCAGTGCTTTGTTTATAAATAATTAACCAAGACCACAATATTTCCTTTCCACTTTCCCCTAACCATAAATATGTTACACATGCTTTAGTTGCCAGGCAAACTAATAAAATGCTTTGGCAGTTAGTTATTTTGCAGACAAGTTCCTTGTGCAGCGGCAGTCAACAGTTCAGTGATGCAATTAGCTGTAATCATGTTTTACCTCTGGCAGTGTCACTCCAGATATTACTTTCACTCCCACAATGTGATTGTGAGTGGAAATTTTTTGATCACAGTGTAGAAAATGAGCACATTAACTACTGTTCAATAAGTCAGGACTTACTCACGCTGGATGAAAGCGTCAGCTGAAAGAACTGAAGTATCTGGAGCATCATTATGTTACTCACTTCATTTAACGGCGGTTTGGCGCGTGTTAAAGCTGCGCTGTCAGTGGGTTTAAGCTGAATCTGAGGAATGACGTTGTGGTTTCCAAGAAGCTAGAGCAAGTTTCCTGCTTCTTATGAAATGTTTGTGATGCTTAATCTCCACCCACCAGGATGGAGAAAAACTTCACACAAGAGATCTGCATCCTGAAA